>NW_028327180.1:48140059-48765059 GCF_987537825.1 Furipterus horrens | reverse complement strand
CCGCGCGAGCTGTCCATCCTTCGAGGTGTGCGGCATCCGCACATTGTGCAAGTCTTCGAGTTCATCGAGGTGTGCAACGGGAAGCTGTACATTGTGATGGAAGCAGCCGCCACCGACCTGCTGCAGGCTGTGCAGCGCAACGGGCGAATCCCCGGGGGGCAGGCGCGCGACCTCTTTGCACAGATAGCAGGCGCAGTACGCTACCTGCACGACCACCACCTGGTGCACCGCGACCTCAAGTGCGAAAACGTGCTGCTGAGCCCTGACGAGCGCCGAGTCAAGCTCACCGACTTCGGTTTCGGCCGCCAGGCACACGGCTACCCTGATCTGAGCACCACCTACTGCGGCTCGGCAGCCTACGCATCACCAGAGGTTCTCCTGGGCATCCCCTATGACCCCAAGAAGTACGACGTGTGGAGCCTAGGCGTCGTGCTCTACGTCATGGTCACCGGGTGCATGCCCTTCGACGACTCAGACATTGCGGGCCTGCCCCGGCGCCAGAAGCGCGGGGTCCTCTACCCCAACGGCCTCGAGCTGTCTGAGCGCTGCAAGGCCCTAATCACGGAATTGCTGCAGTTCAGCCCATCAGCCAGACCCTCGGCGGGTCAGGTAGCGCGCAACGGCTGGCTGCGCGCTGGGGACTCTGGCTAAAAGCCGTGGCTCCGCCGCTATGCCCACCTCCCACAGCACTACGCAAGCACCACGCACGCTGGAGAGGCGAGTTTCCAAAGTCCTGCGAAGCCGTGGTGCGCCCATGCGCATGCGCCCTTTCCCTTTTCCCCTTTCCCTTCTCCTTCCTCGACCGCGGAGCCGTGGTCGCCCCCGTTTTGAATCTAGTTCCTCCTGCACGAATCGCAGAGCAGGAGGGCGCATGAGCATCCTCGATTCCCGCAAGAAGGCCCCGGGAGGGGACCGGACCAGGCCATGCGGAAGCATCGCGCCTGCGCGGTATGAGCGATGGTTGTGCGACCGGAGGAGCCTGTCTTGAGCAGCTCCCGTCGAGGGCACGTGCGCGAAGTGCGCTGGTTCTCAGCTTGCGGCGCCCTCTGGACGCCACCTCGGTTGTAACTTGCAATAAACTCGCTCTACCTCGCACCTGGCTCTAGCGATGGCCCCCTTTTAGGGAGCGGGGTGAGGGGGTCGCTCCCCCGGAAGGCAGGCGTGGGCGGTTCATTTTACAGAAAGATTTGTTAAAGTTCTTGCTCCAGTTCTTAAAAGGAAGTTAGGAGGATTCGAACCCGGAACATTGGCCCACCCACTTCCATCCTGGGAAGACTTGAAGGGGCTTTAAGGTCATCCCCGGGATCGTGATAGTCCTGGGAATAGAGATGCTGGACTGGGGAGCAAGGACCAGCATCTTTCTCGTGTTTGAGAGGGGCACAGCGTGGATGAATGTCAATTGAGCGTTTACAGACCAGGAAATGGAGGCCCACACAGATGTCACGTGCCCAAGAACAGCTGGGATTCGAACCCAGATATAGCTGAAGTGGGATGGAGAGGTGGTGGAAGTCCTCCTTAGTGAGGGCTCCTTCCTTAGGGTAAGGAGGTGGTGGTGGAGAGTCAAGGGTGTGGCATAAGTCCACCGGGCAGGTTGCTTCATTCAGCCTTCTCTATGCATTTATTGACAGCCTGCTGTGGCAGCAAAGAGGCTTAGATCCATGCCCCGCCCTCAGTGAGGAGTCAAGTGAAAAATCAAGTAAAAAGTTACGTGGAAATCTTTTTAAAATTGTAAGATGTGCCAAATGCTAGGTTGGGGGGGGGTGACACCTGAGGCATTGAAGGAGATTTCTGAGCTGAATCTTGAAAGAATCAGCCACTGGGAACAACATAAAGTGTTTCATGAGTTCCCAAACAGGATGGAGCTGGTGTGTTTTAGTAATCCCAGGAAGGTCCTGTGGCTGGGATGGAGAGGAGGTGGAGAGGTATAGATGTCTGGAGAGGGGATCCCACATGGCCTGGGGAAATTTGGGGGATATTGCTAGGATGGGGTTACTGATATGGGAAATGTCTCCCTAAGACTGGATTCTACCTGCTCCACCTGAGGCCCATGACCAGTCTCCAAGGAGGCTGGTCAGCTTGTGGGTTTGACCACGCCCCACCCCTGCTCACTCATCCTCCATGGGGATTAAGTGCCAGCTCTCCTCTCTTCCCTTTCAAATGTGCTATGGCCCCATCCCCCTCATTCTGCAGTGAGGAAATGGGCTGAGGGGAAGTGCCTTGCCTCTTAATCCTGGCTTTTTCACATCCGAACTGAGACAGAAAAGCCAACCCTTTGATTTACACTACAAGGGTGCCTCTCCTGTCCTGGACCATAGCTCCAGCTTTGCACCTGGAAAATGAGGGCAGGAACCCACCCTTGGGGTTGCTGGGAAGGGCTGAAGCTGCAGTCAGCTTGGTCACACCTCTGAGACTTTTCACTGGATGTTCCCACTCCCAGCAAGACTTTTCCCCTTTTCATTCAGGACTTGGCCTACAAGTTTATCTCCTATCACTCCATTCTTTTTTTTTAAAGTATATTTTATTGATTATGTTGTTACAGTAGTTCCAATTTTTCCCTCCTTTGCTTCTCTCTGCCCAGTACCCCCAGCAGTCCCACCCCCCTTAGTTCATGTCCATGGGTCATACATATAAGTTCTTTGGCTTCAACTTTTCCTATATTATTCTTAACTTGCCCCTATTTTGTACCAATTGATTATGCTTGTTAATCCCTGCACCATATCCCTGTTTCTCCCCCTCCCCTCCTCCCAGCTGATAATCCTCCAAATGATCCCCATACTTATGGTTCTATTCCTATTCTGGTTTGCTTAGTTGGATTGTTTTTATTTTTTAATTCAGTTGTTGATAGTTGAGTTTGTTACCATTTTAGTGTTCATAGTTTTGATCTTCTTTTTCTTAAGTCCCTTTGACATTTCATATAATAATGGCTTGGTGATGAACTCCTTTAGCTTCATCTTGTCTGGGAAGCAC
The DNA here is from genome assembly GCF_987537825.1 of Furipterus horrens. Classification (NCBI taxonomy): domain Eukaryota; kingdom Metazoa; phylum Chordata; class Mammalia; order Chiroptera; family Furipteridae; genus Furipterus; species Furipterus horrens. Next base: position 48,762,092 of record NW_028327180.1, on the reverse strand, counting down.
TTCATCTGCCCTTCCATTCCAAATGATAGCCTTGCTGGATAGAGTAATCCTGGTTGCAGGTTGCCTTTCATTACATTGAATACTGCTTGCCAGTCCCTTCCTGCCTGCAAAGTGTCCTCTGAGACATCAGCTGATAGTCCTATAGGCACCGCACTGTAGGCAACTCTCCACCTCTTTCTTGCTGCCCCCAGGACTGTCTTTACCTTTCACCTTTGGCATCTCAGTCATGATGCGTCCTGGTGTGGTCCCCTCTGGGTCCACCTTGCCCGGGACCCTCTGTGCTTCCTAGACCTGTATGTTCATCTCCTTCACAAAATTTGGGAAGTTTTCCTCATTTTTTTCAATTCTTGCTTCCTCATTCTGCACTGGTTGATGTTTTTTTTCCTCCTTATGTTCCAACTCATTGATTTGAACTCCGGTTTCCCTCCTTTCACTATTGATTTTGTGTGGATTTTCCTTTGTTTCACTTAGCATAGCCTTCACTTCTCTTATGCGTTTGCTGTACTCAAGAATATCTGTCAAGCTTGTGAGCATCTTTATGACCAGTGTTTTGAATTATGCATCTGTTAGGTTGTCTATCTCCTCATCTGTTAGGTTGGCTATCTCCTCGTCACTTAGTTCTCCCACTGGAACCTTCATCCGTTCCCCCTTTTGGGCCATACTTCACTGTTTCCTCATTCTGACAGGTTCCTGTGTTTGTTTGCCTCTGTGTCTTAGGTAGAGCTGTCGCTCCTGTTACGTTGTAAGGGGCGTAGCCTTAGGGATTCATCAGTACAGGGCGACCTATTTCACCACATTGTGGCACTGTATGTGTGAGAGGGGTCCGAGAGGGAACAAAGCCGCCTGCCCAGCACTCGCCCCTTTTCCAGACACCTCTCCCACTTCCGCACTGGACTGGCGCCCTTCTAGCTGCTGCCCTGGCCATCAGTCCCAGAGTGAGTGGGTCTGTGGACATTCTAGGACCGTGGGGGCCCTTTAAACAAGCGGACTCTGCTGAGACCGGCAGTTTCTGCCTCCACCCCAACCCCCACTGGTCTGCACAGTCAGAAGCAATGAGGCTTGATTTTCCCCAGTGCTAGGACCATGAGCTTCGAGGTCTGATGAGGAGCTGGGAACGCTCCCCAGGTGTCCCTCCTGACTTTAAAACGGGTGACTGCACTTTCTGCCAGCCTGTCGCTGCCGCCATCACACCGCATCCTCTCCGCCCCAGCTCTGCCCCTCGGACATGTCTGGATGTTTCTTCTTTGTATCTTTGTTTGCTGGACTTTCATGCAGTTTGATTTTTCTGGAACTTCTGGTTGTTTATAGTTTTGAGGTAGTTGTATTCCTTCTTGGTTGTGGAGGGAAACACAATGTGTCTGTCTATGCCTCCATGTTGCTGGAAGTCTCCGTTCTTTTCTTCTTAATCCTCACTTGATATATTTATTGATTTTAGAGAGAGAGGAAGGGAGGAAAATCGACATGAGAAACACCAATGGACTCGTATCTGCCCCGACTGGGAACTGAACCCACAACCCAGGCACATCCTCTGACCGGGAATTGAATCAGCGACCTTTGGCTTTGTGGGATGATGCCCTACCAAGCCACACCGTTCAGGGCTGTCACTCCATTCTTTACCTCTTTGCCCTTGTCACAGGTTTGATCCCAGGCATTGCCTGGAGCATGGCACATGCCTATTTCTGTCCTTCACTGATGAATCTGCACGAGCAATGGGCCAAGTTATCCTCTCACCCCATGGCCATGGGTTGGTTTAGAAGGGACAGTCTCAGGGAACCAGGGGTGTCTTATTTGTTGGTTAGAGAAACTGAGGCTCACCCCGGGTCTGCTGAGGAGCCTGTGGCTGACCCAGCAACGACTCACTTGAGGGCTGAGTGCAAAGCCCCTGAGAAAGCACCCCCTATGTGTGTTTCTTGTAGCCGGTGTTAAAAAATTTAGGGCACCAGTCAGAATGTTCACAGGTAGACCAGTTTGGGTTTAATTTCTGTCATCAGCTCTGTGCCTGCCCAGGTGAAACCAAGCTGGCTGTTGGGGGAGGCAGCACCCACTGCAGAGGCGGAGATGCAACAACAAAAACAGGAATCAGCAAAAAAGTAAATAAAATCACCTAGGAAAACAGCGCTAACAGTTTACCAAAGTGAACACAGGTTTTATGCTATGAATAAAATTTCAAACAGTGTCAACCTCTGGAAACAAATTTTCAACAGGAAATTGTTAATTTCAGGGCTTGGCTGGTTAGCTCCCTCTGTGCTTAAAATCTGCATATGTAATAGTGTCCTGCAGCAAAGACACCCACGTGGAACCAAGCTGGAAAAGCACTCCAGAAAAACCCACCACTCCCAATGGGAAAAACCCATCAAGAGTTTCACTTTACTCCCCCAGGCCACAAAGCTCGTAGTTCTGGTGGAGATGGAGAGCCAAGGCCACAGAACCTAACTGGGGGAGGACTCCCTACCTATGGGAAGTCAAGTCCAAAAGAAGCCCCAAGATACAGAAGTCTCATCCTTTGCTTCCCCCTTAACAAAGCGTTACCTTGCTGCACTTAACCCGAGTTTCCAACCTGCTCCATAGTTGGACTAAATAATGCAGGAAAACCAGAGCTGAGGGCCAAAGGAAAAATGTTGTCAACACATCACCCATTTCTTTATTGTCCTTCGGATCTAAAACTTCGTGACATCATTCCAACCTCTGTTTATTGGAACTTATGGTTTGGTGGTCAACTTTTTGGTTTTAAATCACCAGAGATTTAGAATAAATACAAGTGACCCCTGCCCAAATCCACTTCCCAAAAACCTTGCACTAGTGTACCTGTTTATTATACTTCCTTTGTTAAGGATTATAAAATTTTAACTCGTCCAAAAATAAAAAATAAAAAATCCACGTTCTTTACATAAACGTCATGGGCAGCATCACTCAGAATTAAAAAAAAAAACCCTACAGTGGAGCATTAAAGACAATCATTCTCATTATTCACATCCCTATGATGAGTATGTTTACATTACTTATACAAGACATTCCTGCTGTGGTTCATTTGGTTGGAGCATCATCCTGTTTATTGAAAGGTTACAGGTTCAGTTCCAGGGCACATACTTACGTTGCAGGTTTACATATGGGAAGCAACTTATCGATATTTGTATCTTTCTCTAAAATCAGTAATTGTATCCTCCCTTTGCATCCCCCCTCATAGGAGTGACCAGTGGAACACATGACCAGGCTGTACTCAGTTGCCTCTTTCATTTCCTCTGTACTGGGGGTAAGCTTTTTGTTTTAAGATCATGGAGGACAGGGCCAGAGACGCTGGTAGAAGGGCCATTCTCAGCCTTATCAAAAGTGGGAGCAGACCCTAGCCGGGTAGCTCACAGATGGTTATAGAGTGTTGTCCCAACATACCAAGGTTGCAGTTTGATCTCAGTGCACATACAAGCAGCAACCAATGAATGCATATAAATTGGAACAACAAATTGATATTTGTCTAAAGAAGTGTGGGGCCTGACTTCAGTTAAGACACAGGGGACTAGACATGGGCAGGATGGATAGAGCCATGAGTGGCTCCAAGTGGGCATGCATGTGTATGTGCACATACACGTTTACACAGTTGGCCACTTCAAACCTGCTTCCTCATCAAAACCAGGAATAAGCTTTGTGAATTCCACACTCCAGTCCACAGAGCAGCTGACGTTTTTAAGTTCCCAGTCACTGTCAGAGGTTTGTGTCACAGATAACTAGGAACTGTTAGGATCATCATTTGGGCCTGGGGACTCCCACATTTTTCACTGCTCCTGGAAACCCGGTCCTCTCAGCCCTGACGCTACTGAGGAAGACCAGGACCCCAGCACTGCGGCACATTTTGAGGTGATGAACTTTGCCACTGGGAGAACACTCTTACCGTTAACATCCTTTCCTAGTACATTCAAACTCCACATCCAGAGAGGTTATTTAATAATGCCTTTCCTGTAACATCTTGAAGTCAATCACGTAACTACCCATTTGGGGCTTATCATAGATGTTACACTGTGACTGGAAAACTGAAGGAAAAGGAAGATAGTTTTGAAACAATTGAACTAATGATTAAAGCCTCTCACGTTCTTGCTCCCTTTTTAAAAAGCTACATTTCCGCACAATAGGTCCTCCCTGATGGGAATGTGCCTGGGAATGCTGAGCTGGAGAACATAAAGCCAAGGCCCAGTTGTCCTGTCCTCCACCCAAGGCGGTCTGGCCAGGCGAGTTGAGATGAGAAGTGGTTCCTGAGCATGGCGATGAGCCAGGTTCTCATGGGGCTGGAGACCAACATATGCCCTTGAGTCACAGACCCAGTCGACCAGGCTGGGGGTGCAGCAATGCGGGTCCACCCCTCTGGTATAGAAGAGACCCTGGCCCAGACACCTACCTGATCCCGTTACTGCATAGAACTGAGGTCTGTTTGCTGGGAGTGGCCAGCCAGTGTTCCTTGTTGAAGGATTTGGAGAGATTGGTCTATGTAACTGAACAGAGGGATAACAGCTCAGGGTAGTATAAGACAGGTATTTATTTACCAGGCACACAGAAAAATGCGAGGAATAGAAATGCTTACATACTCTTTGAGTTTTTGGTGTATAAGCACACCCTTTTCTCCCACTCCTGAATGTTAAATTCCCCCCAAATCCCTGGATCTTATCATGAAAGCCACCCTTCCCTGCCCCCCCCCCTTCTTCAGCCCATCTACTCAAAACAAAAATTAATGAGAAATTTAGGTTTCTACAGAACAAAAAAGTAGAAAGTTTTGCAAAACTAGGTCTTCTACCGCATGTCAAAATGTTTTCTAAACACTGATATTCACACGAGAGGGGGTTAAATGAGCCTTTATTAGAATGTTGAAGCACTGTGTTTGAAGAAGGCAGCCCTACAAAATAAGGATTTTAAATTAAGTCCCTAACTGCATGGACAGGAAAACCAGGGCAGGGGCTGAAGTTGGGAGCGGTGTACCCGTCTCCACATCAATACACACATGTACACACACATGGGATGCCCTCACTCGTGCATGGAGCTGGCCCCATGTGCAACATGCACATGACATCTTCTGCCTTTCCTCATGGAAATGATTTTTAAGGAGTGGGAGAAACCAAAATGAAACAACTAAGAGCAGACCTGATCCTTTGTAAGACATCTCTGTGGACTCTAAAGAGGGTTAAAAAAAAATGAAGGCGAACGCTGGCAGCATGGCCCTCCTTTAAGGGAAGGCTCTAAACTAGACCCAAATGGAAACCCTAAAGTCCATGGGGGCAGGGGCACCTCTCCACCTGACACACCTGATGGGAGCACAGGCCAGGGCAGCTTGGGATGCTGTCCATCAAAATAAAAAGGAAAAGAAAAGGAAAATTTTAATAAAATAAACCACAACAACAAAAACACACAATAGCCCACCCCTCGAACCCCCGCTCAGGCTCTGTATATTGCTGCCGTTTCTCTCCTCTCTTCTCCAAGGGCAGCAGCGTGGCTTCCAGTATCCCAGGCTCTCTGGCTGGGTCTGGGTTGCAGTTTCTTCTGCTAAGTGTGGGAGGTTGGGGGGGTCTCTGGGATGAGCAGCAGCACAGGCCTTCCGCTGGAGCGAATGAGGGCTGGTTGGTCAGCGGCCCATCCTCTGGGGCATGGGAGCTGTGCTCGGCAGGAACCCCTGGGTCTGCATGGTTTACTTTAAACTCCATCATCATGAGGTGATTAAAAATAAATTGTCAACTTAGAGATTGCTGTGAAGGAAGGCAGTCAAAGACTGGGAGGCTGAGACGGGAAAAAGCGAAAACAAAACAGAATGGTCTGCTCAACTTCAGAAGCCACGGGCTCCGGTCTTGCCTGAGTGTGTCACAGTGTCCAGGCCACCCGTGTGCCCTGTGGGGGCTGAAGGGGAGGGCAGGAGCAGAAACAGCCCCTGAGGTCCAATTTTCTGCTGGTGTTGGGCAAACTAAAGGCAAAAAAAGGAGGGAAGCCCATGGGAAAGGTCCCCCAGTAATGATAATCCTCGTCCACCCGCGAAGCAGCCCTCCAGCCACAACAAGACTTTGCAGCCAAGAACAGAGTTCTTGCTTCTGCAGTGTGGCAGATGCTTGCTCGTTGTCTTGGGGAGCAGAGTGTCTTCCCCAGCAAGCAGAGGGTGGTGGGCCAGGTGGGAGGGAGGAGGGATCCTGTTCTCCACTGGACCGGCCCACACTATTTCCACGTGGCCGACTGGGGGATGGAGCGTGGTGGGATCATGTCCAGGAGGTACTCCCGCTGGCGGTCCACGGACGAGGAGGTCTTATGCACCGCCAAGCTTGGGCTGACAAATGCAAGGGCCCCGCCTGTAATAGAATAGAGCAACAGACTGAGACGGCCCTAAGTTAGGAGTACGCTTCCAGGAGGACACGGGGCCAACTAAGCACGACAGCAAAAATCCCAGCCTCAGAGCTGAGAGAATTTAATACCTTTAGAATGTTCCCAGCCTCTGCAGCAGGAACAGATACCATCACCACAGTGCTATTTAGAACAGTGCAAACTACAAATGACTGAACTATGTATGCAACTGGGAAATGAGTGTAATGGAGTACCATGCAGCCATCAAAAATGAGACGGGGTGAAGGAGAGAAGCGGGGGGAGAAGGGAAAGGGTCTAGTCAAGGAACTAATGTAAATGACCCATGGACATGGACAACAGGGTGGGGAATGACTGTGGGAGAGGGGGGTGGGTGGGCAGAACAGGGGAGAGCATGGGGGAAAGATGGGACCACTGTAATAGAACTTAAAAATGGGAAAAAATGAGAAACAAGAAAATTAGAACAAAAAAATGAGATGGTAACATTCCCTCAACCCATTCAGAGGGATACAGAATGGCAAACAGCATAATCACCTTGTAGGAAACTCATCTACACACATGACATGTGAAGGAAGAGATGATTGAGGAAGGCCCCTAAGTGCTGCATCTATTCTCCTGAAGTAGAAAGTACTGCAATCATCTTTCCTTTTTATATTCTCTAAATTTCCCCAAGGAACTAGTATTTTTATAACTGGAAAGTGAAAAATTGAGCCCCCCCACCAGCACACTTCAGTGTTTGGCTGGCCTGTTGTAAAAACTGCCCTGGATCCCCAGCTGCAACAAGGCTCTCCCAGAATAAAAGTATTACCCCAAGAATATTTTTGGTGGAGGTTAATATATTTTGCGGAACAAGGGTTCAGAGGTTAAATGCACTAGGGAGCCCTCCCTGCACATTCAAGGCAGCACTGCCAACCAGATCCCGCCCAGTTTCCCTTATATCACTTCCTAGAAACCCAGGGTAACCAAGAACTCTGGCAGACTCTAGGAAATGTGGCTTCTAAGTCTTGACACTTTTACTTCAGCAACTATTCCTTCATATTCCCATTCAAACATTACCCTTAAGTGCACACACAATTTTCATATGGCTGCTATCAGAGCGTACACATGCATATACTCATACTTGACTTTTCCACTTATTTCATATACTTCCAAATTTACCACAAAAGGGATTTCTGACCAGTCTGTGAGTTTTTAGTTGTAACTTACACATGGTGAGCAAAAGTATGTTTGCCTGGTGTTTTCAAACACTTCCGGCTTTCCAGGCAGCCTGAATTCTTCTGCAGTCGGATGAATGTCTTTCTTCTCCTAAGTTCCTCTCTTATGGGAGACTCTGAGCCTCAAGCATATCTCTAACCCGTGGTCAGCTGCATGTACAATGGGTTCCCGTGTTTCAGTTGCACACCCAGGTCTGACTAGGGACTATGATGGCGCCTCTTCTTTCTGTAGGGGCATGGCACGTGCTCACGCCTACAAACGAGTGTTCTCACCCATCTCCTGCACTCAGCCTTTTGTGCCTACAGGTCACTTTCCCATTTTTGATAGGTAAGAAATACTGAATTTTCATCTAATGCTACCACGTAAGTAAGAAATTTTAAAAAAACAGGATGCCTCAGGATGGTGGGGCTGTGGGAGATTGAAAAATACCTACCTGAGCGTCTCCCCATCCCCTGGGCCATTCCTCAAATGGGGTCTCCTCAGAGGCCTTTGCTGCTCACCTCGGTTAAAATTGCAGCCCCTGCCCCAGAGTCCCCCTCATCTCCACCCTGCATTCTGGTCCTATTTTGCACTTTGCACCTCCTGACCAGTCCAAGTCAGAAGGTGGGAAGAGAGTGGCCTACACATCAGGGAATAAAGGACATTGTCTGGGTGAGCAAGAAACAGTACAGCAGGAAAGGCACAAGCTAACAGTAAAAACAGGCATTCTCTGTGGCAGGAAGGAAGGCAGGATGAGGGTCCGCTGACGAGTTCACTGGAATGTGGGGCTAACTGCCTGAACTGGGTCTGTCCCATATTTTGGGCCAAGGGCTGAGAGTTTAGGTACAGTGTGGAGACGGTGAAGGCAATGAGTACCTATCCAGGGCTGCCACTTGTGCAGGGCACCTTATTTAGTAAACGGAAGAGATTTAGCTAAAGATTTGGATGCAGCTGCTCTCAGGAAGCAGATCTTGGGGTTCAGGGCCCTCTGTCCTATTTCCCTTCACCCTGTGCATGTGCATGTCTTTGTTAAAGATAAGAAAGGAACGGACTCAACCATGGCAAGATCCCTCCTTCAAGCCCCTCAGGCTACCCACCTGTACTCAGGGGTGCCTTCTTCCAGTTGGAGGTGGCGCTGCCCTTGCCAGAACTAATGGCTCTCTCGGAATGTCTGCCAGTCCTGCTGACGAGGGCTGTGGCTGAGGCTGAATTCTGCAGTTTCGGTGACTGGCTGAACGTGTGCAGGACACCTCGGGGTGTTGTGGCTGAGCTCCGGGATAGCTGGCTGGAGGCCTACAGGGGAGAGAGGATGCAATGGCTCATGTGGGGAAGGAAAGGGCAGAGGGCAAGATGCTCAGTGCAGCCTTTCCTTGCTGTGGCTGACCTCTTCCCACCCACACGGGGTCCCTGAAGTCCAAAATCAGGAGACCAGGTAAGTTACACTGAGGGGACAGGGGAAGGAAAAGAGGGAGAGAGAAACAGACAGGCAGACACAGGCAGCTGATGTGGTCACGGTCTGGGGCGTGAGGGCTGGTTGGTGGCACGGTGCAGGGGACTCCCAGCACTGCAGTTCTGACCTGTAGCACAGCCCCGTTACTCCAGTCGCGGGCCTCTCCTGAGCGGAACGCCAACTTACGCCGGGGTTTTATGACCTACACAAATGGGGTTGAAATCAAGATCAGCGCCATCCACAGGCCGGCCCAGGGTGACCTAGAGTGACCAAAGGGCAGCAGCTGTGGCCACATGAATCCTAGTCCCCACAGGACAGGAGGGCAGTGTGGCCTCCCACTATATAGAGACCTTGAGAAGATGTGGTCATTAGTGAGTTACAAATGACTTCCAAAGGTACAAAAAACAGCCAACAGGGAGCTTTGGATCTACAGGGGTGGGAAAGCAGAGCATTAAAAAAAGCAGCCAAAACCCCCCTCCTCCACAAAAACGTGATTTCAAACTTTCTTCTCTCCTTAATTTAGCTAAAATATTTCTTCCAAAAGCCTCTTTTGTATCTCAATGTGGCTTTTAGAAAAGTCTTTAAAGACAAGAAGTACGTGTCAGTTGGCACACTGAGCATGAAAGCTACAAAATCTAAAGAAACTGCAAATTAGTATTTTCACCACCAAACACCACCATTAAATGCAATTTAGACACAGTTAACAATCAGGCAGATGCTCACCGAGTGTGGGACTGAATGCCAGAACATTGTGCCTGCCAGGGACAACTCCCCTGCTAGGGAACAGGCACTTCTCCTAGAGGACAAAGTCCCAGTCCAGCTCCCAGGTCTCAGCTCTGGCTTCCAGACAAGGACTCACCTGCTTCAGAGCGGGGTGCGGGGCGACAGTGGGCTCAGCTTTGGCCTGCACAGGAGCAGGGCCCTGCTGCAGGAGGCGCTGCTCGATCTCCTGCTCCTGCTGCAGCGCCTTCACGAAGGCGGCCTTCAGCCTGCTCGTGTGCTCCACCTTGAGCGCCTTCTTCTGGTTAGATGCCATGCAGTTCTCACACATGATGGCACCACCCTTCTCCTCCCGCCAGCGGCACGTGAAGTCTGTCTTGCATTGTGCACACATGTAGGGCTCCCGGGACAGCACAACAGCAGCTGACATCCTGCCCGCTGCAGAGGGAGACAGGCGGGTGCACATCAAAGGAAGAAGACACCAATCAAACCCTCACTAGCTGGGATGCAGGATTAAACAAGAGCAGCGCCCCAAACCATGTGGCTCAGCAGGTATTGGAAAACTAAAAAGTCAATGACAACTGTGTGCAGACACTGGGCCAGCCTCGGGGAAGCTTTTCAGGCCAAAGCTTTGGAAACACTGTGGGTCAAGCATCCTTGGTACAAATGCTCAAAAAAAACATTAGTGCAATCAGCTAGGCTTCTCCCAATCACCTTGCCCACCCACAGCACAGTACAGAGAGACATCTTGTCCTGACCTGGCCTCCTGCCCACCTTTCTTATACTGGCCTTGCAGCAGTTTTGACAATAATATGACATCATGATAAAAAAAAAAAAAAGACACTACAGGAAGTCAGACACATTCAGGCCATGTCAGAGCCTGTACCCTCTCTGTGATCCCTCAAGGCAATCTGACAGGTGGAGTCTGGTGGTCCCTCCCGTTCCCGTGAACCAGTTACAGCTATGCCTCCTTCCTACTCAACTCTGAGCAGCTAACAAGAACACATAGGAACAGGCTTCAGGTTGGCTGCTCAATTAATGTCACTACCAGGTCTATGTCAGGCACAAGTGTCCACAGTTCAGCGTCTGGTGGAGGCTCCCTAAGAGCCAGTATGGCCTCCACATCCATTTCCAATATTGTTTTTGATCACGATCCTGTTTATGCCCTTTTAAATTCCTAAAACCTCCTGACATGCAGGTGTGTTTTCCAAAATGCTTCCAAGAAGGGTGATTTAATGAGCCTGGTTCATGTGTAGGTGTCCCTCTCCGATTTTGGAGGCTCTGAACACTCAAGGTACCACCCTGTGATGACTTCCTGTCTGGAAGCAAACTGTCATGTCAGTCTCCCACAGACTTTCCCCCTCACTGTCCACCTGCCTCATGGCACACCAACATCACAGTGCCACTGCTTGGACCCCTGGACCACACACGAGGAACCTTGGGCCTCACCAGGGCCTGGCTCTCAGAAGGCACTAACAGGAAAGGTGCCCGCATTGTGTTTAAGAAGCTAACAAACCTCATAGCAAGCAGAACTGATGACAAAGCGAAGCGTCATTCATAATATCCAACCTTTAAGACAGCTCTGGGTACACTACAGATACACAGACATATGCTGTACATAGAATAAAACCTATGTAACAGAAACCTGAGTGGCAAGATATGGAAACAGCCCTACCTCAGGGCCCACTCACCTTGTGTCTCCAGCAGGTTCTGTACCACTTCCTCCAGGCCAACCAGGTAGATGAATTCGTTGTTGGCAGCGCTGGGCAAGAAGTTCATCTCTGGGGCAGGGGGCTTGGGCGGGGGGATTTCAAGCAGTGTCTTCTCCAGCTGTTTACGCAGTGCGAGCTTGGCGGCTGCCTGCCGGCTGGCTGGAGAATCACCAGATGTGACCACAGAGGTCACGCTGGTGGGGTTGGAGTTGCCCTGAGCAGAGGTGGCTGTCGTTCCTTTCAGTGAAGCTGGGGAGGGCTTTTGGGAAACAACAATCAGGTCAGGTGCCTGGAGTGCCCCGCTCTGAAGCAGGCCCTACCACTGCACCCACAGCACAAGTTAGCAGCATTAACTGCACTGAGTCCTTGACAAATTCCAAGCTGCCTGACACCTGTGAGCAGCAGGCAGAGTAGCATTAGAACGTTCACCTTATGAGGTGACCAATATTGTACACATACCTGCTGAGGCTTAGCTGATATCCAATAAACTACACACACTTAAAATCTGTAATTTGCTGCATTTTGCCAGGAAGACACCCATGAAGCAAGCCATCACCATAACTAGGACATAACCTTGTTGATGTTTCCCTGGCACCAACCCAGACAGCATCACCACTGTCCTGTCTCTTAGGGCCTGACCCTCCTCTCAGCAGAGGTCTGGTGGCCTCCATCCTCATAGGGGTGCAATGGTGGCTCAAGTGGCATTTCCCTTGTGAGCATCTTTGTGTGTGCTTATCTGGAGATGCTAATGTTTTTAGTCACATGTCCTCATCACAGTTGCAGGAGAGAGCAGCTCCTGCATTAGCCACCCCCACAACCCTTGCTACTCCTGTACTACTTTATTGTCTTTGTCTGAACCCCAGTGACCAACACTCCATGGTCTCCTTGCTTCAGTCCACCTACCCCCAAAACTGTAAAGTGCTCTCCCCAAAACCTGGAGCTAACCATGCCAGTACCCTTAACTTCGCCAGTACCCTTAACTTCGTAAGGTTGAGGACCCTTTAGGAAATCTGAGGAAAGCTGCAGATACTACCCCTGGAAATTGCACACACCTGATAACTTGCTTACAATGTATCACAGGGCTCAGGAAGCCCAGGATGCTCTTCTAGGACCACCACCCCCAAAGAGGATCTCAGAGCCGAAGAGGCTCCCCAACACAGAGGATGCCATCCTATCACCTTGGCCTGGCCAACCCCCCCCCCCGCCCCCTCCGATTGACCAGCTAGTTTCTCTTTGATCCCCTCTTGGGTTCCCCATCCCACTGGGAGCAGAACACCCCCCCCTCCCCCGCCCCGGCTCCACTGCTGCTGGCCTGCTTTCCATCCTCCTGGCATGCTAAGCTTGGGAACAGGGTCTGGCATATTGGAGGGATCTGATCAAGGTGTATAGGGTAAATGAACTGCTTGCACAGGTCAACCTTTTGCTTTGCCAGGACATCCCTACATGGTGGCAGGGCTGCACTTGACCCTGACCTAAAGGAGGCAGGCAAGGATACACTAGGCCAATGGAGGCAGAGAAGTTGACCCAGTACCTGCCAGCTTCTGGTCCCATCTTCCCAGTTCTGTTGGGTGGGGACAGACCCACCCTGTCTCGGAGGCTGTGTTCAAAGTTGAAGGAACTCATGGATGTGAACAGATGCACTGGTGCTATGAGGACATTTGCAGATACATGCTCCTCATGTGCTAGTGCCTGCAAGGGGGAGGGCAGAGAGGGCCCTGGTGCCCCCAGCCATCTCCAGGCCCATCAGACGCCTTTACCTGGGCTCTTTTACCCGCCCCCAAACCTGTCACCTGCAACTGCTTAGACTCCCCATATCTCAGCTCAGGTCTGCACCCCTCACCTTCAGCAACTCTCCACCTCTGCAACATGGCAAATCTGAACACAGCACTCCTGCCTGTGACCTTCAAGACTGACAGGCCCCAAGGAACTCAAGTACAAACCACAAGAGATGTCCAAGGCCTCACCTGGCTCTGAGGGAGCAGGCAGGTCACATCGCACCACCCTACTGCGTCCCAGAACCACGGTCCCTTTCGGTAGTAGCTGCATAGCACATTCCCCACGTTGCCAGAGCATGGCCCTCACCTGTGGGATATTGACGAGCAGACTGGTGTTGGGAACGTTGGCTACACGGATAAGGCCCTGTTGGATGATCCTCTGCCCCTGGATTTGCACATTGGGCACAGATGCCCGAGGGGCCAGGAGGAGCGGCGGTGGCCCCGTACTGGAATGTTGTCTGATGTTGTGGATTTGCTGTGGGGTGGAGACAAGGCAATGAAAGACAATGGAAGGAGGTACAGGGAAGGGTTGGGCTCCCAGTCTGAGGACTGGAAAGGGTCATTCATGCAAGGTGGACAGTTGCTTGGGGCTGCCTGGTCATACTCCTGTCCCAAGGGTGCAACTTGCTCACCTGGGCCCCCCTGACGAGCGGGGGCATGACGACCTGTGAGCTCGCCTGCGGTCCCAGTTTCGAGGACACCTGCTGCCCACCACGGACCAGGGGTGGTGGGATGACACTACCAGGCATTCGAGTTGAAGAGGTCTGTCAATGATACCCACACCCAGATCTTACACAGCTTTTTAAAAACAGGTCTTGCTATTTGTAAAAGCACACACTTGTTAATAAACACAGGAGGGCATAATAGACTCCAACAAGAGACTTGTAAACCTGGGCTCAGTGAAGACACAGGCCCCACCACAGCAAGAGTCCAGCCAATCAGGACTGGCGCTGCCACCTGCTGGTGTGAGCTGGGGCCTGTTTGAGGGGAGCAGGGCCCTATTCAGACCTGTCCTGTGGCTGCCCAGTGAACAAAGGCTGGAAACTGTGCTGGGACAAGGTCCCACAGCCTTTGGGAGACTCAGGATGGTGGGAGCCCAGTCTGTCTAGGTGGATCTTAGTCCTTTCTCCAATCTCAATAGGGGTGAGTCAGGGGAAGGGCCTCCTATGCGTTGGTGTGATATGTTTATGATGGCAATGGTGGCATCCTTTGGGAACGTGAACATGATTTATTTTGGGGCCAGTGGCAGGAAAACTTCAGTCAGTCTAATCAGAAGAACAGGCAGCCTTTTATAGGGCTGCTCAGGAGCCTGATGAGGAGGAAAACACTGACCTGAAGTGATGGCTTGCCGGAAGGAATGTTCTGGGTTCCCCGCACAAGCGGGGGAGGGGTGGTCACAGTGCTCCCAGCGGAGCCTGCGGGCTGCAAAAGACAGGGTACTTGGGAGATGAGGCAGCCACCAGTCCTGCCCCTCCCCCCATAATCCTGGTGGAGAAGGATTAGTTTTCTTCCTCTTCCAAAGGTGCTAGGTGCACATAGGTTCTGCTTCCAGCCTGGTAAGTGACTCCTGTCTATCTGTGACAGGAACTGACATTCTGAAAATGGGTGGAGAGCTGTTCTAGCACCCCTCACTCCCTAGGGACTCCTCTCATCACTCTGTGGTTCAGGTGTTGGCTCTGCCCTCCAGGGGGCAAGAAGGGCTGGCAATGGGAAAGGACCTGAGGCCTGGACAGGTTAATCCCAACCTTGGGTTCTTAAAGTAACATATTCCACTAGGGAAGGGGCAGTGACAGAACTGGGTCACTAAACCATTTCCCACAACTGACAAGGAAACAATAGGCAGAATCTGTTCACCTGAAGATTAACAGACATCAGGCCATATCCATTTGCTGACTGGTGGGGTGGGAGCTCAAACAAACCCCCAAGCCAGACCAGTGGGTGTCCTTCTCCTGTCCCTCTCCCTTAGGGGATACATGTTCTATATACTGTCAGCTGTCCTGCCCAACATGCACTCACTTTTCTGGTTTAATGACAGTG
The DNA here is from genome assembly GCF_987537825.1 of Furipterus horrens. Taxonomy (NCBI): domain Eukaryota; kingdom Metazoa; phylum Chordata; class Mammalia; order Chiroptera; family Furipteridae; genus Furipterus; species Furipterus horrens. Next base: position 48,746,886 of record NW_028327180.1, on the reverse strand, counting down.
GTTATCATAAGAGCAGCTGTATAATCAACCACGAATCTTCACAGAAATCCAACAAAACAAACATGAACTTGCCCTACATGGCAAGCAATGCTCAGAGCAGTGCCACAAAGAGCCTCAGGCACCAGGAGAGGAAGTAGGAGCCCCAAGACAGGGCGTCTGCCAACCAGCACAGCCATTCACAGGGAAGGAGGCCTTTCTGGAAACAAACTTGGGACAGAGCTCTGAACCTAGACGTGTGCTTCCAGCAGCTTCACACATCTATCTGCTTTACATTCTCGTGTTTTCACAGGACGTGAGTTTCATGTACTCAGATCTAGAACATTCTATATTGCAGTTCACTTATCGCGGCCTCACTGTATCACGGGATTTTTAAAAATATTATATTTAATTATTTATTGCGAATTTTTTGCTATATCGCGGGATTTTGCGGTACCGTATATGTATGTTGTTAAGGTTACATAGGTTTAAGAGTCTAGAATAAATGTAAGGTTCCTACTTCGCGAGGAGGTCTGGAATGTAATACCCGTGATAAGTGAGGGAATACTGTATATTTTAAGGCTTTATAAACCCTTCCCACACACTTATAAACTGTTCCCAGTCCCCTATTAACCTTTCCCACTCCCTTATTAACCTTTTCCATATTTTATAAACACTATATTCTCAAACATATTATACTCTTAAACCTATGTAACTTTAACAACATACGTATACAGAACCGCAAAATCCCGTGATATAGCGAAAGATCTGCGATAAATAATTAAATATTTTTTAAAATCCCGCGATACAGTGAGGCCGCGATAGGTGAACCACGATATAGAGAGGGACTACTGTACTCTGATATCCTTTCGCTCTGATATCCTTTTAGATAAATCCAAAATGCAAACTTGAGCCTGTAAGTTTCTAATAAGACCTTGGCCCTCATGCCCCCGAGGAAACCTGTTTCCCGATAACCAGCCTTTCTATCCCCAGCTCTGAATGGCTCCCACTAACCCTTGAGGAAGGTATAGAGCTGCACACACCTTCTGGGCAGTCGTTTCCTTTTGTATTTGACTTTGCCGCAACTTTTTCAATAAAACGAGTTTTGCCTCTTCTAACCGTAATTCTTCTTTCAGCTGCTTAATCATCCTTTCTCGCTCTTCAGGACTACTTTTCTGCAAGCACAAGATAACAGAGTTGAGAGGGAGGGCCAGCAGCCAGGCTCACAGGACACACTGTCACCAGCTGCACTTGGGGATGCCATTGGGTGGAGTGGTCCCCTGGCATGGGGACAAGACTCACCATGAGGACCTCAGCGCTTGTCTCCTGCAAGGCTTCCTTTGGAAGCCCATTCACCCGCGGGCTCATGGGCTGCTCATTGTCAGAGAGCACAATCACATCAGGTGAGGGGGCTCTCTTCTCAGGCTTCATGTCACTGTGGAGCAGGGACAGGGGGTTGTTACCAGAATATCCTGACCGTGCTGGACACTGTTCCCCAGAGCCCCATACCCACACCCTCCAGATGCCCAGATTCAAACACAGACAGCAAGGAGGCAGCAAGCACACTGCCCCACTGGTGGCAACCTCTCTCCCTATGACCTCCCTGATGGCTTCCCTACCACCTACCCAGGCTGCCTTCTCTCACTGTACTTACCATGCAGTACCCAAACCCACTGGTGTATGGCTGGGTCCCTCCCAGCTGGGACTGTACTTGGCACCCACCTGTGTCCCCAGGGATGAGGACACCTATATGTTGGAGGATGACATGGACACTTTGGAAAAAAACACCACTTCTTTCTCTAAAATGTGGCAAGGTGTTGAATTAAAAATGCTTGCCCCTGGATCCTAGCTGAGGCTGCCTGCTGGATAGTCCTTCCTGGGCCACATGTGGCCATTTCATCCTTCCAGTGGCAATGTGGCAGTAGAGGCTGCATGTTTTGAAACAGACTAGAACACGAAGTCCATTTTACCTTGCATATACAGATACTCTTCACCCACCTGATCTGCTCATAAACTGGTTTCCAATAACTCCCACCCCTGCCCATTACTCTCCTGCCCTCTTACCACAACCCTGCCCACTCCCAAATACCTTAAGACATATATGCACACCTGAATCTGTTATGGTGTCAATGAGCCCACACACAGGAGCAATGGGTCCCAGAGACAGCACTTCACCCTCAACCAGGTGGCTCCATTTGCTGAGGGCACAACGTAAACTCCCTTAAGATCTGGCCTCACTCAACATTTGTGTTGGAGTCAATCCTTCTGTCGGCAGCAAAACCAACTGAGACCAAACATGTCCACTAGGTGGCACTGTTGCCCAGAGTATAAACTCAATGAAGTTTACTAATAGCTGAAAGCTGTCCCACTCCTTTCACTATATTCCAGCTCAGCAGGGAAGTTATAGATGGAGAACTGGTGCTTAACAGCACACTAACCACCTCTGCTGTTCCTGGAGTGAGCTGCACATTCACAGAGGATCATATGCTGAGTCCCCCAGGACCCTGTCCCCAACCCCCATCCAGGCCAATCCTAATCCCACCTCCCAGACCTGCATGGCAGTTGCACCTCAACACTTCCAGCCATGATCCAATTTAACCAGTACAGCTGCCACTGGCCTCACAAAAGACCAGGGTAGGGGACAAAAAGGCACCTATTTCAAGACATAAAATCCTTCATTGAGGTTATCGGCCCACATTCTCTAGCCCAGAAACTGACTGCTGTTTATAACGTAACTCAGAATGTCTCACTCCAGCCTCAGCAAACCAAAAACCAATTAATTCTGGAAGTACCGCTCTTTCAAGTCTCTATGTCTCTGTTGGCTGCCCATTCAGCCCAAGATCAACTTCCAAGGTGATCTCAGGCTCCAATTCCAGGTTTTCTGGATGTGCATAAAGATACCAAGCAGCTTCAAGGCTCTAGCACAAGGGCTGTGGCACTGGTCCCCACCCAGGTGGGCTCCCACGCACCTGCAGCAGGCAGAGCAGCAGCCCACGTCTAGAGTTACAGACCACAGGCGCTTCCTAAGCTAGTGAGTGCTGAGAGGAGGGTGATCTACAGGGATTTATCACTTTTTGTCATCTCACTTAGGGTGTGCAAGTCTTAGAAGGGTGAGATAGCTAAAAAAATGGAAATTTTGGCCTGAAGAAAAAGGGCAGGGTGAGGGACCAAGACCATCTGGAAGTTGAACCTCCCTGCGATGACCACTCTGACCACAGCACTCCCAGGTCCATCCTGGACTGACACTAATCAATAACTCGTCCAAGAGATGACATCACCTCCCATCAAAGATCACTCAGCATCCCAGCAGGGAGTGTACTTCCTGTATGCTAATCAGGCCACCAAAAAGTCATGTGACCAAGGCATTTCCCTCCTTGGTCATGTGACCCTTTAACTGCGCCTTCCAACGGTGAAAACCATGGCAACAGCCAGTTCTAACCAGTTTGTGACAAGCAGCCTTCATTTTGAGAAGTGAGGTGGGGTTCAGGTGTTGTCAGAAAATGGAGGCACCCCATTCACCCTGGAGCTGCCAGGCTGGCAGGCACTTCCTGTGTGGTGCATGCCAACGGGGACTATGCTACGTTACAGAGACTGGGTCACCCCTTCCAAACACAAAGGGGTCACAGCCCCCCTAGTTTTCAACATAAAAAACTTTCCTAAGCTCCATCTTTAAAGCAAGGATGCTTCAGGTCTCTCAGTTCCTTCCCAGTGAAGGTCTTTCAATTCAGGAAAAAGAACACCTCTTTGATACAGGATAAACATTAACATGGGCATCCTTTAAAAAAAAAAAAAAAAATTTTTTTTTTAGATTTGTAGACCTACTTAGGCCAGGGGAATAAAAGCAGATGAAATTTAGCCCAACACGCTAGGGGGACAGTGGCATTGGTCAGGTGTACTGCTTCAGTCCATGGCAGCCCCCTGGGCACAAAGTTTATTTGGAAGCTACATGATTTCAGGACAAATCCTATCTAAGCCCATCTTGCCCATCTTGGGAACCCTCACGTAAAATATTACGATCAATAGATTTTATGTGACCTACGAAATCCCCTGGAAGCAGGCCAGGCTGTCATCTGTGAAAGCAGTCTCACCACCTCCTCCCCTTGGGCAGGTCCCTGGCTAAACAAACACAGAAGCTGTTAACCTGCCAGGAACTTCCCTTACGTTTTCTGGAGGGAAGATCAGGATTATAAACTTAATTTACAACAGAACCCTGCATCCACAATGCCAGGCTCCTGTCCCAGCTTTCGCCAGCGAGAGGTCAGTGTGAGGTTAATATTTAGTGTCCCCTCCGGCTGACGCCAGGGAAAGCAATCTCACTGAGGGAACACAGAAACTGTCCTCATCAGCAGCTCTGACTTTTGTCATTCTCTGAATGAGCCTGCCCAGGGTTGGAGAAGGAGTGCTTCATCTACACTCATGCATTCCTTTATTCATTCACTCAACTCTTATTTGCTGAATGCCCACCTAAGAAGTAGGTGTGGTGCCAGGCAGTGAGGATCAACCCCTGGATAAAAGGTGGTTCTATCCTTAGGATCCACCAGGGGGTACAGGACCACTACCCACCTCAGCTTAGGAGCAGCTGGAGCATTCTCCAAGCAGCTTGTAGAAATATAGCATCTTGCTATCCTAGACTTGCTTGATCAAAACCTGCATTCTAACAAGACCCCTGAGATTCCTGCACACAACAGGGAAGTTGGGGATGCCCAATAAGGCCTCAGGACAACAAATTCCTCCTCAGGGCCAGGAGGGCCAGTGGCAGACAGGCTCCACATCACTCCAGCACAGAAGCTGGGTCCAGAAGCAGGTGCCTGCTAGTTGTGGTTAAGGGTGTGATAAGGAGTTGCTAAATCAACAACAGCCTCACCTGCTCCACTCCTTGCAAACCCCCACCTGGGCCCCAGGACATTCCTTCAAATGGAGCCTATTCACACCTCCCACCCCACTCAGCTCCACCAGCCTCTATACCCTTGGGCTCATCCTGCCATAGGCTTCTACCTTCACCATCATTCCCTCCACCACATTCCCAAGACCTCCTTGTGAACTCCAACTTATACTTCAAGATGCACTTCAGACCTGTGCCCTCAGAAGGTCCCTCGCTGGCCCAGCCCTGACCCCTGTAATGTGGTCAGTGCTCCCACAGTATGCATGCCTGGGGAAACCTTCCTAAGCCCTGCCCACTACTATCCATCCTGGGGCTAGGGAGCTCAGGGCAGAATTTGGGGATCCAGCACAGGCTCAAGTACAGCCCCCTGAACCCCACCCCTGGAACCAGCTTCCTCACCCTCACTCCAGCAAACTTGTCCAAGTGAAGTGCCTCTGACTCCGCCTTCCGACATAGTGCCAGCATGGCAGCTCTATGCCAGTCAGCCCACAATGGCATTACCCATTTGACAGACGGGTTCTCCCACCCCAAGGTAGGACTGCAGGACATCACAGAACAGCAGCCAGGGCCCCATGGCCCTACTTGGAGCCTGTCTCACTCCAGCTCCCAGTGAGGGCCCAGGATGTTCCCCAAGTAACCCAACAAGTAAAGGGCAAAAGAGAGGGGTGTCCAGCCCTGATGTGATACTAGGGACCCAGAAGAGAGCGTTAGGCTCCCCACACTTCCCTAGAGCCAGAGCAGCAGGAATCTCCTCCTAGTGCCAGGCTGGATAGGGGTGGCGGAGAGGCCACAGAGACTCCTCCCAGGCCCCATGGCCATGCTCGCAAAGGCCTATAGTGAGTGGGCACTGTGCACCAAGCTTGCACACTGGGGTGTTGCTGTCATACTCCCACAAAACTGCTTGTGGTCTCACTTGGTTCTGCATCTTGCAAGTGAGAGGCCTAGGGCAGGACACTTCCTCTCTGTGCTTCCTACAAGGATGAGAACAGGGCTTTCTGCCCAGTTGCCCCTCAGAGTTGCTGGGTGAGGCTCAGATACTCTAAGAAGCCGTCAGGACAGTCAAAGCTCCAACCTTTCGTGAAGCACTAATGGGCTGCACACAATCGGCCACTGAAGTAACATTCAAATATTCACAAACCTTGGAGGGGCAGGGATTGCAGCTGCTGTGTCCTGGCAACTAGAGCAGGCCCGGCACGGCATGGCGGGTGCTCCAGCAGCATGGGTGGCACATGCCCATTTCCTCTTTTCCCCTGGCACCTTGTTCAAGGATGGGGTCTGTTAGTTCACGAGGAACCCAGCAGTATCTGTAGAATAACTTATAACCTTGCATAACATGGGTGACTATGTCCACAGGCACACAGATGCTATGTTGCTAAAGGATATACAAATTCACTGAAAAGGATTTCTGAATTCTGTGTCATGATGTGTCTTAAGTCCAACCTCAAGCCTACGAGTTCAGGACTTTGGTGGATGTTAAGAGGGAGCCCTGTTACTCGTGGCTGACAAAACCCTGTACAGAGGACCAGTGTTCCACCGCAATAAGGCCTTCAGTCCAGCCTTAACAGCCCTGTGAAGGCAGCTCATTCAAGCTGACCCTCACCTGTGCCCACACTCTGTCCAGTCCTGTCCCCATGACGGGGGCTGGTTTTGTGGCTTGTTCTCTGAACTACAGAAACGTGGAGGAAGCAACATTGCGAGCTTTCGAGGCAAGGCCACAGGAACCTTGCAGCTTCCACTTGGGCCCCTAGAGTGAGCACGGGGCAGGGGGTGGGGGGTGGGATCTGAGTGCACCCCAGTGTAAGATGCCAAGCTAGCTTCGTAGAAACAGGGTCTCTGAGAGTCACAGAGAGACATGGAGATGGACCTAGCCATCCCATGTGAGTGACAAAGCCACCAGAGACATCCAGCCCAGCTGACACAAGGCTGCAAGGACAAAAGTACAAGAAGCAGTGCTCTGCTGGGACTAGCTAACCAGCAGACCCAACAGACAACTCTACACCAATACATTACTTTAAACCACTAAGATAATGGGGCCGACAGGGAGCTAGCCTACATGATGGTAACTCCTTGTCTTCCCTCAGACTGTTCCCAAAAGAAGCTATCCACCCTAGACACTACCCTGGGAGAGACAAGGGGGGTGGGGGAAGAAAAGGTGTTTCCCAGTAGGCATCCTTGCTGAACCTCAAAGCCCCCCAAAGGGACCAGCACAGTTCTCCATACACAAGGGCTACCTGTGACAGATATGGACTTGGAATAAGATGAACAACAAATGAGGAGGGGAGAAAGTCCCATAGGAAAGGAGGGGCCATCCTAGGCCTGGGAGCCACCAGTTCAGACACCACCTGGTATGGTACCTGCGTCAAAGCCAGAAGCAATTCCACATGCTTAATACAATGAGCATCCCCACCCACACAATTCCAAAAATACTTTTAGGAAAGTCCTGTAAGAGAGAAAATAAGAATTACTATCAGTTCCCGGGTAGTCCTACTACATGGCACCATATCACTGACAGGGATGAGCTGGGCATCTTGACACACACATTTCTGGGGCTTTTCATGGCCACCTGGGTGTGGTGGCTGCTCACTGGAACCCCACAATACTCCACCTTCCATTTCCCAAGGTTGCCATTGACTCAGAGATTTGATGTGATTAAAAAGGAAGATCTGCTGCACAGAACACAGACACTACCCTAAAGCCCAAGTCCTGCCTGCCTTGGGTGGTGGGGGGCAGGGCAGGGTGCCTGGTCCCCTCTCCAGATCCCGGAGCCCTGAAACCCACCTGCTTCCCACCTCTCTGCTGCCTTCTTGGCATCCACTGCTACTTCTCCCAGCACTGTAACTTGACACCCAGCTGGCTGATATGTCAAGAGAAAAAAGCCTGCTTTGTGGGGGCCGGTAAGTCAGACACATTTTGCTTCTTGGCCACAGAGGCCATGGAGGTGAGCAGCTGCAAAGGAATTTTTGAAACCCAGCCATTATTCTTCCTGGATATTTCAGGTCCAACTATCGCTTTGGGACTCCATTATGGTGTGCCCTGCCACAGCTGCAGCCAAACATCTCAGGAGGAAAGGAGGGAGCATGTATGGCCAGGTTCTGGCCTGTGAGCCCATTCTCCCAGCACAGAGGTGGGCAGTCCCAGGGCATGGGGCAGGGGCGGAGGAGCACTGTGCCCTCAGCAAGATCTGGAGGCATCCAGCCTGTCTTGCTGGGGCTCCTTCTAGGAACACAGGAACCCCCAAAAGTCACAAAGCCTGGCTGAGGAGGCCAAGAGGACCTCACTGTGACTGGAAGTAGTGATAGGGGCCAGTTTCAGGTGCAGTGTCGCTGAGAGCTGTAGAGAAGCAGAAGAGAGAACTGCCCTGAGCCAGCAGCTGGCAGTGGCCCCATGAAAAGACCCCAACACCAAGTGGCAATGGGACAGCCTGCAACACCAACTCCCACTTCAGCAAGTCACTGCAGTAGGACCCTGAGAGCTGCAAACCTGTCTAGCCAGGACGCAACACCACCAGGGAGGTTTAATTCTGCACACTCCGCTAAGAAATTCAGGAAGGGGCACTTGTTAGAAATGACTGGTCATCTAACAGAAAAGCTGATCTATGCCAGGTTTGGAAAATCATCCAGGACATGTACTGATCCTTTGTAATGGCCATCCCTGTACCAACCACTAAGTTGCACTCTTCCATGTAATCCTCCCAACTGCTTGACTGTCAACCCTGTCCACAGGTGAAGTCACTCCTAGGGAAGGTAGTGATTTGCCTAGGTCACATGACTGTGGCCTACAGGGTACAGGGTTGGACAGGATGGGTCCCATATGACTTTCAACTCTGATGCCTGTACCTTGGTTTACCAAATACCATTTGTGGACTAGATTAAAGGACAAAAAATTTTTTTTAATTTAATTCTCACCCAAGGATATTCTTATAATTGGAGAGAGAGAGGAATCAGGGAAGGGAGAGAAACACCGACATGAGAAAGGGAGAGAAACACCAACGTTGATTGGCTGCCTCCCGTACTCACCCCGACCAGGGATTGAACCCACCTAGGTGTGTGTCCTGACTGGGAATTGAACCCGTAACCTTTTGGTGTATGAGACAACATTCCGACAAACTGAGTCACACTGGCCAGGGAAGAAAATGTTTTTATTTATACTTGAAGGATCACAGACAACCAGCAGCACCTGCATGTCAAGTCCCTAAGGTGACAAAGAGATGACAGTATGAGGACATAGATGGGGCCCTCAAACTTGACTGGGAAACAACTCTCATCACTACACATGGACCACCATCTGCCTGACAAAACTGGGTGGGGTTTTGGCACTTGGGGATCCAGGGTCCCAAAGGGTCTGGAAGAGTGCAAGAAAAACAAATGTTGAACACAGACTGTTGGCCACAGCAGCAACACTAGCATCCCCCTCCTTCCTCTGGGCCCCTAACCATATGCTTGGCCAATCTTCCACCAAGGAGGACATGACGAGAACCCAGGAGCACTCTCCAGCTCAAAGGGACTCCAGACATCAGATGAACCCAAATGCATCTCTTGGGTACCAGCTTCCTCAACAATGCACAGCAAGAAGAGAGTAACCTGTGTGCAGGTGAAAACCACACACAAGAAACACTGCTTTTCACCTTGCAATGACCACAAACTTTTGTGGTACGTGGAAAGTGTACACTTTGCCTGCAAGTTTCCTGTCTCTTTTAAATACCAATTTCAAACTGCTAGATCATCCCCTACCTTCCTCTCTGGCAAATCCTTTTGGGCTCAGCTGTCCCCCAGCCCCCACCAGATCTGCTCCAGCTGATCTGAGTCCAGCAGCCACAGGACTCCACACAGGTCAGCCACCCAGGTTGTAGAAGAGGACCAGGGGGATTGAGTGCACCTCCGCCAGGAACCTGGCCCAAACCTCAATTAGCCTGGGTTTCTTCATCTGTAAAATTGATGCTGCTGACCTCAAGGATGTGGTCATGATATGTAAAAGATACAAAAACAACAACAAAAGCATTTATCTAGGCAAAAGATGGTAGCTCCAGCTCTCCTCCAGATCCTCTCAGAAATGCAATATGCACACTCAGAGCAGCCCCATCACTTTTTATGCTCTGAATTGACTCAACTGGCTCCCGCCCTGCAAATGAATATCCCTGGGGACAATGTCCCAGACTGAGGGTTTCTCTTCCCTCCAATGTCTGACCCCAGTAGGCTGTCAATCACTGTGCTGCCTGAGACACAAGGGCAGAGCCCTACCGGGCCTCCTGGACAGCCAGGAACAGTCCACCTATGTTCGGAACCGCAGTAGGCTACTAGCAGTCCCCAGCGTGGTCCGTAGGATTCCTCCAGGGGCTCTGTCAGGTTGTTGCAACACTGAGACAACATGTCTTTTTTGCCGAGTTCAGAAAGCAGTGTCAAACTGCCAGGAGTCAGTCTTGTCATGCTATCGGCAACATCCTTATGAAGAAGCACAAGTTATGGATTGTATTAAACCTCAGCTCTTGAGTTTGTGTCTTTTTAATATTCTGTGACAAGATAAAGTATTCCTGCTGCCTGAAGGAAAGACTGACAGACCATGATTATTCAAACTTGGATATTTAGCAGTTATTTTCTCCAAAATGGTTGAAACAAAACCTGCTGCTCCAAGGAAAATCAACCACCAGTATCTGTCACTAATGATAAAGTCTGAGCTTCCCTTAAGGAAAATATAGAATTTTGGAAAATTTGTGTTTGCCACTATGAGTCCAACAGCTTCCCAACACATCAGAGATTAACTAATCTGATTTTGCAATACTGAAAATGAAATGTATCAGTACAGTTAACCCTTAAAACAACTCAGGGTTAGACTCCCGCACAGTCAAAAACCCACATGTAACTTCTGATTTCCAAACACTTTAACAACTAGTAGTCCTACTGTTGACTGAATGCCACACAGATAACAACCGGTTAATACTTACTTTGTATGTTATATGTGCCATATACTATATTCTTACAATATAGAGGTTAAAAAAAAAAAGTCAAGAAAATCATAAGGAAAAGGCATTTACAACACTGTACATTATTTAATGAAAAACATCCATGTCTGAGTGGACCCACACAGTGCAAATCCATGTTGTTCAAGGGTCAACTGTATTAGAAAGCTCTCAATAACTAAGTAAAGCTATTATTTTCTAATGTTCAATGGTACTACAAAAATAAAAAATGAGTAAAAAGTCAATCAGGGGGAGAAGAGACAAATCTTCCAGGCAGAACAACATAAAATAATTTGTGTAGATGCTGCACCCTGGAAAAGGGGGAATGGGACTCCCTACCCTTAGGTGTGGACTGTAAATAGTGACTTCCTTCCAAAGGGGACAGCATGAAAAATGGGAGGAGAACAGCTTCTACAGAGGAGACACCTGACAGACACCACTTCAGCTAGGGGATCGAGGTCAACATCAGTGAAAAGTCACATTGATAGCATGTGCCCTATACACAATGCACTGAGAAGGGTGCCTCACCTTTGTGGTCCTCCTTATGCCCCACATAGCCATCACCCCAGTCCAACCATGAGAAAACACCACACAAACCCCACCTGCAGGCATTCTATAAAATACCTCACCAGTTCTGAACAATGTCAATGTCATCAAACCAAGAAAATCTGAGAAACTGTCTCAGCCCAGAGGAGTCTAAGAAGTCTAAATGTAACATAAATCCTGGACAGAAAAGGTAAAAAAGAGGAAATCTGAAAAGATTATGAACTTTAGTTAATAGTAACATATGGGTGTTGGGTTCCACAGTAACCTATTAACAATAGGGAGATTGGAGCAGGACATACAGAAAGAATCTTTGCACCTTTTCTGCAAATCTAAAATTATCTTAAAATTAAGTTGTTTTAAAAAATATACAGTAGTCCCTCTCTATATCGCAGTTCACTTATCGTGGCCTCACTGTATCGCAGAATTTTTAAAAATATTATATTTAATTATTTATCACAGATTTTTCGCTATATCGCAGGATTTTGCAGTACTATATACGTATGTTGTTAAAGTTACATAGGTTTAAGAGTGTAGAATATGTTTAAGAACATAAGTAGCGTTTATAAAAGTGTGGAAAAGGTTAATAAGGGAGTGGGAAAGGTTAATAAGGAATTGGTAACGGTTTATAAGTGTGTGGGAAGGGTTTATAAATCCTTAAAATATATGTAAGTACTAAAATAAATGTAAGGTTCCTGCTTAGTGGATTTTCACCTATCGCGCGCGGGGGGTGGGGGTCTAGAATGTAATACCCGTGATAAGTGAGGGAATACTGTATATATTATTCTGTTCAAAGTGTGAGAAAGACTGATAGGATTTTAATGTAACTGAGTACAAGAAGTTCACTAAAGAGTCTATAGTGCAACTGTTAGGGAGGGGCCACTTTATGTTTTGGTGTTGTACACTCAAGAAAGAAATGCAGTTACCCAAAAAGACTAACCAAATACACCTCTGTGATCCAACTGCTTCTCAGTGTGAGGCTGGGTTTTCTTCGCATGCTTTACCCTAATAACATATCACAAGAAACTGGATAAAGAGATGAGAATTCAGCTGTCTACTTACTAAGGCTAGTATTAAAGAAATCTGCAAAAACAGTTATTTCTCATAAAAAATTGTTATGCTACCACATGATAATGGGTTTATTATAATCATCTTTAAATGAGTTAGTACTGTCAACAGATATTATCACACAACCTAATATTCTTTGGGTCGTAGAGATGGTAAAGGGGCCATGTTGTGGCAAAAGCTCCCAAGTAGACTCCTCATGACATGTGAACTTTCTCTTGCTGCCAAAGCTGTACTCTGAAAAGTAAGAGGTACTACAAATTTAACAGGATTCACCCCACATGTGTGCTATAATTTCCTTATAAAATTTATTTAATTATAAGCCAACAAAATTTGGTGACCCTGTTCTTATGGTCTTTTAAAGCAGCAACTGTACAGGCTCCGCAGTTACCCAATGCAGAGATCTTGGCACCTTCCAGGACAGCTCTACTCTGACACTGACAGCATGACTCTGCAAATGGAGAGACCACGCAGAGACTGACCAGTGGCTGGCCCACGCCCCCAGTACCAGCACACTACCAGTGTACCTCATGCCCCACTCCCCGCAGACGGCCACTCTTCAGGCAAAGGCATCCGGCTCTCTTCCCCGTAAGGTCTACCTCCACCCTCAAGTCCAGGTGCCCCTTGGCTCAACCCAGGCCCAGAGAGCACCAACTCTCCCCACTCCTGAGGGTACTCCAGGTCCTACCCTTCCCAATCAAACAGCCACCCTGCTCCCACCAGCCTGGGCCTTCTCAGGCCCTAATTCTGACAGAACTCAATGGCTCCAGGGACCTGAAACCCTGAGCACTCCAATTTCTGAGCTGTTAGCTCCCTACAAAGAGCCACCCGGACTGTTCTGTCCCACAATGCCCAAAAACACTGCCAAGAGCTCCTGAAGTAAGGAAACGCTGTATGCTTGGATGGGTCATTCTTCTCAACGCACCACTGTGTTAAAGCTGCTTCTGAGAGCTATTGAGGTCCTGCCTTGAGGAACACTGCAGTCACCAGGTCTCAGTCCCACTAAAACCTGAAGCTGTGCAATGCGATTACGCCATTACTATTTTTAAGACCAAGCTCTAAAAATAAGCAGAATGATGGCTTGGGACCCAAGGAAGGGGATACACAGCAAGGGCTGGTATATATCTCCTGTCTCTTCACTCCTCACACACTCCCCACCTCCTCTCCCATTCTGCCCCCAGGTGGGCACCTCTGCAGGTCGGCACTGAGACTGCCTTGGCGAAAAGGAACTCAGTATCTCCAAAGGCAGTTGACCCCACTTGGCTGTGCTTATGTCACCCACCTTCCTCCCACAGGGGCCTGTGGCCATCTACCTACTCTCCTCTCCTTCATTCTTGGGACACCCATGAGTCCCATGGCTCCTTCCCATCAGTACTGTGACAAACCTTATTGAACGACGCTGGGAGCTTCGAAGGCTCAACAATGACCAAACCTCGGTTTAGAGGAGATGGTGGGCTCTGAGAATAGGGTGAATTGCCCCAAGCCACTTGGGGGTGAATGGAGTCAGGCTGCAAGACACCCTCATTAAGTTTTCCACCACCTGCTGCACCACCCTCAAACTCACAGATTATAATTCACATACTAATCTTCTTGAGGGAAAAAGCTTGGCAATCGCTTACAAACAGGCCAGTTCTCCTTTTCCTCCAGGGTACTGAGAAAAATGTTCCTCTCCTGGTGTGACCACTGCTTGTCCCATCTGGGGTCACATGTGCCCTTGGGAGGTCCCAGGAATTCACTGCTGTTCCCACTTGTTCTACACACAGGCCCCCTTCATCTTGTTCCTTTACCTGGTTAGGTGGCCGTGAGAGACAGGGTAGGCTCCCTCAGCCCAACAGCTCTGGCCTGCGCATCTGCCACCCCCACCTCCCAGGATGGTTAAGGTTCTGGTACAACTGCTCTCAACACTGCAGAGAAACCAGCTGCAAGATACAAAGCAGTGTACATAAGAACAGTTTTAGCCAGCCCAGTGGAGGGCTGGTCAGGGACCCTCTCTCAGATATCCCTGCAGTAGAACATGTAAATGACCCACAAACACACCCAGGGCACTGGTTATAGGGTAAGGAGCCTGTCAACATGTGACAAAGCACTAGCAGAAATACACGCTGTGAGGAAGTATCAAAAGTGGCATTGCAGAATTACACCAAATAATTTCAAAATAATCTGCAAATGTGCTTAACTTACACATGTGTGAAGAGAAGCATTCCTGACTGCTGAAGGATGAGCACTTAGGGTGCTTACCATGATGACCATGCACAGGGGCCCTTCACACAGCACATCCCTAGAAGGCCGGCACTGTCCAGTGAGAAACCATCCCCTCTGTGGCCAGAGGAGGGCGCCATAAAAGCAACGGAAAAGAGGCAACACCATGGTGGCTCCGTATCTGTCACCAGGCTGGCTCACACTATGTCCAGTGTGAGCTGGGTCACTTTAGGAGACAGGGCACCTAGAATCTGTCAACCTGACACCCCAAAATAATCTAATGACTTTTAGAAGTACAGATGAAACCCTCTGATTTCAATTGTTTCAAACCTGGAATAAGATAATGGTCCAGAATAAAGGCAAGTGGACACAGAGTACTGGGATGAGGAGCCCGAAGGGAAGAAAAGAGGCAGAGAATGAGGAGGAGATGAAGAGAGGCCACAGAGTTTTGGAGGTGGCAGCTGAGGCAGGGAAGGGAGCACGAAAGCAGGAACCAATTTCCAAAGGAACATACCTCTCAGTTCTCATGTGAACACCTAAGAAATGCAAGCAGGCTAAGATTTCCAGTTGGAGCTAATGGAGCAGCTCCCCAAGACTGCCCCAGGCTCTCCTGGAAGTAGCTCAGCAGTAGAGAATCAGTAGTGAAAGGCAGCAGCCAGCCCACAACAGGTGCTGGGGAGGGGCTGGGCTCCAAAGAGTCTCCCAGAGCACCGGAGCCCCAACTCAAGTGATGGTCGATGGAAGGAACAGGCTTCTGGCTGCAGGACTTCCACAGCTCTCACTCAAGACAGGGAAGTCAACCCCTGTGAGGAAGACTGCAGAAGAACCAGGATGAGGGCCATACCCACACCTACTGGGCTATGGGAGAATCAGGGCCCTTTCCCAAGCCATCATACCCACAGCTGTGCCACATTCGACCAACTCACTCAAGGATGAACATTCCAGCAGACAGCTGGCTGGCAGGCCAGGCACAGCTGCAGTGGGGCATGGTACTCAGAACAGGGCGGGTGGGGACTCAGGCCTGCACATGGCAGGCAAGGATCCCCACCCACCATTAGGCAGGCAACCAGTGCAGCAACCATCACCCTTCTGTGACCAAGGGGAAAAAATAATGGTAATATAAGCAGACCAGGACCTGGACCCATACCTCTCTGGAGACCCTCTGCCTAAAATTGTAAAGACTGTAGACACTAAGTGAGAATGAAGTGGCCAGTCCCCCATACCTGCATTAGTAAAAAGGCCTAGACATTTTCAGAGAAAGGACTGTCGTTTTTTTAAAACAACACACACCTACCCTATGACCCTATAGGTATTTAGCGAGAGAAATGAGGATCAATGTCCATGTGAAGACTTCTGCAGGAATCATCACAGTAGGTGAGAGGACAACTCTTCATATCCACACAGGAGTTGCTCAGCAGAATGCTGATACACACAGAACACAAATGAATCTCAAAGCACATGGAGAGAAGCTAGACCCCACCAAGCACACGCTGTCTGAGGACAGATTAGTCTAGAGAGGGAGAGTGCAGTCAGGGAGGGCATGAAATGCATGGAGGGCTTGAGGGAATGTTCTGGGGTGATGACAAGGTTCTGCATTCTTGTCATCAAGAATGACAAGCCTTTGGACTCCATAGGTGGAAGCATGTGTGCAAACTGCACCAGGAGAGGCTCCCATGGTATGCAACTGTGTTCTCTCCTGCCAGGGCAGGCAGCAGCAGTGCTTACTTTATCCTTCCTCTCCCAAGAGGTCACTTGGAAAGACTGTCACCTATGACACATGGAGTCACCTTAGGTGATGTAAACCCTTTTCTGCCTATTGCTACACAGCACAAAACAGGCTATTCACATAACCTCACATTACAGACAAGTGGCTGCACGACCATGTTACTTTTAGATTCATTTTTGCTTTGGAAGAATAACCTGGGTGTTAACATGGGTGTGAATGATGTGCTCACATTCACCACTGTGGGCCACCAAGCCCTGTCTTAATTCCAAATGACCGGCCAATGAGATGCCTGGGTAAGAAAGAGGGAACTGGTTTCTACACAGATGTGTCACCCTCAGTACTCCCTTGGTGAATGCCAGTCTCAAAAGAAAGATGAGACAGTGATTCTGTCATCGAGGACACCAGCTTTAACAAAGATGCCCTGCTTTGCAGGCCCAGTAAACAGACAATTTTAGTGCTTGCTACAGTCTATTAGAACTTCCAAGTACTTGACCAGGGCGGTGGAAACCCAGAAAAACAAAAGCCAATAACATCTCTAAAGGCTCAGGATGCTACAGCCAGCTCCCAGTAGGCCACGGGTGGGCAAAGGAGCCCCTCCCACCCACACCACACAGTGGGCAAGCCCTTGGTCTGAGGGAAGCCCCAACCCACAGCTAATGAGATGCATGATGCAACAGGGGAAAGGGAGAGAGGAGGGAAACACACAGCTGCCTCAAGGCCACACATCCCCAAAAGAACCCAGGAGGCAGTCACCAGGACACCTGTGCCACACCTAAGGGCCACATGGCAAGCTATTAAGAGGAAATGGGGCCCCTGTGTTTCCGCCCAGGTAAAATGAGGAAGTAGAGATAGTCTGCTACAGCAGCCAGTGACTTCCACTCCCAAAAAACCAGTCTCCCCAAAGCCACTGAATGTTTTTTCATAGTATGGTACCCCAGAAAGTAGTACGATCAGATCACTTCTGTCCCTAGGGCCAGCCTGTCAGAGTTGGCTCCTCAGAAAAAGGCATACACACACAACCACATTTTCAGTGAAACATGGAGGTGACTGTTCATTGAACCCCCATCCCACATAGGCCTAGGATGATGAGGAACTCAGTCCTTATCCTTTCTCAGGTGCAGAACATCTAGCAAAGAGCGTCATGTTTTACTGAGTTAAATGCTCCTCAACCCAAGGGAAGTGTGTGTGTGGAGGAGGAGTTATTCTTACCTGTGTGTGTCCCAGGTTATTTCCGAAGATCGACAATGTGTGACAAAAAAGACTCTCTATAGTAAAGTGCAGGAGTAGAATCGACATATCACAAAAACAGAACAAGGAACCCAACGCAGCTTTCACTGAGTGCCCCAGCTTCAGCCTTACCTAATGGTCCTGACTTGAGGTAGTTCTGGCCTGTGCCCAACCTTTGAGTTGGCTTCACAAGACCAAGAAGCTCATGATTCCCACCTCTGTGATTTTTGTTTTTCAGTGAGCACACTTATGGTTGCCAAAAGGGAAACCAAACTATTTTAACCTTATTGGTTTTTTTAAAACATCCACATGAAGGTATAATTTACATACCAGAAAATTCATTCATTGTAAGAGTACAATTCAATGATTTTTAGTGGAGTTTGAGTTGTGCAACCATCACCACAATCCAATTTTAGGACCCTCCATCACCAAAAGTTCCCTCGTGTCCATGAGCTGTTAACCACTGCTGCCACCCCCCCCACCCCCCACCCCCGCCCCATGGAGCCACTGATTTCTCTCATTTCCACACTGTTTGCTTTTTTGGACACTCCCCATAGACTAAATCAAAGAACATGTAGTCTCTGGGCTGGGAGTCTCTCCCTTGGCATGATGAGCCTGAGATTCATCCATGTTGTAGCGTGTATCAAGTTTTCATTTCTGAATAGTAATCTACTGTACAAAATTAGCATATCTTAGCATATGTGAATAGTTTCCACTTTAATCTTCACCAGAGAATATGTTTATTGATTTTTAGAGAGAGGAAGGGAGGGAGGAAAGGATGGGTGTGGGAGTGATGGGGCGGGAGGGTGGGGGGCAAATATCGCTTGGTTGCCTCCTGTACATACCCAGGGCTGTTTCCACTTTTGAGCTATTACAAATTATGCTGTTATCGATGTCCAAGTACCTGCCTTTGTGTGGACATACGTTTTTATTTCTCTTGGGTACATTCCATTCCTTGGATAGATTGCTGAGTCATGTGGTGAGTTCACGTCTAACTTTGTAAGAAACTGTCAAACTGTTTATGCCATTTTACATTCCTACCAGGTATCAGGGTTCCTTTCTCCACATCCTTGCCAACACTTATTGTTTTCTGTCTTTATTACAGCCATTCTTGAAACTTGTTTTATGGCCTAGCATATGGCCTACCCCTGCAAAATGTTCCACGTGCTTGTGAGATGTATTCTGCAGTCATCGGGTGGAGTGTTCTATAAATGCCTATTAGCGAAAAAGGTTGAGAGTGCTCTTCAAGTCTTCTTGAACCACGTTGATTTTCTGTTTAGTTGTTTTACCAGTCATTGAGAGTAAAGTATTGAAATTATTAGCTATAATTGATTAATTATTTACTTCTACTATCAATCCCAGTAGCTTATGCCTCAGGTATTTTGGGGTTCTGTTGTTAGATGCGTATACATTCATGACTATTATATCTTCCTGATGTATTGTTATAAAATGTCCCTCTTTGGCTCTAGTAATACTGTTTGTCTTAAAGTCTATTTTATCTAATATAATACAGCCATTCTAGCTTTCTTATGTTTATTCTGATAACTTTCCCCATCTTTTACCTAAGGATCTAAGGGGTGTCTCTTATAGATAACATATAATTAAGCTGGATTGCTTTTTATTCTATTCTGACAATTTGTGCCTTTTGATTCGGGTGTTTAGACAGTTCCCATTTAATGTGATTATTGACGTGGTTGAATTTACATTTGTCAGTTTGTACATCCTTGGATTCTGGTATCCACAGGGGATCAGGGGATCCTGGAACCAATCCCCCATGGATACTGAAAGACAATTAAGTTTTGCAGGAGTCGAAAGTTAACACATGGATTTTTGGCTGCACAAGGGATTGACGCCCCAAAATCCCACATTGTTCAAGGGTCAACTACGTGTTTGTGTGTGTTGTAGGTTCCCAAGGGATGTCCAGAGCCAGACACTCTTTAACTAAGATCCAAAGACTATCTGCTTCTAACCCAAAAACTGGCCACTCACTCCAGAAAGAATTAGTTTTAGAATGGCTCTGAGCTGAACCTGATCCTATGATTCTGTCAAAACCCTTGACTGTACTTCTCCAATAAACTATTGTAGACAGAACATTTAGTGTGGGAACTCAGGGATAAACTAGCTCTACATGTGACATCTTATTTTCAGTGACACTTAAGACTGAAGGGCAGTGTTGCCAACACTTTTTTCTCATACCACATGCCACACTCCAGGGCCGATGCTGGGTACACATCTATCACCCATTAAACTGCAAGGCAGAGATTACTGCCCATTTTACAAATGAATAAGCACAGACAAAGATCATCAGCCCAAGATCAGTCAAGGAGTGTGATTTTTGAGACAGACCAGTAAGCCAGGACAAATAGAATAGGGAAAACAAGACCAATAGTTCACCAAAATGGCCAAGCAACTTACAGCCAGATACAAAAGGTCACCGCCCTAGAGATAATATCTAGGTCTCAGTTGTATTTCAGCTCCAGGCCCAGAAAAGCAGCGTCAGGACCAGCTGCAATGACTAAGACCTACCCTGGCACTGACCAATCAGTAGAGACACAACCCTGAAAGAACACACCTGGAAAACTGATGACTGTTCTGCTGAAACCCTCCCCGGAGACCTCCCATGAGATTCCCATCTGCAAGAGAGAAATAAAAACTCAAGACAACAGACTCAGCACACAGGAGCTCTCCTTCTGGGGAGCAGCCCACACCATTCCCTTTCCTGTCTTCTTCCCTCACTTCTTCCCCAACAGGCATGCAATGCATCTCCTAAACTTTAAGGAACCCTGAGACTTGCAATCAGGGGAGCAATGGGCAGCAGCAGTTTGTTCCAGGCTAACCCCCTGAACCTGTCCCCAAGGCCCCCTTTTCTCTTTCAAGTGCGCTAAGGCAACTCAGTTTGGGCTCTGCTGTTGCTCTTGTATGCTGAGTCCTTTTCTGTTTCACTGTCCCCAGCTTTAATAAGCATACCCTCACAGTCACCTGGACTCGTGTTGTGAATCTTTCCTGCACGAAGCCAAGAACCCACACATTACCAGCTGGCCCTAGGCAGACCCGCTCACAGCCAGGTCTCCTGTCAGGCAACAATTTGAGTCCCTACTCTGCCTGCTGGACTCTGAAACCAAGCTCTTTCCACACTCACTGGGCTTCACAACGCCCTGGGGTGTCTCTTGTCCTGCAGGAGGACCCTGTCCTGTGTGGCTGAGTTAATCGCTGTCCCTTGCTCCTTCACATCCTTTATGTGTCATAAAGTTATTATCTTCATCAGAAAGCGTCACATCATCTAAGTGCCCTTGGGTTGGAAGCCAATGGGCACAAATGGGGAAAGCCTGGGACCAAGAGGCCTGGAAGCCAACTGCAGCCAGGTTTTGGTACAAAAAAGACTGCGTTTGAGATTCAGCTCTGAGCTCCTTCAACACTTAACCTCTCTCAATTCACTGGCCTTCCCTGCAGAGCAACATGTTGCTTATACGAAAAAAATATACACTAGGAGTCCAGGAATGCAAGGTACCCAGCAAATCTCCACAAACACAAACTCCTCCTTATCCTCACAATCTGAAACATTGCTGAGGACCAAGTCAGAGAGAGGGAAAGGAGTTACAATTCTATTTCTAGTATTTTTAAAGAGGCCTCTGGCTTTAGAACAGGGGCTGCAGAAAACAGAATCAGACAGAAATGGCCTTTCTGGGTAGCAGAAATACAAAGCACACTCCTTCCCCAGACTAAGATACTTATCTCCAATAGGAGGGGTTTGGATTTTCCCATTTATCTCAAGGAGGTAAGAATTTTCAATGACGAGGATGCCAACAACCTGGGTTCCAAAATGAATTTAACACAAAGACTGCAGGCTGAGGCCCCTCTGCGGGGTCAGTTGAACAAGAAAGCGAGGAACCGCCCAAGTTTCCTCAGTTCGGCACCTGCCATCCTCCACCCCCACCTGGGCAAACAGACGTGGAGGGGGATCTGAAAGGGAGGCAGCAAGGGAGACAAGGGATAGACCACAGACCACCAAGGGGATGTAGGGCTGGCTGGGAAGCCATGGCCACACCCAGATGCCCAAAGTGAAATGTCCTGAGACATCTGGGTGTGAACATCCTGGAGAGAACATTCACCAGAGCTCTGAGGGGAGGAGGGTGAAGCAGGAGCAGAATCTAAGGCTGAATTTCTCTCTACAGGAAGTAAAGGTCTCTGAGGGAAAAAATAGGGTGGTACAGCAAGTCATATTTCTTTTAAATTTTTTCCTTAAAAGCCTCACAAAAGCTAGGATCAGGAAAGTTACCTTTTAAAAAATCCTCACTTGAGGACATTTTTTCATGAGTGAGAGGAAGCAAGGTGGGGAGAGAAACATCAATTGGTTGCCTCCTGTATGCGCCCTGGCCAGGGATCGAACCCACAACATTTCGGTGTATGGGATGGTGCTCCAACTAACCAAGCCACACCAGCCAGAACAGGAAAGTTACTCCTGAAGTAATCAGTATCAACTAAGGAGAAATCAGCAGAGGATGCCACAGAAGACCTCTCCTCAGTGTGGCCCGTCCTCCAAGATGAGCTGCCTATGAGGAGCAGTGGCATGTGTAAGAGGTGCCCTGGGCTGGGCTTGGCTCCTGACTGCCCACAGCCAAGAGACCCAGGTAGGGCATAGCATCCCTGGCTTACTGAGCCCCAGATCTGAAAAGCAGGAAGGCATGACCAAATGAAAAACTCACGTTTTCCTACAAACCAAAAGTACTGAGTTGAACTAGATAGCAGGGGAGCAAGGTCCCTCGGCCAGGATGAGACAATGATGCCAGGGCTGGGGTCCACAGCCACCTACCACCAAAACCTGATTTCTGCAGGAGGGCAAGGCATGGGGAGGATGCAGCCTTGAGTCCACCTCCTCACACCTGGGCCTGTCCTGGTTCCTGTCTCCTCCCACTCACCTGTGTGAGGTTCGCATGTCCACAGGCCCATCACCTGCCTGCTCTTCGCCTCTGCCCATGGCTGTTGCCTCAGGATCCCTTAGCAATCCTTGGGCTTGCCCTCCTGGCTCAGGCGTCACTCTCATGTCTCCATCAGTGTTTAGATCTGAAGCTAACAATCCTCTCTCCATTTTTATTTTCTTGCTCTCCACATCGTCCTCTGCTGGATCCTGTTCAAGTGCTCGTTTCTGACTCCGTGTCCGGCATGCTTCTTCAGTCATTCTGAATTTTGGGAAAGAAGAAAACAAGATGTTTAAACTTGGCACAATGGAGTTGCTTGCTACCTTCTTAAAAAGTTTTCAGTGTCAGCTTGGAGTATTTTCCTCGCCACATGACAATGGCAGAAATAGGTACAACAGACGCAGTCAGGGCCCACAAAATATTCCGGGACATTTCTTCACTGCCCTGGGGAAGGTTGGAACAGGAGTGGTGGAGCATCTGGGGAGCTGAGACCTCAGGGACCTGGGCAGAAACAACAGAAGATGGCTATTTATAAGAAAGAAGGGGACGTCGGCCTGTGAGCCAAGTGTCGCTGGTTCGATTCCCTGTCAGGGCACATGACTAGGTTGAATGTCAGGTCCCCAGTTGGGGGCGCGAGTGAGAGGCAACCACACAGTGATGCTTCTCTCCCTCTCTTTCTCCTTTCCCCTCTCTCTAAAAATAAAATAAACAAACAAACAAATAAATAAGTTAAAAAAAAAAAAGAGAAAGAAGGGGAATTCTTGGTGCTACTACAGACTCAAAGCAAATAGAAGAAAACTGTGAACTCCCTGGCGGTGTCTGAAATACAGGAAACGGGACCACGCTGTACCAGGAACAAGGTCACTGCACTGCAAAAACTCAGGCTGACCCTTGACCCTTCTCCCCTTCAGTGAGGGTGGCCTCCTCACTCCCTGCTCACCTCAGGGGGATTAGGAGTGGGGGCAACATATAACCCTTTGAATGCCAGTGAGGTCAACTTTGTGTAGGGTGAGGCTTGGCCCATCATGGTGCCAGCACTCTGTATCTGCAGCACACACATATCTTGATTTAAAGAAGGAAAAAACAGCTGAGTCAGTTTTTGATCCCATGACATCACTGGGCTCCACATGACCCTTCCCAGGATTCAGTCTGAGAGACAAAGCACTTTCCAGAAAACTAGTCTGAACCAGTTCCAGACAACAAGCTGAAGTACAGTTAACCCTCACAGAGACAAGAGGGAAGACAAGCAGTGATGTCGATCTGCAGGGAGGCTGCAGGCATTTCACAACCAAGTCTGGGGCTCGATGTTCCAACAGGGCAGTATACCAGAAACAAGACTGGGGGAGTTCACCAGGGTACAGAAAGGAATTTAGTTGCCAGGCTCTCGTAGAATTCCCAAAGTTCTCAAGACGGTCAGCAGCCACGTCTACCAACACTTAGCCAGGGGAAAGACCACCATGTGAACCCCTCAGAGCCCCAATTCACACCTGTGGTGTGCCTACATTTGAGACCCCCAGCTCTGTGTCCATGAAGGCACTGCACCCAGTGCTTCAGGTTCTGCACCAGTGAACATCCTGGGAGGCCCGTTCTGGACAGAGCTGGGCATACCCAATCCCAGAGCCCACCTTCTGGGAGGCTGGGGGCAGCACAGGACAACAAAGGGGCCAAGTCATCACATATAGGACACACTCCTGAGCTGAGTCACTCAAAACATTCTTAAAGGAGGCCCTGCCCCAACAGGCCCTACTGTGGACTTAGAATGAAAGGAAGGAAAGAGAGAACAGCTGCTTCTCGCTCCTGGCGCAGGAGGTAGAGCAGCCCCTCTGCACACGTGTTAGACCAGCATGGCACTGACATCTGCTCCTACAGGAAGCCCAAAAGAGCTGAACAGAATAGGTCTCCCCATGGCCCTCTGGGGTGTACCCTCCTCCATCTAAATGGAAAGCAGGGCTTAGCCTCCATTTGCCCCCAACCCCTCCTGGCATCCCAGCCTGCACCTGCGTTCTACCCTGTAGCAACTGTTTGGCCTCAGCCACCTCCATACAACCCCCATCCCCCTGCTATCGCCCAGACCTCCCCATCCCCTCATCACCTCCCTGTCAGCTCCTCACTGCCCCACAGGGAAGCAAGGGATGCTTGTATGTGCCTCTTAGCCTAAAGTGCTAGGTTTCTTTTTCTGACATGCCTTGACCACAAACCCCTTCAGTCTGCTCACTGATTCTGTCCATCCTGTCTCCCCATGAGACTGCAGACAAGTCATTGCCCTGAGTGTCTGTCCTTGTGGGAGGGGTGGATCATCTTTCCTTTGAGAGCCTGAAACAGGAGCTCCTCAAGCATCTGGGAATTGGACAAAAGGAACTATTCTGCAGCCACCTTGGCCAACAGGTATGTGTGCTCCCAGCACTGGGGAGAAAGAAGCCTGTCTGGGTAGAAGAGAGGATCTCAGGCAAGGAGGGCCCCCGCCGCAGTCCGGGGAAATTCTGACCCTGAAGGAGAAGTTCCCAGTCTGGCCTGGTGCCCACTGTGGGGGAGGGGGAGGAGTCCCAGGTAGACAGGGAGAATGTAGCCCCACTGCATGATGCTGTGTCCCCCAATCCTACACTCAGAGCACCCTTCCCGTCCCCATTCCACCTCTGCTCCAACCCAGTGGGGGTCTCCCTGCAGGGTAAGTGCTGAGATCTTATTCATGAAGCTCACATGAATCCCAGAACTTGTGTGAAGTCCTTATTCCCAACTGCCCACAGATAAGGGGGAGCTGACAAGATCACTGTGTGCCAGGTGACCAGACTGGTGAGGTGGTGCCAAGTAGTCTCACTTCATCATCACTGATATAAAACAAGTAAATTAGGAGGTGCCAGAGCAGAGCCCCACACCCACAGAGCCACTCCCTCCAGTCCCAGTAGAGGCTTAGGAATCCGCAGGGTTGTGCTGTGTGCGCAGTGTCGGGACAACTCACTCTGAAGCCCAGGGCCTAGAACACTGATAACACCAGGCCCAGAATCAACAGCCTGGTCTGCACCTCTGGCAGGCCACTCTGGGGGGACCTGCTGAAACCCTCCCACTCCACAGGAAGGACAAGCACAGCTGGAGGGGGCAGGACCTATCATGGGGATGAGGCCTACTCCACAGTCAGGCAGCTGCCTTAGGGCCCAGTGGGGCTTGCTGTGGCCAATCCTTGGCCCCTGGGGCCTTGCTTCTGAGGAGGGTATGTGTTGGTAAGTAGCTGCTCCTCCTCTCAGAGGGTAGGGCTAATGTCCCCAGCACATCAAAGCTGGTGGCTACAGTCCTGCAGGCGCAGACTCTGGGATGGTGATAAAGTTTCAGGAAGAAACCAGCCTTGTGGAATGAAGTATGACTGCTGGTTTCTGCAAAAAGCAGTGAGGAGGTGCATTTAGAATACTTTCCAAAGAGCAGGTGAAGGGGTTGGATTGCTCCAGCTGGTAAACTTGAATCAGCTTCAGAACTCCTGGCAAGTGAGGGGAGGAAAATGAAGGGCAAGTAGTGACTGCAGAAGTTTCACCACAAGGCCAATTCATTCAGGAAATATGGGGCCCACAGAGAGCAACGCCCTCTTGGTGGGATTCTGTGCTGAAGGCTACCTGAAGGGTAGATTCAGACAGCAGCATGCCCATTATACAGATGAGGCCACCAGGGCCCAAGGCTAAATGAGGCACAGACTGCTACACAGGGAACACTGCTGAAACCCAGGTGGCCTCAGCCCCTCCTTCTCACTCTCCAAACACAATCCTGCTCTGATGTGTCCTGACCTCCAACCTGGCTGGGCCAGAGGGAGGTGGCAGGATGCAGTCCAGGTCTTCCTCAGCCAGCTTCAGCCACACTAGAGGCTTCAAAGGCAGGGTGATGGGGCCAGAGTTCCCGGCAGAATGCTGACATGGAGCTTTGGATCAGATACAAATTCCAACTGCCTCTACCAAAAGCTGCTTTATCTTAGTAAAATCCCACCATCCAACTGGTCTGAAAACCTATGGAGGAAAACTTGTTTTAACACAACTCCAAAGGGTGAATTATGCTGCAGCAAGAACCAGAATTTTTAAACAGGACTCGGAGAAAGCAAGTGGCACAGCTCAGGTACTCAGGTCAGTAAAAACAAATAAGCAAACAAAAGAAGAGAAAAAGAGCAAATAGGAGCTGCAGAGCCATCAATCTGAAGCATTATCATTAATACTATAAGGACTACTTATACTACTCTGTTACTAACATACCAGCAGAATTACCCAAGCAATACTCCTCTTTCAGACATGAGGAAAGCGAAACTTAGCAATATGCTTGAAAGAAGTGACAGAGGTGATATGCTAAAAAGTGGACATGAAATGCTTTTCCCAGAGCCCAGAGAAGGGAGTGTGCATGAGGAGGTAGAAGGAGGGTGCTGAGTGTGGACTGACCTCAGCGGGGAACACAGGGGTATACAATTTGTTCTAAAGCATCATCTGGCTGATTTGGGGACAGACTGGTAGCTTCTGTATCTTGTGGCTCAGGACAGGAAGGGGATGAACAGTAGGGAGACATGACCAAATGCTGGGTTGTACTTTAGAAGATATGGACACAACATTCCAACAGCTGCACGTGAGGCGAGAGAGGGTTGCTCTGTTTTGTTGGATTTTGCGAGGCGAGAGAGGGTTGCTCTGTTTTGTTGGATTTTGCCTAAGCAACTGGAAAGAAGACACCTATTTTCTGATATGGAGAAGGAGCAGTTCTAGGGGAAGAAAGTTGGCAGTGGAGGTACTTTGGATATACTGAGCATGAGCTGTCTACCAGACCCACACAGAGAGGGTGAGGAGCATCTGCTGATGGGTGAAGGCCTGCCTACACATGGGGCAGCATAGGGCACCTCTTCCTGTCAGGAAGGAAGAAGGGCCTATGAAGCAACCAGTGCTGGGCTGGATGACGACAGGATCTACCCATCAGTCTCACCAGCCACTTGCCAAGCTCCAGTCTTGACACACAGCACAGGTGGGTCTCTGTACCCTAGTGGTCCCAGGACTGGGGCTGTGCCAACTTCTCTGCATGGCCTCCCTCGTCTCCTGCTTAGACCCAGGAACCCCATCCACCCTCCCCAAGACAGCAGCCTGAGCAAGCTTCCAAAGCTGAGTCCTGGGTCTGTACACCCTCCACAGGCTCCCTACGTTCTTGAGAGTCAAACCCAGGCGCCTGGGGACGGGTCAGTGGAGAACAGCTAAGCTGCACTTTGGTCTTCCCTTTCAGAACAGATCTGACTCTGCTCTGGGCCTGAGCCACTTCCTGACAACTGTCTCTGAGCGACAGTGGTAGAGATGTGCTGGCTGTGTTCTGGAAGGAACTCACACCAAAAATGCCAACTCTCAAGTTTTAAACAATGTCAAAGCCCATTAAAGCCAAATACAAAGAATGCAATTTAACTTGGGAAACAGAAAGATGATCCAACAGCCAACCTGCACCACTGGACACAGCAGAGAAGAGGAAGAACCTGAAGGAGCAACTGGCAAGGAGTGCTTGTCACTCTCTGAGCCTTAGTTTCCCCATCCATACCTCACAGACATGCTATATGAAAAAACAGAATGACATTAGAAATAGCCTGAATGAGGAAATAAAGTTGCACAATTGTGTTAATACCATTCACATGGTTTAAAAGTGCTTGTAATCTGCAGGGGGAAAAAATACTCAAAGTTTACCAAAATCGAAACTGAAAGAAAAGGGGCTAAAATCCACAGCACTCATCTCTGAAGAGTGGATATTATTAAGAAACTTTCACTTTCTGTATTAAATTATTCCTCTTAACAGTGACTTTGTATGAAAAGGAAACAAAGATAAGAAAGCTAGATAAAATAACAGTCATCTTCAGAGGCTGAGAACTGAAAGGGTAGGAGTTGGAGTGGGGGGGCAGCAAGAGGAGAAGGCCCTGCGGGGAGGGAGGTGCTGCCCTCCATGGCCCTTGTCCAGGAGGGCACCTAAGACCCAGGGAGGGCACTTGGTTGGCTCCTGTGATAGGCGGAAGCAAGAGCACAAGAGGAACATGGAACCTCAGTGGGCTGAGAAGGGATGCTGCTGCCACTTTCCCACTTGTTATTGGCAAATGTCTACGCAGCTTAAAAATTCACCTTCTCTGTCACTTATTACAATGACTCCTGAGCTCTGAGCAGTAAACCCAAACCCCTCGGCTCATCCACATAGCACACCTTCTACTTAGGCCACTAGCTGTTCCAAGGGGCTACCAAGCACGGGATCACTGTGGGCTCACTCTGACAGGGCCCATGTTCCACACAGTCCCTCACTAGAACTGCCCACAGCAACAACCCCCACACAACTCCATGGCTTTGTCTCACCTCCCAGCTCAATGCTAAACTCTTCCATGGCAGAAACTTCTTTTTGCCATTCATCTTTTAAAAAAATTTTTTAATCCTCACCTGAGGACATTTTTTCACTGCTTTTAGAGAGGAAGGGGGGAGGGGGTAACATCAATCAACCACCTTCTCACACCCCCTGACAGGAGACTGAACCTGCAACCTCAGCATGTGCCCAGGCCCGGAAGAGAACCCAGGACTCCTTTGTCCATGGGATGATGCTCCAACCAACTGAACCACACCAGCCAGGGTTGCCATTCATCTTCATTTTCAGTGTGGAGCACACAGTATGGGTTTAAGTACAGGCTATGGAGTTAAACCTACACTTCTGTAAATTAGCCTCATGAAGTGTATGATTCCTGGGGCTGCTTTCATTAAAAACTCCTGTATTTTGACTGTAAGGCAAGTGTACTAAGATGGAGCCCCATAGACCGAGGCTGAGGTAGAAACAGGAATATGGGGAACATGGGACAAGCTGCTGAGTGGGGAGAATCTTATGCAGAAGAAGGGAGCCACAGCAAGTCCTGTGCCAAAGGTTTGCTCAAAAGGAGAACTAAGTCTCACTATACTCACAGACTGAAGCTGGGATCTTAACCATTAGTGGTCTGAAAACTTAAAAGACACTGCAGAAATACAGGCATTTTCTCTCTTTTACACCATCAGGAGGGCCCCAAGCCCAGATACATGGCTAGCAGCCCCCTGAGCCTTCAAACTCACCAACTGAGAAGGTCTTGGGGAGACTCTCCCTGCAGCAGTCCAGGTGAGGGACACACCCACACAGCTGGGATTGACAAATGCCACTCATTCAGAGCCCCTGAGTATTGACAAGGGTACGGGCATGCCACTCCACAAGGTGGGGAAATCCAAGTCTACGTGAGCTAAGAATCTGGGCCTGGATCCCAGGTCCACACTCCTCGTTCTACCTGGCATTCTCACAAGCTGTCTGTCCACTGTGAACCATTCCACTATACAGTCTAAAGACATTTTGTTAATTATGTTTAAGTGGTTTGTTTTCATCTTGAGTGACAATCACATGATGGGACTAAAATGATGCACATGCCAGTGAGGAAGATTGAACAGCCTGCAATGCCTGCAATTGAAATGCCTGCAATGGATGCCATGCCTAAGAGAATTTAAGATTTCCCCTGCACGGGAAGACAGGAGCCCCCATGTTCAGGTGTTATCACCACTCACCAGGTAACAGGCATCGGGGTATCAGCATCAATGTTACTGGTGTGTACCTAGTCCTAGAAACATGCTGGCCACACAGTAGGTGCATAGCAAACATTTGATGAATGAATGAATGAAGATTTTACAGAGAGGAGTTTGGGAAGTGGGGTGCTTAAACCAGACACTTCAGGCCCTCTTTCAACACTAGGATTCTCCTATCTTGACCCAAGTTGATTGCTCCTCTGTTATTAAAAGAAATGTAGGCTCTTTTTACATTGTTTACCCAACAGGGATCATCTTGGATGAGCCTCAGAATCACCTGCAAGCTGAGTGCTACAACAGCTCCACCCCCTTTTTTTGAAGATTATTTATTTATTTATTTTTAGAGAGTGGGAAAGGGAGGGAGAAAGAGGTAGAGACATAGACTTGAGAGAGAAACATTGATCAGTTCCCTCTTGTACACACCCCAGTGGTGAACCAAACACACAACCCAGGCATGTGTCCTGGCCAGGGATCAAACCAGTGACCTTTCCCTTTGCACGATGATGCCCAACAAACTGAGCCACACAGGTCAGGGCACCAGCTCCATTTTACAGGTGGGGAAACTGAGGCAGGTAAAGATCATAAAGCAAGTGGGTGGGACAGTGCTGGGTACTAACATGATCCTCCATCAAAACACCCCATCAACCACCCAGAGTCAGACTCAAAGTTTCCAAAGGACACTGAGAGCTCCTCATGTGGGGGAGTGGGCTTCACCTCTCATCGCACAGGGTCCAGATGAAATATTAAGCGATTACAGCCTTACGGAGTGTCATGAGTGAGACCACACCTCTTTTGCTATTTGCTTTCCAAGTACAGTAAGTTCTGTTGGAGCACTGTGCAATAGAAACACAGGGCTTACAGGAAGAACGGGGCTAGGTGTACAGCACTCCATCAGTCACACACACACACACACACACACACACACACACACACACGACAGGAACCCGATTCTTAAATGGCAGCATGGTAAACAGCCAAGAAATACACAAATGCTACCTGAAGCCTGACCCCTCCCCTGGGAAGACCTGAGTGTGCTGTGACTGTAGGCAGCTGCAGTATCTGAGTTATTCTGACAAGCTGGCAGGAGGCTACCTGACTCCAGAAAGAGATGGGTGTGACCCGAGAAGGTTTGGGGCGCCTTAGGTCTGTGCATTTTGATTCTGTGTACCAGCTGGTGCTCTTTTGACTGGGAACAGTCTTCTGGATTCAGCTGGTACATAAGTGGGTAAACTTATTCTTAAAGGGACACAGTAAATATGGTCTTTTCAGCTCTGTGGACCATTCTGTCTCTGCCCAATTACTCAGTTCTACTGCTTTGACAGTATGTCCTTCAAATGGGCATAGCTGTGTCCCAGGCAAACTTTACTTAACAAAATAGGTCACCAGATAACCCAGCATTTCGCCTGGACAAAATCACACATAACCAAACACAATGTGTGTGTTATTCTCCAACTGTGCCCTAATATATCAATAGTGTTGGAATAAATCTGATTTTCCAAAATAAGCATTACAGCAAAAGAACAGAGAAAAACAGGTTTCAAAAAAAGGAGCTGAACACGTAAATCCTGAGCCCAGGACTCATGGTTAATACTTTTGACACATAAGAAGAAATTGAGTTTCAAAAAGTGCCTACTGTACACAGCTCACTGCAGGGTCTGCCTGTATCACTATAGGTCAATTTTACATCATCCTAAAAGCCCTATACACTCTCAAGACAAATAGGTCCAATGCAGAAGAAAATTACATGCTATAAACTCAATTACTGCAGTGAATGAAACTTTAACCCAGTTATAGAAACAATCAGTTCCTCAGCACACGTGCCTGAGCATTGGACCAAAGCTCTAAGGAGAAGCACGGGGGACTGAGAGGAGAACCTTATGGGTAAAAGGGGGAGGAGGGCGGAGGCTGGGGCAGGAGAATCCCCACTCATGGAGAGAAATTTGACCAGGGATGGAAAGTGAATCAAGCACAGTGGGGCAGACTCATTGGAGACGTGGGAGCCTATGAGGATGCCCTGAAGGGCCCCTGGGGAGAGAGGGATCATCTGTGCCAGGAAAACCCTAAGAAGAGTGCTTTATCTGGTGTGAAGGAGGGAACCACCTGGATGCAGATCCATACCAAATTATCCCCAACTGTCTCATTCTAGGGCAGAGGACAGCACCATCATAGCCCCAGCACCTTTTGTCCTATCCCACAGATGTATCAAGATCTTTGAACAATCACAATTTGCACCAGTACATTCTGCCTATGGCTGCAGCTCCTCTGCCCAGTCCAGAGATAGCAGAAAAGTCTTGAGAACCTGCCTGGGCCTCAGCCTCCACCTGGTCACCACCTCAATCCTTCAATTCTGCTGACATTTACGTTAGCACTGGGCATGGCTGGTGGGCATGTCACTTCACCTCCAAGCTAATGGTGTCCTGGTGGTCTTACACTAGGGCTCTTTGGACCTGGGGACTTGATGCAGGTTTTCTGAATCTTTTATCTGTAAAGAGAAGCCAACACACCCCTCCAAATGGACAGTCACTTTACAAAAATGAGACATGTGACCAAGAAATTCTCCTGTCCTGTTGAAGGGGCTCAGCTGCTCTTCCAAAGGCTTCTCCTGAGGTGGGCAATCTCATGGTCTGCCTCCAACAGCCATGGTTCTAGGGGTCTGGGTTGTAGAGAGGCCAAAGGCACTGAATAGAGAGGGAAAGGGACAAGAAACATGGCACTCAGACTTGGGAGCATCTGACCTCACTCAATGGATATCCTATCTACAGAGGACAAATGCAGGAAACTGGGTCATCAACAGACATCTCCCTGCTTCCCAAAGATGCAACACACCAGGCTCAGTAAACATCAAGCAATCTTGTACCACATACACAAATACACATACCTGTGCAACCACACTTAGGCATGCTCACATAGACACATGCACCCACACATGCATGCAGTTTTCATCCCCTCCTCCCACTTCCGGGTCTTGCCCAATTATCTCAGAAAACGTCTTTCTTAGCTGTTCAATTCTGAGCAAAGAATAGCAGCTCTTGCCCTGACCAGTGATGGCTCAGTTGGGTGGGCAATGTCCTGCAAAGCAAAAGGTCACAGATTCAATTCCTGATCAGGGCACATGCCTGGGTTGTGGGTTCAGTCCCTGGTCAGGGCACATGTGAGAGGCAGCCAATCGATGTTCCTCTCTCATATTAATGTTTCTCTCCCTCTCTTTCTCCCTTCCTTCCCCTCGCTCTAAAAATAAAGAAATAAAGTATTTAAAAAATAATAATAATAGCAGTTCTTATGGGAGATTAGTGTTCACTCAGGTCCTGATCCACCTGTCTCAACAAGGAGGAAAAACCATTAAGTATGAACATGAGATTAGACACAGGGGCCAGGACCACTAACCTTTAAACCACATGAAGGACTCTTTGCACGGTCTAGCATGAATCCTCGTGTACCTCCGTCACTTCAACCCACAGATAATTTTGCATCTGACTGGAGCAGCAGGGTTTTGAAATCACTAGCAGTGCAACCATGCTCATTTCTACAACTTTGTTCATGCACAAGATAATTTAAGCTTCCAGAGAGGGCAATGAACTGTTTGCTCTTGCTTATCTGAGTGATGCGTGAACCAGGTGGGAAATTCTGCAGCACAAGATGCTCGTTATTCACAGCCTGGGATATCCCATTTCCAAGTTCATGGCCCACCTGGCCTAACAGGATGTGGACACAAATGGGCTCCTGACAAATACTGATCCTGTGCCCAGTAGTAACCTCCAAGGAGCCAGTTGACCTGGGGACGCCTCCTTTGTGGAGAGCTGGAGTAGCAGCTCAGGGTCCCCACATTCATGGGTGGGGACCTAGTAAGGTCTGTGAGATGTGGGTGCCAATCACCATTTTATTACAAGTCAACACCAGAAAAGGAGTCTAATTGCTTCAGAGGAGGGGAGGAAGAATCTAGATATGCTTCATTTGAGCTGGGTCCCAGAGGCAGAATATGAAATTTGTAGAGAGAAAAGAGGGAAGAAGAAATGGGAGCAGAAAAGATGAAGTGGCACAAATATACAGCATGTGAAAACCCATTCTCAAGAAAAGTAGATGATACCAACCAAATAAAAAGGATCCTTAATCAAAATTTTTAACAACTGTTTTTTAAATGGAACAAGGTCACTCAGAAAGAAAAAGCATCCCTGTTACAAAGAGGCCACTTGTATTCAGTGTGAGAAGCTAGCAGTGATGACCAGATCTCCCATGGGCTTCCCTGGGCTCCAAGTGCCTGTAAGAAGCCCAGAGACTTCGGATGGGGTGGGGTCCTGGCCAGCCCTCAGCCTGTGATTGAGGAGAGCTGGAACCCTTCACTGGGTCCTGAAAAACAAAGGAGGAGAGCACTGAGAGCTTTGAGATGACAAAGCACATGCTCCAAAAAGACGTATGTATGCACGAAGTGCCTCCAGTCATTCCATCAAGTAAGTCAATAAGAGCATGGTGTGCTCCTCAGGGTACCTCTCTGCCTCCAGCCCCAACAGGTGCTCTCTCCCTAATCCTTCCAGGAAAAGAGGCTACTTGTAAGTGCGGTGCTCAGTTCAGAAGCAAGAGTCAAAAGGGAAGGTTAAGTAAGTTCAGGAGCATCTCAGCCTCCACACAGGCCACTTCTAACATCCCCGGTGTGCCCAAACACTGCACTCCATCTGAAATGCTGCTGAGTCATCAAATATAATAAGCCAATCACCATAGCGGCAGAATAGAGGAGTCCTATCCAAGGTAGAGTCAGACTAAGACATCCATCCTAGCCCAGTCACCTTCACTCCAAGGTTCAAGAAACACCCAGCAATGCAGGTCATTAAGACTGAAGGAAGTCAAAAAATAAAAATAAAAATAAAATGGCACCTCTAGCATTCACATTTACAAATATACCCAGATTCACAATCTGATTTTTTTTTAATGGAAGACTTGTAAATAATGCCTCTGAATTAATACTTTTAAAAAAATCTATTTAACAAAATTAACCTAGAGTAGGTATTAACATACTCAAGTAGTGACCATCAACATTTTAAAGAGAAAACCTCTTCAGATTCCTCAATGCAAATCCCATGAAGACTGTACAGTGGAGAAGGCACTGGAAGCATCTCACCCCTGCACAGTGTATGGGAACCAAGCCATTTTCAGGACAAATCATCTCCAGAAAACCCACAGTCACTGCCCTTGGTGAGGCTTGTGCCACAGTAACCACCAGCCCGGTGACAGCTGCACCTGGCTGCTCAAACTTACCCTGGGACAGCCAGGTACCATGACCTCAACCTCCCTCCTCAGAGTCATGGGGGAAAAAAACTAGAGAAAGCATAGCTCCTCCTGGGATATGGTATGGGGGTTGTGTTTTAATCTTCCCCCCAAAACAAAGAGCTCCTGGAAACTCTGAAAACAGGGAACACTGACCACACAAGCCACATGGATCCCACTTAACTCTGTCTGCTCTGCAGCCCCACACATTGGCCTCTGAGCACCCTTCCCAGAGACATGAGAGAAAACCCCATCTTCACCTGTAAGTTGTGGCACTCAGTAGAAGGAAGTGCACCTATACTGATCACATGTTAAGAGGAGGAGAAACTGCTATAAAGTGTCTTTAAAATTGTCACTAGCTCCCCCCAGTTCACACTAGAGATGAGCACTTAGTTTTAGGTGTCATCTCAGAGGTGCTTAGTAAGCACCCACTGCCACCCACTTGGGGTCACTTCAGGTGGGCATCTCAGTCTCCGACAGCCGCTGGATTGTGGCCAAATCCCAACCTTGCAGTCCCAAAGAGAGAAACAGATGCTGCTGAAGGAGCACACAGCACAGAAACAAAGACGCTGCCTGTAAAGGGGAATCTGAGTAATATTAAATGTCCACAGGGAAATGGCGACCATGCGTCCCTCAAGTGCAGAATGTTATTGTGAGAGCTAGCTGGCTGAATTTCCCGCCCAAGGGAAAAGACCAGCCCTCTGTCCCCTCCCAGCTGCCTCTTGGGCTGTGAGCCTTGCAGCTCACAAAGGGTTAACGCCTGCCATTTCCACAACTGCAATGTGCCCATGGTGTCACATCACAAAATGGGAGGCCCTGACTCTTCCAGGGCAACTCCCTCAGGGCTCAGCGCAGAGCAGTCCTGACTGCCAGCTCCACTGAGGCCTGTGGCTGGAAACCGCGGGGCGCTTTTGCACGGAAAATTCCAGGAAGAGCCACAAAGGCCTTCTCCATTCCAAAGAGTGGAAAGTCGGGGAACAGGTGTGCATTTGTTGTTGTTTTCATCAGGGCACACAGCAGTGTTGTAACTCAATTGTCCAGAGGCCCTGCCTGGGCTTCCTTTGTCAAGCTCCTCCCTTTTTTGGTGTCAAAGCCCCCACCCAGCTAGTTGCCCCAGGAGAATTGGAGCCAGCAGGGAAAGCTACTTTTAGGGCTAACGCAAGTTTCTGGTCTCAAGGAAGCCATGGGCCTAAAAAACAGTTCTCACAACACTTTCTGCACAACTGTAAGAGCCAGAATGGAGACCCCGTCTTTCCCCTCTACCCTCTAAGTGGAAATATTCCACTTGGGCAAGGATTGTTCTGGTTGGACCCCTATACCAACCTCCAGGAAACTGTCAAGCTAATAAGCTAGAGAGTATCACATTAGTGATCCTTTTCGTAAAACATGCTACTAAAGTAATGCCCTCAATCCAGCCTAGAGATCCTATCAGCCTCTCTTACCTCCCTGCCACCATCCCGTGTGTCCCCTCCCAACCCCTCGACCTCATTCTCTCAGCTTTGGCCACAGTTACATCCTGGCTACTCCTCTGAGAGCCAAGCTCACTCCCACCCAGGGTCTTTGCACTTCCTGGATGGTTCTTCCCCCACGTCTCTGTACAAAGCTCTCTCTTTTCAGGTCTCGGCTGAGACAGCAAAATGACATGTACCTCCCCTCCACACATGCCCCTTACCCACTTCATCACCACTTGAGTAGGGGACACATCTTTGTCACTGCCACCATCCCAGGGCCCAAAACAGAATGGTGCTCAATACAGTATTCCCTCACTTATCGCGGGTATTACGTTCTCGACCTGTGGGTCGCCTAAGACCATAGGAAAACACATATATAATTACATATTGTTTTTGTGATTAATCACTATGCTTTAGTTATGGTTGGGGGTCACCACAACATGAGGAACTGTATTAAAGGGTCGCGGCATTAGGAAGGTTGAGAACCACTGGGCTATAGACCCTCCCGCGATAGGTGAAAATCCACGAAGTAGAAACCTTACATTTATTTTAGTATTTATATATATTTTAAGGCTTTATAAACCCTTCCCACACACTTATAAACCGTTCCCACTCTCTTATTAACCTTCTCCACACTTTTATAAACACTACTTATGTTCTTAAACATATTCTACACTCTTAAACCTACGTAACTTTAACAACATACGTATACGGTACCGCAAAATCCCACGATATAGCGAAAAACCCGCGATGAATAATTAAATATAATATTTTTTAAAATCCCGTGATACAGTGAGGCCACAGTAAGTGAACCACGATAGAGAGAGGGACTACTGTACATATGTGTTAAAAAGACGAAAGGGGAAAAAAAGATGAGAGTCCTGGCCAATGTGGCTCAGCTGGTTGGAGTGTTGTCCCGTAACTGAAAGGTTATAGCAGGTCCGGTTCCCGGTCAGGGCACAAGCCCAAGTTGCGATACCTGGTCTGGGCATGTACGGGTTGCAACCAATCGATATTTCTTTCTTACATCAATATTTCTCCCTTACATCGATATTTCTCTCTCCCTTCCTTTCTCTCTCTAAAAGCAATTTAAAAAATGTCTCAGGCAAGGATTAAAAAAAAATTTTAAAGGATGAGAAAAGGTAATTTCAGAACTCCCAGCTATCATCCTCCCATTCCTAGTTGAATAAGCCAAAAGGTTTCATGCCAATAGAAAGATAATGATTAAAATGGTTAATTAGTAAATTTTATGTTGCAAATTTTACCTGAATTGAATATTTTAAAAGGCAGGATTAGAAAACAAAACAATCCTAATCCCAAAAACCACAACCCCTCTAGAATTGCTAAACTAAAAGACAAAAGCAGGTTTACTCCAATAAAGAGCATCAGGTCTTCAAGGAAAGACTCCTTGATGCAATAAAATCCCAAACCACTGAAGAACCCTCATCGACAGGGCCAAAGCCCTGCTTATGTATCACCTGTCTCGTGCTCACGGTGCAGTAAGCCTACCATACAGGTGGGAACTAAGAACCATCTCCCACAGAAGAAGCCAATGCCTTGGAGTTTGACCATGTGGGACACACAATTTACAGATAAGAGAGCTAACATGGAGCGAGAGTCACCAGGCCACCACAGGCAGAGCTCTATTTGAGTCAGGCCCACACAGGCTTCCCTGTGGATGTGCCACCCACCTCAGTCTCACAGATGTTCCACTCACTCATTCCTCCAAACATGATTCTGCTAGGGACCAAGGGCTGACTAGGCACCATGGACAACCCTGGAGGTTTCCAACAATAGGCCTCACACCCAGAGCACCACAGGCCCCATGAAGCCCTGGAAGAACATACACAAAGGTGGGGGGGTGGGCAGTGGACACAGAGCAGGGGGATGATGCAGGGACAGGTCCCTCCCACAATAAGATATACAGTGATCCCTACATGGCACAGGCTCAAATTTGTAAAGCACTACTTTTTATAAGACAAAGCCATGTTGAAGATCAGCTAACCAGTTACTTTATCCACGCTACTGGCTACAGCTGCTATGGATGGACAACAATGGGGAAGTGAGACTGGTCTCTAATCAAGAATATTAACTTAAGCCTGAAAACAATATTATGGGCTACCACAGAGTCAAAGTACTGAAGTGAGAAAGCACAGGCGACCCTGACTGCGGTGGCTCAGTTGGTTGGGCATCATCCTACAAAGTGAAAGATTGCCAGTTTGATTCCCTGTCAGGGCCCTTGCCTGGGTTACAACTTCGGTCCCTGACAAGAGGAAAAAGCAATCGATGTTTCTCACTCACATAAATGTTCCTCTCCCTCTGTTTCTCCCTCCCTTCCCGCCTCTCTAAAAATAAATAAATAAATATTTTAAAAGAAAAAAAGCAAGCACAGGTGGTAATAAGATGTACTGGGTGGGGGGGGGGGGGAGGCTCACAGAATAGAAGGTACCAACAAGCACAGAATGATGTCTGGTTCACCTCCACATGCCTCAGCTTCCTTACCTGTGAAATGGGAACAACACCCACCCACTTTATCACTAATGCTCTCTAAGGGCTCCACAGAGGGTAGCTGTGTCATTACAGAAAATATGAATGCTGTAATGAGAGGCTGTTCCACCTGACTGGCCACTAGCCATGGCCCCTCACAGAAATTCCAGAATCTCTGCTTAAGGTTTTCTGCTTGAATTTAAACTAACCACAAATGGCCACCATCCTCACTTTTAAGTGGCCATTTTCCCTGCCCTGGGTTTGTACGTCATAAAGCTCCCTGAAAGCATGCTTGGGTCAAACCTGTTTTGTAAACTTTGATTATGGAAAACTGCAAACATACCCACAGAAGTAAAGAAAGCAGCATGATTAACTGCACGCACCTACCACCCATGATCTACAGGTGACTAACCCTAGTCTCCCACACCCCAGTAGCTTCTGTGAAGCAAATTCTACCCAACATGCATTTATGAATGAATAGGTCAGTATGTATCTCCACAGGACTGGCTGGTTTGGCTCAGTGGATTGAGCGTCGGCCTGCGAGCTAAGTGTCGCTGGTTCGATCTTCCAGTCAGGGCACATCAGAGAAGGAAAACTCTGACTCCAAAAAACCTCCGCTGCCTTGCGGCATACCTCTTCAGGGGAAAGGCTAAGGGAGTAAACCCCGACAAAAAATCCGGAGCCGGAGTCCCTAAGGCGGTTTGACGTTGTAGTCAACACCGGCAACTCCTGCGGCGCACCTGAAGCCAAGCTGTATTGACTCCGTCTTTCCCTTGGACCCTTCAGCTGCGAAGAGAGGGGGGGTCTGCTGCATGGGCAACAGCAGACCCTCCATATCACCCTGCCCAGGCTCTGTAGCTTCAGCTCCACTGGAGAGGACACTCCAGCGTCATCGCAAGATGTCGATTCAACACAGGAGGAGACAGATACCGTGTCACTCCCGAGTCGGACTGCACAACCATTCTCGGCAGTGCAGATAGACTCTTAAGAAGCTACACCATCGTCTCTCGAGACGGACGGCTGCCGACGACCGACGATCTCCACAGGACAAACCACCACCATCCCATAATCACACCTTCAACAATTTAACAAGCATTCCTTAATCTGCCAGGGTCACATTGATTGAAATCTATAGCCCTCCCCCCAACCTTTCAATCATGCCTTGAAGAAATTAGGTCATTTAGCCTGTTTCCCAGTCAGGCTGTGCTGGTGGCATCCCTGTAGTAAATACTACAGGCCCCCAGTTTCCTGTAAACTAGATTATTTTTTTAAAATAATTTATTTATCTATTTATTTATTTTTAGAGAGGGGGAAAGGAGAAAGAGAGGGAGAGAAACATCACTGTGTGGTTGCCTCTCACTCGCGCCCCCAACTGGGGACCTGACGTGCAACCTAGTCATGTGCCCTGACTGGGAATCGAACCAGCGACACTTGGCTTGCAGGCCGATGCTCAATCCACTGAGCCACAGCAGCCAGGGCCTGTAAACTAGATTTTGAGGCCCAACCAAGCATGTACACACTCCTTGAGTTCTGGCCACTGAGGATGCTTGCTGTTTGGACCCATCATCTCATTGGGTGCCTGAAAATTTATAATATGTAATTCCATCACTTCATTTTCATCAGCCAGAATGTCAATAGCTGTGCTGTCCATTAGCCACATGGGGCTGTTTTAAATAGATTAAAATTGAATAAAATTAGAGATCCGGTCAAGATGGCAACATAGGCAGACATGGCTCACCTCTTCACATCAAAATTACAACTAATATAGCACAACCATCAGCCAGAACTGTCAGAAATCGAGGTGAATGGAAGTCTGATGACTGAGGAATTAAAGAAACCACATCCATTGAGACGGAGCTGGCAAGCTGGTGCCATATCTGAGACTCCATCAATCTGCCTAATACCATTTGACTGGCCTTGGAGATCCCCAGAGACTCCACCGCACCCAATTTATAGGCCCACCCAAGCTGCTTTTCCATATGAATGGCTGGTCTTGGCTCATGCTTTTCAACTCCTAAATCCTATCAAAGAAGCAAAAGCTGGCCTCAGTGAGCTCTAGACCTAGCACTAGCAGCAGGCAGCCTAAATTCACAGCATGCTTTGCCTGGGAACCTCCAAGCCCAGCACAAGTAGCAGCCATCTCAGATTGCTTTATAGCTCAGGCAGGGTGCCTCCGGGCAAAACACGTAGGGGCTGACCTTGGCCTGCACCACCAGGGAACTGCAGGGCCAGCACACCCAGTGGACAGGTACAGACCACATCCATCGGTGCACCACCACCCTTCCCCTGCCCAGCTAATCCAGCTAATCCTCCACAGAGAGCAGAGGCTGGTGGTCAGTAGTCACAGCCAGTCCTTGCAGCTGACTGGCCTGAGTAAATCCCTCCCATTGATCTGCCAACAGCAACCAAGGCTCAAGAGGATGGTGTGCTCAGCCCAAACAAACGTGCACCTTGAGTACCCAGCTTGGATGATACAGGAGGCTGTGCCACTGGACCCTACAGGACACCTACTACATTAGGCCACACTACCAAGACATGGAGTCCAAGTAGCTCTACCCAATACATAGAAACAAACACAAGAAGGCTGCCAAATTGAGGAGGCAGGAAAATATGGCCTAAATGAAAGATGAGAACAAAACCCTAGAAAAATAACTAAACAAAATGGAGATAGCCAACCTATTAGATGCTGAGTTCAAAACACTGATGATCAGGATGCTCGGAGAACTCATAGAGTACGGCCACAAAATAAAGGAAGAAGCAAAGGTTATACAAAGTGAAATAAAGAAAAATATACAGGGAAACCAAAAATGATGCGAAGGAAGCTGGAATTCAAAAAGAAGAAATAAACGTTCACCCAGAACAGAAAGAAACAAGAACTGAGAAAAATGAGAAGAGGATTAGGAACCCCTGGAACAACTTTAAACATGCCAACATCTGAATCACAGGGGTGTCAGAAGGAGAAGAGGAAGAGCAAGAAATTAAAAACTTAGTTGAAAAAATAATGAAAGAAAATGCCCCTAATTTAGCAAAGGAAATAGACATACAAGTCCAGGAAGCACAGTTTCCCAAACAAGTTGGACCCAAAGATGACCACACCAAGACACATCATAATTAAAATGCCAAAGGTTAAAGAAAAAGTATCTTAAAAGCAGCAAGAGAAAAGAAAAGGGTTACCTACAAAGTAGTTCCCATAAGGCTATCAGCTGATTTCTCAAAAGAAACTTTGCAGGCAGGAAGGGACTGAAAAGAAGTATTGAAAGTGATGAAAAGCAAGGACCCACAACCAAGACTATCTATCCAGCAAAGCTAACATTTAGACTGGAAAGGTAAATAAAGTGCTTCCAGACAAGGTAAAGCTAAAGGAGGCCATCATCACCAAACCACTATTATATGAAATTTTAAAGGGACTTATTTAAAAAAAAAAAATGACTATCAAAACTATGAACAGTACAATGACAACAAACTCACAACAATCAACAACTGAATCTAAAACATAAAAAAAAAAAAAAAAACTAAGCAAACAACCAGAACAGGAACAGAATCATAGGTATGGGAATCATTTGGAGTGTTATCAGCTAGAAGGCGGAGGGGGAAGAAGGGGGAAATGGTGCAAGAATCTAGAAGCATAATTGGAAAGAATAAGAGACAGGGGAATGTTAAGAATAATATAGGAAAAGGTGAAGCCAAAGAACTTACATGCACGACCTATGGACATGAACTAAGGGGGCAGATTGCTGGAGGGAAGAGGGGTACCAGGCAGAGGGGAGCAAAGGGCAAGAAACTGGGACAACTGTAACAGCATAATCAATAAAATACTTAATAAATAATAAAATTGAAATTTGACTTCCTCAGTCAACCTATTCCATGTATCACACAGACAATATAGGTTCAGAGCATTCCAGAAAGTTCTGTAGGCTATCGCTGATCTGTGAAGGAATCTTGCCCTCGCCCACCATTTTGTTCCTTGAGTTCGGTCCATAGATAAGAGGTAATAAATGCGTGCTTCTTTTCCTCTGTTTACCAATTTTCATAATGAACCGGTTACCTAACACCCTCCTCCAAAGGGACAGGCAAGTGTCTTCCTTTCCTTTGAGCACCAACATGAACATGGATTTTTTACACCTTGATGCTCCAGCTCGGGACTCCTTGTTCTCCCTCATCACCTGCCCACCCTTGGCCAGGGGGGCCCCTGTGGATCCTTCTGACACAACTAGGATGTTCCAATGCCGATTTATAATTAAACATTTTAACTTTTGACTTAAATGCTTTCATTTTATATTTACTTTTATTTCATGTGGAAAATTTTGGTTCTTAAAGACATTAATGGCTTATTTTCTTCTCTAACATATAACACTAAGACTATTGGTATTGTTAACCTGAAACCAAAAATATGATTTCTAAAAACAGCTAAAGATTTTTAAAACTTTCATTTTGCCTTTATGATGTATCTCACTAAAACATTTATAGTCAAATTGTGTTTAAATGTCACATAAAATAAATCTGTCTGAGAGATTAAGTCACCAACTTGAGTTGCAACTGACATGCACCTAGATTCATTTATTTTATTTTGCTTTGGGTTTTAGTGATTGCCACTCCCCCTTGACATACTTTTATAATTATGTAACACACTCAGTGCTACACAGAAGGAAACTTGGATAAGTCTCCAGTAACTCTGTCCCCTCTCATTCCTCTTCCCAGAGGTGACCATGTGGTTCATTTATATGAACAAGTACACATACAGCCATACCCCCCAACCTTTCCTTAAAGTGAGCACAGTACCTCTCTTTACCCTTCACTTTGTTCTTTTTCCCACTTGTCATTTCACCCTAGAAATCCTGTCACCATGACATGAAGATCTCATTGTTCCTTCGCTTAGAAGTTCAGTTCCACCCCATCAGTCCCCAACCCCAACTGACAAACACCTAAGTCATTTCCAGTTTTGCTACTTAAGAATGTTGTTAATAAACAGCCCTATCACAATCTTTACTTTTAACAGTGTATCTCTGGGATACATTTTTAGAAGTGAATTGTTAGGGCAAAGGGTGATTCCCACTCAGAAGAGTTATGAACCCCCAAAAGCAACATATGGTGGTGCCCAATTCCCACCAACAGAATAGTGTCCATCTCTATGGACAAAAGGTCAGAAATGTTTTGATGAAACTCCAACAACCAAGATTAGTATCAGAGAGACTGAGCATCTTCCATACGTTGGTTGGTTAAGGGCCACCTGCATTATT
The DNA here is from genome assembly GCF_987537825.1 of Furipterus horrens. NCBI lineage: Eukaryota > Metazoa > Chordata > Mammalia > Chiroptera > Furipteridae > Furipterus > Furipterus horrens. The sequence continues at coordinate 48,702,418 of NW_028327180.1, read as the reverse complement.
CCTTCTGTGAACTATTTTCCTGTAAGACACACCCATTTCTGATCCTGAATATCCAGCACAAAGCCGATCTCTTGGCACACAAGCAGTGCATACCTACCAAACGAAGAGGACCCAAGAGGAGAACTTCAAGGTGAACACCATGTCCATGAGCCCAAGCAGGCATTCTGACCCTCTGTGTGCACACCAACAACCATGTATAAATGTGGGTGTTGTGTGAGGGCTGTGTGTGCCTCCTGGTTTGGCAGGACTCAACTCTCCTAGTGCCCTGCTCCTCCTCTGTGTCCAATGTGTCTGTGTGACAGGAATGAGGAGACCCCAGCTGACCACAGGCCACAGTTCAACTGAATTGGGTGTGAGCTGGTGCTAACCAGAGAAAACCTAAAATAAACTGATTTATCTGGACTGACTTACACCCCCCAACAAAAAGCACACAAGCTGACATATTTATAAATCTTTTAAAAACACCACCTGAATGGCGGGCTCAAACTGCTGGGTCCTAAGAGCCCTTGACAGAGCCTACATTTGATAGCTCCACGCAGTGAGAAATGGCTCAGTTTCCCCACAGACACAGGGCAAGATAAGGGTGACTAGCTCCAAACCCTACGCTGCAGATAATAGTAAGGAAAAGTTCTACCAGTTTTGGTCAGCATTGGGAAATCACATTAAATGGCCAGAGGGCTAAGGCTACCTGGCCAGGATTATCCTCTGCCCCTGATCCTCACAGAAGACATCTCATCCTATTTAGGCCAGGGCTTTTCAAGAGAGTGACCCCTGAGACATGAGGCAGGCAAAGCCTGGGTGGCCCCGTGGAGACAAGTCTTAGCACACAATCCTGGAGGACTTACCTCCCTCCATTTCCTTTAGGAGGTGGCGTCAGCTTCCGAAGCAGTGCTCAGTTTCAAATGTCCAAGGAGCTGAATGAGGACTGTTGGGCAAGTCAGAACCTTCATTACACGGGTACCAGAACCCAAGTACTCACCTGGCTTCTGGGCATGGGATTCTGGTCCTACCAGCTGGCCATGGCAGCAACTATGTAAATGGCAACCTGCGTCAAGGTGTTTGCCAACCTAAAATGAAAGACAGAGAAAGAAACACTGAGTCTCCCAGGAAAATTTCTGGAACATTCCAGAATAAAATAGTCTTAAATGTCCCTAACCCCTGGGATTACATAGTGAAATTCTGGATTTCAACCAAAGCTCTGTCTCAGCTATCTTCCACAGGGGGCAGCTGAGGAAACAAATTTCTATCAGTCTCTGACCTATGCCCCGATGCAGTGCTCACCAACAAACACTAGCATGGCAAATGCTGTCTTCAACAATATGATCGAGGCATGATATTGTACACAGCCACACACCAACATCCCAAATACACGAAAAGTGGTTCAAAGGTTGATTGTAATAGCAATAACATTAATAGCAGGAAGAGTAATATTCAGCATTTAATAGGTGCTTAACTGTGAATTCTAGGTACTGTGCTCAAAAACTCAGCATCTCTATGAATCCCCAGGACAACCTTAGAGGCAGGTTACAGAATCATACCCATTTTACGGATAAGGAATCTGATGTATCTGATACACAGGAACTTGCCCAGGGTCACTTAGGTCTTCCTCTCCAGAAATGACCTCCTTGTTCCCTGGTACATGTTCCCTGGCACAGACCCCAGAGAAACCACCCACAATTCCAGTCAGTGCAGGGTTTGCCCTCAACAAGTTGAGGGTGTGATGTACATGGGGACAAACACACTTCACCTTCCAAATGAAGGCAGCTTCCCCTTTGTGGAATCATTTTCACACAGCTAACACTACCCAGGGAGGAAGGGGCTGCCCATTTTACAGACAGAAAAACTAAGGCTCAGAAATGTTCAGGAACTCTCCTGAGGTCACAGAGACAGCTGGTTCCAGGACTTCCCCTTCTTTGCGACGTTAGATGTCCAGGGCTCCAGGAGCAAAGGCTAAACCCAGTGAACCAGCCAAATGCTGGACTTGGGTATTGTCAGTAGCACCTTTGTTGTCATTCTTTGCACCTACATGATACCAGGGCTTGCTTGCTATAAAACCTTTATTTTTAACCTGGGTTCACAGTAATTCCTAGCTCATAGATGGTGAGAAACTCTCCCACAGGAAAACTTGCATAATAAGCAAATACCAGTGAACTCCCATGGAAAGACCTTTGGGCACCAAGGAGCACACAGAATCATCCTCAGTGAAGTCCAGAACAGGAAATAAAGTGGATGCAGTTAGTCCTAGTCCTTTCATACCTTCCAAACGGTGGCTCCTGTCTACCCTGGAAGGGAAGCCTCAGAACCAGGAGCTCTGAACTTTCCGAGCAGCTGCTCTCTTCAGGATCAAGGTCAATTCAAAAGTCTGTGGTATTTCTACACACTGGGAACAAACAATCAGAACTACAAGCTTAACAAAAATCAATTTAAAACAGCATGAAAGTGAAATACTTAAGAAATACTTGATTTTTTTAAATGTGCAAGACCTATAAACTGAAAGCTATAATAATATACCTTTAAGAGAAATGAAAAAATAAAAGAGATAGGTCCTGTCCATGAGTCAGAGGCATCAATCCCCCCCCCCGAAATTGATCCACAGTTTAATGCTGTCCCAATCAAAAATTCCTAACATGTTTTGTAGAAATAAGCAGCTGATGCTAAAATTTATATGGAAATGTAAAGGATCTAGACTAGTGAAAGCAACATTGAAAAAGAGGAGCGGGGACTTCCGGCCAAGATGGAGGCGTATACAGATATGGTGCATCTCCCTCCACAACTAAGAAGGAATACAACTACCCCAAAACTAGAAACAACCAGAAGTTCCAGAAAATCTAACTGCATGGAAGTCCAGCAAACAAAGCTATAATGAAGAAATACTCATCCAGACAGGTAGGAGGGGTGGAGCTGAGGTGGAGAGGACACAGTTTGGTGGCGGTGGCAGCGGCAGGCTGGCAGAAAGCGCAGTTACATGTTAAAAAGTCAGGAGGGACACCTGGGGAGCTTTCCCAGCTCACAGTCCCAGCACTGGGGAAAATCAAGCCTCATTGCTTCTGACTGTGCAGACCAGTGGGGGTTGGGGTGGAGGCAGAAACTGCCGGTCTCAGCAGAGTCCGCTTGTTTAATGGGCCCCCACGGTCCTACAATGTCCACAGACCCACCCACTCTGGGAACGACGGCCAGGGCAGCAGCTAGAGGGGCACCATTCCAGTGCGGAAGTGGGAGAGGTGCCTGGAAAGGGGGCGAGTGCTGGGCAGGTGGCATTGTTCCCTCTCGGACCCCTCCCCCAAATACAGCGCAACAACGTGGTGAAACAGGTCGCTCTGTACTGATGAATTCCTAAGGCTCCACCCCTTACAATGTAACAGGAGTGACAGCTCTACCTGGGACACGAAGGCAAACAAACAGGAGTCTGTCAGAATGAGGAAACAGAGAAGTATAGCCCAAAGGGGTAAATGGATCAAGGTTCCAGTGGGAGAACTAAGCAATGAGGACACAGCCAACCTAACAGATGAGGAGATAGACAACCTAACATATGCAGAATTCAAAATACTGGTGATAAAGATGCTCACAGGCTTGACAGATATGCTTGAGTACGGCAAACGCATAAGAGAAGAAGTGAAGGCTATGCTAAGTGAAACGAAGGAAAATCCACACAAAACCAATAGTGAAGGGAAGGAAACCAGGGTTCAAATCAATGATTTGGAACATAAGGAAGGAAAAAGCAGTCAACCAGTGCAGAATGAGGAAGCAAGAATTGAAAAAAAATGAGGAGACTTCCAGCCAAGATGGAAGCCTAGACTGACATGCTCTGTCTCCCTTCACACCCAAGAAGGACTACAACTACTGCAAAACCATAAATAACCAGAAGTTCTAAAAAATAACGCTACATGGAAGTCCAACATATGAAGTTATAAAGAAGTGGTTCTCATCCGGACAGGTAGGAGGGGCGAAGCTGGGGCAGAGAGGTCAAGCTGTGCTGGAGGCAGCAGCTGCAGCTACAGGCGGCAGGACTGCAGTAAGCACAGACACCTGTATTTAAGGGGAGGCGAGAAGAGCCTCGGAGCACCCCTAGCTGCAGACCAAACCATCAGCTCATGATTCCAACGCTGGGGAAGGCAGACCCCCATTGCCTCGGACTGTGAGGCCCAGAGGGCATGGGGATGGAGGAGGAGGCTCCCAGCAGAAATCCATCTTGGACCCCCGCTCCCACACAAAGCACCACAGCATAGGAGGTGTGACAGCCCCACCCAGGAAGCAAAAAAAAAAAAAAAAACCCTGCCAGGATGGCAGGAATAAATAATAGAGATCCCAATCACACAGCTGACCACAAAGCAAATACCTGAATTAACAGATGAACAAATAGATAACCTTTCTGAGGCTCAGTTCAGAGCTATAGTTATAAGACAGCTTACAGAAATAACAGCGGGACTTAAGACGGGGAAGAAATGAAGGCTACTCCCACTGAAATGAACTAAAACACATACGAAACAAGTGGTGAGGGATGGAAAACCAGGGATCAAATCAACAAATCGGAACATAGGGAAGGAACAAACAGTCACCCAGTGCAGAAAGAGGAAACGAAAAGTGAGGAAAATGAGGAGAAGCTCAGAAACCTCTGGGACAGGTATAAGAAAGCAAACATCCGAATTATAGGGTTGCCAGAAGGTGAAGAAGAGCTAGAAATTGAAAAATTATGTGAAAAAATAATGAAGTAGAACTTCCCTAACTTGGGGAAGGAAATAGACTTACAGGTCCAGGAAGCACAGAGAGTTCCAAATAAACTGGACCCAGGGAGAACCACAACAAGACACATTATAATCAAAACGTCAAAAATTAAAGATAAAGAGAGAATCTTAAAGCAGCAAGAGAGAAAAGAAGAATTACGTATGAAGGGGTCCCAATAAGACTAACAGCTGATTTCTCAAAGGAGACTCTGCAGGCAAGAAGGGGCTGGCAAGAAATAATCAAAGTAATGAAAATCAAAAACTTACAGTCACGATTACTCTATCCAGCGAAGCTGTCATTCAGAATAGAAGGGCAGAAAAAGTGCTACCAGGACAAAGTAAAACTGAAGAAGTTCATTAGATTGAAACCACTGTTATATGAGATGTTAAAGGGACTTGTTTAGAAGAAGGATCAAAACTATGAACATTAAAATGAAAACTGTATCACAACAACCAACCACAGAAGCTAGGGAATCGAAACAAAGGTAAACTAAGTAGGCAACGAGAGTGGAATGATAGGTATGGAGAACATATAGGGGGGAGGTCAGTGGGGAGGGGGAAGGAGGGAAAGGGAAGGAGATGATGCAAGAATTAAGAAGCATAGTAGGAGGGAGTGGAGTAGACAGGAAGAGGTTGAGAAGAACTATATGCACAACCAATGGGCACGGACTAAGGGTGGGGACAACTGGGGGGGGTCACTGGGTGGAGGGGAGCAGAGGGAAAAGAAATTGGGACAACTGTAACAGCATAATCAATAAAACATATCAAAGAAAGAAAGAAAGAAAAAAAATGAGAAAAACTTCCCAAATTTTGTGAAAGAGATGGACATACAGATCTGGGAAGCACGGAGGGTCCCAGGCGAGCTAGACCCAGAGGGGACCACACCAGGATGCATCATGACTGCGATGCCAAAGGTGAAAGATAAAGACAGAGTCCTGGGGGCAGCAAGAGAGAGATGGAGAGTTGCCTACAGGGGGGTGCCTATAGGACTATCAGCTGATTTCTCAGAGGACACTTTGCAGGCAGAAAGGGACTGGCAAGCAGTATTCAATGTGATGAAAAGCAATCTACAACCAAGATTACTCTAGCCAGCAAAGCTATCATTTGGAAAGGAAGGGCAGATGAAGTGCTTCTCAGACAAGGTGAAGCTAAAGGAGTTCATCATCACCAAGCCATTATGTGAAATGTCAAAGGGACTTACTTAAGAAAAAGAAGGTCAAAACTATGAACACTAAAATGACCACAAACTCACAACTATCAACAACTGAATCTAAAAAATAAAAACAAAATCCAACTAAGCAAACCAGAATAGGAACAGAATCCTAGGCATGGGGATCATCTGGAGGGTTATGAGCTGGGAGGGGGGAGGGGGAGGAAGGGGGAAATGGTGCAGGGACTAAGAAGCATAATCGGTTGGTACAAAATAGACAGGGGGATGTTAAGAATAGTATAGGAAAGGGTGAAGCCAAAGAACTTATACGCAGGACCCATGGACATGAACTAAGGGGCGGGGGGGGGATTGCTAGAGGGAAGTGGGGTACTGGGCAGAGGGGAGCAAAGGGGAAAAATATTGGAACTACTGTAACAACATAATCAATAAAATATACTTAAAAAATAAAGAAAAAGAGGAACAAATTTGAAGGACTTACCCTACATGAGCTGAAGACTCACGATAAGGTTGGGGAGAAAAGAGGGGGAGACTCTTTGAAAGAAGGTGAAGGGACTAGTCAAGGAACATATATGAAGGACAATGGTGTAGTGATTGGCTATGGAAATGGGGGCCAGGCTGGGCAGAGGAGTTTCAAAGGGGGAAATAATTGGAACTACTGTATAACTTTTTTTAAAAAAAGACTATAAGGCTACAATAGCCAAGTCTGTGACATGGACATAAAGACAGACATGTAGATGGACAACCAGAATATACCCATGCACATGTGGACAACTGATTTTCAACAAAGATGATCCGAGTACCCTATTCCATAAAACCACAAGACACATTGGATAACATATTCTACGGGTTAACCAGCAAGGAGAAAGGTCATCTTAATCTGTTATCACAACACACACAGTGCATCCTGGGTACAGTGCAATATGCAAATAAGTCTTAAGGTAACCTCAAATCTTCACGCCCCACAATGGCTTTCTCTATCTCTTAGCTCATGGCACATCCACAGTCTTCTAGCTGCTCAGATGAAAATCTGAAGTTGCCCTCTTGATCAGACTACCCCACTATCCAGTCCATCCAGAAATCCTATTGATTCTGCCATCAGACACACCAGGGGTCCAACTGCTTCTCACACCATCCTCCCTGCTATAATGAAGTACAACAAACTAAACCGCCTGCTTTCCGTCCTCAGCCTGAAACCCTCTGAAGGCCCTGCATTCACTTAGAATGAAGCTTGAGCCTCTCCTGGACTTGGAAGTCCACCTGCCAGCTGCCTGCTTATCCTTCCAGCCACACTGGCCTCCTGGCCGTGACTTCAACACACCAGACACCCTCCCACCTTGGGGTGTTTTTGTTTTAAACAAAATTCCAGATACTTTATCATTTTTACAATCAACTCTTCGATTTGCAGCCCAAATTGAAAAGGACCTTTGAAAATATAACTACCATACAAAAATCCCTTAATGTCAACAAATGCCCAGGCCACATTCAGTTCACATAATTTCTCAAAAATGTCTGTATAAAGCTTGTTCTAACAATAGCTGCCAGAGCATTTGTACTAGCTGTTCCCACTATCTCAATCACTCCCCCTCCCCCAGATGGCTGAACCCCTCCATGTTCCCCCAAGTTGCTGCTCAAATGTCTCCCTCACAGAGGCCCACCCTTCTCTTCTTCCACAGCCCTGGCCTCTCTGCTCACTCCACACAAGGCAGCTACTGTGCCTATGAACTTTCTCATCTGACAAAAACATAAATACCACAATAAAAGAGGTGTCTGTCTGCCTGATGCCTATTTTATTCCAAGCACCTAGAACAGTGTCAGAAACATACCAGGTACTCAATAAATAATTATGAATGAATGAGCCAAGATGGTTTAACGTTGAAGGAATCAAGCTGAGGAGCAGCAGACCCTCAGATACAATTAGTATGAGACTCAAAAAGGAGCTGAAACCAAGCAGAGACCACTTATCACCATGAGAACTGGGAGCATTTCTCTAAAATAAACTATAATCACTATTCACTGATATAGCATTTGGGCTGTTTTTGCTATCCACCCTCACTGGCTGGGTTTAGACAGCTTTTACTGTTTTTATTTCCAACCCATACATCTAAAACAGTATCAAGTAACCGTTAAGTACACAATTACCAACTCATAAGAGACTCTTCTGCTCCCTTGATAAATCATTATGGTTTGGCTTTGACCCTGCACCTGGGAACTCCACTTAAACACACACACACACACCCGACTCTGAGACACACCCCAACACAGCGATTTCCCAGTCTGAAAGAGATCACACTTGGTCAGAGGGTAGCCATGGTGATTTACATGAAATCAAGTTACTTCACTTTGGGCAACAACAGTCTTGTGTTGCCATTTCATCCTCTGGAGCTCAGGCAAGTAATGTCGGCTCCCTTTTAAGTTGAGGCAAGGAGCCCCAGCCAGACACCGGCTGCTGTCTGCGGAGCTCCAGTTCCAAGGAGACCTTTGGATTGCAGCGCCTGTGGCCAGCAGAGAGAGAGGTCTCTGGGGCCATGTGCACCTGACCAGGAAGCCTAGTCTCTCCAAGGAACTCCTAAAGGGCCAGTTGTCCCTTCCAGCGGTCCAGCCCTTATGGAAGCTGCACATTTCTGATCTCCTCCTACGACCACCTGCACTCATCAAACACTTATGCTATCGCTAAAATTCTTTAACTGTGTCTGCACCTAAATATTTACCACCCTGGCTCAAATCCAGTCCTGGGACATTGACATTTGGAAAATAAACTCCGAGGGGAAACCCAACAATACATTCACCTTCTCCCACCTCTAGGTCCACTTGTTCCACACAATCCAGTGCCCCTGAAGACAGGGTCACCTAGATCCTCTCTGTCAACAGTCTTAGCAACTGCACTGCCAAACGTTAAGGAAGGGAACTCCCTGGCCAGCCCAATCAGAAAGGGAGAAACCGAGGCAGAACAAATTGTGGAGCATCAAAAAAGCCCATAGATCATACTGTTCAAACATGTGCTGGGTGACTGGGGAAGGACTGGATTCAGTTTTCAAATTTGGGGTCAGCAAACTACTGCCTGGGCCTGTTGTGGTGAATGTTTTTCCTGGGGCACAGCCATGCCCACCCAAGTATGCACTATGTACAGCTGCTTCATCTACAAACTAGAGCTGAGTAGTAGCTAGAGAGAGAGTGCAATCCCAAAAGCCAAAAATATGGAGTACCTGATCCTTGAAATGCTGAGTATTAAAAGAACAGAGATGACCCAGCCACACTGGCATGCCTGAGACAAAAAGTTAGGACAGAGGCACACAAAGGAGGTGCTCCAGCTCCACGTTGGCCCCAGAGGGCAAAGCAGTATCTGCTCTCCCCAAGGTATGGAGCCTCATTAACCTGCAGAGCAGGAGAGAGCATGACTTGGCAGTCTAAAGGCGAAGAATCAGCCCCATGAGGGCCACGGAGCAGACAGGCCACACAAGCCCATCCCTGGCAACCAAAGCAGGCCTGTCTTCCAGTATGTGCTCTCCAGGGCCCTGGGCTGCCCCTGCCTCCCTGTCCTCCCGCAGCCACAGTAACCACAGCCCCAATGAGGGACAGGATCCTCTACTCCCTGCACTGCACCACTGAGGCCATTTCTAAAGTCCTTTAAAACCTCCCAATGCTAGCAACACCTCACCGTGGCCTTCAAGGCTCTGCCTGCTTTAGGCCAAGGTGACCCTATGGGAGTCATCTGATATACACATATGTATGCATGCATGCACATGCACGCGCGCACACACACACACACACCACGTTCCTGGCTCCAACCACACTGGCCCTGTCACAATTCTTCACACCCATCACACCTGCCTGCCTCTACTGCCAAGTCTTTGCACATGCTCTTCCCACCACTGGGAAAGCCCTTCCTCCCACTCATCCATCAGACACAAGCAAGCACCTATTATTCAGGCCTGCTCTGCCTGCCAGCTCTTACTCCCACCCTTCCATCCCCCAGGACTAAAGCCCAGCTGAAACTTGACATCTGACATCGAGCATCCAACTAAGTTCCCTTCTCCAGTTGCTCCAGAAGAGAAAGGGCTCTTGCTCATCTCCTTATCCAATGCTCAAGGAGGCACACAGGAGGAAATGGCAAAATGGAATCCTCCCTGAGTTATAAATACCCAACCACTATGATTCCACCAAAGACTTGAGTCAAAACATAACAATATAAATATAAACTCTATCTAGGAAGAAGCAACATGAAGATAGGCAAGGACTACCCCGCCACAGCCCAAGGGGAAGCTCTCACTGCCTCCTACACATAGCTGTTTGGAGAAAGGCACTTGGAGGTTCCAGAGGCCTCTGTGGCCTGTCACCGCTGAGGTGTGAGCTACACCTCAGCACCCATGCACCCACATCCTGTACTCCCCTCCCCCTTTTTTATCCTACCCTAAAACACCCAGCCACAGTCTTCCAACAGATCCCTGTCTTCTCCAAGGCTTGACTCCACCGCACCCCTCTTTTCTCCTGAGCATTCCAGCAGTCCCTCCCTTTCACACCACCAAACAATCCCAAATGTTCCAGTGCTTCCTCCTGATGAATCACTAGCTGCAAGAGCCCACCTGGCCCCTTGGGCCTCTATAGACAATCCTGAGGACCAAGTAATAGGCCCTGGCACCAGACAGGTTCTCAAACAGAAGCAACTAGCTCTTACTTTTACTACTGTGATTAATGCTGTTTCTCAAAATATTGACTCCTGTCTAGAGGTTCCTTTCAATGTTTCTACTCTTGCTCCTCAGCAGCTGCCCAGGCAAGTCCCCATGCCTGTTCAAAACTTCAGACATCTAGGACAAAGGAGGCCCTCACTATACAGTGCAGTAAAGACAGTTTATTCAATAAATAATGTTGGGAAAACTGGACAGATACATACAAAAAAATGAAACTAGACCACCTTCTTAAACTCAAAATGGATTAGACTTAAATATAAGACCTGAAACCAAAAAACTGCTAGGAAAAAACATAAGCAGTAAACTCTCACATTGCTCTCAGTAATATTTTTGTTGCTAGATCTTCTCAGGTTAGGGAAACAAAGGAAAATATAAACAAATGGAACTACAACAAATTAAAAAGTTTTTGCACAGCCAAGGAAACCATCACAAAACAAAAAGACAACTTACCAATTGGGAAAAGATATTTGCCAATGATACACCCAATAGTGTTAATAGCCAAAATTTATAAAGAACTCACACAACTTAACACCAAAAAAAAACAAACAATTCAGATTTTAAAATGGGCAGAGCACCTGAGTAAACATTTCTCCAGAGAAGACATACAGATGGCCAATAGATATGAAAAGATGCTTAACATCACTAATCGTCAGAGAAATACAAATAACAGTGAGATATCACCTCACACCTATCATTAATAAACAAGTGTTGGAGAGGATGTGAAGAAAAGAGAACCCTCGTGCATTGTTAGTGGAATTGTAAATTGGTGCAGCCACTATGGAAAACAGTATGGAGGTTCTTCAAAAATTAAAAATAGGTCTACCATGTGACCCAGCAATCCTACTTCTTGGTATTTCTCTGAAGGAACACAAATCACTAATTTGAAATGATACACACATCCCTATATTCATTGCAGCATTATTTACAATAGCCAAGATAGGGAAGAAACCTAAGTGCCCATCAACAGGTGAGTGGATAAAGAAGATATAGTACATGCATACAGTAGAATATTACTCAGCCATGAAAAAGAATGAAATCTTATAATTTGCAACAACATGGATGAACCTAGAGGGTATTATGCTAAGTAAAATTAGTCAGAGAAAGACAAATACCATATGGTTTCCCGTATATGTGGAATCTATAAAGAATAGTATAAACAAACAGAACAGAATCAGATTCATAGATACAGAGAACAAACTGAAAGTAGTCAGACAGGAGGATGGTTGGGGGACTGGGTGAAAAAAGGTAAAGGGAGTAAAAAATGTAATTGGTAGTTACAAAACAGTCATAGGTATGTAAAGTAGAGCATAGGGAGTATAACCAATAACACTGTAATATAACTACAAGGGAGGACCCCCAAAAAACAGATTTATAAAAAATTGTGTATTTATTCTTATTGTACATGTTTTAACTCCAATCATCTTCAAAGTACTCTCCATTTGATGCAATACACATAGCAAGATGTTTTTTCCCACTGCTCAAAGCAGTTTTTGAACTCAGTCGATTTTGATACCTTTTAGTGCATCTGCCTTTTTTTTGTTTCACCTTTTCCACATAGGCAAAATGTTTCCCTTTGAGAACTTTTTTAATCTGGGGAATTAAAAAAAAAAAAAAAAAAGTCGCTTGGGGCAAGGTAGGGTGAACAAGGAGGGTGGGGCACAGGGGTCATGCTGTTTTGTGGTCAAAAACTACTTAAAACTCAGCATAGTGTAGGCAGGTGTGCTCATAAATCACCCATCATGAAATGGGTGAACACACTGAAAAAGCCTTCAAAAAAATTTCACTGCCCTGGCTGGTGTGACTCAGTGGACTGAGTGCAGGCCTACGAACCGAAGGGTCGCCAGTTCGATCCCCAGTCAGAGCACATGCCTGGGTTGTAGGCCAGGTCCCCAGTTGGGGGGGGGGGGGGCGCATGAGAGGCAATCACAGATTGATGTTTCTCTCCATCTCTTTCTCCCTCCCGCTCTCTCTAAAAATAAATAAAATCTTAAAAAAAAATTTTTTTTTCACTGAAGCTGAACAACATCAGCTCACAACATCAGCTGATACATGATACAGTTGTGTTCCTACAAGACTCACCTAGTGGGGGGAGCCTGTACAAGAGGAGCCGGCCCTCCAGAAGATAATTCAGGGATTTTTTTTTTTGGTTCCTCCTAGTATATGGTGCCAGGTGGTACTAGAGAGACTTATCAGGGAAATCACTTCTTAAATTATGTTAATGTCTAACCACCATACTAAACACCTGAAACTAATACCAAATAATACTGAATGTCAACTGTAACTGAAAAATAAAATGAAATAAACTTCAGATAAGTCCCCATATTTAAAATGTCCAGGAATCAAATGTCCACATCTAGCCTAGTCTGAGACTTTGGGAAGTATTGGAGGTGTTTAATACTGAAGATGTGTATGTGTTACAATATTAAAGGACATCTTGAAAAAAATGTCACAAGGACAAAAGAGGAAATAACTCCTGTTAATAACAAGGTCCTAGGAACTGGTGTCTCTCACTTTGTGTCATGCTCTATTAAGGAAATTCTCTGACAAATAGCCACAAGAAAACAATAAAATACCTTCAATCTCTGAGCTGAGCACTAGAGCAGAGAAGACTTCAGATGTTCCTGGACTCTGCTCTCCAAAGTCCTCTGAAGACTCCAGGAATCCTGTATCACCCTACCAAGTTGGAAGAAGTACATCCAGGCCCCACCCCTCTAGGGACAAAAGTACACACATGGAACCTCTGTGCTCCAACATTCCCAAGATGATGTTACAATGAACCTTCTAGAACCATGCATATCCTTTGTTCTTAAATCCCAGTTTCTAGGCACAAGGTAGGCCATTAAAACAAGTGCCTTTGTTCATTTCTTCCTAAGCTAACTCTTAGGGAGGATAAAATGATGCTCCCATAGGGATGTAGGATATATCTGAATTCAAAGAGATTCCATTTTGCCCTGGCAGATGTGGCTCAGTTGACTGGAGCCTTGCCCCATGGACCAAAAGGTCACAGGTTCAATTCCTGGTCAGGGCACATGCCTAGGTTGCTGGTTTGGTCCCTGGTTGGTTGGGGCATGTACTTGAGATGGCTGATCAGTTATTTGTCTCTCAATTTGATGTTTCTCTCCCACCCTCTCTCCCTTCACCTCTCTTTAAAATCAATAAGGATGTCCTTGGGTGAGGATAAAAAATAACAAACATCCTTTTTTTTTTTTTACTGTGTTAAAATATACATAACATACTCATAGACACATACAACAGTGTGATTACCAGAGGGGAAGGGATGAAGGGAATAGTAAAGGCTAAAGTGGGTCAAATATATGGTGATGAAAAGAGATTTTACTTTGTATGGTAAACACACAATGCAATATACAGATGATGGATCACAGAACTGTACACTTAAAACCTATGTAATTTTGTTGATCAATGTCACCCCAATAAATTTTTTACAATACATAAAACTTACCATCTTAGCCATTTTAAGTGTGTATTTCAGTGGTGTTAAGTTCATTCGCAATGTTGTACAACCATCCCCACCATTCATCTCCAGAACTTTTTCACCTTGCAAAATTAAAACTATCCCCATTAAATACTAACTTCCCATCCCCCAACCCCCAGGCACCCACCATTCTACTTTCTGTCTCTATGAATCTGACTACTCTAGGGACCTTATATAAGTGGGATCACACAGTATGTTCCTTTGTGTCTAGCTTATTTCATTTAGCACAATGTCTCTTCATTCAAGGTAGAACCATATATATTTTAACAATTTGGGGCCAAAGTATGTACAGAACAAAGCCCATGGACAAAGCCCTGATATACCCGCAGCCAAAATGGCTCTAGAACCCTGCTTCCCAGACCAGCCACGGCCCTGATACCCTCCACTATCAACCAGTGTTTACTACCACTCCCCAAAATAAATTGCACAAAAAGACAGTGACACTGGAAAGACACAGAGTGGTGAGACAGAGCAGCATCAAATATTGTGCTTTGGATGTACTTCAAGTGCACCTGTCTCATCCCAGCTCTTACGTCCTACAACACTATCTCCCTGGACCCACCTCTTCCAGCCCCATCTCACAGCCATGAACCAGGGAGTCAAAAAGTGCCCATCAGGTGAACAGTAACAATGACTAACTTGTGCAAACTTTTCCTAAAAGCAGAAGCCTGGAACATCTCAGCTCAACCCAAACCTATTCCCTGAAGCACCTGGGCCAGAAAGGGGACCCTTACATAGGTTCACCTGGGGAATGAACCCTGAGCTCCCAATATATAATATATCCAACTCTAGACAGGAGAGACTTAGACAACAAGCCCGCCTATCACAACACTGAAAAGGAAAACGCTGCATCCCCAAGTTCTGAGCACCAAGCCCACCCATCTTGTGAGGCAGAGCCAGGCCCAGATCCTAGCTGAGACCCAAGGAAGCTGCACAGAAAAAACAGCAACACCAAGGGATCCCACATAAGGTATCCATTCAGAGGGAGGGCATTTCGTTGCTCATCATTTCAAACAGGAAAGCCCAGAGCATCCCAATTATCGCTGCGTTAACTGCTGCTGAAGAGAATAAGAGTAAGAGAGCAAAAATGATGATCTGAGGTCCCCTGCCTAGTTTGGCTTGGGCAAGCAAGTGATCTCCTTTGCAAACACACATATGCCTGAGTGACATGTCCCTGCAAAACACGCCAAGAGCCTCCTGACACAACTAACAGGGGGAGGGGGGCAGCTGAGTCTTCAGGACTGGCTAAAACTAGGAAATTTGGGAGTGAGGATTACAAAAAGCCCCACCTGCAGAAGATATCGCCTCCATTGTAGCAGGTGGCCAACAGGAGGTTCCAAGATATCAAGCCTCCCTCCCAAGAAAGACCATCCAGGGAGTCTCCGTGTTGTGCGACAACTCAACCAACTGTATCAGCTTCATAGCTGGGTTGTGTTTACTTTTATGTCAAGAAATAAATTCTCCAGCCATTTTATTCTTAAAAGTTTTTTGAGCTTTTTTTAAAGAAGCAACACCTTATCACACAGGTAACCTCCTGGGAAGGTGAGAATTCTTCCTTTACCAATGGACAGGATGTCCTCCACTGCGCTGGCCACAGGTGCCATGCGCTGTCTCAACCTAGGTCTGTGCAGCCGTGGGATTGTATATGCTATGACAGTGAGACCAAAGCCACCACCTGAAAGAACATCTCCATGTGGTAAGGACAGCCTCATTCAGCAGGTCACATCCTCACTTGCTGACAACAAGGCACCAACTCTGATCTGCATATTCACGAATAGGCAAAGACCAAAGAATCCCCAAAGTTTTCGGAGAAGCAGGATGGAGACCATTGCTGGGCCATCTTCAAATACGCGGTCTTGATGTATAAACAGCAAGACCCTGGCACACAACTTGATACCTTCGAAGGGTGCTCCCCACATACTTTCCAAAATATTTTACTTTGAAAGGGAAAAGGAAAAACATCTGTTGTTCAAGCGCACCTACAGAGAATAGCATTCTGGGGGAGTCCCACTATATACAAATGAAGACCTGGTCTAACATCCAAGATGGGACTAACTATTGTAGTCAATTAGTAAGAGCAAAAATCTCTCTGAGGAGAAACAAGGAGTACCTCTAACTCCCAACCACCCGCTCCCCAGCTGCACTACTGTAGCTGGAAAGACCTGGAGCCTCAGGAAGGCTCTGCCTTGTTCTCAAAGGGTCCCATCCTCCAGGCTGGCAACAGGAGACTGGGAATGAATGACTTAGGTCTACTGAAGCTGGTAATTTCCAGAACACTAAAGGATCTGACTGGATCCAAATCCAGAGAGGCTAGGTTTTCCTGGGCCGGCAGCTGGGCAAAAGTTGGTGGGAGGGGGCAATTGTCTGCGCTGTGGCCGTATCTGCGTCCTCAGGGTGTTGCAGTCATGCGAACCTGTGCCTTCAGTCCAGACCCAGCCGAACACCAGTACCCTCCTAGGGGTCCTACAGAGAGCAGTGACTGGCAATCTGTGTCCTGGGTCCCCTGGAGAAACAGGAAAGCTCAAGGGATGGCTACTGACATGCAGAGAAAGAGAGCAGCAAATGACCTGATGGCAGACTGGCTCCTTCTGATGGGTGGAGTGTGGAGAGAACCAAGAGCCCCACGCCAGGACTGACCCAGGGAACAGAGCCACGTGCCAAGCAAGAGGGTGCCATGTTTTTCCATGTCTGTTCCTATGAGGACATGACTGAACTGAAAGATGGAGCAGCTCCTGGAGAGAGTCCCAAGGAGGGTGCTGGGGTTCCGCCACTGCTGCCTGTAGACACATGCCAGATTAAGCCATGACTTTAGTGAGCTGAGCACCCAGATGATGGGTGTTGCCCAAGACCTCCAGCAGGAGATGCTGCTAGGAAACTCTGAGGACTGGACAGAGCACCCCCAGGGGCATCCGGGAGACCAGCCACAGAGCTCCCCAGAGAGGGCATAGGTGAGGGGGGATGAGGAGGCTGCTGAGGTGTCTGGCAACTGCACCAGGAGCATATCTTAGTGCTGAGAGAGGTGGGGAAGCCTGTGTACTCCCGCTATGGGTCAGAGGAGGCACCTTCCAGCACCATGGGTGTCCTGGTGGCCCTAATGTCCTTCCTGGAAGCTGACAAGAACGCCATTCATTTCATCCATGCAGATGACTATAAGATAGTATTCATATACCAGTGTCCACTGGTGCTGGTGGCAGTGGGTGGTCCGCACAGAACAGTCTGGCAGGAACTGGCACAGGATCTGGTCTATATTTTACCAGATCAGAAGTCTTTTTACAGGTATTCAACTGAATCATATCTTTCAGCAGAAGCAGAACTATGACCTGTGGTGCTGTTCTCAGGCTCGGAGCACATTACCCAACAACCTGCTGCAGCTGAAGGTGCAAGACTTTAGCTCCCTGATGAGGGCAGCATGATGCCTGCCCCTGGTTGTGGCTGGGTGTGATGCTGTGCCTGCCTGCAGCAGGTGAGCACAGGCAGCCTGGTTTTCTCCATCCTGCTGATGCGCAACCAGCTTGTGATACTGTGCACCATAAGGACCAATTTCTGCACCTCATCAACCTGTATCTGTTCTTCAATCTCATAAGTTCCTCCTCATCCTTCCACCAAGGTGAGGCCCAGACGCCTGTGTGCCTGCCCAAATTCAATGTAGCACCTTCTTTCATGTGCACATCTCTTACCTGGAGCCTGACACCAATTTCTGCCTGCTTCTCGTCTCTACCAACCACAAGGACTTCTTTACCGTCTCTGCCTCTGCTTTCAGGATCACCTGTGTAAGTGTGGAGCCCATGTGGCACTGTGGGAGGCACTGTGCACGCCCTACTGCAGTGTTGCCCAAATGGGCATCCCTGACCTTCACCTTTATTTCTCTAAGTCAAAGAGCTCAGGACTCTTCACCAGCCCTGAGATTGAGGCCCCATTCACCAGTGAAGAAGAGCAGGAGTAGTGGCTACTGGACCTCTACCAGTACCTGCACAGCTATGTCCTTAATGCCTCCCGCCCATTCAAGACCACCTACTACACAGCCCCCAACAAAAACCTCCTGGCCTGAGTGAAGGGTGCCTTTGAGCCCTACATGTGCTACAGCCCCCTGGGGACCAATGTCATCCATAAACTGCTGTGCTGGATCCACAAGGAAGAAGACTGACTCTTCATCCTGATGCCCCTCACGTATGGATGGGAATATATGTGGGCTCAGCCCTCCTAAATCCACTGGGCCATGGAAGCCATGGCAGCCTCCCTTGCCCAGGGACCAGGCAGGGACTGTGGGTTAATGCATGCATTAAAGTACTTTGGCAGGAAAAAACAAAACAAAACAAAACAAATCTGGAGTGGCTAATGAGCACCCAGACAAATGGTAGGGTTAGTGTCATCCACAAACCTTCCAGATGCCCTAAAGCCAAGTTTTGAACAGGATGGAGAACTTGGTAGAATTCTAGAAATCTAGTCTGACATTGGGCCTTCAAATAAGAAGCTATAACCATCTGACCAATCAAGCTTCCATTTCTTTCACCATCAGGGGCCAGGTCAAATAGTCAACACCATCTAGTAACCTCTCAGTTGTGGCAGGAGCTGTCCACCAACCACTCCACAGTAGTGATGTCCCGAGGGGTCCTGAGGACTCACCACAAGGTCCAGGCCAATAAGCTGGTTCCCAGCCCCAGACACTTCATCACCACTGCAAATTCCTGATGATGAAGCACTGCAGCAATGACAAAAACCACCTAATACGCTGTGTGAAGGAAGAAACTATAACAAATGGCAACAGCCATTACTAAATTGTGGCTTACACACACCAATTAAGAACAAACTGAAAAACAATGTAAACAGACCTATACCTTCCTGACAATGTACCTGACAAAAGTATGATCAGAGAGTTTCAGAAAGAAGTGTTACTCAGGGAAGGTGTTCACAAAACTGCCAACTGTGTGGGTAAAATGAGGCCCAAATGGAGGTGAAGGTGGGCTACACCCTGCTTCTCTTGGCCATCAAGAGCTTCACAGCACCCTGTATACATAATCCTCACAGAAGGGCCACTTGCAGGGAAAGGAGGTGCTAGACAGACACAGGGCTCTGCCTGCTGGGAGGAGTTTTGCTCAACATGTCCAGAAAGCCAGCATCTAAGGAGCACACAGGAAAGAAACTGCACTGGGGGTCTGATACCTTAGAACTCGGCTCTAAGAGGAGCAAGGCAGCAAAGACCAAACTGTCCTGCAGAAACTTTAGAAGAGTTAAGGGCCTGCCTCCCAGGATGTGATGGCAAGGAAGTCGCATCTTGCCACTTGCCTGCTGCTTCTCTCTCAAGTCATGAATTTTCCTTGCTAGTAATAAGTTTTAGTACTAAAACTCTGATATGTTATTAAGTGCAATGCCAAGGACACTTGACTCCCTGCCTTAAAAGAAGATCTGAAGAAATCTGCAAGGGCCATGGAGGCTTGGGCTACACCCTCAGTGGGATTTCACCTGCATTGGAGACTAACCCCAAAGCTGGGGGCCCCACAAAAGCAAGACTCTGCCACACAAAGTCTACGTCTAACACAAACTGGAAAGTCTTGCCTCCACAGACCAGAGTGACTACACAGGTCAAGCTCCAGCAGGTAGGGCCAGTACACACACATGTACAAGTACATGTGTACATATGCATATATATATATATATATATATATATATACGCATATACACACACACACACACACACACACACACACACACACACAAGACCAGCACATACTTTGTCTTCCAGGCAAAGGTGCACTTCTAAGTTGTCAGTTGTTGAGTACACAGACTGCACATCCCAG
This sequence comes from Furipterus horrens, assembly GCF_987537825.1. Lineage (NCBI taxonomy): Eukaryota > Metazoa > Chordata > Mammalia > Chiroptera > Furipteridae > Furipterus > Furipterus horrens. The sequence goes on along the minus strand of NW_028327180.1, from coordinate 48,682,553 downwards.
AGAAACACTGTCCTAAGTGGGGTCAGGTTCCCAAGTGACCCACAAAGTCAACCACACTCTAGTGCCTCTGAGCACAATCCTACCAAGACAACCCAATCCCAAGCAAGACATCTCCTGGGAAGTCACCTAGAGTCCCAGGCCACTAGCCCTTCCTGCAGGGAGGCTGCAAGACAGGCACAGGTGAGGCCATGAGGGGGACAAAATGGGGCAGTTCAGTCACCTAACCCTTTATTGGGCCAGCCTTGCTGGTGACCCTCATGCCTCCTCCAAGGCCCACCCCACTGCTATGCTTTGACTTCAGTAGCCTCACACAGATCCAGGTCCTACCTAACCAGCCAGCACCAAGATCAAGCCTGACACCCAGGCCCTGCAGGTCTGTCTCCCAGACCCAGTGACATTACTGCCAGGGCAGGGGCTCTTCTCTCCCCACACTCCAGGTTCTTCCTAAGTGTTTCATCAAATTTTAGTGGGGCTGAGAGGGGAATGCCTGACTCTTCACTGAGAAAGTTACCCCTGGGCACACAAATTTAAACTGCTACAGAAAAAGCACACTGAAGACAACTTTTAAGGACATTGAGAGAATCATCTTTATTTAACATGTTGAAAAGAAAACTGGTTACTGACTTCCGGTCAAGATGGTGGCATAGGTAAGTGCAACTCACCTCCTCACACAACCACATCAAAACTACAACTAAAATATAAAACCATCACTCAGAACCGTTAGAAATCGAAGTTGCGTGCAAGTCTGACAACAATGGAATTAAACAAACCACATCCATCCAGACGGGTAGAAGGGGTGCAGACATGGAATGGGCTGGCTCTTACCCACATCTGGTAAATAAAAATTCAGGAGGGATATCTTGGGGATGAGGAGTCCCAGCCCCACACCAGGTCCCCCAGCCCAGGGTTCCAGTGCCAGGAAGATAAGTCCCCATAACTTCTGGCTGCAAAAACCCGCAGGAATTGAGTTAGTGAAAGAAACTGCTGGAGTTCCAAGCAGTTCCCCTTGAAGAACCCACACAAGAACTCAAAATTCACTGCCTGTGAGCTCTAGCACCAGGGTACCAACTTGAAAGGCACCAGTGGCACATAAGGAAGAACTGAAGCACCTGGGATCAAGTGGGAGCTGGGGGGCAGCTTTCTCCCAGACAGAAAGGGGAGCAGAGGCCATTGTCCCTTTTCTGAACCATCCCCCCACAGAGTCACAGAGCCACAGAACTGGCAGGCTGGTGCCGTACCTGAGACTCCATCAACCTGCCTAACACTGTTTGTCCCCTGCTAGAGATCCCCTGAGATTCCACCCTATCCAACTTACAGGCCCACTCAAGATATGAATAGCAGGTCTTGGCTTATGCTTCACAACTGCCTAAAACCCATCAAACAAACAACAGCTGGCCTCAGTAAGTCCCCAGCTCCCACAACCACCCACCCCCATACCTCTTGCTAAGTGGCCCGAGGCACAGTACTAGAAGCAGCCAGCAGAGATTCACAGGGTGGATTTACTTGGGACTCTCCAAGCTCAGCACAAGTAGCAGCCATCTCAGATTGTTTTATAGCTTAGGCAGGGTAGCCCTGGGCAAAACACAGGTCGGGGCTGACCTTGGCCTGCACCACCTGGAAAAAGCCCAGAGTCTGCGCAACCCGTGGACAGCTACAGACCGCATCAGTGCACCACCACCCTGTTCCTGCACAGCTGACCCTCCACAGTGGGCAAAGAATGGTGGGCAGTAGTCACAGCCACCTGGCCTGGGTAAATTCCTCCCACTGACCTGCCAACAGCAATCAAGGCTCAACTACAAAAGGGTGTACTCAGCCCACACAAAGGGCACACCTCAAGTACCCAGCTTAAGTGATAGGAGAGGCTGTGCCACTGGACCCTACAGGACACCTACTACATTAAGCCACTCAACCAAGATAGGAAGTCATAGCAGCTCTACCTAATACATAGAAACAAACATAGGAAGGCAGCCAAAATGAGGAGAGAAAGAAACATGGCCCAAATGAAAGAACAGATCAAAACTCCAGAATATAAAGTTCCAGCCAAGATGGGGGTATAGGTAGACACGCTGTGTCTCCCTCCACAACTAAGAAGGAATTACAACTATCTCAAACCTAAAACACACACACACACACACACACACACAGAAGTACTAGAAAACTGAACTGCATCAAAGTCCAAAAAACAAAGAAATGAAGAAATATTCCTACAGAAAGGTAGGAGGGGCGGAGCTGGGGCAGAGAGGACGTGGTATGGTGGTGGCGGTGGTGGTGGTGGCGGCAGCAGTGGCAGTGACAGTGGCAGCAGCAGGGCAGTGGCTGTGGCCGGCAGCAGAAAGTGCAGTCATACATTTTAAAAGTAGGGAGGGAACCCTGGGGAGCATTCCCAGCCCAAAACCAGACTGTGCAGCTCATGGTTTCAGCACTAGAGAAAATAAAGCTACATTGCTTCTGATGGAGAAACAAGTAGGGGTTGGGGTGGAGGAAGAAGTTGCTGGTCTCTCAGCAGAGTCCACTTGTTTAAGAGGGCCCTCATGGTCCTAAAATGTCTGCAAACCTACCCACTCCTCACTCTGTGAACCATCACCAACCAACAGTTAGAGGGGTGCCAGTTGCATACAGGAAGTGGGAGAAGTGCCAGGAAAAGGGGCGAAGGCTGAGCAAGTGGCATTGTTCCCTCTCAGACCACTCCCCCACATACAGTGACACAACGTGGTGAAACAGGTCGCCCCACACTGACCAATACCTAAGGCTCTGTCCCTTACAACGTAACAGGTGCCACAGCTCTACCTCAGACACAGAGGCAAACACAGAAGGTTGTCAAGTTGAGGAGGCAGAGAAGTATGGCCTAAAAGAGGGAGAAGATCAAGGTTCCAGTTGGAGAATTGAGCGACAAAGAGCCAACCTAAGAGATGTAGAGTTCAAAATACTGGTGATAATGATGCTCACCAACTTGACAGACAAGATTAAGTATGACAAATGCATAAGGGAAGAAATTAAGGCTATGCTAAGTGAAACGAAGGAAAATCCACAGGAAACCAGTGGTGAAGGGAAGGGAACTGGGGTTCAAATCAATGATTTAGAACATAAGGAAGAATAAAACAGTCAGCCAGTGCAGAATAAAGAAGCAAGAATTGAAAAAAAAAAAGGAGAGGCTTAGGAACCTCTGGGGCAACTTTAAACATGCCAACATCCAAACCATAGGGGTGCCAGAAGGAGAAGAGGAAGAGCAAGAAATTGAAAACTTATGTGAAAAAAATAATGAAAGAAAACTTCCCTAATTTGGCAAAGGAAACAGACATGCAAATCCAGCAAGCACAGAGTCCCAAACAAGTGAGACCCAAAGAGGACCACATGAAAACATCATCATTAAAATGCCAAAGGTTAAAGAGAAAGAGAGAACCTTAAAAGCAGCAAGAGAAGAGCAGAGAGTTACCTACAGGGGAGTTCCCATAAAACCATCAGCTGACTTCTCAAAAGAAACTTTGCAGACAAGAAGGAACTGGCAAGAAGTATTCAAAGTGATGAAAAGTAAGAACCTACAACCAAGACTACTCTATCCAGCAAAGCTATCATTTAGAATGGAGGGCAGATGAAGTACTTCCCAGACAAGGTAAAGCTAAAGGAGTTCATCACCACCAAGCCAATATTATATGAAATGTTAAAAGAAACTTATTTAAGAAAATCAAAACTAAGAACAGCAAAATGACAACAAACTCACAGCTATCAACAGAATCTAAAAAATAAAAGCAAAAACAAACTAAGCAAACAACCAGAATAGAAACAGAATCATAGGTATGAGAGCATTTGGAGGAGTATCATCTGGGAGTGGGGAGGGGGAAAAAATGGAGAAATGGTGCAGGGATTAAGAAGCATAGTTGGTAGGTACAAAATAGACAGGGGGAAGTTAAGAACAGTATGGGAAAGGGTGAAGCCAAAGAACTTATATGCACGACCCATGGACATGAACTAAGAAGCATGGTACGCTGGAGGGAAGGAGGGTACTGGGCAGAGGGGAGCAAAGGGAAAAGAAATTGGGACAACTGTAACAGCATAAGCAATGAAATATACTTAAAAAAACAAAAACAAACTCCAGAAAAAGAACTAAACAAAATGGAGATAAACAATCTATCAGATGCAGAGTTGAAAACACTGGTTATAAGGATGCTCCAGAAACTTAATGCAGACCTCAAAAGCATAAAAAAGATAATAAGAAACAAAGGATACACTAATTGAAATAAAGAACAACTTAAAGGGGAACAACTGTATTGTGGATTAAGCCAAGATTCAAATCAACGATTTGGAACAGAAGGAAGCAAAAAGCAACTAATCAGAAGAAGAAGAAAAAAGAATCCAAAACAATGAGGATAGTGTGTAAGCAGCCTCTGGGATAACTTCAAGTTCTGGCATTCCCATCACAGGGGTGCCAGAAGAAGAGAAAGAGCAAGAAATTAGAGATCTATTTGAAAAAATAATGAAAGAAACTTCATGCAAGTCCAGGAAGCACAGGGTCCCAAACAAGATGGATGCAAAAGAGGCCCACTCCAAGACACACCATAATTAAAATGTCAAAGGTTAAAGATAAAGAGAGAATCTTAACAGCAGCAAGAGAAAAGAAGTGAGTTACCTACAGGGGAGTTCCCATAAGACTGTCAGCTGATTTCTCAAAAGAAACTTTGCTAGTTAGAAGGGACGGGCAAGAAATATTCAGTCATGAAAAGCAGGAACTTACAACCAAGATTGCTCTACCCAGCAAAGATACCATTTAAAATCAAAGGGCAGATAAAGAGCTTCCCAGACAAGAAAAAAACTAAAAGAGTTCATCATCACCAAATAACTATTATATGAAATATTAAAAGGGCTTAAGAAAAAGAATGTCAAAACTATGAGCAATAAAATGGCAATAAATACATATCTATCGACAATTGAATCTAAAAAACAAACTAAACAAACAAGAACAGAAACAGAATAATGGACACAGAGAACATTTCAATGGTTGCCAGACGGGAACGGGGGTATGGGGGAATAGGTGAGTTGGTGAGGCGATTAAGAAGTACAAATAAGTAGTTACAGAACAGCCAGGGGGATGTAAAGTGCAGTATAGGAAATAGAACTTATACACATGACCCATGGATATAAACAATGGTGTGGGGATTGCCTGAGGGAATGGGGAGTGCTGGGTAGACAGGGGCCAAAGGTGAGAGTTGGGACAACTGTAATAACAATCAATAAGAATTTAAAAAGAAAAAGAAAAAAGTTGGTTACTAGAGTAGAAAAAAAGCATAACAGTGTCTGACAATTATTGAAGTCTTTATTTGGTGCCAGATGTCACACCAGCACCTTACATGCATGTTTCATTTAATCCCCATAACCACAGAATGAGGTACTGCCAATGTTACCCACACCATGCAGGGAATGCCCATGTCACCTACACTTCACACGGGGGCAGCCATTGATACACATACTTGACAGGTAAGAAAGATGGGGCTGAGTAGTCAAGGTGATTGGACAGGGTCACAGAGTTAAGAAGTCAAATGGGGATTCAGACCCAGGTCTGCCATCTCCCAGGCCTGGGCTCAAATCTGAACCACTGCAAATCCAGAACAACAGTCTGACTCTGAGACCATCCTTGGATTGGATCCTTCTCAGGGCTCTGGGAAAACTTCCTAGTGCAAAGATCAGCACAACCACGATTCCTCTTCTCAGAGCACATTAACTTAACCCTTTACTGAATTGCGGGGAAACCTCCTAGAGGGCTGAGCCTCATTGTACATGATGGCATCCAGAGGACTTTCTTCCATTCAAACAGCACAACCCTCACTCATGAAAGGCAGTGAACAGAGCAGACATAGACCAATGGGAAGGGAACTAGTTCCACTGGCCACTAACAAAGCAAGGAGAGTTCAAGAATAGCAGAAGACACAGGGCCCAGGGTACAGCCAGGCCCTGCACGGAAGACTTCCCAGGTTGGGCGCAGTAGCCAGGGCCCACACCAGCCCTCCCAGTTCTGCATATGGGGCATCAGGCTGCTGCCCTCACCTAACTCACCTGATTACCCACCACCCAAAATCAATTAGGACCATGACAGTGTTGTGGACATCAACCAGCCAGATGCCACTCTCTGATTCAAGTCATTTCTTTCAAGTGCCAAATCCCCAAAGCCCCTTTCCTTCCTGCAACCACAACCCCTCCCCACTCTCAAAACCAGTGACACCACTTGGCAGGACACCACCTGTGTTCTCCCCTGGACTCTGCCAAAAAAACCAAGATTTGAAAACATCTGAGCAATGCATGAAACAAGGAAAGCTTCTCAAACCAGGAAACAGCAGCTGTTGGAATAATTCATGTGGATATTTCAGAGAAGCATCTTAATCAGAGTCTTTTTGGAAAAGTGTCCAAAATCTCAAGCTGAAAAATCCTTAGAATCTAGAAAATGTGGGTTACCAACTAGCTTCCAGGGCACTGGAATCATACTGAGTTTCTTCCTGGTCCCTCTAATTGCTACAAAGTTCTTTCTCAGATTACACATTCCTCTAATTTCCATTCACCCATCACTACTTCACTCTTGGGAGCAAAGCAGAACGAACTTTTCCTACATATAAGAAAGAGTCCCTTGGATACTTTATTCTCTCACCTATCATTTATTGTACTCGCACCTGACACAAAGCACTGTTAGTTTGGGGAGGAGATGCAAGGACAGATCAAGCACTGCACCTGGCCCCAAGCTCACAGTTATCCAGCAGGATCACAGACAAGCCCCTCATAGACATGCCCTGTGGGTCCTGACAGTGACACATGGCCTCCACAACTCAAACCACTGCATCCTCCCAGCCTAGAGAATCGAGAGTAGCCATTGCAGAACCAAAGGCTGGGCTGTCTCACGAACACTTACCTTCTTTCAGGAAGTATTAGTAGGTAACAACCTAAAACCACCCTCTACAAAACTTAGCTTATCTCACCTTTGCTTAAACTCAGCACTCCTAAAATCAAAGACCCACAATCTGGGGGACCTGTGTCACCTTCCAGTCCTCACTCAGCTGCCACCTCTCAGTTGTGTTTCTGCCCACCTTTCTCTTCTTTTACGCTGTCTCTCCATGTGGCCATAGATCCCTGGGGACAGGAACAGGCCATCTCATGCACCACTTTACCACAGAAACACAGCACAGCCCAAGCAGGAACGTTACCCCAGTTGTTGAATGGACAGATGACCTGTCCTCATCCTCTGGTAACTAGTTTAGTCCCCACCCAATCTCCCTACATACTGTCTCCAGCACCTGTCCCTGCTTTTTATTCCCCACCAGGCAAATTCAAGACTGTACTAGCTCATGCTTGCCCTTTATCAATGACTTTTTTTCCTGACTGGCTTCCCCACCCAATTCAAGTGGACATTCTTCTCCTCAGAAACCTCTGAGGGCTCTTCATGCTTTTAGGATGAAGTATAAAACAGCCTTCCATTTAAGGTCATCAACAAAAATCAGAAAAACCTGCATTTTTCAACCTGCTTTCCCACTATGACTTTCTATAAACCCTGGCGTCTAGAAGGGTGATTTGCCAACTTCCACCCCTCCCTGAGGCTCCAATGCAGGGGACACTCCTTGTGAATGGTCTAGTCCGATGTCAAGCACCTTCTCCACAAGAGCTATAAACGTCGAGACCAAGAAAACCCTATCTCTTCTCAGAAGGGTGGGAGTGGGGGTAGATAATGGGTGGGACTGGGGACAGACACAAATCAGATGCTCATCATTCTCATGTCATGGCATGTAACAAAAATGGCATTTGCACAACACACAGCTACTCACAGCTTCTGGTGCTGCCCAAGGCCTGGGGCTACCTGACTGCAAGGACTCTCTGCACTTCTCCCATCAGCTAAGAAACTCTGCTTAAGAGAATCCCACAACCAGCAACCCATCTCCTGCTCTGGTCACTTCACCATGTGGTGATGAGAAGCGCACACTGCATTTCACCCCTTGGGGTACTGATCAGAGAAGCTTATACCCTTAAATATCAACAGGTTAACTTTTTTAAATAACTTAAAAAAAAAAAAAGAAAGGCCCTGGCTGGTGAGGCTCAGTTGGCTGGCCATCATCTAGCAGACTAAAAGGTTGTGGGTTTGATTCCTAGTCAGGGCACATGCCTAGGTTGCTGGTTCAGTCCCCGGTTGAGGAATGTATGAAAGGCAATCAATTGATGCTTCTCTCTCACATTGATATTTCTCTTCCTCTCCTTCTCCCTCCCTTCCCCTCTCTCTAAAAAGCAATGAAAAAATGTCCTCGAGTGAGGATTAAGAAAACAATAACAGCAACAGTGGCTCAAAGACGCAGAAAGCTGGTTAAATAAATCAGTTACCCTGTTTTCTAAGCAATTTTTCTTTTTCCCTTCTGCAATAAACCAAGGTAACAAAGTGAACAAGCTCCCACCATCTCAAACTTCCCAGGTGAGTGAATGTCTCTGAGCTGCTCACCCAATGCTGAGCTCCTACCCCAGGTGATGACCTGTCCACTTCTGTTGCCTTTCGTGGCAGGGTCACCTGATATTATCTCTGGAAAGTAAGAGGAACCCCTTCTGTACTCCCAGAGGGGGTGTGCAGGTGCCTGACAGCTCCAGCAACAGGAAAGGCCTTCTGTTCTATCCTGAGCTGAGATCCTGACTCACCAAGGGACTCCAGGAAACCCTCACCATCCCCTGCCCCCAATCTTCTCTCCTCCAAACAGAACATGTTCAACCCCTCTAACCAGTCTTGTGATATGGTTTAAAGACCACTCCAGCAGCCAGAACAGATTCTCCCAAATATAAAGAATATACAGTAAATAACCTCCTTGAATGCTTTTTAGCAGCCAGGCTGCACTGTTCTGGAATCACCCAGGATCCTTCACAATGTCAAAGCCCCTCTCTCTTGCCACGGACTAGTATCGCTGATCATCAGAGCCTGGTCTAGGACCTGACATTAAGCCAGTTCTGCCTTATGTTACATGTGTTGCTTTTAAGAATTTTGAAATGGTCACCTGCATGTCACCTGAAGGACATCTACCCAAGTAAGTGCCATTACTTTTTTAGTAGACAGGAAAAGCAGTCTTATGCTCTTAAAACTGAAAACCATCACTCAATTCCAGAACAGGAAACACAGCTACATCTTTTTTTTTTTAAAAAAAAGGCAACACTGAAATTCCAAAAGCAGCCCTCAGGTCTTCTTCCCTGTGTACTGTCCTATCCTCTCACCACAATGACCCTAGCTCAAAAAGGAAACCTGCCAATGGACCTACATAAATAAAAGGAGGAGGAACCTAAAACAAAACAAAACTATCCAAGCCATGAGGAAATAATGATGACAGATCTGATCAGGGTAGCTCCAGGAGGGAACAGAGAGCTATCTATGTTCTCCCTTCCCTTCCACAAGTCAGCACGGGAAAGATCACTCCTCCCCTCAAGCCTTCGCTTCCAGTGTGTAATATCAAGGGCTTCCCCACTCCTCTTGAATGAAGTCTGTGTGTCGCATGATGGGCACACAGCAAAACTGCACACAGAAGCAAGCTAGTCCCAGGTGAATCCTAAAGTTGTCTGCTACCCAAGGAACAAAAATAGTTACATTTCTAATGCCCTGCCTAACACATATAAATTAGCAATATGGCTGCAATTACATCTCAATCCAGACCCAGTACATTAATATCTTTACCCAAGAAAACTTCAAAAGCAGACCAGGCAACTACCACTGACACCTGATGCTCCCCACCTCATCCCCAAACTTCAGCATTAAGAACTGTTGCTGGGACTCTGACTGGTACTGGCTCATTTGGTTGGGCATTGTCCCTCAGAGCAGGTTCGGTCTGCAGCCAAGGTGGGTATGCTTCTCTCTCACATCGATGTTTCTCTCCCTCTTTTTCTCCCTCCCTTCCCCTCTCTCTAAAAATAAATAAATAAAACCTTAAAAAAAAAAAGAATTGTCGCTTGAGTTGGAAAAAGACAACAGTTAATCAAACAAGTGTTAAGGAAAACACTAATCAAACCCTCAAAATCTCCCAGGGTTCCAGTGGGTATAGGAGAATCCCACTCAGGGAGGGATCTAAGTATAGAATCCTCTGAAAGAACCACTGCCATTAAGGGGGTGGGCATTACCCTTTAAATGCAAAGGAGCAAAACATGAAGCCATAGAAAATGAAGTTCAGGTGTCTGTCAATGATACACAAGTCCTGAGAACACCACAGTCTGGGGTAACTCAACTAACGACTTCAACTCAAGATTTCAGTTTGCCATGCTCCTACTTTCCCCAGGCTGTTGAGCAACTGGGGAAAATATACTTCCTCTGTGGATATGTATGAAGATTGTGGCAGCAAAGTTCTCAAAACTGACTGGCAGAGTGAGTCTGCCCAAACCATACAAGAAAACCATCTGTTGTCATTGCCACAAAAATCCATCAACTGGAAACTCAGGTTACCTGGCCTGAATCCTGCGCACCTCCAAAGTCATGGTGAGCAGCTGCTTCCAAGGTAAGAATGTGTTGAGTTTAATAGCCACTAACTCAAGGGCTAATTGCATAGAGCAATTGGAACTGAAGGAAATGATAGGCTGGATTATATGCAAATTTAAGACTACAGGGTTTTTCACATTACTTCTAGATAATCTGACAGAGGTTTTTAGGTGAGATCTCCTTACAATGAGCTCCAATAACTCCAAATTGTTAGGTTGTGGTAGGATTTTGTTATGAAGAAAATCTAGCTCCTCAAATTTGTTTCACTGTGCGTAACTGAGCTGTGATACCACATCAAGTAGCTGTTACCAGGGAGGAGAAAGATTTTGTCTCAGAGGTGAATGGAGGAGCAGGGGCTGGAATACTTCTGACTACTTATCCTCACACCATCCTATGAGGTGAAAGATACAGTCCCCACATGAAATCAAGTGGCCAGGAGACCTGCCTAAGGCTGAAGAATGGTAAGTTGTAGTCAATGACACATCTGTTCATTTCCAACCCAGCTAGAGCTGGAAGCCTGGCAGCAGGACGGGATTCAGGCCAGGCTCTCCCATTTGCTACTGCATGCACCATCAGGCAACCCACTTCCCATCCCTGACCAGAATCCACTCAGGAATAAAGCCAGTGTATATGGGCCCCTCTTGGTTCTCAAAGCCAGGACCCCATGACAGATATGCCATGCAAACATCTTCCCATCTCACAAATGGAGGGACTGCCCCTGAAAGTCAGAAGTGGGGTTCAGCAAGCCCAGGGCCCGGAAAGGGGGCTGCCTCCTTTCCCCTGGTGAGGCCCCATTCTGTATCTCTAGGGAGGTGCTGAGGCTAGCAGGAAAAGCATGCAAAGTCTGAAATAAGAAAGGCTAGAGAGAAGTCCCAGCCGCAAAATAACTAACAGCAAGGTGACCCTGACAATGTCGCCCTCTTTAGGGGACTTCATCTTCCATCTAGACGGTGTGAACGGGCTGTGACTCCAAGGGGCACACAGCAGACAGTGACAGTCTGTACCACAAGCATGAAGGTGCTCCACACAAGAGAAGCAGAGCAGTCACCAATGCTTTTGTTCTTGGCTTCATCTGTTCTAATCATAATGGTAAAACTCACTGCACTCCAATTTATTGAGCAGGTACACACATGAGGCACTATGCTAAGCCACTTGCATTCATTAGCTCACTCACTCCCAACTCAGCCCTTCAAGGTAGGCAGTACTACCCCCCTTTTTAGAAATGGGAAACAGAAGGCAAGGTTCGTCAAGGTCACATCACTAGAAGTGGCTAAGCAAAGCTCACATCCAACCTCTCTGAGGCAAAGCCAGGGCTGGCCCAGGACACTATTACAGGGACCTGCTGCCTGAGAACAGGCCAACAGACTCACCTGGCAAACAGCAGGCAGCACTGCACACATGCGGCCTCCCTGGCACGAGGAGCTGGTTATCCACTATATTGCAGGAGTATTTTTATTTATTTATTTACTTACTTATTTGCAGCAGTATTTTTAAAGCATACACAAAGGCATCGCCCCATTTAGGCTAAATTAAGTTTGAAGGTTCAAGCCATAAGATCTGACCAGCAAGGCAGACCAGCTGAAGAATTCTTCAACCCCAAATAACTGGAGACTCCAGTCCCATGCTGCCTCCCCTTCCCAGCCCCCAACTGCAGTTGCACCAAGTAGCCTCAAAGTCCTACAGCCTCAAACCTTCCCCTGCAAACACCTGACTCAACTTGCTGGGAGCCCACTTTGGGCTATCAGCCTTCCTCTGCCAGTACCTCCTAACTCGGATGTTGGCCTTTCTGTATGGATATCAAGTCTTCAGTTCTTTCATATAAGGAGCCCATGAACAGGGTATCAGGAGAACAGGAAAGCAAGGTCCCTGACAAACTCACCTGTGAAACCGGGGTACCTCTGTGTGGATGGGGAGAAAGTGGGTGCAGGGCACTAAGAACCTGCAAGGACCCTTTCCCCACACTTTGGGAGAATTCCCAGTCACTTTCCTACGGCTACCTGCAGGTACTCTATTAAATTCCTTTGTCTCCTAAAAGACTAACCTACATTTTCATCAGACAAAGAGAGATCACAAATAGTCTAGAAAGTGAGGACTAGTCCCCTTGACTAAGAAGTCCTGGATCACATTTGCCAGAATCCACTTGTGTGTAGGGTCTGTCCCCAGCTGGTACTCGTTTCTCAGAAGACTAGTCTCACTACTTTCACCTCGCTGCCACTACTTCAGGTCCCCAGTCTTTTTCAAACTCTACCTTAACATGCTGCCTTCCTAATTCAAGTCAGAGAAGATAGCTTTGCACAGTAACACATAAAATAAGTTTCGTTATACCTCAAATAGCGATCTAAGGCCAGATGGTGTAACTCACCTCCTAAAAGTTAATTCACAAACATCCATTCTAACAATCAAGTACATTTAGTAGGCTGCACAATTCTGTAAGCCTTAAACTATAACATTGCCAACTTGTTCTTCTGGTTCTGCTGCACTTCCCAAACTGACAACTGTTACGAGGAAATCCCAAGGATGCTCTATTACCCAGGACAAGGACTCATGAAGACCTCACCTGTTTCATAATCTTTCTAGTTTTGTAAAATGAGCATAAGTTAACTCAATTATCAGGGAGAAAACCACCTAGGAAAAATAGCCTTGGCTGTTTCAATTGATGGCAGAGTAACATCCCAGGTCCAAGCAGGTATTTCTCCAGAAAAATACTTGAGTTGCCTACTCTTTTAGAGGTTAGCACACTTGACAGTCCTTAACTGAATTCAGTGATAAGGGAATATTATTTTTGTCTCTGTTGGGAATTAATATATTCAAGGCTCTGCACATCATTCTTAATTTTCTCTCCAATATTTCATAATGCCTCCACTACCTTCCCACTCATTTCCTTCAGCTGGCTGCTAAGGCCCAATGAGGTCCTGGCTGCGAGACTCATTGTACCACATCAGTCCCTCAGTCCCTTATCCTCTTCCATGGGGGTCTCACTGCTCTCAAGGAAAACAAACTCCAGACCCCCTGAGCCCCAGGGCTGCCTATCTCATTTCCCTCACATGTCTGTCTCTGTCTCTCTCAGCTCCAACCTGCTGATTCAGTCTGCCAGAAATGCTCTCCCTTTTTCTCTTTACCTACTTAGCTCCTACTCATCCTCTGATCCCAGTTGAAGGAAGAACCCTTCAAGTCCTGTTAACCAGGCCATGGCATCCTCTCCTAGCCCCTTGTAAGTTTTCCCATGTTCAAGAGATTAATTATGATTTCTCTCCCACTAATCTCACCATAAACACCACTGAGCAGGGATTCTTAGCACAGTACTGGAGCACAGTACACACTCCAATATTTAGTGAATAAATCAGTCCAGAAATCACTACTTGCAGTGCCAGAAATTCACAAAATGATGCATAACAAATGAGATGAGCTACTGAAGAGCTGAGAATTGGCGTCTTTAAAACGTGTTAAATTACTCTAAAAAAAAAAAATCCCTTATTCTTAAAAATCATAAAATACAGATACCCAAAAGTTAAAAAAAAAACTACTAACCCTAATCAAGAGATTTTGTTGTTGACATTTTGGTACAAATCCTTCCAGAATTTTAGAATTTTTTCCTACCAAGAGTAGCATTATTTCTTTCCTCACTATCAAAATCTAAGATTGTAGAATCTGCCAAATGATACTGCATTAATACAGATGACTTGACATTTTTAAAAAATGATGTCATCTGAGTGGAAAAAACAATGCATCCAACTCAGTAATACAGAAGCCATCCATTCTCTACACCACAACAAACAGACAGTCCTCTGTAAAAATCTGCATCAGAATCTAAGGGGAGAAATAAGGGATGAAAGATGAAGGGTAGAAGAGTAGTAAGTCAAGCAAATCCCTCTCAAAATTCTCATTCTAAAACTGCTTCCTTTAGAAAAGGGTCAACTTTCCTGAGGAAATGAATGCAAGGAGAGGACTCTGGTTTGGCTCCTTAAAGGCCAGCTGGTAATTCTGAAGAAAACTATGGCTAACATGGTGTCACCAGATCATCCCATACCTCTAAGAAAAGGAGCACTAGAGCCTGGACAAGAAAGTGCTTAGGAGCTCCCAGGAAATACACATCGGGTTTGCAAACAGAACATTGCTGGGCTCTGGTGCCCTACACAGCAAGTTCAAGCCAGCTCTGCCTTTCAGCCACTCAGGCAAGCCTCAGTTTCCTCACTGGTAAAGTGAAGACTATAATTCCCCCCTCCCAACCAGATTGTTACAGCTACTGACGATGTCTGTGCACTGAACTTGACATATAGTAGGTACTCAAATTTCGGGACTAGTGTGATCTATTTAGCCCTCCTCTACAGTGTGCTCTCAGGTCTAACAAGCTACTGGTCCTACCTTAAGGACCATACTAATACTGATCAGGTGCCAGCAAACACTATTTCACATAATCTAACTTAAAAGAAAACTTATAACCACTCCCAGAAGGAAGAATATCTGCAAGACTAAGCAAATGCACATAAGTCTGTCTGTCCATCAGGTTCTCTGTGCTGCCACAGCCAGAAGGTGTCACTGTAGGAAACAGACACACAGACCCAGAGACTTAAGCTCTGTGAACTCCAAGAAAACTTAAAGAAGTAAAAGGGTGAGGAAGAGAGAAAATTAAAGGCTCAAGTGATTCACCCGGACTTTGATCTAAAGAATCCAAAGCTCTTAAGATAAGCATGGACTACACACCTAAAGACCTTGGATCAGATACTCAAAATCAAGCAGTTCCTGCAAAATTTCCAGGGCAGAGCAGAAACATGCACCCAAAGATTGTCAATGTTACTTAAGGGTCCCCATTCATTTCTAGGTGCCTGTGTGCGTGCACACCCAAGTGTCAGTCACGCTCTAGGCTGGAACACTGCCCGTAAGTCCTTCCTTGTTGAAGTGATCAATTCCGATTCTTGGCAATAATCCCTTTAAAAGGCCAGCTACTGCTGTCTAGTCACTGATGCCAACCCATTCCAAGTGAGAAAAAGACCTCAGTAGAGCCACCGCCTAAATAGGGGGCAAATTTGAAGAGCACGGTCCTGTGAAGGACTGGAGCAGAGAGGGGGAAGGATCCTGCAGCTCCCGGGGGTCAGGCAGGAAGGGCTCGAGCAGGGGGAGGGCCGGCCCTGCAGGCGTGGGCGCGCGGGGACTCTTATTCTGACACGGGATCCGCCGCCGTCGCCGCCTCCAAGGGGTCCAGCGCCACGGCCCTTCTCAGCCAGCCCGGGACCCCCGCTGCCCGCCCAGACCCCCGCCCCTCGGGCCCACATGCCTCCCTCCTGTAACCCCCACCAACCCCACCAGTCCGGGCCACTCGGAAGTGGCGCCTCACGGCCCGGCCTTTCCCGGGCCACAGAGGAAGCGCAAGAGGTTCAGGGGCGACACCCCGACTTGCCCGGACCCCCGCCCGGCCCCCACATGCCCGAGCTGCGACTGAGCGCGGAACTTTCCAGGGCAGCGCAAGAAAGACGCTCTCAGAATTACAAGGAGTAGAACTCGCTCACCCTCACTTTTTCATGCTCACGAGGGGAGTCCCTCACGACCTCCAGACCCAGTCCAGTTCGCACCCCCCCCCCCCCGCCACTTCAGTCTATAGTAGGCGGCCCAGCCCCTCAACCCCCGCCAAGTTTGGTCCGGAACTTACCGGGCCGCCGCGGGCAGGCCGGGCCCTAGGGCAGCGCACGGGTCTGCGGGGCCGTGGGACTGCGGTCGCCCGCGGGACCGGGCGGCCGAATGACCGGGGGCACCGGGCCACGCGCTCTCGTTCCGCCTGTGGGGCCAACCAGGCCCACGGCGCTCGCTCCGCCGGTCCGCCCGCCCGCCCGCGCCGCCGGCCAGATAATGCGCCCCTCGGCCGCACACATGGAGCCCGGCGCCGGCGTCACCGCCCGGGACATGCGCACCAGGTCAGCGCGCCCGGCCCGCGGCCCCCAAAACACCGGGGAGCTCTTAAAGGCGACGCCGCCCGCCCGCGCCCGGCTGGGCGGGGCGAAGCACTTGGGCGGGGCCTGAGGTTGAAAGGCGTGGTTGGGAGGGGCCCCTTCGCCCCGCCCCGGAAGCATCAACCTCCAGACGGAGCTCCTCACTACGCCCAGCTCCGCGCGTCCGTTTCCCACGTGGCCACGGGCGGACTTCCAGCGTACAGCCCAGGGGTCGCGGCCACCTCACCCCGCCTCAGAGCCAGCCAGCCAGCCGGTTGGCCGCGCCCAGGGCTGACTCACGATGCGCTCGCGAGGAGCTCACTGCTGACCTCACTCCAACTGCGCTGCGCGACCTGGACCAACTCAGTTGCTTCTGAAAACCAAGGTCTGAATGTCTCCGATGTCACACAGAAGCTCCCCTCCAGGCTATAGACTAAACCATCAGTTTTCCAGTTCAGTTAAGAGAATTTACAAAGCTCCAGACCCACCCACTTCTAGACACTCGAGGATGACTGCGCTCCCTCTCCAGTTACCTCCCAATGTACCCCAGTGCCTCTGGGAGAAGGTAACCGCCCCCGCCCCCCGCAACATCGAAAGCAAACCTGCACCCTTCCCTCTCCAGTGACATGAAGGGAACACGCGAAACACTGTCTTACCTGAGAGAGCATGGACTTTGGGGATGTTAAGCTACATAAAGCAGAACATAATTTCAATAAGGAAAATTAAATACTACAAGGAGTCTCTCAATATCAAGTTCCAAAGGATCACCAAAAAATACCCTTTTCATGTTCTTTTTCCACGTTAAAACAAATAATTTATGATGAGACATAGACTCCTGAATAGTGGCTTTTAGTTTTTTATGATACATCCTAATACATATTCATACAACTGAAACAAGTTTCATCAAGCATACCTTTACCACTTGCAATGTGGTCTGGTATTTTTCTATTTCATTTTTTAAAAGAGAATCAATATAGTTCCAACCTATGACTGCTCTTGACCCCAAACTTGGAAAAACACTAATGCATAACAACTTTTACAAATAAATGTTTTTCTGCTATGTGCTCCCAGCCACCAAGTTCAAAAAAGCCCATCTTAATTCTGTGTTGAGTTTCACACATAATTGGCAACTTTTTGTCATTGATTCCACCAACCCACCCCCAAAAATCTTACAACTGCTTAATGCAACATCTGACACAACCTTCCCTAAATCAAAAGAGAAGCATTCCTCAAACTAAAAAATGATACAAAATACAATGTTGACTCCAAACACATTCCCTGATCCCGTTTTGTCAGCAATTTGCTTTGCTACAAAGCAATTCAAATGTTCAAATTCAAAAACCAACCAAAAACACTTATTCTCAAACAGGTGACTTGGGACAGAAATGCAGAAAGCTCCCTGATCCCATGTGCAAGAATATATTAAAGCAAATATCCAGAATTTTCGCTCTAACTTGGCAGCTGTGTATTTTGAGAACTGCTTTACTCTATGACAATTAATCAAATGATGTATATTAAAGCAATACAAACAAAATGTTACCTCACTGCTCCTCATCCAGGTCTCGATTAATGCCTACTTAAAACAGAGCAAAGTGTGGTCAGGTGGGATACCCAAGACTTGAGATAGAGGTAGGGATTCCAGAGTCTGAGTTGGCAAGCTCTTGTATGAGTCACCAAGGCAACAACCACCCTGTTTTAAAGAGGGAGGCATCAGCTGCAACATATTAATGACACACCCCTGTGGACTGGGATGTGCCCTGGTGACAAGTGGGCTGCTCCGGAGGGCAACACCAACTTCCCCAGCTGGGAAAGCAGGAGTTGGGGTAGAGTGAAATTGTTATATAAGGTTTATTTTTGTGATTGAAAGAAAGAGCCAGGTGTGTAAATGGAAAAAGCAACAGTGAATCCACAGCTGTTTGGGGTCCCCGATGCTGAAGCCCATGAATGCTGAGGCTGCTTGGACTAAAGGCTGCTTCTGTGCCTACTACTGGACTAAACAGCAAATAGTTCAGCTGGGTAATTTGAAATATGATGCAATCACCTGCAGATGACATTCTAAGACAGAAGAAAACTATAGCTAGAACCATATTTTTCTCTTAAGTTTTCCCTCTGTCCTAAGAACAAGGCATTCAATTAATACAGATACCAGTTAATACTTAAAAAACACTTGTTACTAGTTAAAATCTTATTCCAAATTCACTTTAAATTTCATATCCTTCATAGACCAGATCCTTGCTAATAATAGCTGAGCCTCCTTCTACTCTAACCACTACAAAAATATTCTAATTATTGTTCTAATGTACTATTAGATAAACTTCTAAACATCATCTGAGCCTGTTCCTGAAGGCGGGACTGAAGAAAAGAAATTTAGGCCAAAATCCAAGTTTGTATCCTCTTTCATAGCAGAAATTGGTCAAAGGCTTCACAATAGTGGGAAACTGACAGAAAAGGAGTAGCATCACCTACTGAATGTTTAAGGTACTGTCCTTTTTTGTTTTTAATCAGGAAATTTCTTTCAAGTTTCTGGTGGACAAAATTTAAGATGTCTTATGTGATATAACACTGATCCACATGAACTGTCTAAGAGACCACTTATTCCAAGGGTTTAGCATGATGAGAAGCCTGCATGCACCAACTCCAGAAATTCAACAGGACAGTGACACAAAAGGCAAAGAATGACTTCAATGCAGAAAAGGCATTCATAGGAGAAGATTGAGAAAGGGGTTGCTTCCCTGCCTGGGTAAGGGTCTGGGAAAATCTTTGTGGATGTGAGCCGGTTTTAACAGACGAGCATCCAAAGCATCTAAAACAGCAGAGGCAAAGGCAAGAGCAGGCTACACCTGGAATGTGAGGGCTTTGAGGCAGAAAGGGCTGAAAAGAGATAGATTCATTATACTTTAAACTTTCTAGATGCCATCATTCTCTCTCAAAACACAGAATGAACTGTTGACTACTTATTTAAATTCACAAGCTAAGAAGACCTATTTGTTTCTAAGAAGCCCTCTAAAAAATAAACATTGTAGGCGCTGGCCAGGTAGCTCACTTGGTTAGAGTATCATCCCTATATGCCAGGATTGCAGGTTCGATCCCCAGTCAGGGCATATACAAGAGTCAACCAATGAATGCATAGGTGGGTGGAACAATGAGTCAATGTCTCTTTCTCTAAATAAAATCAATTTTTAAAAAATCAATAAATAAAAAAATAAAATCTCCAAAATCAATAAATAAAAGAATAAGCTGTATACATTCAAAAGTTTACCAAGTTTTTTTTTAAGTACACTTATGAACAAGAGCAGTAACCACTTTCCATTCTTTGCATTTTTAGTAATCTAAAGTCTGAAACTGTTTTCACTGAGTTTAGGGACAAGATAATCATGATCTCTGAGAGAGGATTGTTTTTAAGTTTCTTATTTCATCCAAAATTCATGCTCACATGGTGAGACTGCGGAGCACATGGTTGGGAAAGAAAAGGAAAGGATTCATTTTTATGTGAATTTGATTTCCTTAGTACTTTGATATTTTTGGTACTTTTTTCAAGGACCAGATAATAGTTAAAAAGACTATTACAGTGATACTCTATGAAAAATAAGATACTCAGGATACATGATGGCTGCTACAACAAATGTCATTTTTAAAAAATAATCCTCACCAGAAGATATGTTTATTCATTTTAGAGAGAGAGGAAGGGAGAGAGAAAGAAACATTGATCGGTTGCCTCCTGTATCCGGGGATCAAACCCACAACCTAGGCATGTCATCTAATCAGGAATCGAACCCACAACCTTTTGGTGTACAGGACAACACTCCAACCAAACAAACGAGTCACCTGGCCAGGGCATCAATGTCATTTTTTAAATCACAACATTCTTACACTAGATTAGGAGTTATGGGAGACAGATCAGCACCCATTTGGTTCATGCCTGTCATGTATACTGAAAAGCTTTCTGAAACATAGCTTTTTAAAGATGGGCCACTTTGTCAACATGTGTTTGCTTTGTTCTGAGTGTCATTTTTTTTTTTTTAAGATTTTTATTTCTAGAGAGAGTAGAAGGGAGGGAGAAATAGAGGGAGAGCCTTGGCTTGTGTGGCTCAGTGGATTGAGTACTGGCCTGTAACCCAAAGGGTCACCCGTTCAATTACCAGTCAGGGCATATGCTTGGGCTGCGGACCAGGTGTCCAGTTGGGGGCATGTGAGAGGCAACCATACATTGATATTTCTCTCCCTCTTTCTTCTCCCTTCCCCTCTCTCTAAAAATAAATAAATAAAATCTTTTTTAAGGGAGAGGGAGAGAAACATTAATCAGTTGCCTCTCCCATGCCCCCAACCAGGACCTAGCCTGCAACACAGGCATGTGCCTTGCCTGGGAATCAAACCAGTGACCTTTTGGTTCGCAGGCCAGCATTCAACCCACTGAGCCACACCAGCCAGGGCTGAGTGTCATTTCTTTTCTTTTCTTTTAATTTATTTTTTTATTGTTGTTCTATTACAGTTGCCCCATTTTTCCCCTGTTGCTCTCCCCTGCTCTGCCCACCCCCGCCCCTCTCCCACAGTCAATCCCCACCCTGTTGTTCATGTCCATGGGTCACTTATACTAGTTCCTGAGTGTCATTTCTAACCACAATTCTGAACCACTTCATGTCTGTACAATATGGCGTTCAGATTCCATCTGTAGTTAGTCTCTCTGCGGCCCTGATGTCCCACTGTTACAGAATTCTGAGCACAAATGCTTCCCTAAAGGGTTAAATACAACCAACTCAGAAGTATGATCCTGAACTGCAAACGTATCTACCATTCTGTCATCTGCAGGTGTCACCAGCTGACAAGGAATATCTCTTTTGTGTCTATACACGGCTTACAAAAAAATGGCTACCTAAGTCTTTGAGAAGTTACTAAGTGAACCATGTTTTCTATGAATTCAAGAATTAAAAGGGAAAAACAGTCAGTAAACTACCAGGAAAAAAAGTCTATATGACAGTTTTAAATCTAGAAATCAACCTATTCAAACCTGCTTAGTAAAGAAACTGTTAGTCACATCATCAGTCTGCTAATAAACATCCTTGATTTCGACATGAAGAAAAACATGTTTTAAAGCTTAGTATCCAGTTCACACCCCACTCCCCAATTGTTAAATGGCAGATCTTCCAACTTGACATAGGCAGGAGGGAAAACATTCTTCCCAAGTTTTTCTAATAGGATGGGTACCCTACCTCTTTCCCTGGTGCCCAGCATTTCACTATAGAAAAATATAGGTAGCAGGTTTACCTAGCTTTTTCCTTCACAGCTTGGTAACAAACACCAGGCCCTCTATGCATGCTGACCTAGTCAGGCCTACATTTTACCAACTCATGGTTTGGGAAGACTAAGATCTTTATCTCAAATTTAGGTCAAAAGTCAACCTTCAATAAAGATACTGTAGGGGTTAAATATAAAGCTTGATGCTTTGTAAATATAAATATAAAGTGTAAACCTTGAAAATGCCATGCAAGTTAAAAAACTATTGCCCTGGCCAGTATGGCTCAGTTGGTTGGGCATCGTCCTGCAAACCAAAAGGTCGCGGGTTCGATTCCTG
Source organism: Furipterus horrens (assembly GCF_987537825.1). NCBI lineage: Eukaryota > Metazoa > Chordata > Mammalia > Chiroptera > Furipteridae > Furipterus > Furipterus horrens. The sequence continues at coordinate 48,660,604 of NW_028327180.1, read as the reverse complement.
GTCATGGCACATGCCTGGGCTGTGGGTTCCCCAGCTTCCATTGCATGGCAGAGGCAATGACTGATGTTTCTCTCTCACATTGATATTTCTCTTTCTCCCTCCCCCTCTCTTTATAATAAAAGAAAAAATAATTTAAACCATTATGCTATGTGAAGAATTTTAGACCACCTTAAATGATGACACTTCTCAAAGGAAAAAAATTCAGAAGCAGCCCCAAATCTGTTCTCCTGACGGTCCTTAAGAGGTTAAACTCCATGTAGACTGCATACCATTACAAAGGAGTCTAGATGGTCTGATTTCACCGGCAATCCTTGGTTTTTGATTGAAAATGCTTACTGAGAGCTCAATTTAAATATGATTATAATTTTAGTTTAATCTTGAATCCTACTACAGCACATTTTATAAGGCTTCCTCCCTTTGAGGGTTATGTGGGGCTTTACTTATTAAAGGTACCCAGTTCAAACTCTGACTTTTAATAAGCATAACCTCCTCAGGTCAAGGGAACTCACTAGGCTGTTTTTCACTGCCAGGTCCTTTCCCGTGCCCATGCTATTATTCCTCTCCCCAAAATGTCTAGCCACCTACTAACAAGTAGCTCTCTCTGTCACCCCTTCCTTTGCTGACCCTCCAAATCTCCTCCTCCGTCCCTCATCCAACTGCATGCAGCACTTTGCTGCACTTGCCAATTAATGTACCTGTCTTTTCCTAGTAGCGTATGAGCTCCTATGGCCAGCCAGGTGTCTGACCTGGTTAAACTCCATGTAGACTGCGTACCAGTCAAAGATGAGGCTTTTGCTAACACATATGACAGCCACGTAGAATATAAATTTGAGCCTTTTTCCTAGTTACCCTGTTATGCTTCAGGAGCCACTGCAAGTCCTTATGGCAAGTACACCCAGTGTAAGGTTACAATAAACTGAGGAAGCTCACTGAGAAAAATCAGCCAACCCAGAGACCTCTAGATTATGCCCCTTGGTCATGTACTGCAGCCTGTGGCCCCAATGTGGACTGGCTTGCCCTTGGATAGTATTAACTACTTTAGATAGCTGTCCAAACTTGGGTGCTAAACTTGAGAGGAATAGTCAGCCTTGATATGATTCTGTAACAACTCCCTTACAAGGTACCTAAAATAATCTGATCGCTTGCTTCGTGCTTACCATCCTTACCCCACAAATGAGACTGAGGCTCAAAGAGCTTGCAATTAGCCCACTTTCCTGAAGTTACATAGCCAGCAAGTGATGAAATCTGGATACAGACCCAAGGCTTTCTGGCTCTAAAGCTTCTGCACACAGGGTCTCCCATGGTACTTTTTTTTACAATGCCATGAAGACAAATAATAGTAAAACCATTCTTCAAGAGCACACTCTTGCAGAAGGACCTATCTGCTCTCTGCTTCCTTAAGTTCTATACACATCTCCAGAGAATCCCTCTAGAGGTAAGCTCCTGTAGGGAATACGGTGATAATAAAACAGGAAGTCACCCTGTTGGCCACCCTGCCAGAATTCTGACTTTATGAGTACGTTAGCTGAGCCCCAGAACTGACAGGTGCTCCTAACTCTGACAAATTGGCTTACCAAAGAAAATGTGGTGTTTTCTATGCCCAAATTGGGGCCCAAGAACTCAGCCTGGAGTGCTGGGGAACAGGAAGTGAGGAGGAAGCAAGCATCCACTTCCCAAGGAGAGCAGAACCCAGAGGTGGGAGCCTGGTCACATGCAGAGTTGTATTACTTACTCACACCCATTTCCGGCCTGGGCCTGCCTCTACACCTCCAGAATCAGTACTTAGGTGGAAGGAAAGAAGACAGACTAACCTGAAACTCTCCTCCTCTCCCCTGGAGCCTGTTCTCCAAATGAATATCTACCCCTCTCTTGCTCCCTCACCAATACACTTACATAAGGAAAGCACCTATCATGTAACAGACCTATATGAACTAACATCAAAGCTGGCCACAACACAGAAAAGTCAAAATAGTGTTTCCCCAAACCCCGTGTTAAGAAGGTACCCTAGAACAGAGGGAACTTCATTCATCATGAACCTACCAATACAAAACAAAGCAACCTATTTGAAATCTCACTTTTCCTTTGCGAAAAATAAAACAGCCAAGCACTCCCCTCGCCAGAATTTTTTTTAAAGATTTCAAACAAGGCAGGAAGGGCTTTTAGAGCTATTTATCTCTGCATAATATGCACTGTCATGAAGAAATGCCACAGGATTCCAAAAACACACTGCCACCAACTTCAAGAAAAGCAAAGCTGAAAATGCTCCTGACCATGACCATCCCAGACTCTCTCTCTAGTTACTCCAAAATTACAGCCAGAGCTCTGACTGGTGTGGCTCAGGGGGTTGGGCATCATCCCCCAAACCAAAAGGTTGCCAGTTCAATTCCCAGTCAGGGTTGGGTTGGGGGCGTACAAGAGGAATCCGATCAGTGTTTCTCACTCACATCAATGTTTCTCTCCCTCTCTTTCTCCCTCCCTTCCCTTCTCTGTAAAAATAAATTTAAAAAAAAAAAATGTTTTTAATTACAGGCAGTCATCCTGGATCAACTAGTGCCAATAGGCAACAATCAACTAACTGGGAAATGCCATAATTTCTGCCTCCTTATAGGAGGAAACAGAAGCAAGGAGCCCACTGAGGAAATGCGAAGGGTGGTGAGGTTTTACTTCTAAACTTCTAAGAACCTCCATCCTAAACTCCCCAAACCCAGTTATATTCCCAAAGAAACCCTTCAATATTTGTTCATTCATTCCTTTACTTGTCTGTGACTGGGATGTAAGCTCCTTGAGGGCCTAACGCATCTGTCCTGCTCATTGCTAGGCCCCAGGCACCCAGCATGGTATGCCTGGCACATGGCAGGCACACAAACAATGATGAATTATTTGCTGGCATAGGGAATTACATGAGCCAAAATATTTCACACTTTCTATTTTTCAATCCAATTTAAGTTGCACTTAAAACAACAACCACAACAACAATAACAACCTACCTAACAGCCAGAGAGGAAAACCTGTGGTAAATAAAGCCCTTACTTGAGAGCTCAGTTGTCCCTTATAGGCCGGTTTGGAGGAATAAATTTGTATTCAACAAAGGCAGCTGGGCTACAGAGAAGATAAAGCCAAACTTAATATCAGAAATTAAAAATAACACCATCTTGCCCTGACTGGTGTGGCTCAGTTGGCTGGGCGTCGCCCACAAAGCTAAAGGTCGCTGGTTGGATTCCCCAGTTCAATTACCCAGTCAGGGCACATAACCCCATTGCAGTTCAGTCCCCAGATGGGGTACATGCAAGAGGTAACCAATCAGTGTTTCTCTTCCTCTCTTTCTCCCTCCCTTTCTCTCTCTCTAAAAATTAAAAAAAAAAAAATATCTTAAAAAATAATAATAATAATAACACCATCTAGCCCTGGCTTGGAGCGTCAGCCCGGTGCAACAAAGTTGTGGGTTTGATCCTCAGTCAGGACACATATAAGAATCAACCAAAGAATGCATAAATAAGAGGAACAACAAATCGATGTTTCTTTCCTTCTCTCTCTCTCTCTCTCTCTCTCTAGTCAATAAGTAAAAATAAAAAACAAAAACAAAAACAAAAACAAAACACTATTCATTTGGATAGAACAGCTCCATACAGTAGTTATTTCCCAATTCCAAAAGAGGTCAGCTTCTTTCTTCTCCCACAGGGATTTAATGCCCCCTGTGCTATCTCTAACAGGAAGGAAACCCTGACTTCCCCAGCTATTTCAGTTATATAAATCAACAGTTTATTGTCCAGAGAAGCCTGGGCAGTGTTGAGACCCACATGCCTTTTAGAGCTGCCCACCAACGGATAACCATGTTACATTACATCTAATAAATGTACCTAGATCAATATCATTCTAATTATCCAAGGGTTTTTATTGCTGTAAGGATCTTTCAATTCAAAAAAAAAAGTTTAAAAAAACTTCCTGTTAGATAAAAGAGACTTGGTGATGGCGCCACTATCCACCAAAATGAAGTCTGTGGTACACAAGAGACACAGCATAATTTCAAATTTTAAATTCCCTTTAAAGTTGTTCACCTTACTTTTTATATATTAAAAATAATAATAAATTTTGCTCCTTTCTCATATAATGTAATAACTGTCCTTAAAAGATTTAAGAGAAATTTAAGATTGGTGGATATTTCTTGGCCTCAATAGTAATAGTAAAGTCACTTCATGTGTATGTGAGAGAGACAGAGACATGAAGGGAGGGAGTGGGGATATTTCGGGGGAGGGGGTACTTTTTTTCAAACTTAGGAGCAGGTCAATGAGCGTCTAGCTCAAATTTTCACCCATTATTTCCCCCTGGGTTTTAGCTATCATGGGTAAGTGCCATCTGTGAAAAGGGCTGGGCCAAACTCCTGGCCATGATTTTAGGGCTTTCACTAATTGCTAAGAAAGAATCCTCTCAAAAATAAAAAATAAAGAGGCTGTCCTGCCCACCCCAGCCCTCACCCGCATCCCCAGAGGCAGCGTTAGCATCTCCACAGCTCTCTCTATCCTGGGAGCTCAAGGTGAATTTTGATCTCCTCATGGGCACTAAGCCACACACTGGCCCTCTCAAAGTACTATTATTGTGTCGCGTCAAATGCCTTTGTACATGGCTTTCCCAGTCTTTTGTCCCCAAATCTGATCCATTACCTTAAAAGAACAGTTCTTATTTCAAGATTCTAATGTATGAGATCACTCACCAGGTAACTGCTGCTCATCATTCACTCAACCAGTCCCAAAATATGTATATGATCCTTTAGGTTTATGGTTCTCCTATTTTCTTCCCACAATTCTTCATTATAATCTTCTATCTTGCCTACAGTCTAATTACAGTAATACATCTCCTTACTTGCCCTTAACTCACAAATTACCCCATTTTACAGAGGGAGAAGACAAGGCCAAGGCAGACACAAATACCTCCCACATAGCAAACCACCTCACATCTGCTATCTGAACACAAAATTTCTAAGAGACTCAGGCCAGTGGGCTTTACAAGAGATATATCAACTTTCTTTCTCTTCGGGCATATTTAGCCTTGGCAGAATGTCAAGTGCTTCCTGGCCTGGGAATGCAGAACAGAACCCTAATCTCCTCAGCACAACAACCAACCTTTATTGTACACCAACCATGTGCTAGGCACTGTGCTGGCCACCTCTCATTCATTATCTCAGGTTCATTCATTCATACCATTTGTATGTCCGGGAAGCACTTTCCATCTGTAAGCATCTTTACAAACATTCACAGAGTTGTGACCCCTAAAATATTTAGTAATATGCCTATTTTATGCCATAACTTGTCCAAGCTCACACAACTAGGGAGGAGAGTCCCAGAATCTCATTCAGTTCCTTCTGACTTCAAAGCTCTCCTTTCCCTTTCTAACACTCTACCTCGTTGGTCCTCTTTCATTTAAAATAATAAGTACATGCCAGCACTTCTCTGTTCTGTCTCAGGGCACCCTAAACCCTCAACTTCCCATCATTCTTCCTCTGCCCTTTAGGGCAGTGCCTACAACTGACCAGAAAGAGGCAGTAGAAGAGCAACCAGGTCTGCAGCAGTTTCTTGCCTGGACTTGAATACCCCAGGAGCAGAGGGCCCAGGAAACTCTCCAAGCACTTCTCTACAGAAGAAAATAGCTCGAGTTGAAACTTGTGTCCACACGGTCCACCGACAGATTTAGAACTCAAATTATAGCCTCGGCAGGAGTCTTCACAAAGAACTCAAATTAAGCAAGACCCAGATGGAAACAAACAGGAGAGAGACAGACTTAAGTCAAACTGTAAAGTGACCTGCAGTTCTAGCAGAATCAGAGGAAGAACTCGAAATACTAAACCAAACAGGAGTTCAAGCCTATATTTCAAAACTCCACTTCAGGAACGTTCTCTCCATGTTTTTAGTCTGAAACTTGTGCATGGACACAAAGTGGTTACAAGTTACTCAGGTTTCAAACTGAGTTCATTCCTGTCCTTTGGACCATCTCTCAATGCCAGCATTCATCTACTTGGGCTCCAGAGAGCTCTGTGTTTGACAAAGCAGATAAAATTAGCTACTGGAGTGAACTTGGAATCTAGGGTGGGCCATTAAAAAAGGTACCCACGAGATTTGTGAAAGCAACGTAAAAACTTCTTTTGGCCAGATTGAAGTCACCTAAAAGTAAGAGAAATGAAGTCAAAACCCCTGTCCCTTGCCTCCCTTCCACTCTTCCTGGATTTAAGGTGACCCATTTCCTGCTTCTTGCCTTGCCTTATCAAACCGGAGTGGCCTACAAACTGAGGAGTCTCTAGAGATCAAGGGGTAAAGCAGAGGGCCTAAGAAAATGAAGCAGAAGACATGAAGGAGCATCCCCCCCCACCTTTTTTTGGAGGGGTGAGTTACACTATGCAGTGGGAGAATTAAGGCACTGGATAGGAAGTGCATCAGTCCCATAGCTTGACAGTGTGATAATGGGTGAACAATGTTGCAGCCCTGTCCCTCGTATCTCTATGCTGACCTGACAACACAGTGGTGGCCCCATGGCTCAAAAGCAGAGTAACCAAGATGGTCATCTTGGCAAGAGCTCCTGCTCCCCCAAATCTAGTAGGTCTTAAAGGACAAGAGAAAACAGTATTTTGTTTTAGATTTTGGGGGTTGTTCCCCCCCCCTCCTGTTTCTCAATTTCCCTTCTTGCCACCAAATCTCTCAGGTCCCTGGAAGCTGAGGTAAAAGTCCAGAGAAAATCCCCAATCTGGCAAGAAAGAAGACTGATGGGAAAGCACATTTTTCTTTCCAGAATGGAGAGAGAGGGAAGTGGGTGCCACAAACAGAAACAAAGGAATCTTGAGGTTCCAAGGAGAAATGAGGGAAAATTTTCTCCCCTAAAGAATCAGGAGGGAAAAGACAAATCAAAAATAAAAATAAAATAATTTAAAATGTTTAAAAAGAGAGAGAATGAGGAGGAAAAACTCAGGAAATGAGACACATCCTCAGGCAAGAGGAAGAGAAACCCCTCGGAATACAAGGGGACCCTTCAGAGAATTGGTGAAATCTACCATATCTCCCATCAGAAGAGGGGATATTTTAGAATAGTGAAGGCACACTTCAGAGATATGAGGAGCCTCTAGGAGTGAAAAATCTCATATTAGGGAGAGAACCTCTGGAAAAGCGAAGGACCCCTCCAAACACTGCAGCATCCATAGATTAGTGGGGAACCCAAAAGAAATGAAAGATATTTTAGAAAAGTGACCAGTTTTTTCCTCAGAAAACTAAGGATCCAGCCAAATGTATGGGCATTTCAGAGTAATCAGGTACCTCTCGGGTGAGTGGAGGCACTCATCAAAAAGCAGGGAACCCCAACAAAAGTGGGGACAGCTCAGAAAAGTAGGAAGCACCTCCAGGAAGGATTCTGACAGAAGCAGGACACCTCTGATTAATTGAGAGATACCTGGTAGAAGGAGGAGGTCACCCAAAGAAGTGCGAACAAAAAAGCAGAGAGAACATCTAAGAAAAGTAGGGGAAAAGGGGACACATCAAAAAAGTGGGACAACAGCTCAGAGAAGCTGTAATCACCTGAGAGAATGTCAGGTGCTGAACACTGGAGAAGCGGGAGGTCTCCTCAGAGAGGTGGAGGTCCCCCAGAGAAGTGAGGGGAAGGGTCCCCTAGAAGCAGGAATGTCTCCGGAGAGAAGCCGGATTCCTCAGGGAAGCGGAGGATCCCTAGGCAGACAGGGGGTCCTAGAGAAGTGGGGAGTGGCCCTCAGAGAGGCGAGGTCCCTCAGAAAAGTGGAGGGTCCATCAGAGAAGGGGCAGCCAGAGAGGCGGGACCCCATAGAAAAGTGGGGTCTCTCATTGAGGTGGGGTTCCTCAGAAAAGGGGATCCCTCAGAGAGGCGGGGAACCCCTCAGAGCTGGGGTCTCCCTCACAGAAGCGAGTCCCCGCAGACAAGGGGGTTCACACACCGGGGCGGTCCCCTCGGAGAAGCGGAAGCCCCAGAGAAGCCCGGGGCACCGGAAGCCGGGGACCCGCAACCAGCGGCTCTGGCCCCTCACTCACCGAAGTTGCTCGGCGCCTCCAAGGGCAGTTCTGGGTTCCGGGCGGCCTTGGACAGCGGAGTCGGGTCCGGTTCGCTAGGATCCCGTGGCGGCAGTTACCCTCAGGTGGCGCCCGCGGTGGCAGTGGCGACAGGACGACGGACGGCGGACCGACAGACTGCGCGGGCGGCGCGAGGCGCGCTCGGGTGGCGGGGGTGCGCGTGCGCGCGCTAGGGCGCTGACCTCGGGCGGGAGGAGCTGCCGCGCCGCACTCAGAGCCGCGGCTTGTCTAGCTGTTCAGTCTCACACTGAAATTGCCCGCTTCCCAGCCCGGCTTCCCCGGTTGCTAGGCAGATTTCGCTTCGCACACTTCCGGGTTGAGGCGCGTCTCGCGGAGTGGCGGCGACGCAGGCCAATGAGGTCCGGGCGGGGCTTCTGTGATCCACGCCCCACAGCGGGCGTGACCAGCCTCACGATGGACAGCGCCCGGCGGCCAATGAGCGCTCGGGCCGGCTCGCCCTCGGGATTGCGCCGGTGGCCTGGGCGGTCCCGAGGAGGCGGGACAGAGTGACTGACAGTTTGCCTGCCAATGGTAGAGTGGAGCGGGCCTCAGGACCAATCAGAGCCATGAAGGGGCGAGGCCTACGCTTAGGGGCGGGAATATCGCGAAGGGCTGGGCCTGGGAAACACGTCAATCCTAGGCCAGCTTGCTCGGACCCTGGAAGGTGGTTAGACTGGGCCGCCCGGCGACGGACAACTGGCTGAGCAGGGGGTTCCCCGCAGTGCTCAGCAGGGGCGCCCCACCCACAATGCACCGGAGGCAGCCTGGGCCGGGCGGGTGTGGAGCGGGTACGCCGGGTGATGGGCGGGGTCGCGTAAGGCGCGCTCTGAGGAGACTGAGCGGGCTGTCGCCTCTCCTTGTTCTCCAGGGGATTCATTGCCACTGTGCTCTTTCATGAGTAGTGTGGGTCCGAGCTTCGTCTAGAGGATCCTTTCCTCTGGCTCCTGTTCTGAGGAGCATCTTCGGGATTCTTTACCTGGCCCCAGTTCTGAGGAGAATCTTAAGGAATCTTGCTTTCTGGCCACTCTTCTGAAGAGAATCTTGGAAGTTCTTTCTTGCTCACTTTTCTCAGAATTGCCAGGATGAGGCTGATTTTGCAGATTCGGAACCCCAGCTCTCTTTTCTTAGAAAACTTGAGAGGGCTCGGTCTCCTGCTCCCTTTACTAATAAAAACTTGGAGAATTCAGGGCCGCAAATTCACTGCTTTTCCCGAGCAGTATTTGGGGAGCATACCGCGCCTCTTCTGAGCATTATTGGGGGCCCACTGGCTCTCTTCCTTGTCTGAGGAGCAATTGGGGTTTTGTGCCCCTGGCTTTCCAGTCTGAAGATAAGTTGGGAAATTCCACTTTGTGTGCCCCACCCCCCAACCAGAGGAGAAAACTTGAACCTCAAGCACCCCTCAACAGAGGAATTGCAGGAAATCCATGCCCCGCCCCCCCCCTCACTGCTTTTACTAAAGAAATGCCAGGAAGTTTTGTTCCCTGAGCTTTCTCTAAGCAGTATCAGAGTATTTCAGGAAAGGTACCGTTTTTCCTATGAATTGTGACCATTTGACTCCTCTTCCCTAGAAACTTATGGGGAGTTATACTTTCCATTTGGAAAAGTTATGCAATTAGCCTTTTTTCCTTTTTTTGAGGGGAATTTTCCTTTGAAACTGCTTGCACTTTCCCAATGGTCAAATCTGTGGCCCTTTTCTGGTTCTGTTCCGCCTCCCAATTTCCTTCTCTACTGTGTGGGGCCTTTCCAAGAAGTATTTTTGCTTTCCACCCTCCCCCAGACAAAACTAATCAGTCGCTCAAACTCTGCTGTAGCAGGTACTCTATCTTACCAGGTATTAGAGGCCTTCACCTCTGTCTTCCCCCAGTTAGTCTGAACTCCTTGCCTGATTTTCTGCTGAAGAACCCAGCTTTGCCCTTAGTAGTGAACGAAATGCCCATTGATTCAAAGGAGTGAAGAAGGCAGCAATGAAAAAGACCTACAACCCTGTGAGGATTTATATGCCAAATTTATACCCCCTCCCTACCTTGTGCACCAAAGTGTGCGAGAGGCTGAGATACCTGAATTATAAGACAGAACTTGTGAGCCAAGATGAACAATGAAGGAAAATACGTCTGTTAGGCAAGGCAGAATGTTCCACTAAAGAGATACCAAGAAAATGTAGGAATGTAGAGGAGGAAGTGATTAAATGAGATAATGGATGTGAAAGTGCTTTGTAAACCAGAAGCAATGTACTAGGGTGGAAAGGATTATTGTTATTGTTACAAGTGGGCTGACATTCCTGTAAGAAAAGAAAAGAATAAAATCTGAGAGTCTCAGGGATGTGAGGTTGTCAGGCCCCTATGGGACCTGACTCCCTGAGTGACCTGAGCCTGGACCCAAGTGGCAAGGCTAATAGAGTCCTTGGCTAGGGAATATGAAGGCTACGTGTTCCCAGAACCCCTTGTTTACACCTCTGGTATACACCACATTTTGCAAGTGTCTGACACAGTCTGGGTGGATAATAAACACTTGGCTCTTCAGGGCTGGCAAAACTGGGGTCAAACCCATACCTGCCACTCTCTAGCTATGCCAGTTACTTTCCTCAACCATATCAGAAGTGAGAACACCGATCTCTAAAGGTTGCAATGAGGATTGTGAGGTCAAACAGTTTCGCCATGCCTGCTGCACAGAAGACCTCAGGAGATTTTCATATCATTCAAGTCACCAATCAGGATGCTTTCTGAGGGCAAGAATCCAGCCTTATTCATTTAAGTAATCCCTCAGTGCTTTTATAGTTACTGAATTGAACAGGAATCAAAGAGCAGGTCATTGTCCAACCCCTTCATTTTATACATGAGAAACTAAAAAGTCCAGAGGGCAATGTGACTTGTTCATACCCCACTGCTACTTTATGGCTGGTGGCTGGATCCTAAGCTCGCATTGACTTAATCTGACTTTGGGCCTATGTACAGAAAAGGGGAGAAGGGGAACCTGTACCCTTGAGTCCTTGTGCAAAGCAGAGCCTTGTTGAGAACCTAAAACTCCCTGTGCCTTATCTTTCTCTTAGGCAAGCTGTGGGAAGGTTCTAGATACAGATCTAATAGAGTCTCCAAACTCAAGAGCAAAGGGCAAGTGGGGGCCCTAACCTCAATCAAGACCACCTAAATTAACTTTGTCAAAGAGAGATTGCAAACAAATCGAGGTTATTTCAGGGTTATCCTGTGTAATTTCTACACTGATCTCTGGAAATGTCAGGACCTATAATGACATCTTACCTTTTATTTTAGGAATGCACAGAATTTCTTTGATTCTCTGGGAAAAAGGCATTGCCTGGAGGCAAAGATGTTGGATTAAGGTATGTCCATGAAGTCTGGAATCCTAAACATAAGCAAGAGTCCCATTTTCTGGGAAATTGTATGCTCAAAGAATCCAAGGCAAATGGGCATTTGTCAGAGGGAATGAAATGCCCCACCAAAATGGATGACATGAGCACGGCTTCTGACATACCAAGAATGGGCTTTTCTTTCCTCAGTGGTAGCAGTGATTGCATCTCTCTGCATCAAGGTGTGTCTTCATGGGTCTGAGAAATCATGTGGGCAAACTGGCTAAGTGACATTCACAACCAAATAGGGAAATGGGAGCTGAACCAGCTGACTACACAGGCAGCAAGGAAGGCAGGGCCTCAATGGTAGAAAAATGAGGGCCTGATGGGTGCCAGCCTGCAGAGATCTCCTGTTGGTGGTGTAGTTTTGGACAAGGAAAAATGCCCAATGACAACAAAAAATGACAGCTGGTTAATACCAGTGGGGATAGTATAAGCACAAAAGTTGAAGTCCTCCAGTGTCACTCAATGACAGTGGCAGTTCAAGTACACACAGCAAAATGTCTCCTCCATCACTGCTTCCTAAGATTTTTGGACTACATAATTCATTTGGGTTTGCCAAGCTTGTCCTTCCTACTGCTTCCCAGGCTCTGACCCATCTGCTTACCAAAGCTCTGGTCCTCTTTATTAGAAATTTCTCCTGGATTGCTGCTGAAGCATAGGCAAGAGAACTGGGAGAGAGATACTTGCCCCCAGACATGGAAACCATAGGATTCTGTTTGGTCAGCACAGATTTTCCCCTCTTCCTCCCCTGTGGGTAGGCATGAAGCTGGCATTGGGTGAGAGGTAGGGTAAGCACTGAGAGGGTGGCCTAGAATGAGAAAATAATACCTAGTGCCCCCATTTTATTTGTTATTTTGGAAAAGTAACCCTTTAAGGGTCCACTCATTTATTGCTATAGTTGGTATTAGAGGGTTCCATATCCTAATATTCAACCAACTGCAGATCAAAAATATTTTATTTTAAAGTTACATTGTTGCCCTGGCTGGTGTGCTTCAGTGGATTGAGCTAAGGCCTGTGAACCCAAAGATCACCAGATCACCGGTTCAGTTCCTAGTCGGGGCACATGCCTGGGTTGTGGGCTGGGTCCCTAGTTGGGGGCATGTGAGAGGCACTCGATCAATGTATCTTTGGCACACTGATGTTTCTCTCCCTCTCTTCCTCCCTCCCTTCCCCTATCTCTAAAAAGTAAATTAATAAAAAAAAAATAAGTAAATAAATACATTGTTGCTGACATGTACTATATCTGTACTAAACATGTACATACTTTTTCCCTGTCATTATTCCCTAAATTGAGCGTCGGCCTGCGAGCTAAGTGTCGCTGGTTCGATCTTCCAGTCAGGGTACATCAGAGAAGGAAAACTCTGACTCCAAAAAACCTCCGCTGCCTTGCGGCATACCTCTTCAGGGGAAAGGCTAAGGGAGTAAACCCCGACAAAAAATCCGGAGCCGGAGTCCCTAAGGCGGTTTGACGTTGTAGTCAACACCGGCAACTCCTGCGGCGCACCTGAAGCCAAGCTGTATTGACTCCGTCTTTCCCTTGGACCCTTCAGCTGCGAAGAGAGGGGGGGTCTGCTGCATGGGCAACAGCAGACCCTCCATATCACCCTGCCCAGGCTCTGTAGCTTCAGGTTCACTGGAGAGGACACTCCAGCGTCATCGCAAGATGTCGATTCAACACGGGAGGAGACAGATACCGTGTCACTCCCGAGTCGGACTGCACAACCATTCTCGGCGGTGCAGATGGACTCTTAAGAAGCTACACCATCGTCTCTCGAGACGGACGGCTGCCGATTCGATTCGATTCCCTAAACAATACAGTATAACAACTACTTACATAGTATTTACATTGTATTAGGTATTATAAGTAACCTAGAGATGATTTAAAGTATACTGGAGAATAAGCACTATTTAAAGTATATAGGAGGATATGCCTAGATTGTATGCAAATACTACTCCATTTTATATAAGGTACTTGAGCATTCTTAGATTTTGGTATCTGTGGGGATCCTGGAAACCAATCTCTTATGATACTGATGGTTGACTGTATATTAATGTATTCTGCAAATATTCAGTGAGCCCCTAACAAAGGCCAGGCACTGTGGGGTAGAGCAGTGGGCAACGGTGCCAGGGAGGAGACATCCCTCTTAAGTCCCCTGTCCCCTTGCCCACAGGCAGCTGCTATCACCAGTCTCTGTCTTGCACATCCCACCAGAGAGGTTCTATTCCATACACAGAGATCCACTTTGATTTTATGGAAAGCAAGTGTTCTAATGGGGGAATCCTTCTCACCACAGAAGTGGGCACCCTCAGTCAGTAACTCAGGACTGTCCTTTGGGATTTGGTTCCAGTCTCTAGAATGTTCCTGAGAACCAAGCACCATCAGTCCCACATTGTGGTCCACCCTGCCTTGGACCCTTCCAAAAAGGACAAAGGTCCTAGGATCCTTGGGTCAGGAGTATTTCTACATATCAAGGGTTATGAAAGGTCATCCATCACCCTTTGCCCACATCTACAGACTAACTGACCTTACTAGTGCAGGAATCACCAGGACCCCCTAGTCTGGAAACCTTTGCTCTGCTGCAGGTGATACTGAGAGCCACGGGGTTGCAGCTTGGGGGCAGATGAGACCTGTGGCAGGAGGTTTGGTGCAAGGGCTCAGGTTCCCCATTGGAATTGTCACTCATGGCTATTCAGAGGCCTGTGGTCACATCCTGGATGCCTGGATGCCATAGTAAGCAAGTCAAGGAGGGAGGGACAGGTTGACAAAGTGAACAAGGTGACTTAAGCTACTAATGACAATGAAAAAGAGCAATCTCAGGTTGTGACACTGTGCCCAGGGAGAACTCCAGCCAGGACAGAAATTGGAGGCTTGTAGATTTAAGCAGAGACCTTAATCTTAACAAGGACTCAGCCCAGGGACAAGCCTTTTGGGCAGAGGTGGCAGTGAGCACAGGGCCAACTGACACAGGAGCCTGGGAGGAGGTAGGATTTTACTCTGAGAGGAAGAAGTAAGCATGCTGCAAAGTGCTGTGACCTCTGCTGCCCCTGTAAAAGTCCATGTTTGGACTCAGTAGTCTTCCAGCTCTTCCTTTATTCAAAGATGTTCTTGAGCTCCTAGGGTGGCCCAACTTGGCAAATGAAAACACAGGGTACCCAGTTAGATTTGAAATACTCCTTTAATATAAGTATATCTCAGAGTGTTAGAACATCTTCCATGTGCTGGGCCACTCCTAGGTTTAAATACTCCACAGGACCCATGACCTGGTGCCTTTGGAGGAACTGGTCAAATATGAAAGTTAGAATCTAGTGTGGCTTGGGAGAGAGAAACAAACCAGCTTCAAAAATTCACTTTGGCCCCACATTGTGACCACGAATTGATGATTCTTTTGGGTGCCCCCAACTCTTGTTAGATGTTCCCACTACATTGATCAAAATGCCTTTGGCATCCCACACATCACAGACACATGTCATGTAGTGTGGACTTGGAACCAGACTTAGGTTCTGGCCCTTTTCATGGGACTTAAGAGAAGGATAGGAGTATGTTCAGCATTCATTCCCCCTTCTGTCATCCTCACTGGCTATGAGCACCAGATAAAGTGTAAAGGTTGGAATATTCTGGAGAAAGACAATGTAACTATGGGCCACTGGTCCTGTCACAGCGGCTCACCAACATGGCCATGAGCTCTATCTTTGTGCAAAGCCTATCTTGGCCTTGTGCTCCACAGACCCACAGTCAGGCCAAACCTGGGGCCTGGGCCATTTCAGGACACAGCCAGGGAGGGGCAAATGATCCCTGAAAAATAACCTCCTTAACTCAAGGTTTTGGGCGTGAGAACTAGTTGCTGAGAGAGAAATAGATCCTGCAAAAGAGGGATTTGGGTGTGGCCCAGTTGGGACTTCCCTCTGTCCTGGTTAGAGGACAGAGGAACTTTCCGGAGGCAGGAAAAACTTCCTCTGGAGATGAAGTCCCCTTTCCGGAGGAGGGGGTGGCTCAGGAAACAGAGTGGTGGCCACTGGGCAGTGGGTTAGGGGCACTCAGATTAGGGATCTATCTGGCTCTGAGGCATCTGCCAGGGGTTGGTTTGTGGTTGGGGCCAAGATGAGCCACTGCCCTATCCGATGTCAGAAGTGCCCTGGCCATTGGGCACCTGCTATTGAATACCATGTTATAGGTGGAGTCAGTGACCCCATCTCCGTCACTGTCACCATCTGACTGATGGCCCTGCTGCCACTCAGTCCTACACAGTGCTGACAGCCCCAGCCCCAGATGCTTGGCTTTGAAGTAGTGAGCACAGCATTCATCAGATCCCCATCTTGGTGGCCATGTAGCAGATGTTTGCAACGTTGTCCAGCTCTGACTGGCCTGGTCAGGGGAGGTTTCCCCTCTGTCCTGTCACAGCATCCCCCACATGCCCCTTGGTTGTCCCTCCTGTGGTGAGCTACTCCCCTTTCACAGTTGGGACCGTGCTTACTCCTATTTGAGGCCCCTTGTCGGGCTCGTGGCAGAATGTCCACTCCCTGAGGTCAGGGACTTTGTCCAATGTGGTTTCTGCGGTGTCCCTAGCACCCCATAGGTGCCCAATAAATATTTGGCAAGTAATGAGGAAATGGTGTAGCCGTGACACCTGGAGAACTCTGGGAACCCGCATCTCCCACCCCCAAAGTTACAGGTGGGAAACTGAGAGGCCCTGAGGTGCAGGTCATTGTACATTCTTACAGATGATAACAGCCTAGCCACACTGGGGTCTGTGTCTTGCTCTCCCTCCCTTGTGGGGACATTGCCCAGGCCACCTGCGCCCCCTGGTGGTGGAGCATGGATCGGCCAGGTAGCCAACAGTAACTGGTGAAACAAGCAGGTGAAGGCAGAATGGGAGATATACTTCCGGTTCACGGTGACACTTCTGAGCAGTTTTGTACTTAACCCGTTAGGGAGCGTTTGTGCTCAAAACTCTGGTGGCAAGACTAATTCAGGGCCACGTGGACACTCGCTCTGGACAGAATGCACCTAACTGCAGATGGAGTCTGAACTCCGCATTACATAGACAGTAAATGCAAGAATAGGGGTTAGAAATGACACTTAGGACAAAGCTAACACACACTGACAAAGTGACCCATCTCCAGAGAGCTGTGTTTCAGAGAGCTTTTCAGCACACAGGACAGGGATGGGGCAAACGGGCACTGATCTGTCTCTCACAAACTAAGAATGTCATGCTTTGTTTTTCTTTTTAATTGACGAGAGAGGGAGGGAGAGAGAGAGAGCGAGAGAGAGAGAGAGAGAGAGAGAGAGAGAGAGAGAGAGAGAGAGATTTGCTGTTCCACTTATTTATATGCCCTGACTCAGGATCAAACCTGCAACTTTGGATGACGCTTTAATCAACTGAACTACCAGGCCAGGACTTCAAGAATGCCATTTTTTTTAATGACATTTGTTGTAGCAGCTGTAATGTGTTGAGAGTATTATATTCTTTATGAAGCATCACTGTAATAATTCCTTTAACTATTTTCTGGTCCTTGAAAAAAGCATTGCAAATATCAAAGTGCAAAGAAAATCAAATTCACATAGAAATGAATCCTTTCCCAACAAATTGTACTGTAATCTCACTGTGTGAGCATGAATTTGGGATGAAATAAACATTTCAACTTGTAAGCAATCGTCCTACCCCTCTCTGCCCCCCTCCCCAGGGCCCCCTCCTAGAGGGTAGGGTGGGGATGGATAGTGAGGCCTCCATAGCCCTCAATATCCAGTTCCCTTGTTCCAGGTGGGGCGGGCACCTCATTCTCTGACACTAGCAGCACCTCTCCTCCCATGTCCAGTACACAGCTCTGAGCTAACTGGGGTTGTGTTGAGAGAGGAGGCTGGGTGAGGTTCAAATCAAAAAAGTGATGTCAGGTGCTACACAGGCTGGACCACAGAGGCAGGACTTCCTGCCTCTCCCTGAATAGTTTTCTTTGCAGGGATAATGTAAACCCAAAGCTCAAAGAGGCAAAGGGATGAAATCAATACACATCAAGGACATTTTCAATTTTCAGGCCCCCTAGAGCCTATCAGCCTGGGCGTATGAATGAGGTCTAGACTCCCCTGCTCCCCTAAAGGACAGTAGGGTCCTGTATTTCGGGGGGGAATCCAGCTACAGTTACTGGGCATGCTGACACCTGTGGACAGCTTAAACGGATGTTCACATGGTATCTGCTGGACCTGCCTGGAGTTGCTCCATGTGCTCCTCCCCTGGGCTGCCCCACGGACCCACTCACCATGTGCCAGGCCTGGGCCAGTCATTCTGGTGATGCTGAGCAGTTACAGGGAGAGTGCCTCTGGCAGGAGGACAGGTGGGAGGGAGCACAGAACATTCCCAGACCATGCAAGGAAGAGGCTGGATGACATCAGGTGGGAGACATGACTGGGGCTAGGGGAGGGCTGGCAGATGGCCAGGAATGGGCAGGGTGACCAGCAAGTTTCTGAGAACTGGGGGTGGGGTGTGGGGTGTGTGTGTGTGTCAGGAATCACTAATGAATGGGCAGAGTGTGTGTGTGTCAGGAATCACTAATGAATGGGCGGGTGTGTGTGTGTGTGTGTGTGTGTGTGTGTGTGTCAGGAATCACTAATGAATGGGCGGGTGTGTGTGTGTGTGTGTGTGTGTGTGTGTCAGGAATCACTAATGAATGGGCGGGTGTGTGTGTGTGTGTGTGTGTGTGTGTGTGTCAGGAATCACTAATGAATGGGCAGGGTGACCAGCAAGTTTCTGAGAACTGATGTGTGTGTATGTGTGTGTCAGGAATCACTAATGACCTCTGTCCCGGCCACTTGATGTTTAGGCCAGCTGCCCTGGCCACCTACTGGCCTCTATGAGGCCCACTTCTGTCCTCCCCTCAGCCACATGGCCACCACCTGTTGTCCACTTCTCCAATCAATGTCCCTTTGCACTGACCAGTTCTGCCAGAAGAAACCTGTTTGGAATTACCAGAGAAGTTCTCAAAACTCTATGACCACAGCAGTGTTTCCTCATTCACCAATATCTGGTGTTTTGTGCAAACTTCTCTGGCAACTGCTCGTTAACTGGAAGAGGTTCTGCCTTCTCAGCCAGGCATTCCAGGGCACTGTCCTGCTGCCCCGACCGACCTGAGCCCAACTGCTCTGCCTGCCTTGGCCACAACATGCAGATTTTTTGCATGTGGGTGCCTCCTGTCTGGCTCCTCATTATCTTCTTACATCTCCTGCTTCAGGACTTTCCCACTGCATCTCAGCTTGATGGCTCCTGCCTGTGTCCCTCATATACATTCCTCCACATGTATCTCTTCCACATCATGAGCAAAGAGGGACCAGACTATGCCTTGTCACACTTCTGTCAGCAGGCCTGACTTGCAACAAGCTCTGTGATGTTTGGGGATGTGAGGTGGCCGCTAGGAGAGTTTCCACTGAAACAACCCCTTAGGTACTGGATTCCTGAAGCTGCATGGACGACAGGAGTGAGATGACTGTGGAGGATCTCTGTGGGAAAGTCACTCACTTCTGTGTATGGGTGAGGGGGCCAGATCCCTGGGAGGCTGCTGGGAGCCTAACCCTGGGTAGCCAGGGCTGAGGTGACTTCTTGTGTCAAGGACCTCTTCCCATAACAGTGGCCATCACAGGAGCAGCCTGCTGGTTCCACTGTGAGCTCAAGGCATTGCTCAAGTTGAGCAAGCTCAGGACACACTTCCTACACAGACACTGTGAGACTTTAGAGTGGAGGAAATTATATCCAGCTGACAGAAGTCCACCCCTAGTGGAAAAACTGCCTGAGCCCAGGATGGCAGGGTTGGAGCAGAGGGAGTCAGACCTCAAAGGTGGGGTAGCAGTGTCACTATGCTGGGGTGAATCACCCATACATGCAGTGGACAGCATTTTGGCCCCAGAACCATGGCCCAAAGGAGTACTCATACGTGCCCTCAGGAGCAATCAACTGAGGCTCAGGATGCAGAGACGAGAACTACTTGAGGGCTTTGATGCAGCACAAGCGGCAGCCCAGCACCATTTCAGCACGTTAAAAAAACAGCACAACCCAATTGAAAACATGTTCAAACAAAATGTGCAGCACACCCACTGCAGCACTGTTCACACACACAAGGGGGAAGCAGCCAAACACCCACAGATGAACAAAATGTTCATCCACACAATGGAATACTACTCAGCCATAAAGAGGAATGAAGCACTGATATACTGCAATGTGGATAAACCTGAAAACCATGCTAAGTCAGGGAAGCCAGACACAAAAGGCCATATATCATATGATCCTATCTACATGCAACATCCAGAACAGGCAAATCCATACGGAAAGCCAACTGATTAGTGGTTGCCAAGGGTAGGGGAAAGGGAATGGAGAGTGATTGCTAATGGAATCAAAGGGTCTCTTTCAGGGTGATGAAAAAGCTCTATAAGTATAAAGAGCTACTGCTGTACAATATTGTGAACGTATTTAATACCACTGAATTCTGCACATTAAATGGTTAATTTTGTGTCTTTCACCTCAAAAAGAAATATGAAAAAAAACCAAAACCCCACATAAACCCAGATACATGGAGGCTGGCCAAGGTGTGTGAGGAAGTCTTGTTGAAGGCCAGGAAGGAACAGACAATGCTTCAGGCTTTGCATGGGATGTCTCAGGGGTTCCTTGCCTTCCAAGCAGGGATGGACAATAGGAACATCATCAACAGAGGGGAAGGCTTGTTTCCAACAGGTCCTCTGGTCCAGGTAATGGGATCTGTGTCCTTATGCCTGGCTGATCAGCATAAGCCCCTGGAGCCCTGCTGGCTGGGCAGGGCAGGCAAGAGCTTATGTGGGTTCGCACAGGACAGGGACACAAGGCAGAACAAGACTACAGTGAGTGACAGCTACTGAAAATGATTTTACTTTAAATACAAAGAAAAAGAAATTCACAAACAAGAAACTACCTTCTATGGTTATGTCTTTTAAACAATATTTTGCATTTATAAGTTTTTCCTGATTAAAAGCACCAGCTGAAATTACAGGCTGCTAAAACCAAATCACAAACCCATTAGAAGATATTATGCCAAACATACTTATTAAAAACCTTTTAACAAAACAGAGACAATGCAACCAAAAGCATATCCATTGTGCCAGGCTGCCCTTATCCAATTTTCTTGCCAGTACTCCCAGTTAAGTGGGATAGGGAATACTTACCCCCAGGGAGAGGGCCCCCACCATGCCCATGGGCATCTGCAGGAGGAGGCAGCTGTGGTTTTGAGGGAACCTGGGGCACCTCCTGGACCAGAAGCCCAGACCTGCAGGGTCGGGACCATCTGCTAACAGGAAGAGGTGGGAACAGCACAGGAGGGTCTGACCAGCTTTCAGCGACTGACCTGACCACAGGAATCCTGCTACTACTGCATGCCCTGTAATTTGAAGTTTGGAGTTTTTATCTGCTTTTTCTAAACACTTATGACACGTGCAACATCTCCCTATTGGCTTGCTTGCTACCTGTCTTACAATTATGACTGAGTGCGAAATTGTGAAGCACTGAATGTGGACTCACAGGAAGGTATGTATAACAGCTTGATGTAATTGGTAGATGCTGCAGTAAAGGGGAGGTTCAAAACCGTACACATGGTTTGGCTTTCATAAAGCTAAAGTGGAATATTAAATATCGAGTACTAAATTTTTAATTGTAAACTTAAAAACTTATCCTAACCTTACACATATATAGATAACAGAGTGGTCACTAAAAGCACTTTAACATCGGGACAGACATTAAGTTTTGAGGTTCTTATTTCAACTGCTCTACATACAAAATGCCCTAGAAGCAAAGAAAGGCTTAAATAAATACACAGAAACAAACATAATGTGCAGCGTGATAAAAGTAATGTGGGTCTGGAGAGGTCAGAGAAGTATGGGGTTCAGGCTAGTAGATGTAGCTTATAGCAAGATGGGGGCTCTATCCCTTGGGTGGAAGGAAAGGCCTGGGGGGCACCCTTGATGGAAGAGGAAGACTGAATGGGGACAGCTTGTGGCTGGGCTTACGCCCTCCTCCACAGGCCCTATGGGCCTGGGGGTATCAGCAGAGGGGGCAGCCCCGGACAGGGCCAGATTCTCCCGGGTGACACAAGGATGGTGGGTCCTATCCCTCTGACTTGTGGCTCACTTGTGTACCTGTCACTAGCCCCCAAGTAGGCAGCAGTGCCCTGCCACAGGCCTGATGAGGGCAGTGGCTCAGCACAAGGTGATCTGCTGACAATCGTGCTTTGACTAAGGCACACCCACCCAGGGTCAGGGCCCAAGTAGCTACCTGAGTGATCCCAGATCCCAGCGTTCCTTCCATCTTAGACACTGAGGCCTTGAGAAGCAGCCTTCACAGTGCAAGGTTAACAAGACTCAAATCAACAAGCCACGCTGACCAGCAAAACCACTCATCACTTCTTGGTGAGGAGCTGCTCCCAGGCACCAGAAGCTGGAGGGGCAGTTACCTCGACTACCCCCAATCCCACCATCACCATTGGGGCATCTCTAGACTAGCCAAGAAGAGCACAGAACTGAGCATGCTGCCTGAGCCAGGCAGCACCCTCCTGGGACCAGCTCAGGAAGTTTCAATGCTGTCTTGAGACCCAAGGCAGGTAGGTCTCCTCCCTCCCAAGCGCAGGGTCGGCTGAGCTCTGCAGAGGAGGCCAAAGAGCAGTCCCAGCCCCTTCTTTTGGCACCCTGAGTTGGGCTGAGGAGGGTCCTCTCTCCTGCTTCTTACCCCACAATAGATGCTGACTGGGAAAGGTGGCTGGTGTAAACACAGGAGTCTCAGCTCTGGCTCTGAGAATCACCACATGCACACACAAACATGCACACCCGTGTCTATAACACACACACACACACACACACACAACCCCCCCCCACCCATGTCTACAGAATTTGCACCCCCATGGCCAGAGAGTGATCCAGTCAAGGTGCAGATGATGTTCGGAAGGCGAGTTCCTGGGCCTCCAGGGCCCGACTAGAGGCCCTAGCTGTTAGAAGGATGGATGCTGCAGATAAAGGCAAGCTGAGAAAAGTGTAGCAGGACATGCATTTTTGTCCCTGATGTGTGCCATCACTTCTTTACAATTTTGGGCCACAAACTGTCATCTTGCCTCTGAGCTCCGGAAGCTGCCGTGTGATCAGAGGGAACACTCTAGCCTGGCACAAAAGCCCAGGCAATGGAAGTCACATGGCAATACCCAAGTGGTGCCACCCACCGGGTACTCCCAGCCCAGACAAGGTCCCAGGAAGGTGTGATTCAGACTTGTAGCAGGACTGGCAATTCAAGCCCACTTTAAAGGATGGCTCTGGAAAGTTGGCTCCAACATTCCACCTGCAAGCCTCAGCACCAGGGTCCTGGTTCACAGTGGTAATGCTGCCCAGCTCTTCCTGGGAGGGTCGGAATTGGCCCTGCACACTCCCCTGGGACTTGGAAGCTCTGGAGACAGTTGGGAAATAAGCCTGGGACACCATGCCAGCATGCCTCAGAGGAAAGCACAAGTGCCGCCTGGGTGGATGTCTGCGACACACTGGGCCCCATGGAGGCCTTGAGAAGCTGGGTGGCCCCTTCCAGGGGCCTCACAAGAGGCTAGCCAGGCTGGTGTTGGGTCCATTCTGAGCTTGGAACTGCACAGGTGGCGGGCCATCTGTCCACTGTGGGAGGAGAAACACACAGGTGAGTTCCTTCCTAGGGAGGAGCAGGGTGCGCTGGGCCAAGTGTCCGCACCTGCAATGCTACCCTCCTCAGGCAGGTCACCCAGCCAGGGCCCTCTGTGCTCCACATCAGAGTAAGATGGGCACCAGGAAGGACCCTGTATCACCTGCTTGGGTGACTGGTGCCATTTCCCACATCTAAGGGCCTCCTGAGACTAGGCAAAGTTAGGGATTGCTGAAGAGATGGAGAGAGATAGCAGCCAAGTGTGTACTTTCTCCTCAGGGAGTGTGCCCCACACCCTGGAGGGCTTGCAAGCCAGGTGAGCCAGCCCTGAGGAGCCAACCAGCATTCATGTTCTGTCTCCCATGACCTTGTTTCCATACCGTGATAAGGTTATGCTCGGGGAGGCTGCATGCTTCGATGTGGTCCTGGAGCAGCTGTTGTGAGAAATTCTGGTGCATCTGGGCAGCTTCGTGAGCATCTATGGCATTCCCGCAGGCTTTGTTCAAGTCTGAGGGTAAAATACACATGGGGTAAGCCTGACTTGTCCTGCCACCACCACCATACCCTTTCCTTATGTAGGTGAAGCCCTAAAGTCAAACCTAGGCTCCACCATTGAGCTCCTGTGCACCCAGCAAGTCACCTGCCTTGAGCCCTGTCTCAGGGTCAGCCAAGCCTGCCTGCCAAGCAGCCCTCACATGTGCCCTGCTGAGTTCCTGAGTTGTGTGCTTGGACAAGGGTGAGCAGCGGGGCTAATAGGATCAGACACAGAGGCTGGTTGTACAGCAAAGGCCAGTGGGCACACAGGAGCTCACTAGAGCAGGGCACCCAACACCCACTTCTGAGGCAAGACTGAACAAGCTCACAAACCCCACTACAGACAGGAGCAGCCTGCCCCCCTGCTTCCTCCTCAGGGCCTAGGGCAAGTCTCTGTAAATGGGGGAGCAGGAGTAACAGCACTGCCACTTGATGAGTGCCCCCCCAAGTCCAGAGCATCCTGGCCAGTCCTGCCCAATGGAATGAGGCTGAGTGCCAGTGCTCACAGCCCAAGTCTTCGCCCAGATGCCAAGAATCATCCTCAGAGATCCCAGAGACTAAACCAGATCCTGCATTGAGCTGACACCATGACCAAGCCCAATGCCCACAGCCCTTAAATGGCCTCCCGAGAGCCTGAGGGTGTGCTAGAACTGGGGTTGTGGTCTGTAGAGGCCAGTCTGAGCAAAGGCCAAGGAGGGCTTACGTGGCATCTCTGATCTCTGGGAAAGTCTGGCTGCTGTACTCACCTCTCAGCAGAGCTGACGACCACAGCTGCACTGACATGTCCGGGATCTTGCTGGCCAGCTGCATGGCGGGCACCACCATGTTGTTACTCTCCTGTGGACCAAGAGCAGCCAGGGAGTTGGGGAGGCAGCAGGGACACCTCAGGCCCCACTTGCCATACCTGGCTCAGGCTATGTCCTCCTCCTGCTGCCTGGCAAGCTCCTACTCCTACTTCAGAGGCCATCTCGCATGTCCTTCTATGACTATAAAGTACTCCTTGACAATCTCAGGGAAAATTAAACTGCCTCCACTCCTTGGCTCTGTCTGGGGCACAGCTGCCATAGCACCTCTGCCTTGTCATTCTAACCAGAGAAGAAGGTACTGGCAGTAGTCAGCTCTGAACCCAGATCAGGAGCCAACTAGAAACGCAGATTCTGGGGTCCCAGGCCCAGGGAGGAGGCAGTAGCCTGCCCACTGGGAGTGATGAGGGTTGAATGGACACAGGAGGCAGAAGCCCGCTCCTGCGGAAGGCCACCTCAGACATAAGGAATGTTGGGTACAGGGTGACACTAGGAGAATTCCCTATGCAGTGGCCTGGGGGACACTCGTCACGTAGCCAAGAAACTTACAAATCCTCAAAACCAACTCCCAAGGCCTGGCTTCAACAACCATGGGTGTATAAGCATGCCTCCTTAGAGACACAAAAACCCAACAACTTCGTATTCTCCGAACTGGCACCTCAAAGATGAGCTCCAGGTAGGTCTCAAAGCTTTTCAAGACTGAACCAAGACTTCCAGCCAAGATGGAGACCTAGGCAGACACGCTAGGTTCTCCTCCACAACTAAGAAGGAATACAACTACCTCAAAACTATAGACAACCAGAAATTCCAGAAAATCAAGCTGCATGGAAGTCCACAAAGATATAAAGAGGAAATATTCATCCAGACAGGTAGGAGGGGTGGAGCTGGGGCGGAGAGGATGCGGTGTGGAGGCAGTGGCAGTGGCAGGCTGGTGGAAAGCACAGTCGCACATTTTAAAAAGTCGAGAGGGACAACTGAGGAGCGTTCCCAGTTCCTGACCAGACCGCGCAGCTCATGGTCCCAGCGTCAGGGAAAATCAAGTCTCATTGCTTCTGACTGTACAAACCGGTGGGGGTTGGAGCGGAGGAAAAAACTGCCGGTTTCTCAGCAGAGTCCACTTGTTTAAAGGGCCCCCACGGTCCTAGAATGTCCGAAGACCCACCCACTCCGGGAACGACGGCCAGGGCAACGGCTAGAGAGGCGCCAGTCTAGTGTGGAAGTGGGAGAGGTGCCTGGAAAAGGGGCGAGTGCTGAGCAAGTGGCATTGTTCCAACTCTGACCCCTCCCCCACATACAGCACCACAACGTGGTACAACTGGTCACCCTGTACTGACGAATCCCTAAGGCTCCACCCCTTACAGAGTAACAGGAGCAACAGCTCTACCTAAGACACAGAGGCAAACAAACACAGAAGCCTGTCAAAATGAGAAGACAGAGAAGAGAAGTATGGCCCAAAAGGGAGAATGCATCAAGATTCCAATGGGAGAACTAAATGACGAGGCGATAGCCAACTTAACAGACGCAGAGTTCAAAACACTGGTGATAAAGATGCTCACAGGCTTGACAGATATGCTTCAGTATGGCAAACGCATAGGGGAAGAAGTGAAGGCTATGCTAAATGAAACAAAGAAAAATCCACACAAGACCAATGGTGAAGGGAAGGAAACTGGGGTTCAAATCAATGATTTGGAATATAAGGAAGAAAAAAACAGTCAACCAGTACAGAATGAAGAAACAAGAATTGAAAAAAATGAGAGAGGCTTAGGAACCTCTCGGACAACTTTAAACATGCCAACATCCGAATCATAGGGGTGCCAGAAGGAGAAGAGGAAGAGCAAGAAATTGAAAGCTTATGTGAAAAAATAATGAAGGAAAACTTCCCAAAGTTGGTGAAGGAAATAGACATACAAGTCCAGGAAGCACAGAGAGTTCCAAATAAGCTAGACCCAAGGAGGATCACACGAAGACACATCATCATTAAAATGCCAAAGGTGAAAGATAAAGAGAGAATCTTAAAAGCAGCAAGAGAAAAGCAGAGAGTTACCTACAAAGGGGTGCCATAAGACTATCAGCTGATTTCTCAAAAGAAACTTTGCAGGCAAGATGGGATTGGCAAGAAGTATTCGAGGTGATGAAAAGCAAGGACCTACAACCAAGATTACTCTATCCAGCAAAGCTGTCATCTAGAATGGAAGGGCAGGTGAAGTACTTCCCAGACAAGGTAAAGCTAAAAGAGTTCATTATTACCAAGCTATTATTATATGAAATGTCAAAGGGACTTACTTAAGAAAAAGAAGATTAGAACTATGAACACTAAAATGACAACAAACTCACAACTACCAAGAACTGAATCTAAAAAATAAAAACAAAATCCAACTAAGCAAACCAGAATAGGAACAGAATCATAGGTATAGGAGGGTTATCAGCTGGGAGGGGGCAGGGGGAGAAATGGGGAAATGGTGCAGGGATTAAGAAGCATAACCGGTTGGTACAAAATACGACAGGGGGAAGTTAAGAATAGTATAGGAAACAGTGAAGCCAAAGAACTTATATGCATGACCCACGGACATGAACTAAGCGGGGGTGGGAATGCTGTAGGGCCGGGGGGTACTGGGCAAAGGGGAGCAAAGGGGAAAAAATGGGACTACTGTAACAACATAATCAATAAAATATACTTAAAAAAAAAAAAAAAGACTGAACCAAGCCTTTCCAAGACCTCAAAATGCACAGAACAGGAAAAATCACTCCAGGCCTAGGGCTTGGGCCTGTCTAGAAGCCACCTGAGGGAGCGTTCTTCTGGGTTCTTCTATGCCAGCTTGGGGGTTGCCCCACAGTCTGGTTTTGAAGGCTTGTGTGATCCTATGGTGTCCTGAGTGAGGCTGTCCACAAACTCGGAATGCCCACGGAAACTCCAGCCTAGCAGCCCACAGTAAAGCTGCCTTGCCCATCCTGCCCTGCTCAAGGTGGCTTCTGGAGACTTCTGGATAAATGAGTGGCAGGGAGATCTGGTTCTAAGCTTAGGTCTGGAGTTTGGGGCTGTGATCTTAATCTCCCCATATGAAAATGGGGTAATCACAGCCACTACACTGAGACTCAGGGACACAGCTGGTACTCAGTGGGGCTTCATGTTGCCCAGATACACACTGAGGCCATTGTCCTCACTGTGCTCAGAGACTGAGGAACAGAGCTGCACTCAGAAGGAAGAACCCATAGCTCTTTTTTCTTAGGGAATGGGGACATCCCCAGCCATGACCACCAGGACCTGAGCAGCAGGGTCCATTGATCTTGGGAAACACTTGTCATACAGTTGTGGGGAGGGGTACTACTAGGCTCATTGAAAAAGCTCATTCTTAGGAAGCCCTGGGCTTTGGTCAGATGAAACTTTGCAAGCCAAGACACCTGACCTACATCATCTGTCCTGTGAAAACAGCTGAAGTGAGGTTGTCTAAGTTACAGAGTAGATGCCAGTTCAATATTCTTGCTGCCATTAAAACAAAACAAAACAAAACAAAACAAACTCTAATATAGTGGGGTAGGGTAGAAAAGATATAATAAAATATCCTGAAAAACAAAACCTATGTGTGGCAGGGGTGGGTGGTAGAAAGAGCCAGAAGACAGAACATGCAATGATTTTCAACTTTGCTTCTCAGAATTTCTATGATGAACATGTCATATTTTATAATATGGACTAATGTGTTCTTTAAAAAATTAAAGGCACGTAAAGTCAATGGGTAAGAGCAGGCAATGATACACAACTGATGGGGGAGACACGGAGCTGGCCAATCCTACTAGGACCAGCCCCAGGGGCCACTCTAGGTGACGGGTGGAAACAAGGGTAACTTGAGGACACCATGTGTGCTGGGCACAAACAGAACCCAAGGGATTCAGAGTGAGAGGACACTTTTCCACCCCAAGTATTAACACACAGAAATGGTAATGACTTGTCTCAGCGTTGCCAGCTCCAGGCGGCCTCACCAAGCACTGGTCCATCTGCCCCACAGACTCACCCTCCAGGGCCCCAAAGTTCCCTGGTCCTGTCCCCCAAGCTGTATGAGCCAGGGCATTCCTGCCCCTGCCAAGTCTCATGAAGCTGAGAGGGTTGGCGGGGGGACCCACTGAAACAGATCATTGAGGGACACAGGATGCAAAGTGCTGCTTGGTTGTGCCCATCCCCACCCCCGAGTACCATGCTGGCTCCCTGCCCCTCAGCCTGTCCCTGGGCACTCACCCTGTGGTTCCCCAACACATAAAAAATGTGGCCCAGAAGCACCAGAGAGCAGGCTGTGAGCCGGTTCAAGTCTTCTGCATTGGACATCTTCAGAGTTTCTCGCAGAAATCGCCTACACGAGAAGAACAGACTAAGGCCCTGTCAGAATGCCTCATAGCCCTGAGTAGAACCCACCTGGCAGGGAGACAGAGGGCCTGAGCACACACTGTCAGGGGAGAAAACACCTAGAGGGCCAGCCCAGGTTGCCTGCCCTCTCTTACACTCACTTGGCCTCATTATAGCGTCCCTGGAAGAAGGAGAAGAGTCCGCGCACGTAGAAAGCCGCTGCTCGAAGGCAGTGAGAGCTGGGGGGAAAGTGAAGTGTCACAACTTGGTAGGGTTTTCGTAAGTGTAGCAGGCTTACAAAAGGGGAATGGGTGGTGGTGGTGCAAGGTGTTGGGGTATTGGGCAGCCAGGGGCCCCAAAGCTGCTGGCATCATCACAGAGAGCAGAAAATACATAAACCAGGCAGTAAAGTAGGACCTCAGTGTGGGGCCACCTACCTGACAGGGAAGCTGTGGTCTGGGTTGATCCTCTCCAACAAGCTGTACAGCTGCAAAGGAAATGTCAGTTCGGGTCACTCTGCATTTCTAAACATGAGTTCAGCCCCTAATATGCTAGTAAATTGACCAGCGCTGCCTGAATCCCTTGCCTGGGCAACCTACTGGTAGAGGGGTAGGGTCTTCTAGAGCAGGTGAGGGGACTACAGGACACTGCATAGGCTGCTTACTTCCTTACATACCCCCTCCATGGGAATCACAGCCTCCTGTGAGAAGGGTCTGGTGCAGGGTCCTCACAACCTTAACCTATCCTGCCCTGTGCCAGGTGGCGGGGTCAGGGTGCATGGGTAACTGCCCAGTCCCAGCCTTTCTATGGTCTAAAGGGCCAGGCCTAGATGAGCAAGATGAGCCTGCATGGGCCTGGGAGCTGGAGGTGAAGGAGGGATAATCTGGAGGTGTGGGAAAGGACCTGAGAGGCTCTGACAGGGAATGTCATGACTAATGTTTTAGTTCTTCTCAGGCTGTTTTTTGGAGATTGGCCTGGGGACAAGGTGGCTTCTGGTTCCCTTAAGGCCCCTCCAGAAGGCAGAACAGGGGTGAGAGTAGGGAGCAAAGATATAGGGGAGCTCTTGGCTCCCCTATGACCCACCAAGTGTGACCCATGGAGCCCACGCCTGGCGTCCAGATCACTCTGCCCTGCTGCTTCCTGACTGCCAAGAGTCCAAGGCTGGGCTCTCTGCTGCCTGTAGTGCAAAGCACCCGAACCAATCCAGAATCTGGGAGGTCAGCTAAACATTTTTTAGACAAGAGATGTTAGCCTGAACTAAAATGAAGGCTGTGGGGTGGAAAGAAGTGGCTGAACCTGATACACTCTGGAATAAGCCCAGAGCTCGGGGTATGCCAGGGGTGAAGGAAATCTCAGGGTTAGGGGGGAAATTTCAGGGATGAGGGCACTTGTCCTTTAAGGACAAACCCTGTGCCCTTCACCTGCATGATCCATGTCTGGGCATCAGGACAACCCTGAGCCAGTGCAAATGACTGCCCGAGCTGTTGTTCCTCAGAAGTGAGCCACAGGCTTGTCATTGTACAGCAAATAGCTCAGGGTAGAAAAACCTGAATTTGCTCCAGGAGATTTGACAAAGCTTGGCTTGTTTTCAATAGGAAACATTTATATTCCAGATGTGGCCTCTCCCAAGACATGCAATACTCTGAGGACAGATATGCTGGGACTGCTGAGATGGCTGGCCCAGGACACCCCCAACCCTAGCCCCTGAATAAAGTTGAAAGAAAGGATACCAAACATGAAGATTGTCACCTACTACCTCTTGGTGTCTATTTCCTTCCCGTATATACACACTCGCCAGGTTGGTCACAATGAAGGCCCACAGTTCCTGGTGGTTGGTGAGCTGAAATCGGGACACAGGATGTTAGAGTCCACTCACGGCATGGGGGCCACCCACTCTCTTGGGGCTACTGTGGAGTCTCCTATCCTCTTTGTTTCACACACACCCTACACACCCTTCTCCTAAACCCAAGAACAGTACAGCTGTTAGTTCTTTTTGCTATAAAACCATCATCTGTTATGAGAAATTTAGGAAACCAGTCACCCTAATCCTGTCCTCAGAACACGCTACATTTTGATCTATCTTCTGCTTGTTTCTCAGGACTGAGATCCGAGCAACCACTCCCTCCACACCACAGTGACCCTAAGACCTTGTGAGCGCTGATACAGCATAAGGCACATACTGGTCTTGGAAAGGCTCCAGCCAGGAAGGAGGCCAGAGATGCTACTGATGGCCAGTGGTGGACAGACCATCGTCCACAGTTCTTGGGAACTGAGAACAGCCAAGAGAGGGACTGATCTGAGCCATTCAAGTCATCATCCAGACCCTGGTTTCTAGCAGGTTGAGTAAGCACAGCTGTGCAAAAGGCTGAGGGCACTAGGGGTCCAGAAGGTCTTCTGATGCAGCAAAAACACTCTGGTTAGTTTGTTGTAGGACCACAGGAAGTGATCTTGTTTGGGGCCAAGGGGGTAGGGTTGGAGTTCTGGCTGCACCACTTCCCCGCCATTTCCTCTCAGCTAATGAGGGATTTGCTGGGACACACAATCAGAGCAATCGACACTTATGGGAAGTGAGATGAGGAGGAAGGGACCAAGAGAACCTCATAGGCAGTGTGAGGCAGGTGTGGGGAGGGGTCCCGACAGCCTGAGTTGACTGGGGCACAGAATGGCCATGAAAGGCCATCGGAGTGGGCACTGTGTTTGCTCTTCATGCTCTGGTATGTTGCCTATACCCATAGCCATGCAAACCACCCTGGAGGAACAGTAATACCACCTGAGCCCAATCCTGGAGACTGACACAAGGGACAGAGCGGAGCTCCCTGTATGATAGTCAGGGTATACCTAATACCCCCAGTGACCTCACCTGAGTCACAGAACCACCCCCACAACCCATCATCTCTGCCTGGGTCTGCCCCAGGACCACCAGGAGGAAGGTGCTGCTGGCCTCCTTTTCCTGGGAG
Source organism: Furipterus horrens (assembly GCF_987537825.1). Classification (NCBI taxonomy): domain Eukaryota; kingdom Metazoa; phylum Chordata; class Mammalia; order Chiroptera; family Furipteridae; genus Furipterus; species Furipterus horrens. The sequence continues at coordinate 48,628,890 of NW_028327180.1, read as the reverse complement.
CACCAAGGTGAGGATGTACTTATCTGGTCCTGGAGTGAAGTGAACAGAGCTGAGTTCTGCCACTGGGCTGCTGACTCCTGGGCCTGTTGACTCCACAATGATGTGGCACCAGCCACATCTGAGGCCAGGACATGCTCTAGCAGAACTTCCTCCTAACCTGGCAGCACTGGGTAGCCTCTGTCCCAGAGTAACCAGGTCATGGGGCTGGTGCAGGATCAGGGTACACCCAGCTTTGTGTCCCAGCTATGCCATAGGGTAGTTCTAGGGAGCTCCTGAACCCTACCGAGTGACTGCATCTTCAGCTATGGTATGAGCCATCACCAGCCTGGTTGGGCTATTGGGGGTGCTGAGAATCAGGAGTCAAAGTGACTGAACAAGCTGTAGCACCAGTGGGTGCCGGTCTCCTTCATGGCTGCCTTTTGGTTCAGCAGAGGAAGACCCATCCTAGGCTGATTAAGAGCCCCCTTATCCACAGCTATCCCCTGTCAGGCTGTGCTGCCAGCACTGGCCTTGTCCCCATCTGAGAAGCACAGGATCTGCCACGGAAAGCTCTGGATAAACAGTGCATCACGGTCACAGCTGGCATCAGACTGAATGCTTTGGAGTCAACCACTGACCACGGTTTTGTGTGGCTGTCATCCTCATCACAGCCCATGCCTGATTCCTTAATAAGAAGCACTGCCTGCCCCACACAGTGAGGGCCAGCACCTTACCCGCAGAGCTGTGGTGAACTGGGCTTCTGCGTTGTCCATGCAGTTGACAGAGACACAGTACAGGCCCTGGAAGAAGGAAATGGTGAGGGCTTGAGGACTTGCCACTTGTCCAGGGCTGCATGGCTATACCTGGATAAGCCTGACAAGTGACTCTATGAGGCAGCCACACCTGAGCTTTTTCCCCAGCAAGAAGGCAAAAAGATGGCATGCTGAGTTATTTCCTCCTCCCAGAATCTCGGTTGGCTTGGGCTTGAGGTGCCCATCAGAATGAAGTCCACTGGGAATATTACAGATTCTGCCTGGGGTGACAGTCATGGGGTCACTAACTAGAATGGGGCTGGGGTGGGCAGCCCTGCATACTCACCAGCAGCGTGTGCAGCTGTGCTGCGTGGTTGGAGAAGAGCCGGGGTGACTGCTGGCACAGCTGGCAGACCTGGGAAATCTGCCGGGAGAACATGCCCAATGTCACACACAGGACCTGTAATCTAGGACCTGTTGTCCACATCCTGCCTGCCCTAACTTGGGTTCAAAATTCTGGCAGATAAGCCTGTTGTGGCGGAAAAGGGCAGCTCTGATCTTGCAGACAGTGATCCTTGTCTATGACCTATCTTCTCCCTTTCCAACGTGTCTTAGCCATCACCACCCTTGCCCTGCTTAAGGGCCCGTGCCCTCTCAGGAAGATAGGCAGCAAGGGTTACATGGGGCAGGGAGGGGATCGCTGTCAGTGGATCCCAAACTCCAGGGTCCATAGTCTTTAGGCATGTGAGCTTTTAGGGAAAGGCCCATTGATTTCTGTATCAGATTATCTGATCAACTGTGCTCAACATGGCCACCAACTGCTACATTATAATGGAATGACAAAGATAAATGTCCTGCTGACATGCACTGGGCAAATTTACATTATCCTATGCAGTGACCTCTGAGACCTGGAAAACTCCAACCACCTGCTCCCTGGTTCTCCTACCCAGTGTGTGCATGGCCCCCAGTGGCCTTACCTCCTGTAGTGCGGTGGCCTTGTGTCCTGTGACAAGCCTGCACATAATGATGTGTTCAAGCAGGATCACTTGGAAGGAGGACAGGATGGGGCTGCAGTCGAGCACTGGAGGTGAGAGGGGAATGAGCACTCGGAGTGTGCAGCTGGAGAAGCCGAAGACATGCTGACTCCTGGTCTAGCCTCCCACCACACAGACCCATTGACTACCAGATATGAGCCTACTTGCTCTGCTGGGCACCAGGCCAGGACCCAGCCTGTCACTTCACTCATGCCTACTGCACCCTCAAGTGAGGGGTTCATCTCCCTTTGGAGGTGGGTAGACAGGCTCAAAGCAGGTTCTGGAGACCAAAGTATTATAATTGTAAGAAATCCCTGGAGGGACTTGTTTTCCATCCTCAACCACCACAACTCAAGTCACGTGCTCAAGAACACTCCAGACACCTGGGTTCTAGAAATGTTGACATTGTCCAGGAAAATGAGACCATGTGACAGCCTCAGGCAGTAGGAGGAAGGCCAAATTCCTGGCTGCCCTGAGTGGCTGTCCTCAGGTTGGAACTAGACAGAGCAGACCTTTCTCAACTTGGCCAGAGTGAATGGACTGTGATTCCCAAGGGCTTTGGTTCTCTGGCTGATGGCTCCTCCCCTAGCAGAGCTGACAAAGGGTAGAGGGACTAGGTAAGCAGGTTAACGGGGACACTGAACCAGAGCTCTGGGTTCCTGGCAGTGAAAGGTCCCTGGTTCTAAAGGATAGATTAGTCAAGTTTCCAGGAAAAACCCACAACCTACAGGGCATCTACTGTCAATTAGCAAGAACCAAATTCAGATCCGGGCCTCATGCTGAGCACAATCCATGTCAGAACACTGATAATAACAGCCACCTCATTTCAGCTGGGCACTGTTGTCTCCACAGGCCCAGGTGGGATCTGGCTATCTCAGCTGTCTTTGTAGTGGGGTGGACAGGACAGAGATGGCACAAGACCCCTAGTCAGGGATCAAAGGTCAAGCTTCAGCCTGGCCTCCTCCGTCCTGACCCCAGGTCACCCTCGTTTGCCAACTAGGGTAAAAGACCCACAGGCAGGGACTCATGGGGACTGCTTGGTATTGTGGTCTTTCACACCCAGCCCAAGGCAATGGCTGGGCCACCCACCGAGGAGTGCAGTGGCCATGTGACCCACCCAGCCTGACTTACTCTTGAGTTTCTCCAGCTGCATGAGTGCCTTGTCTGTATACTTTTGTGCCTTCTCCAGGTAGCCAGCCTGCATGGAGTGCATCACGGTCACCTGGCGACAAGACCAGATGGTGGTGATCATTAGGGCCCTCTCTTCACCCACCTGGCCCCCAGCCTCAGCCCCAGGGACTCACCAGGTAGACAAGCACGCACATGTGTTCCTTGGGCAGCCAGTGGAAGAGGTCAGCAGGGTTGCTAGGCAAGATCTCATCATCATGCAGTGTGGAGATGGTCTGAATGCACTGCTGCAGCTGCTTCAGGCATGGCTTCACGCTCTTCACCTACAGCAGGAGGACAGCACCACAAACCTGAGCACTTACCCACTCTCAAAGGGCTCCAGCTCACCAGCCCCTTTTTCCTAAGAGCTCCTGGCACACCTACCACCTAGAGAGCCTGCCCCCAAATGGGTCAGCAGGCTCTCATGGTTGGGGACAGGGTCAGGGCCAGGACCTGGGGGGGGAGGGGTCATTGATGGGACTGAGGTTCAGCCACCACCCAATGCTGGGCCCAACACCAAGGACAGGAAGAGGCCTGTCTAAGAACCAGCATGACCTACGTTTTCACCTTCCTGCAGTGACCCTCAGAGGGCAGGATAGGGCTGGGGAAGCCAGCAGTCATCCTTGGGCAGGAAGTGGCCTCCTGGGCCCAGGAGTCCTACAGGTGCGTTATCTTGTACAAACTGGCCTCTGGGCACTAGGAAACCCTGTCCCAAGGTCCCATAGGACATGTCCAGAGCACCCCATGAGTCTGCTGTGTTTCTATGCATTGGGCACAGCACTTGGCCCAAAAGTGGGCACAGGTGGGGGAACTGAGGCAGTCCCTTACCAATGAGAGGCCTGCCCAGCACTTTCTGGGGCTCTACCTGTGGTGTCCTGTCAGTTGAGGCCAGGTCTGTGGGCAGTCACTGGGACAGGGTGGAATGAGGGGGATGGGGCAGCACCCCCAATGACTGAGATATTCACCCACAGAGAGTACCACCTTTCCTCAACCACACGCGGATTACGGAGTCAAGTCTTGGACACAGCTGATTCTGTCAGTCCCTACTCGAACCCCACAATGCTCTCATCAGATGGGGGTGGTGGACACACACTGCTTGAATACCTGCTCTGTGTGTCAGGCACCTTGGCAGAATCCTCATGGTTTATTATCACAGAAATGTATGAGCCCATGCTACTCCCAACATGGGGATAGGCCACTCTCAGAGCATCCTCTGCCCTCAGGGGCGTAGTACTCAGGCCAGAGCACAATCGGGTATGTGGGAGAGCTAAGTCCTAAATGAGATGCACTTTCTGGTGAGGGACAGGAGGTAACAACAGAGAGGGTACCTCAGTCCCACGCCCCCTCACCGGCTGCCTGCTCCCCAGCAGTCCTACTGTGGGAGGCACTACACACCTGCCCTGCATCCAGGTAGTGTGTCACCTGGAGCACCAGGAAGAAGACGCGTAAAGACTCCTTCTGGATGGGGTTTCCCTGCCAGTTCTCAACAATCTGTCCACAGAGGGTCAGCAGTGGGTGGACTTCCTGCAACTTGCGCTCCATCAGCAGCAGCTGCAGAGGGAGAAGCACAGGCACTGAGAGCCCCTCCCAGTGCACAGGGCCACCAACTGCTTGCCCACCCACTGGGGGACTGGAGGAACCATGCAGGGAGGGTGAAAAGCCGGGCTGGAACCCAAATCCAGGCTGCTCCTTCTTCAGCACAAATCGCACAATCTGGAATCTGAGTTTCACCTCTGAACCCCACTGGAGCACAGGGGCCTCGCTCTTGTGGCTGCCCGCGGTGCTTAAGGGTCTGGGTGTCCATAGGGCTGCACCACAGTGAGCAGGAGCCCGTCCTCATGTCCACCACACCAGCACCATTCTGCTCAGCCTCAACTTACCATCCCTTTGCTGAGCAGGAACAGTGCCCTGGAAAACAAGAGAGAGGGAGTCAGTCTGCGAGGCCCAGGTGCCTCCTGGGATGACTACGACCCCACTGTTCACAGGGACCAACAAGCAACCTCAGGGGATGGTTAAGCAGATGACAGGGGCCCCCAGCAGCCCCCAATTAGGCTGGTTTTATTTACAAAACTGCTCTACTTTGTCCTATTCAATCGTTATGTTTTTGGCCTAATTTAGACACTCATGTGGCTCAAAAGCCCAAAAGGCATAGACAGATGCTCAGAAAGCAGAGAAGGACAGGGTGCAGGACAGCATGCCTGCCACAATCTCACTCTTGCTGACACAATACTGAACAGCATAGGGTGTGGGGAAAATGGCCTGGCCTGGGCATCTGAACCCAAATCCACACTTCACTGTGGCCTCTCTGCTCCTCCCCTTCCTCACCTGTGACTGGCCAAGCCCCCTTGGGTTCTCCTGAGTGTTAAGAGGGTGAACGTGGGGAGCCCTAGGCACATTAGCAGCCTCACCATCCACTGTCTTCACCCATAATAGTTAGCAAGGCTAAATTTCTATTGTCTCTTTTAAACCTTTAGGTACTTTCTGAATGTGTGTCTACTGCTGTCACCACCAACAAAAATAAGATAAGCATGTTACAAAGTTTAGGAAACAACCAGAACAATGGGGGAGGAAGCCAGGGAGGTGGTCATTTTCTTCAGGAACAACTGTGGTCAGACAAGAGCCCAAGGCCCTAGTTTGTTAAACATCTGACTCTGTCCTACCAGCCTTGGCAGAGTCCCTGTGTGCTGAGGCCAACACCTCATCAAGTGGGTGCTGTTCTATTTTACAGGTGAGGAGACTAAGGTGGGAGGTCACAGTGAAATAGCCCAAGAAATATCTCTGCTCCAGGACCCCAAGCTCTTTCCTCTTATTACGTCATGGTATGAACACTCTTGGTCTACCTGCCTGCTATTCAACCACTGAAACCTAAGGCTTGGAACTTCACGTTAAGGTTCCCATGTTGTCACATAAGAAGCACAGGCTCAGAGGCCCTACATCAATGGTCGAAGTTCTGTGCCCTGTGCCCCGGTGGAGCCCATCTAAGCTGCCTACCCACAGTGGCACAGAAGCCTGTCTGGGGACACTCATGTGTGAAAATGCACAGTGTGGCTGTCTCTGTGCCCTGCAAAGTGTGTCAACACGGACACAGTGATGGCTGCAACATAAAGGGGCCAGGAAGGGCCAGGAATCTGAGGCCAGCTTGTGTGACACCTGTCATCTCAGGGCAGGGCTACTAAGGGATAAGGACAGTCTATGGAAAACTGTGTCTCCACATGGGCACTTGAGTCTAGAGCTCAGAGAAGAGTTGGGGACCATTTTGTCTCAACAACTCGATGAGATAAGCTTAGCTCCACGAGATGGAATTTTCCAGGACCCCAATGCACGCAACAGAATATAAGCACTGCTGCCTGAAGTCTGTCTAGTGCAGAGGATTCCTCTCTTCAAAGGAAAAAAGAGACTAGAGAGCCTTTACAGAGGGTGCACAGTGAAGCTCCTGTGGCCTCCGACCCCTGACTCCCAACCCCAGGGTATAAGTCTCCAGATGGCCTAAGCAGTTTAATGTATAACATGAACCTATGTCCCTTCTTTTATACAAACATCTGCTTATTCCTCTTACTGTGTCTGTTGTCGTGCATCTAAAAGCACCCACGCACCTTGAGAGGGACACTGGGATTACCTTAGGTGCTGCCAAGCACACTGGGTACGCCCTCTGTGGGCACTGCTCTCACATCTGTACCACAAAGGGGATCAGCCCAGAAAATTGTAGGAGCACTTTTTTAAAAAAGATTATTTATTTATTTATTTTCAGAGAACGGGGATTGGAGAAAGAGAGGGAGAGAAACATCAATGTATGAAAGAAACATCGACTGGTTGCCTCCCCCACTCGCCTAACTGGGGACCTGGCCTGCAACCCAGGCATGTGCCCTGACCGAGTTTGTAGGCTGACGCTCCACCTACTGAGCCACACCAGCCAAGGCTGTACGAGCACTTTTTATTTCAAGATACTAGATAAGGCCCTGGCCAAGAGGCTCAGTTGGTTGGAGTGTTGCCCCGTACACCAAAAGGCTGCAGGTTTGATTCCTGGTTAGGGTACACACCTAGGCTGTGGGTTCAAACCCCGGTTGGAGCACGTAAGGGAGCCAACTGATCAATGTCTCTCTCTCCCTCTCCTTTCTTTCCTCTCTAAAAATCAATGGAACATATCCTCGGGTGAGGATGAAAAAAAAGAAAGAAAAAGGAAAAAGATACTAGGTATGTGTAAATGCTGATGGTGCTGAGAATGCCAGCTGTCTCTCACTGTCAGAGTCACTCTTCAACTTCATGAATTGGCAAAATGAATTGATGGGATAAAAGGCATCCTGGTGGTGCTTTATGTTTTTTCAAATATTCATTTTTAGAGAGACAGGAAAGAAGGGGGAAAGAGAAGGAAAGAAACATCAATGTGCAAGAGAATCATTGATTGGTTGCCTCTTGCACGTCCACATCTGGGGACCTGGTCCGCGACCCAGGCATGTGCCCTGACTGGAAATCGAACCAGCAACGTTTTGGTCCGCAGGCTGGTTTTCAATCCACTGAGCCAAACCAACCAGGACTTGGTGGTGCTTTAATTTGTACATCTCTTACTACGTGTGCAGGTGACTACTGTTTCATGCTGAAATGCCAGTTCGATTTGTTTCCCCAAGATCAAATAGCCGAGCCCTTTCCAAGTAAGAAGGGAGGGATGTGGGGAAAGGGTGCCTACCGTGTGTACTCGGATCCCACCACCCGTGCATACTCGGCTCCCACGCCTAGGAGGTCACAGGCCGACACCAGGTCCTTCTCAAGGGTGTGCAGTTGCTAAAAAGGACAGAGAACAATCATCTTTGCTTCCAAAACTCTTGCTTTATAGTACTTAGCACCAGACCTTCATGCTTCATTAGAGAGTTAAAGTGACCCTCCCCACCTGTCAACAAAATTGCCTCAGTGTCAGTTTTGAGCTAAATTAACCAAATCATGTCATCATTGTTGACTGCTTTGAGTACAGAACTTTGTTCTGCCTACAGTGTACATCATCTAAGTTTAATGTTGCATAAAGCCAGCAGTTAACACTCATGGGCATGGACCCCCAGGGCTGCACAAGTGTGTCTCTGCACTTTGCAGGTCACCTTCAGGGGCTGATCACTAGGGAGGAGCCAGAAGTAGCCCAAACAAGGAGAAACACCTTCAGGGATAAGTGTCTACAGGAGTTTCAAACCCAAAAGCCTTAGCAGACTAAAAGGAAGGGATATTGTGGGGACTCAGTTGAGCCTGAGCTCCCAGGTGCATGCAGCACCCTCCAACTCTATGACCTGAGGCAGGTGCCTCAATGCCTGATCCACTACCTATCTGCCATGGGCAAAGCATACATGGGAGGATTAAAGAAGACAATGCTGTGTGGGATAGCAGTAGGCCAGGGGGAAGAGCTCAGGAATACTGGCTGGGTGAGCTCTTCCCAGAAGAGACCCTGATTCACACCCTATTGGAATGAGGGGCTCCCATCGGGGGCAGGGAGGAACAATTCCAACCAAGGGCCCATGCCTTGTATACACAGGCAGTGATAGGACTGTGTCACGGAAGGTAGGCAAGAAGCAGTATAAAGTAGACCGGGTCAGGGACAGGAGAGGGGGGAGGCTGGCAGTGAGAGGGAAATATGGGCAGCACCCAGGACAGAAGAGGCATCTCTCAGAATGGAGCCAACCTACCCCAGAGCCTTCAGGCCCAGTCACTAGAGCCAAGAAGGCCCAGTCCAGAGAGCACCATCTGTCTAAGCATCCCAGAGCACTGTGACCAGGGCACCACTATATCTGGGGAGCTAAAAGGAGGTTATTAGAGGGGGGACGAGTTTGTGTCACAGCAACCCTGTAAGGGCCTAACTCTAGCAGGTATTCACTGCCCAATGGGCAGCCCCTTGGAATCTCAGCACAGCTTTTAAAAAAGATGGTGGGCTTCTGGCAAGAAATGTTCCCAAATTTAAGTGAACACAGGCCAAAAGGAGAACCGAGAAGGGAGGGGAATGCAATGACAAGGCCTGAGTGAGCCGCTGGGGAGACAGGCCCTCCTACCAACCACCCCTGATGCTGAATGTAAGACCTGTGCTGGGGCTACTGCTGAGGCTGGAGGGGACTTGTGAGCAGGCTAAAGAATCATTCCTGTGTCCCCATCCTCTTGGTGCAGTAGTCTAAGGAGGGCCTGTGTGTCTGGAGTCTGCCTTTATTTGTAGTTAGGTGGGTGTGTCCTAAGGTCACGACCCCACTCAACAGTCACACATCTTGGCCAGGCCTACAGTACTCACAGCAAGCTGGAAGAGCAGGCGGCAGTGCCAGTATGGGGTCTGCTGTGAAATCTGGATCGCTTTCCGCAGCAATGGCTTTGCTGCATCGACAGAATTCTGAAAGGAAACAGTCACACTTAAGAGAGGAAAAGAAAGAAACTGGCAAACAAGCTGGATTCCTTATGCAGCAACTGGAGTGCCAGAAGGCCACTCCCATTCACACTCATCAAAGGATTTGGGATTGCCGATATACTTTATTAAAAGAAGAAAGATATTTTATTGGACTCACTGGCTGGGAGGTTTTTGCATTGCTCTTAAAATAACTCATTCGACTAAACTGAAAGTAGCTTTAGTCCAATTAAATGACAATTACCATCTTTATTGTTCTACAAGAGAGAGGGGCCAGGCGTGTGAAGCACCCACTCTCTGCTGCCCAGGGAGGCTGACACGCTGCTGCTCAAAGAGGGAAAAGGTGAGTTTCAGCTACACCTGAGATCAGGAACCAGATTAAGAATAACTATATGGACTTGTTCAGGAACTAACTGTCTTTAGCCTAAGAACAAGGCTGTTTTCCAAGTCTCTGGAAAGTCTCAGAAAAATATTCTATTGGCCCTCATGAGCAACTGATCACCCAGAGCCACCCCATGTCAGGATACAGAAGGCAGTAAAGTAAAGGTAAGCATTAAAAGCCAAGAGGAAGTCAGTTCACTCCTGAAAGCACCAATTTGCCATGGTACCTTCACTACAGGGAGAGGGGCTCTGCTTTCAGAAACCATAGGTTCTTACCTCTTGACAGTATAATTCAGACAAAAGACTTGCTGCTTCAAATTTAACATCTTCAAACTGTGGGATCTAGTGACATCTGGTTAAGGAAGTACAGATGCTGCTAAAAGGTCAGTTTAAAAGGAAGAAAGCATGGGGTTCTTACACTGCATAAGTTTGCTGGTCAGGTGCATTCTCACTTGCTCTGAAACCCCAAGTTCATGCATTCCCCCAGCAATCCCCGAGCTTGATGCTGGCCAGATGTGGAGCTGGAAGCCAGGGCTTGAGGAGGAGCATGGCACCAACGGAGAGGCTGATGGTCTGAAGGGGAAGCCAAGGCTGAACAGAGATTCTCCAGGTGGTCTGAGGGGCAAGAGCTAAACCCACGGGGTACATCATAGCAGGAATTCACATTTCTAATATATTCTTTTTATTTAAACAGAGCACTTCTTAAAGGAAACAGTACTAAGAAAAGGATACTTGCTGTGATATCAACCACTGAAAGAGAAAGAAAAAAGTATTAATTCTCAGCCAAATGCTTGGCACATGCTCACTAGCTCTGCTTTGGGGTTTACAGATTGTCCTGTCACAAAGACTGCAGGTGTTCAGGTAAGTGGGAAGGTGGCCTATGGGCTCATTTCCTCCTAACCCAGCAACCAGAGCGTGCCTGGGGGAGAGGGAAGAAGCATTTGCTCCCTTACTGACAGGGTCTTCCTGTCCTACCAGGCTCCTGAGTTCAGGCCAGAGCCCCTCCCACTAGGGCCACAATGTTTCAGAGGGGGAAAGAGTTGAGAGGGGCCCTCACATGCCACTCATTGCAGTATCCTGACAGCAAATCATGACATATGAGTAATCAATTACAACTGGAGAGTGGATCTGGGGGGTGTCAGTCCTTTCTTGGAAGCAGCATTTAAAAGATGCTTGGAAATGAGCAAAGTTAGCTTCAGAGAGGAGGGAGGAAAGCTCCAGGAAGGATTTGTGTGGGCAGCACCAGGACAAGAGGTGGCAGAGATGATTCTGAGATCTGAGCTTGCAGGTCCCTCTGTTGGCATACATGCAAGATGTGGTTCAGACAATGACATACTCCCACTGGGGACTTCTGTGCCCTTGAGTTCCACATTCCAACAGGAGGTAGTGAGGTGCCAGAAGAGTCTACCACACTGACCACAGTCTGTCAGACCGTCTAGGACTCAAGTATTCATCTGATACCTGTTCCACAAATGGTCTCAAGAGTTCTGATGGGTGTTGGGAAGGCAGATCTTGAACTGAACAGAAGACCCTGACTTGCCATGCTCTGTGGGAGAACAGCACAAGGTGGGGGTGGGGGTGCACATCTGGGGTTGGGATATGTGTGTGTGTTTCCAGGCAATGGAGGAGTGGGAGGTGCTCTCGGCAAAGAAGAGCCTGAGAAAAAGCAGAAAGCCAGGAAGATAAGGTTGGAAGCTTATGTGCTATACTGGCAGTGGTGACTGTGGGTCAGAATGCCCTGATGTCACCCATAGAGGCTGACTCAATCAGAGGCATAAAACAAAAGCGCCCAATGACATCTTATTTATTGTTTAAAAGATTTTATTTATTTATCTTTAGAGGGGAAGGGAGGGAGAAAAGGAGAGAGAGAATTATTGATGTGCGAGAGAAACATCAATTAATTGCCTCTCACACGCTTCCAACTGGGGAATTGGCCTGAATGCAGGCATGTGCCCTGATTGGGAATCAAACCAGTGACCCTTCAGTTCACAGGCCTGTGCTCAGTCCACTGAGCCACACCAGCCAGGGCAGGTCTGAATTTTTAAGAGTATCCTAGCTTTCCAGCACTTAAGATGTTAAGTGAGGACGTGGTGGGCCCTCCAGTGAGAAACTCTGGATTCTCTGGGTCTTCCGGTAGGAACCGTGACCAACTGTACTAACAACGCAGAAGCCAAAAAAATTTGTGTATCATCTCTGTGAAGGGGTTAAAGGGACGACTGAACAGACTTCCTGTTGCTGTTGTGGGTGACATGGTGGTAATCATGTGGCACATCCAGTGGTGGTAATCAAACAACAAAGGTCATACTGGAGAGAAGATTGAGTGTTTCTTTATTTTGAAGATAATGTGGAGGTCAGAGTAAACAATAAAGGCGAGATGAAAGGTTTTGCCATCACAGGACCAGTAGCAAAGGACTGTGCAGAATTTTTGGTCCAGGATTGCATTCAATGTATTTGTATTCAGTGTATTTGTGAAGAAAAAAAAAACATTAAAAATTATTCCTCCACCCCCAACAAAGAGTATCTGAGATGCAGCAAAGAGAATGCAGAGGGAAGTGGAGCCAGAGGCTGAAGGCCCAAGGGGCTGCTGACTGGGAAGGTGAGCAGGAGGAGGGGCCAGTGAAGTCTGGGGGCAGCTTTGGGTCTGGAGACGCCTTTGGGGCAAGAGTGAGTGGTGGAGAAAGAAGACACAAAAGAGGCTGGGAAATACTTGGAACTGGATCCCAGACCAGCTGCCTGAAAGACACAAGGGGCTGGGGGGAGCTGTGGAAGAAGAATAGAGAAAAGAGAAGGGGGGTTGGGGAGGAGGAGGAGGAGGAGGGGGGGGGGAGAACTCAGTGCCACTGAGCTCCTCTTTCATGCACACGCACACAAGCACATGTGTGGGTGCACACACAATGCACACATGTACACGTGTGCTTTCAGAGCCCAAGCAAAATGCACTCTGCAGCCAGCCTGAGTATACCTTCCCAAAGCCCCACTGCAGCAGGGTCAGCAGGGGCTCAAGGTCCCCAGAAGGAAGGGCCAGTGCCTGCTGCCAGGAGTGCAGTCTCAGAGGTGAGGTTCCTCACCTGAAGGCTGTCTACAGAGACAGCGGGGACAAGCCCAGTTACAGCCACGTGTATATGATGCCACGAATGTGGTAAACACAGAAGTTCGGGCTTGTTTTCTAAAAAAGCCATTCCTTCCCACGGGGAAAGGCAGTCCAGCAAAGTAAACTTCCTGAAGGCCACCAACTTGGAGGAGGAATGGGATGCTATGGAGAAGACTGCGTAACTGAAGAGCTGGGCTAGGGGCAGGCTGAGATCTGGCCCAACCCTGAGAATCAGTGGTTCCACAACTCAACTCCACGGGCAAGACCTACCTCGGGCAAGGCGTCTGTGCAGAAGGGGAGCCCTCTAGCAAGAATACAGGGTGGATAAAGAGAACACAGAGGACACACACAAGGACGGGACTGGGGGTATGGGCCCACATGGAGGAGCTGGATCTTGGTGGTCCTTGGCATCTGTTCCCAGGGTCACAACCTGCTTTCATTTTCTTATGTGTATGCTGTGCCCCTACTTTAAACATCCCCACATGGGGGATGTTAGGTAAAGCCTTACGATGCGCCTCCTCATGGTACTGCATACCTAGTTCATGGAACGGTCTGACGCACAGGAGGTGCTTGGGAAACATTTGTCACACAAACAACTTCATCTAGTGTCACCACAAAATGAGAGCTTCCTTATATGTGAATGGCCACAGAACTGAGGCTTATGACTTTCAAACACAAAGACCTAACTCCTAAATGACATCAGACAGCTCCCTTCAAACATCACTGCTCTGTGTCCAGGAATCAGCACCAGTGACACCTTGAGCCATCCCCCCGACAATGACCCAGTTCCAAAGCTAGAAGCTACAGAACTGGCCCAGTGTCAGGGCAAGCCAGTCCACTTTCTCAGATTGATTGTCAGTCAGATGCCAATCAAATGACTTCATTTTTATATATTTTTAACACTTATAACATAAAATCACAAATCAGAAATATACAAACATCAGAAATATATGCATCTCACAAATAAAATACCAAGGTTGCTACCTTACCCAAAGCTGCTACCTCATCTTATGTTTTACTTTGTAACGTTAAAAAACAGCTTTTATGTCTCCTCCTTCATGATAGGAAAGCAGCCAAAGTGAGTGCAGGCCCTGTGCTGTGGGGAGGCTGCAGGCTCAGGGCAGACCTGAACAACCCTACCAAAAGTCCCTGGGGTCACCTTGGGGCTCTCAGGGAAAGCAAGGGTCACTGCAGGGCCAAAATCTACCCTCAGGGATGGAAGGACCCAGATCAGCATACCTTTCATGCTTGGAGGATCCAATTCAGGGTTGAGAGCATTTTAAGGATTCTTTGTACTTCTTTTTTTTTTTTTTTTTTTTTAAGATCAGGTTTTAAATAACCAAAATGTGCAGAAAGTTATCAACTGCAACATCTTTGGGATGAAGCACAGTACTTAGGAGCCAGTCTTGCCTCTTTTTCCTGAGTGACAATGTTTACAAGCATCTCCCTGTCAACTCAGAAGTGGTCTCCACCTTGTGGGTTTGTTGAGGATCCAATGAGAGACAGTGTCCTAAAAGCATGAATGTATGGCCTGGCATGCAGAAGGCACCAACAATACTATGGTAATTCCCAGGCAGAAACCAGAAGAATCGAGCTGGAGGGGAGGCAGAGAGCATGATGGTGGAACTGTGATGGTTCCTAAACAAATTTCAAATCCTGAGGTCAGAGATTCATAGAGCAAAGAAAATGGAAATGAAAAGAGGAGGAAGCACAGATCACTCTTCCATAAAAATGCTTAACACCAAGCTCTGTAAATACAGCTTCTGCACAAGGTTCTGCTCCTGGTGAACGGGGCATGAAATTTAGCAGGACACAGTCATGATCCTGGAGGATAACAGATCTGCTCCAGTTGTGCCTGATGATGAAAGGCTCACCACTGAGCCCCTTCAGGTCTTAAAAAGAGGAAGGGAAGCACTGAATTACTTTCTGGGATGGTAAAACAGAGACTGTCAGGCTAAACCTGAAGGAAACATTAACAACTCTCTGGACAGCAGTTTGGAGCTGCTTTCTAGTTCAGATGAGCAAATTCGCCACTAAAAAGGAGCTCTGTTCCAAAAGCAATGAGAAAATAAACGCAGCCTTGACATGGATACTGCAGTCAGAGAGACCACTGTACGTAGAATGACTGCCTGGATTACAGCAAATAAAGATCAATTATTTCAGAGAAGTAGCATTTATTTCTCTGTGGCTCTTAGATCAGAAAAATTCTAAGACGATGATGTATTTTCCAGGCCAAGGGATAAAGAGAAATATGACAAAAAATGAGAAAGTTAAGGGGGAATGTGCAAATTACTGAAATGGAACTGTCTGCTCGAAAGGCAGTGTGAAAATAAGGAAGGCTAAAAGGTCACAGAGGAATAGATGTATAGCAAGAGGAAAAATAAGGTGAAAAAGAAATGTAAAGGAACACAATTTGACAGAAATAGTCTCGCAATTTCTCTAGCCAAGAGACTTCTGAGTAAAGCATCATCCTTTATAATCACGAACTATTTACTGAAGGAATCAGAGCAGCCAAAAACTCTGACAACACATCTACATCGCTGCCAAAACCACAATCAAAAGAGAAAGGCTCTCAGGTTAAGGGTCCGATTGTACACTGTAATAGTTACAGGATCTACCGAGCAGACCCAAGGAATGAGGTAGCCAGGAGCGGCTCCAAGGGTCTGCAGAGGCAGGTTTCATTGAGATCAATGACTTCAACCTCAATAAAGCCACTGAGGAAAGGGAGAAACACCCTTCACGCCTCTGATGAGAACACTTAACAGATGATTCTTTCAAAGCTGGTAGAATTAATGAAGCAGATGGGTAAGTTTATTATATATTCCTTCTATAAAGCTTACAAATACAATTAAGAAAGCAGTTAGAAACTGACATTAAGCAGACAGAAAAGTAAATAATCTAACCTTATATTTAAAAAATACTATTACCAAGGAGGTTATCATTTCTCAGAGAAAGCAAATGATGATGAAAACAACAGGGAAGCTGAATGTAGTACTAACTCTAGAGGCCAATTAAGTTTTACCTACAGCACTTATAAGTTAGAGAAATTAGTTCAGGAAAGAACAGCAGGGGGGATGATCAAGGAGAAAATTGTCATAAAATACTTGAAAGTTATTTACCTCTTTAAAAAGTTTTTGTTTTTTGTTTTTGTTGTTGTTGTTACTCTGGGTTACTCCCTGAAAAGAAATTGGAACCCCTTTGGCCATTTGCTCTTCAGGACTAGAACCTAGCAAACCACTTCTCAAAAGAATATATTATGATTCTTTATCAAGTGAGTCTGGGAAAGGAAAGAATAAAAGTTCGTAGCTGCTTGATTAGAGAGAAACACACAGCTGATAAAGAATGAAGATTAAAGAAAGCATGCTTGAATTGCAATGCAAAAGAAGATCATAAACAACTGCAGAAAGAAAACAGCATGGATAACTGCACTTCAGTTGAAATCTGAACAAATTCCCAGCTGGGGATGCAAATGACAGAAAGAAAAGGATTTCCAGGTGTTAATAACAGCAGTATGAGCTATGGAGGGGACCTGTGGCTCTGTAGAAGACCCCACAAGATACAGGGTTCTGTAAAATCAAGGGAAGCCACTTCGCAAGGTTAAGAGTTTAAGAGTACGAGTCCAAAAAAGCCAAGTGGCTACAAGGAAGCAATCTGAGGCATGGCTGCTTCCCTTTGACAGCACTAACTTACCAAAATGCAATGATATACACAGTGACTATAAGATACTGTCAGAAACAATGGTTTCCAAGACAAAGGAAGGGAGGTGGCAGGATTTGTTATTTATCAAGAGAAGGGAGAACTTCAGAACAGGGACCCTGGGCCCCAGGCCCTAGGAGTCACAGCCCCCAGCCACCCCATATCTAAGGAAACCTGGTGCCTTATTTGATCTCAGCCTCATCATTGCCCCAGAGAGACCCTGACACAAACTAGTCACAGGCCACTGACAGCTTGGGCACTCCTTGGGAATCGCCTGACACCCCAAGGAGTTCTCCAGGCTCACTTCCTTTACCCCATTTAAGGTTTTGCTCAAATAGTTACCTCTGCCAAAAATGGCTCCCCATCAACTCCACCCTTTCTCCCTGGTCCATGTTTTTCATGGTTCTTCTATCACTGCCTAACCTCTTACTACATATTTATTGTCTCCCTAACTAAAATATAAGCTTATGTGGGCAGGGACTGTTTTAGTTATTGCTGATCCCAGCACCTAGAAGAGGGCTTGGCACCTGGTGTGAGCTGAATATGTGTGGAATGACTGAAAAAATAAAACTGCACAAAACCAGTAACAATTAATTGTCTTGGCACAGAACCTGGAGATCTTAAGCCTGAGTTTGAGCCCAATTTTGTTAATAACTTGCCATGTGGCTATGGCCAAATCACTTTACCTCTCTGGGTCCTTACTGCCTCACTGCTGAAACAAGAAAGTTGATCAAGCAAGGAGTAAAGTTCCCTTCCAACTCTTTACAGTATGTAAAACAAAGATCTTGTATCCTCCCAAAGGCAACTAATTATCAACCACGGATGGGTTCCAGTTTACTTCAGATCGATACATTTTATTTTACTTTTAAAGTATTTATTTATCTTTTGGAGAGAGGGGAAGGGAGGGAGAAAGAGAGGAAAAGAAACACTGATGTGCAAAGATATAGTACACTGATTGCCTCTCAATGCAGCCAACTGGGGACCTGGTCCAAAACCTAGGCATGTGCCCTGACCAGGAATCGAACAAGCGCCCTATTGGTTCACAGGCTGCACTCAATCCACTGGCCCACACCAGCCAGGGCAGATCAATACATTTTAAAAATCTAAGTTGCTTCTTTAATCAGAATAAGAAAGTAAATGGCAAATGAAAGCATGGTCTGACAGGAGTTCAGTGTTGCTGTGAGAAGATTCTTTGAAGCACCAAGACCTCACAAGTCAAGACGGGAGGTGGGGAGGTTTAGGTCCGCCCTCTGAAGAGGATGGACTAGTGGGAGGTGGGAAAAAAAGAAGTCACCGGGTGAATACAGAGAAAGCAAGAGCTGGGAGATCCCCTTCTCCCAACCTTCACCATTGAGCAACTGGTCCTGGAATCGAGACCCCACATACACACACACACATACACTGTTCTACCTCCTTATAGGACTTAAAGTGACTAACTCTAGGCTCTGGGCCTTTGCCTCCCATATATGACCCCACACATCACTAATGGGGGCACGATACTCTCCAGACACTTAATCAGACTTCCGGGTCCAGGGAGGGAATGCTTTCCTAGATTTTCTGAGACAGAACTTCAGATTCCCAAGGGATGCCTGGACTGTCACCATGACCCTCCATTATCCCGAGACACTCTAGGAGGGAGAGTTAAGGCTGATACTTCCGGGGCTGAGCCCTGAGAAGGTGGAGGCTGCAGGACGCGCTGGCGATCTGGGGACGTCTCCATAGGCGCCAACAGGTCGTCTTCTGAAAACCTGAAGAACTCGGGGACCCTGTTTCTCCTCAGAAGAGCGGGGTCCTGGACCCTGTGTTAAATAACGTATGGGGCGAGGACCTAGGGTTCCCCAAGAGACTGGCGGCTTTGGGGTCCTGGGATTCATGCGGAAGTCGCACCTCAGGTCCCCCAAGGAGCGGCCCAGGCTGCCCTCACCCGCTGCGGTCGCGGCCCGTCAGCTCGGGTCCCAGAAGGAGCCTGCACTCCTCCCTCGCTGCAGGGCCCGCGCTCACCGCTTTCTCCAGATGGCTACGCGCCTGCTCGCTGTTCTTCGTGTGGTGGTAGAGCACGGAGCCAAGCTGCAGGTGCGTGCGGGCCTCGATGCGCTGCGGCGGCTTGAAGGGGAACACAGCCTGCAGGCAGTGTACACATAGGCGGATCTTGGGAGGGCTGGACGTGCGGAAGTGCTCGGCGAAGCCCAGAAGTGCCAGGTACCATGACTCGGCCGCCTCAGCCTGCGCTGCTTGGGCCGCGGCCGCCTGGGCCACTGCCGCAGCCTGAGCCGCCATTTTGGCCTCCACAACAACAAGCCGTCGCCAGAGGGAGGCGGAAGCAGGCGCACGGGGCGGGGCCGGCACACCTTGCGTCTCTCGCGAGAGCTGCTGCACAAAGCATCCTGGAACATGTAGTTTATATTTGGAGTAGCTGCGACTCCTGGAAGGTGTGAAAAAAGACGACGTCTTTTGGTCCGCGGGACTGAAAACAGGCATTGCCAATAGGCCGAGGTTTGTGTTCCTGCGAGGAAGGCCACAGGTGTCCCCGGAGTGTCAGGGTATGGATGGCCAACGTGGACTACATATCCCATTAGGCCATGCGCACTATAACTTGCCTCCTCAGGTGGCACCGGGGCATTGTGGGATTGGATGAGTCTCAAGATGGACAATCGGGATGTTGCAGGTAACAGCCCCCGCCTCCCTTCTAGTGTCTGCCTCAGTCCTGCAGAGTACGCGTCGCTTTTTCGTCCTCGGTCGGGCCTGCCCCAACTCGCCGGCTCCTCGCCTCAGCCTCTGGGCGACCGGAAGCGGCGGGCTCTGCACCCCTCCGATTTACCGAGATCCCAGACCCAGTTGCTGCCCCCTACCCCGGGCCTGGTTTGCTGAGGGCGCCTCGCTTCCGTAAAGAAGGACACCGAGTCCGCCGTGCGTTTCCTTTACGAAAAAACCACCTTCAGGGCACTTTCAAGCTCTGCTCCCCGAAACACCGGCAACCTTGGGCTGTTCTACGCCCCTCTTTTCATAGCTGCCTTCTGGTTTGTGTGCTGCTTTCTGGAAAAGCTGCTTTTCCGAACCGCTCTTGGACATTACTGGGTACACACATTCCTGGGTCTTTCGAGCTTCCACCTGACCACAAGTCTTACTCTTCTCTCTCTTCCATCCCTAGCCACCCTTAACTGGATGCATTCACCGAGTCAGCAAATACTGTGTGCCAGTTACTGTGCTGGGTGCTGGGGATGCAGTGGTAACCAAAACAGAACTCCGCTTTCCTCTACTTAGGGTGTCAGACAATGCACCACAGGAAATATTTACAAAGAATTATGAAGTGAGAGTAGGGTTGGAGGCTGCTGATATTGGGTGGTCAAGGAAGGCCTTTTTGAGCAGAAGATACTTGAGGTGAGGAGGCCTGCAGGATAGAGCCTTCCCCGTAGAGGGGAATGGCAAGCACAAAGGGCTTGGGGTGGGAAGGGCTTGCCATTTTGAAAAATGTCAAGGATGAGGAAGAGGGCCATCTCTGGCAGGGCCTTGAGAATCGACTTTCAAATTTGGATTTTATTCTGTGTCCCATGGGGAAACTTAAAGGTGTCTTCTCAATCTTCACAGCTACCGCCATGTTTGAAGACACCATCATCTTTTGCTTGCAGCCAGAGAGCCTCCTCATTGGTCTCTTTACTGTACATACTGTCTCCAATTCATAGCCAGAATGATCATAAAAATTACCTATTGGATATTGTCAGCTTGATACTCCCTGATACTTCCCGAAGACCTTAAAGTAAACCCCAGACTCTCTTTCTTGCACCTTCATTCCTGGAACCATTCACTCAGGCCATACCAAATCCTCACTGGTCTTTGGATGCTCCCGATTAATTCATCCTTTGGTTTTTGCATCTGCTCCTTTCTCCCTTCAACTTGTTCTCTATGTGGGTTTTCAGGAAGCTGGTTCTATAAGGTTTCAACTTAATGCTTTCCCTTCTAATAGTTATTTTCTGGCTGCTAGCTTTAGGTGTTCCTCTGTTATTCTTCACCCATTTTTGATTTCCAGCATAAAGCTCTTATCATGGTTTTGCAATTACTTCTTTACAAGTCTATTGTCTCCTCAGCCAGATGTGAGTTCCATATGGGGCCCTGTCTGTCTTGTTTAGCACCTAGCATAGCACCTCATACATAGCTCGGTAAATGTTTGCTGAATAAATGAATGAATGGATGTATGAATATCAATTTGAATATAGCAGCTGCTGGGCATGTTTATTAAGCAAAGGTGATTTCTGATATGCTTCTTTTCCCTTCCCAGGAAAGGCTAACCGGTGGTTTGGGGTTGCTCCTCCCAAGTCTGGAAAAATGAACATGAACATTCTTCACCAGGAAGAGCTCATTGCTCAAAAGAAACGGGAAATTGAAGCCAGAATGGAGCAGAAAGCCAAGCAGAATCAGGTGGCCAGCCCTCAGCCCCCACATCCTGGCGAGTAAGTACCCTCTGAGGCTATATTGGGGTCTTAGAGGATCATGGGCAGAGGGTTTTGCTTATAAGAGCAGTCATGATATATCTGCACTTGACCACACAGCCTGATTGTGCAAGGAGAGATGCAAAGGGTGTGGGGGGACCCAGAGGCTGGCCTGCCAGCTGTTTCACTCAGCAGTTATTCTGACAACCTGTGGGCCAGGGGTCAGAGATATAGCACAGAGCAGAAACCCGGACGCCTCTGCCCTTATGGGGCTCACAGTCTACTAGGAAAGGGATACCAGTTCAACCCCCATTGCTGCTGGTAGGTAACGTGAGGTAGTGTGTTTCCCACTGTAGAGGCACAGAAGAGACTTTGCATTCTAAAGATCCGAACAGAGTCAGGCCGCCCAAGCTGTTATGCCAAAGGGGCTGTTCTAGAGCCAGGCAGGAGGTAGCTTAGGCAGTGTTTCCTCCTGCCTGTCCTGAGAAACTCTGTGGGCACCCAAGGGTTTTGAGCAGGGTTGGTGTGATCAGAGTGACAAGATCCAAGAATTTCAGGCTGGAGATTGACAATCAGAAAAGCAACCCATTCCTCTGTGGTCTGAAGTGTGGATTGTGTTAACCCTCCACAGAGTTCTGTCCCAGCTCCCACCTTTCCTAAGAGTCTGTGGCTTCTCCTTACGGGCAGGATTTAGACCTCATTTCTATTGGAACCCAGAGCCTGGCACCTCCAGGGCACCCAGGAACTTGGGGACTGGATGTTGAACAATCTGTCAGTGGGTGGGTTCTCATCCCGGAGGTTTATGGAAGGACTTGTTCCAAAATGGGAAAGACCTTGTAGGATTGTTTCAAGAGAGTCTCCAGGAGGCTCTGGATCACAGCTCTAGGATCAGGCAGCTAAAAGGGAACATCAGGTGGGTGGATGCATGGTATAGGTAACTATGCAGATAAGTTGTAAACACCAGCATTTAAATTTTCTTGCTGAAGAAATAAACATTTAAGTTGTCTTCAGATAACTATTTTGATAACACGCCCTTCCCAGGTCTTTGTTTTACGAAGTTGTGATCAATTTTGTGTGTTGCTTTCTTTCTGCCTACTTTTTCTGTTTTTCCCATCACTCAAGGACATTTTTTTTTTTCATTGCTTTTATAGAGAGAGGAAGGCTGAGAGAGAGAGAGAGAGAAAGGGAAAGAGAGAAACATCTATGTGAGAGAAACATTGAGTGGTTGCCTTCTATATATGCTCTGATTGGGGGTCGAACCTGTGACCTTTCAGTTACAGAACGATGCTCCAGCTGAGCCACACCAGCCAGGGCCCCCCTGACCCCAATTTTTAAAAGAAAGACTTCCCTGAATTATGACTTTAGAGCCATCAGTGTTTTCTTTTTTTTTCTTTTTTTCTTTTTTTTTTCTTTTGTGGATTTTAGTGAGAGGGGAAGGGAGGGAGAAAGAGAGGGAGAAAAACACTGATGTGAGAGAGAAACATCGATTGGTTGCCTCGAACCCTGACCAGGAATTGAACCGGTGACCCTTTGGTTTGCATGATGATACCCAACCAGCTGAGCCACAGTGGCCAGGCCAGGCTAGGGCCATAATTGTTTTTAAGTTTTATTTATTCTTACTGAGATGACATTCACATGCCATAAAATTGACTTTTTAATTTTTAAACTGTTCAATTTAGTGTTTTTCAGTGTACTCACAGTCTCATGCAACTATCATCACTGTCTAATTACAAAACATTTTATCACCCCAAAAAGAAACTTCGTACCTAGTAGCCATCACTGCCCATTCTCCCTCCATCTGCCCCTGGCAACCATTAATCTGGTTTCTTTATTTTATTTTTGTTTTAGAGAGAGGGTAAGGGAGGGAGAGAGAGACGGAGAGAAACATGAATGTGTGATTGTTGATCAGTTGCCTCTCACACAGCCCCAACCAAGGACCTGGCCTGACTGGGAATCAAACTGGCGACCCTTCGGTTCACAGGCTGGCACTCAATCCACTGAGCCACAGCAGCCAGGGCTCTAGTTTCTTTCTGCATGGATTAACCAATTCTAGATATTTCATATGATAGGCAGCCTTTTGTGTCTGCAGACATAATGCTTTCAGGGGGTCATTGTAGTGGATGGACCACATTTTATCTGTGCATCAAGAACCAACCCTTTTATTTTATTTTTTTAAGTATATTTTATTGATTGCATTGTTCAAGTAGTCCCAATTCTTTTTTCCCTTTACTCCCCTCCACCCGGTACCTCCCTTCCCTCCAGCAATCACACCACTCCTTAGTTCATGTCCATGGGTCGTGCATATAAGTTCTTTGGCTTCACCCTTCCCTATATTATTCTTAACTTCCCCCTGTCTATTTTTTTTTTTAATTTATTTTTAGAGACAGGAGAAGGGAGGGAGAGAGAAACATCAATATGTGGTTGCCTCTCGCACGCCCCCAACTGGGGACCTGGCCCGCAACCCAGGCATGTGCCCTGACTGGGAATCAAACCGGCGACCTTTAGGTTTGTAAGCCGGTGCTCAATCCACGGAGCCACACCAGCCAGGGCCCCCATGTCTATTTTGTACCAACCAATTATGCTTCTTAATCCCTGCACCATTTCCCCATTTCTCCCCCCTCCCCCTCCCCCTCCTAGCTGATAACCCTCCAAATGATCCCCATACCTATGATTCTGTTCCTATTTTGGTTTGCTTAGTTGGATTTTGTTTTTATTTTTTAGATTCAGTTGTTGATAGTTGTGAGTTTGTTGTCATCTTAATGTTGGTAGTTTTGATCTTTTTCTTAAATAAGTCCCTTTAACATTTCATATAATAATGGCTTGGTGATGACAAACTCCTTTAGCTTTACCTTGTCTGGGAAGCACTTCATCTGCCCTTCCATTCCAAATGATAGCTTTGCTGGATAGAGTCATCTTGGTTGTAGGTCCCTGCTTTTCATCACATTGAATACTTCTTGCCAGTCCCCTCTTGCCTGCAAAATTTCTTTTGAGAAATCAGCTGATATCTCATAGGTACCCCTTTGTAGGTAACTCTCTTCTTTTCTCTTGCTGATGTTAAGATTCTCTCTTTATCTTTCACCTTTGGCATTTTAATGATGATGTGTCTTGGTGTGGTCCTCTTGGTCTAGCTTGTTTGGGACTCGCTGTGCTTCCTGAACTTGTATGTCTATTTCCTTTGCCAAATTTGGGAAGTTCTCCTTCATTATTTTTTCACATAAGCTTTCAATTTCTTGCTCTTCCTTTTCTACTTCTGGCACCCCTATGATTCGGATGTTGGCACGTTTAAAGTTGTCCCAGAGGTTCCTAAGCCTTTCCTCATTTTTTTCAATTCTTGTTTCCTCATTCTGTACTGGTTGACTGTTTTTTTCTTCCTATGTTCCAAATCATTGGTTTGAACCCCAGTTTACTTCCCTTCACCATTGGTTTTGTGTGGATTTTCCTTTGTTTCATTTAGCATAGCCTTCACTTCTTCCCTTATGTGTTTGCTGTACTGAAGCATATCTGTCAAGCCTGTGAGCATCTTTGTCACCAGTGTTTTGAACTCTACGTCACTTGGGTTGGCTATCTCCTCGTCACTTAGTTCTCCCACTGCAACCTTGATCCGTTCCCTCTTTTGGGCCATACTTCTCTGTCTCCTCATCTTGACAGGCTCTTGTGTGTGTTTGCATTTGTGTCTTAGGTAGAGCTGTTGCTCCTGTTACATTGTAAGGGGCGGGGCCTTAGGTATTTGTCAGTACGGGTGACCCTTTTTACCACGTTGTGGTGCTGTATGTGGGGGAGGGGTCCGAGAGGGAACAATGCCACTTGCCCAGCATTCACCTCTTTTCCAGGCACTTCTCCCACTTTCATATGGGACTGGCGCCCCTCTAGCTGCTGCCCTGTCCGTCGTTCCCAGAGTCTGTGGGTCTGCAGATGTTCTAGGACCGTGGGGGCCCTTTAAACAAGTGGACACTACTGAGAGACTGGCAGTTGCCCCAACCCTCACTGATTTGCTCAGTCAGAAGCAATGAGGCTTTATTTTCACTGGCGTGGGCTCCATGAACTCTATGGTCTGGTCTTGTGCTGGAAGTGCTCCCCAGGTGTCCCTCCCTACTTTTTAAAACATGTGACTGCGCTTTCGAATGGCCTACCGCCACTGCCGCCACCACACTGCGTCCTTTGTGCCCTGTCTCCGCCCCTCCTACCTGTCTGGATGAGTATTTCTTCTTTATTTCTTTGTTTGTTGGACTTTCATGCAGCTCAGTTTTCTGGAACTCCTGATTATCTCTAGTTTTGTGGTAGTTGTATTCTTTCTTAGTTGTGGAAGGAGACGTAGTGTGTCTGTCTAGAACTCCATCTTGGCTGGAAGTCCCCTGTTTTTCTTTAAAAATTTTTTTATTTATTAAGACAGAGGGAGAGAAAGAGAAGCATTGAGTTGTTGTGCCACCTATTTGTGTATTCACTGGTTGATTTTAGCATGTGCCCTGACCAGGGATCGAATGCTCAATCTTGGCATATTGGGATGATGCTCTAACCCACTGAGATACCCAGCCAGGGCTGAGAGCCAGGCATTTTAACATCTGCGTAATACCCCTGCCATTTGTCTTAGGTGGTTTCCAAGTGGTATTTTTCGCTGCCTCAATACTGCTCTGAAATATTTTATTTCATCATTCCCAATATCTTCCTTTCCCTCCTGAGGGAGGTACACACAGTGTGAGAACATGGCCAGGTTCACCAGAAGGCCCTGCTTGTTTAGTGCCAAGGTTGATTATCAGCAAAATCTTCTCTTTCATATAAAATAACTTTTAATGCCTTTTTTTAAAAAGCTTTAAAGATAACTTATAAATATAATAGAAAATCTGGGTAATAGAGGATAGGAAAATAAGGAAAAACCAAAATTAGTTATGACCCTGCAACCCAAAGGCAAGTGCTGGTTGCATTTTGATAGGTTTTTCTAATAATTTTTAGTTCAGTTTTATTTTGACATAAATACGACCATACTGTAAATGTTGTTAACATCGTGGCTTGTTTTTCACCTAATGTTGCACTTGATTGCTTTATCTCTAAAATTTTGACTCCTTAGGGCTGCTCCATCTGCCCTGTGGATGTCCCATAAGTTATTTAACCAATGCCCCTTGTTAATTACTTAGGTTGTTTCCATTTTTAGTTAATTAGAATAGATTCTAGTAAAACTTTAATTTTAAAGGAAAAAAAGCTAGATCGGCACCTGCCTGAGCTTTTACTAACTTTTGGGTGTTTCCATATGATGAAGGTTACTCCACTTTGAGAAGCAGTATATATGAGGACTTTTTGAGGTAGGGGTTCGGATAGTATGTTATAATGGAAAATAGAAGAAGTAGGACACATTCTATGATCACAGCTTTATTTCCTCCTGCTTCTAATTTAGGGGACTAATCAAAGAAATATACCAAAGTGTTAATAGTGGCTGTCGTGAGGTGGGAAGACTTGAGTTTTTCTCTTTGTTTTCTATATTTCTATTTTTCTACATTCTTATGAGTTTGTAATGAGCCTCTATTACTTTTGTGATAGGGAAAAATGAATTTGAATTAAACATTCAGACCCCTGGGTTTGCTTTTGTGTTGATTTATTAAAAATAGTTTTAAACAATTTTTTAGGTAAAACATATTTGCAAAAAGAGAAAGAAAATAAAAAATAATAAAAATATATAATTTCCCTCTAATTCTCCCACCAAGAGATTGCCCTGGGTGTTTTCCCGTGTGTATCTAATCCCCATAGAAGTGCTGGCCAACTGAGGCCCAGATAGAGCTGCATTCACACATGGTACAGACACATACACATGCCATCTTTTGGAGAATTCTAAAGTCTATCTGGGAAGACAGACATGGGAGCCAATAACAACCCAGATAATTAGTTTACCACAGGTAGGAGAGGGGCTGTGCTGGAAGAGAGCAGGTGATTCTGAGTTGTGGGGGTCGTTTGGACTGGGAGGGTCAGTATTTGGGTAGGGTTGACATAATACGTGTAGCATTGCTTTGACTAGAACAAGATCGTTCCCACCTTATCACTCTGAAGGTTGCTGTATGCACTCAGCAGTTCCCAGACATCTCTGGGGGCTGGTTGTGGGTTCTACCAGGTAAGAACTCAGGTGGGTGCAGACTTGAGACAGGCAAGGCATGCCTGAGCCCCTCCATTTGAGGTTCACTCTCCCTCTCTTCTGTTTTGGGTCTAGAATTGCGAATGCACACAACTCTTCCATTTCCAACAAGTTTGCTAATGATGGCAGCTTCTTGCAGCAGTTTCTGAAGTTGCAAAAGGCGCAAACTAGCACAGGTAAGTGCTGTTTTCCTGTCCCGTCTCCTCTTACTCAGGCTCAGCCTCAAATTCATGCTGTGCATTCTCTGTCCCCGGGATCCCTTACTTCCCAGAAATGGCAGGTCCTGCCTCAGACTCATTTGTCTCATCCCGAGTTCATTAAGCACCCTCATTCCACTCATCCCCAACTAAACACCCAGGGGAGAGCATGTACCCTGCTCTCAATGTGCTTACCCTTTAGGAGCAGAGACAACCCAGATTTTAGTTCAGGGGCACGGAGGCCAGGACTAAGCAGGCCCAGTGCTGTGGGACCATGGCTGTAGTCGGAGTGGCAGCTCAAGTGTGAGCAGTGGGGTCCCCCTTTCATAGATGGGGAGCTGGCTGGCCCACAGGAGTCCATGAGACATGCCAAGTGTGAGAATCAACTCCCCTCAGGGAGCCCTCTCATAACTGTGGTTGTCCAATTTACTAGTTAGAGCTCATTTTTACTGTGAGAAAGTTATTGGTGAACTGGCTGACCTTCGGCCTTTATCACGTTTCCTAGGGAGAACAGCTTAAAAAACCTAACTCAAGGCCAAATTCGCCCACAGAAAGAGAGAACATGCTGCCTTTCATCGCAGGGTCATGGTCATGAGCTGTGTTTGAAAAGCCTTGTCCCAGCTTACGACTGACAACCAGAGGGATGGTTGTAAGCTGAGTGTAGGATTTAGGTCTTACCTGCAAAAGCTGGTGTTTTCCTGGGGCTATCTGTGTAGGTGTTAGGGACAGCTCTGACCAGAGCTGCTGCTTGCAGAGCTCTGTGCTGGATAACCAAAGTCATGCTCTCTGAACCTCAGTGTCCTCATCTGTGAAAAGGGGGTGGTATTTTCTCTGAGCGCCTACCACCTGTCAGGTGCGGTGCTGGAAGCTGAGGACCCATTCCCCAACAGCACTCAGCTGGGGAGACAGGGAAAGGTATACTACAGACCTGGAGCACAGGTATCCTTCCTTCCCTCTCCAGATGCCCCCCCCAGTGTGCCTAACGCCCCACCTCGAGTACTCCCTCGCACCGGGAAGAGGCCTCCCCTCATTAGCAGCCCACTGAGCCAGGTGAAGAACTATGTGCACGCCAAGCAGCTGCCCCTGGCCAGCCGCCCAAGTGTCTTCCAGTCACCCGATGAAGACGAGGAGGAAGACTATGAGCAGTGGTTGGAGATCAAAGGTAAGGTGGGGGGCTGCTGCCCTTCTTCCACCACTGCCTTCTAGATCTGTTGGCAGATCCATGGTCAGCAGGGAAAGCATGGCCGGGGGGTTGGGGTGCTTGGGACTTCAGTCAGGTGAGGCTCTTTGGGATGGGGTATGGGTGGGTGAAAGAATGGTGTGGGGAGGCGCTGAAGTGTAGGCTTCATCCTGGGAGCTGGTCTCCAGCTAGGGCAGGGGCGTCCTTAGTGAGCGTTCACTTGCATCTTCCTCCCAACACAAGAGGAAGACCTTCCATGGCTCCCCAGCTTAGGTGCATACCCTCCAAGCCCTCTGAGGCCCAGAAGCCCATTTCTTAATGCGGTTTCCTGTGTCTGCCAGTTTGGGCCAGAGGTACAAACCTGCAGGCTGCAGAGTTCACTCTCCTGCCCAGGGAAAGATGGTTACTGGCCTTGGGTGAGCCAGTCCAGGCCCTGAGGTGTAAGAGGGCAAAGAATGACAGTGGTGGCACTCCTAGTGCTTCTAGCCGTGTCTACATTCAAAACAAGACTTCAGTGCTACCTGAGCCATGTGGAGTCTTAGGCCACTTCTGCCCAGGCCTGCTGGCATGGTCAAGTCACCCTGACTGTGAGTACAGACTGAAGTAACCATATGGCCTTCCATGACAGCCTCTAAACCCCTTGCTCTGGATTAGGTGCCAGTTTCGGGCCATGCATCTGAGCAAATCAGTGGCCGGCCTTAAACTCTGGAGCATTAGAACAGGCCAGGGAGGGTAGTGTGTCCTCAGAGAGGTGCCCTGGCAGCTCCGACTGTGCCCTGCCATGAACTACCACTTTATAAGAGGCAGTGAGTGCCTCAAGGCCTTTGAGACCTCTTAAGGCCTGCTATTGATGAGGCCTCAGAAGAGTACCTGTGCTTGTAAATGGCAACCAGGTAGGGCCATTCTCAGGCACACAGCGGGAGGGAGAGGACATGACTATATAGTGGCTGACTAATGGCCTCAGAAACAGGTCAGCAAAAAAGACAAAAGCAAGTTCCACATGGCTCAAAGGGGAGGCAATGCAAATACAAAAATGTGTTCTTATGGCTCTGTTCACTGAAAAAGCCCCGGGGTAATGATTAAGCTTGTTGCACTGAGTATCCCTATCACCCACATGGTGGTCTGGAAACGCTTTCTCACTCACAGAAACCAGGACTTCTTGGAGAAATGGCTGGCTCTAGGTTTGGGCAGGAAGTATACGAGATGACCTGTTCCAGTAGATAGCAAGGAGGCCAGCAAGACACCTGGGGTCATGTCCAAAGGCCTCAGGAGCCAGCTTGAAGAGGCTACACCAGCCACAGAGGAGACGATTGAGCCTCTGTGATGACATTAATTGCAGTGGATTGAAACCCATCCAGTGTGTTTAAATCAGAGTTTGTAATATTTTAAAAGAATTTGTCATCTTCGAAGGATGGAAGGGAACCAATTTATTATACTGAGTACTGGTAAATAAAGAAAAGACTTAAGCATTCCAAAAACAAAGGGAAGGCTGGCTATGTTTTCTGACATCTCCCTTCCAGCCTGTGGATCAGCTCGGTCTCTGGGAGGCCAGTGTGTCTCATGAAGACTATTTAGACCAACTCCCCTCTCGTCACGGTGCTTTGTGCATGGACCCGGGACGCCTGACAACCTACTGCATTTCACCCTCTTCTCCCCCTAGCCCTCTGTCCTTGTGGTCCATAGAGAGAGTGTGCCTGTTGACTGTGGGGTGTGTGATTTGAACCCCAGTACTGACAGCCTCCTTAAAGTTTCACCCCCAGAGGGAGTCGAGACTCGGAAAGTGATAGAGAAATTGGCCCGCTTTGTGGCAGAAGGAGGCCCCGAGTTAGAAAAAGTAGCTATGGAGAACTACAAGGATAACCCGGCTTTTTCGTAAGTATTTCTGGGAGGGGAAGACTACTACTACTTAATGTTCTTGCCACACAGTAGTACATGCAGACATTCTTGTAAAACTCTCATGGTACTTAGGCTGACCGGGGCTGGGTGCTTGCTTGCGTGGGCCAGATGCTGTTCCATGCACTTTCTAACTCACACCAAAGGTTGCAAGAGGCTCCAGTACTTTTGGGCCTTGTCACGGTGCCTCTGCTTGTCAGCTTGTTTTTGCATAACATGTCTTCAGGAGCTGCACAAGTCCACCTATCTTCATTGCTCATCTTCCATTTTCTGTTTTGCAAAACAACTCTTCAGGTTTTTGCATGATAAGAATAGCAGGGAATTCCTCTACTACAGAAAGAAGGTGGCTGAGATAAAAAAGGAAGCGCAGAAGTTGCAGACAACCTCTCAGAAAGGTAAGTGGGTGGAAGGGGTGGAGGTGGGAGATTCTGGGAGGTGTGTGGACAGATTTGTGCATGGAGTGGGTAGGGGTGTGGGAGGTATGTGGACAGAATGCACCCCATGTGGAATAAGTGTTCCCAGAGGGTACCCTGGCATGGGGTAGCACTGACATCCTAGGTCTGTGCCTTCCCTGGCAGCCAGGGTCAAGCTGGAGCTGGTGCCACCCTCCCCACCAGTGCTTTGAGGAGGCAGGGAGAAGGGGGGTCCTAAGGGCCAAGGTCAGGGTCATGTTCAGGAGCTCAGCCCTGTACATACAAAGGGAACAGGGGGAAGGTGTGCTAGCCTGTTGGTTCATGATCACTTTAACAACTTGTTAATGAGCACCTACCAACCCTAGAGATAAATATAGTGTCTGACACTTGGGGCAGGGGCTGAGGGGACAGGGAGACAGAAACAATCAGCTGGTGAGATCCTGGTGGAATGAGTGTCAGGATGGGGAAAAGGCTGGATGGTCTCCAGCTGTGATGAAAATCCCAGCCAAATACTGATGGGTGGCAGGGATTGATGTTTAGATGTGACATAGGCCATAGAGGTTGGTCCATCATGTCTTCTGTGACCCTTTGCCCTGACCTCTCCAGGAGGAGGCCCAGGCTCATTTCCCCATGTGACCTGGCTGGGTACCACCCAACAGGAAGACCAAAGTGGGGGCTCTCATGTCCCCTTCAGCTATGATGCA
This sequence comes from Furipterus horrens, assembly GCF_987537825.1. Classification (NCBI taxonomy): domain Eukaryota; kingdom Metazoa; phylum Chordata; class Mammalia; order Chiroptera; family Furipteridae; genus Furipterus; species Furipterus horrens. Next base: position 48,597,506 of record NW_028327180.1, on the reverse strand, counting down.
GACCTTCCCTCACATTCTGCTTCCATGTCCAGCATGTGTCCAAGGCCTCCCAAGATGTATGGGAGGGAAGGGGAAGGGGACGGGCACTTGAAATTGGTTGTGGTATTTTAACTCTGCTGTTTGGTCCCAGTGCAGTAATCTGATTCCCATTTGCCTGTTTTTCTTTGCATTGTTCCTAAAATAAACCCCTCTTGTTGCCCGTGGGGTTCTTAGCAGAAATTAGGCTGTTGGGTGTGGTGAGTTGAGCTCAGTACTGACAGCCTGCTTAAAGTTTCACCCCCAGAGGATGAAGAGGTCAAGAACCTTGCAGAAAAGTTGGCCAGGTTTATAGCAGATGGGGGTCCCGAAGTGGAAACCATCGCCCTCCAGAATAATCGTGAGAACCAGGCATTCAGGTAAGGGGGACCCACTGGGGAGGTGTAACCTCTCACCCTGGTCACAGACCCCTCTTCTTCCTGCTGAGGTCTTGACATAGTCCTGAGACAGGCTAGCGTTCTGTGTGAAAAGCTGGCAGGGCTGGGACTCAGCTTCAGGAACTTCTGACCCCAGAGCCCAGACTTGCCATCCAACAGGCACTCCCCAAGTGCACATTGCTGCCCTGAATTGTCTCTGAGTGGGTGTGTGGGGGCCTTTGGGGCCTTGTGTTTTTCTAGGTGCCTCATTGAGGGAGTCTCTAACACTTGCCCAGGTCCCTTTAACAGGCTGGATAGGCCTGGCCCTCAGGCAGAACCTCACAGGACTGTGTTGCTCACTGTGTGTATTCTTAGGGTCTCATCTTTACAATGAGGGAACAGCAAGAAAGCAGGAATGTGGTACCTCAGCCTCTGAGGAGTGGGAACTCCTGGCCTGTATGCAGGTTCCACAGAGGGGATGGGACAAGCAGCCTGGCCCCACTGCTGTCCCCAGCCATGAAGTCACACCCCAACCCTTCAAGCTAGGGCTGTTCACCCACTCGTTCATTCATCGGCGGGGGTAGCACCTGCTCTTTGCCGAGGGAGGCTGGTAGGGGTGGGTGTGTAGTTGCTGCTGCAGGGTGGTACTGGCAGAGGCTTGTGAGGTGGATCCTGAACCCAGCGTGGGGTGATGCACCAGTAAGGACACTTTGGGCCACAAGTAACACAAGTCCCCACTCAGTGAGGAGATGTGATGGTGACTGTCACAAAAAGTGCAGGCGCAGCAGCCACCTGGGCTGGATGATTCAGAGGCTCTAGATACTATCAGGATCTTGGGAAGAAGGAAGCGGGAGTGAATGCTGGCTGGGCAGGCAGCCAGCACGCCCTCCTACATGTAAGCCAGCAGGAGCTAGACACAGAACAGCAGAGGGTGTCCAGAAGGACTGCCACACAGGAGTAAAGCAGCCGAGATGGTGGGCACTATGCCAGTGTGACTGGGATGCAGTGTGAGTGCTGGCATTTGGTGCATACAAGCTGTGGAGCTCAGCAGGGCCAGGTCCCAGCGGGCTCAGGTGTTTATTGAGAGTCTTTGGAGGGTCTGCATAGGGAATGATGGGGTCAATTGTACTTCTGGGATCACTAGTTGCAGTTGTACAGGGTGATCAATCATTGCAGATTGAGGGTTGAGGAAGAAGGTTTGGGGAGGGCTGCTGAGGGACTCAGGTGTCCCTTGTTGGGGCCATGTTATACATGGGTCGGGATCTCAGGAGGCCCAGGATCTCCTCAGGATATTGTGATACCAGTAACCACTCACCACTCTCTACCATTCAAACCAATGTCTGCTTAAGAGTCTTAAGTCACTGCACCATTTTAGAAAATTTACCTAAGTTTATTTAAATAGGAAACTTAGTCGTTTTGTTTTAGAGAGAGGAAAGGAGAAAGAGAAAAACATTGATTTCTTGTTCCACTTATTTATGCATTCATTGGTTGAATCTTGTATGTGCCCTGACAGGGAATCGAACCCACAACCTTGGCATATTGGGATGATGCTCTAACCAACTGAGCTGCCTAGCAGGAAACTTAAGTTTACTGTCACTCATAAGTGGAGCTGACTGTGAAAATCTATCTCAGGCAAAGCGAGTGAGGTTATGGAATTCTGTCCACGTCCTTGAGCCCAAGTGGCTGGCCCTCCCTGATAGAGGGTCCAGAGCTCATCAACTTAGGCCCAGCCTTTTCCCTGGGGGGTCAAGAAACACTTGTCAGTGTGGGTGCCCCGAGGACCTCTATGTGGTTGTCGCCCCCTCATAGGGGCATTGCTGGCATATGCCCAGCTTGTCAGGGATAGCTGTGTGGGTAGAGGAGTGCCTAGGGTGAGGATGGACCCTGGAATGCCCTGCAGAGCAGTGGCTGAAGGTGAGGTGCTGAAGGACCACAGTCGGCCCTCCACACACCAGGGAGGAATGAATGGGGGGTGCCTGGGTGTCCGGGCCTGGTCAGGATGTGCACGTTCATACCACAGGGACTGTATGACCTTCATGTGGGGTTAGGTGTGAGGCAGCTTCTCTCCCCCAAATCAAATGGCCACCTGGTGTACTTGCTGCTCTAGCCCTTCCCTGCCCTCCTGATTCCCCACGTGGGCTGGGCACACCCCAGTGGCTGTGTGTTTTGGAAAACAATCTGTGGTAACTGTTCATCCATTTCTTTGACCAGTCTTCCCACTTCTGAGATGCCATCCCCAGAAATAATGTTAGATATAGCATTGTCCATAGTCATGAAAAATTAGGAGCACATTGAATGTCCAGCCCCTGTGGGCTAAACTGTAATGGCATCTCTTAACACATCACCCATGTGAGCCCCATTGTTCTTTACAACAGTCTAGTGTGCTGGCCTCTCACAGGCGAGGAAACTGTGGCAAGGAGGCAGGTCAATGAACGTGCCTTTGTCACCACATTCCACTGCATTCTAACAAGAAAGCCTTATGTTGTTGGGTTAAAAAGTTTTTTAAAAAGCAGGATACAGAAATTAGAACCACAACTTTGTTCAGATAAGTCTGCACTGGGAAAAAAAGTGGAAGGAAAGACACCCAAGTGTTAACTTTGGTTAAGGGGAGGGAGGGAGGATTACTCCTATCAAAGGAGTGAGCTGCTAAAATCTCATGTGTCCTACTATTCATCCCTACTTCTTCCCTAACCCTGACAACCACTGATCTTTTTACTGATTTGGCAGTTTTCCCTTTTCCAGAACATCATGTAATTGGGATCATATAGTACGTAGCCTTTTCAAATTGGCTTCTTTCATTTAGTGATATGCATTTAAGTTTCCTCCATATCTTTTCATTGGCTTCATAGCTCCTTTCTTCCCTTTTTTTTTATCCTCACCTGAGGATATGTCTCTTGATTTTAGACTTTAGAGAGAGGAGAAGGGAGAGAAAGAGAAAGATAGATATGAGAGTGAAACATCAATAGGTTGCCTCCTGCGTGTGCCCTGACTGGGAATCGAACCCGCCACCTTTTGGTACATGGGATGATGCTCCAACCAACTTAGCCATCAAGCCAGGGCCATAGCTCATTTTTTTTTAGCACTGAATAATATTCCATTATCTAGATGTACTATAGTTTACTTATTCATCTGCTGTAGCACATCTTGGTTACTTCCAAGTTTGGCAGATATGAAGAAAGCTACTGTAAACATCCATGGACAGTTTTTTGTGATTTAAAGTAATTATCAAGGAATGTGATTCTTGGATAGTATGGTATTTTTAGTTTTGTAAGAAACTGCCAAACTATCTTCCATGTGTATTCCCCCAGCAATGAATGAGAGAGCCTTTTGCTCCACATCCTCACCAGTATTTGGTGGTGTCAGTGTTCTAGATTTTGGCCATTTCAGTAATTGTGCAATGGTATCACATTGTTGTTTTAATTCACATTTCCCCTGATTACATATGATGTGGAGCATTTTTCTTGTTGTTTTTTGTTTGTTTGTTTTTTATTGTGGAGCATCTTTTCATATGCTTATTTGCCAGCTGTAAATCTTTGATGAGGTATATGTTAAGGTCATAGGTCCTTTTTTTTTTTTTTTTAATTTATTGATTTCAGAGATAGCCCGCGCAAGAGAGAAAGATAAACATCTGTTTGTTCCACTTATTTATGCATTCATTGGTTTCTTCTTTTATGTGCCTTGACTGGAGATCGAACCCGCAACCTTGGAATATCGGGACGATGCTTTAATCAGCTGAGCTACCCAGCCAGGGCTTATGGACCATTTTTAAATGGAGTTGTTTTCTTTTTGTTGAGTTTTAAGAGTTTCTATATTTTGGATAACAGTTCTTTATCAGATGTGTCTTGCAAATATTTTCTCCCAGTCTGGCTTGTGTTCTTATTCTCTTGATATTATTTTTCATAGAGAAGTTTTTAATTTTAATGAAGTCTAGCTTATCAGTTTCTTTTTGTTGAATTGTGCCTTTGGTATTATATCTAAGAAGTCATTGCCATACCCAAGGTCATCTGGGTTTTCTCCTATATTATCTTCTACAAGTTTTATATTTCTGTGTTTTACATTTAGGTCTGTGATCCATTTCTAATTAATTTTTGTGTGAAGGGTATACGGTCTGTGTTTAGATTCTTTTTTTTTTTTTAATGAGGATGTCCAATTTTAGCACCATTTGTTGAAAAGACTGTCTTTGCTCCATTGTTTTGCCTTTGTTTCTTTTGTTTTTATTTTTAGATTCAGTTGTTGATAGTTCTGAGTTTGTTGTCATTTTAGTGTTCATAGTTTAGATCTTCTTTTTCTTAAATAAGTCCCTTTAACATTTTATATAATAATGGCTTGGTGATAATGAACTCCTTAAGCTTTATCTTGTCTGGGAAGCACTTCATCTGCCCTTCCATTCTAAATGATAGCTTTGCTGGATAGAGTAATCTTGGTTGTAGGTCCTTGCTTTTCATCCACTGAATACTTCTTGCCAGTCCCCTCTTGCCTGCAAAGTTTCTTTTGAGAAATCAGCTGATAGTCTTATAGGCACCCCTTTGTAGGTAACTCTCTGCTTTTCTCTTGCTGCTTTTAAGATTCTCTCTTTATCTTTCACCTTTGACATTTTAATGATGTGTCTTGGCGTGGTTCTCTTTTGGTCTAGCTTGTTTGGGACTCTGTGCTCCTTGGACTTGTATTTCTATTTCCTTGGCCAAATTTGGGAAGTTCTCCTTCATTATTTTTTCACATAAGCTTTCAATTTCTTGCTCTTCTTCTTCTCCTTCTGGTACCCCTATGATTCGGATGTTGGCATGTTTAAAGTTGTCCAAGAGGTTCCTAAGCCTTTCCTCATTTTTTTCAATTCTTGTTTCCTCATTCTGTACTGGTTAACTGTTTTTTTTTCCTGTGTTCCAAATCATTGGTTTGAACCCCAGTTTACTTCCCTTCACCATTGGTTTTGTGTGGATTTTCCTTTGTTTCATTTAGCATAGCCTTCACTTCTTCCCTTATGGGTTTGCTGTACTGAAGCATATCTGTCAAGCCTGTGAGCATCTTTATCACCAGTGTTTTGAATTCTGTGTATGTTAGGTTGGCTCTCTCCTCGTCACTTAATTCTCCCACTGGAACCTTGATCTGTTCCCCCTTTTGGACCATATTTCTGTCTCCTCATCTTGATAGGCTCCTGTGTTTGTTTGCCTCTGTGTCTTAGTAGAGCTGTTGCTCCTGTTACGTTGTAAGGGGCAGAGCCTTAGGAATTCATCAGTACAGTTCGACCTGTTTCACCACACCTTGTGGTGCTGTGTGGGGGGGAGGGGTCAGAGAGAGAACAATGCAGCTTGCTCAGCACTTGCCCCTTTTCCAGGCACTTCTCCTACTTCATATGAGACTGGCGCCTTTCTAGCTGTTGCTCTGGCCGTTGTTCCCAGAGTGGGTGGGTCTGGGACTGTGGAGCCCTTTAGACAAGTGGACTCTGCTGAGGGACCGACAGTTTTTTCCTCTGCTTCAGCCCCCACTGATTTACACAGTCGGAAGTAATGAGGCTTGATTTTCCTGGGTGCTGGGACCGTGGGCTGCACGGTCTGGTCAGGAGATGGGAATGCTCTCCGGGTGTCCCTCCCTACTTTTTAAAACATGTGACTGTGCTTTCTGCTGGCCTGCCACTGCTGCCGCTGTCCTCTCAGTCCCAACTCTGCCCCTCCTACCTGTCTGGATGAGTATTTCTTCTTTATTTCTTTGTTTGTTGGACTTCCATGCAGCTTGATTTTCTGGAACTTCTGGTTGTCTCTAGTTTTGAGGTAGTCGTACTCCTTAGCTGTGGAGGGAGCCCCAGTGTGTCTGTCTAGGCCTCCATCTTGGCTGAAGTCCTTCAGTATTTAATATTTTTAAATGCTAATATAAATAGTATTATGTTTTTAACTTCAAATTCCACTTATTCATCAGTGGTACATAGCAAAGTGATTGACTTCTGTGTATAAACCTTCTACCCTGCAACCCTGCTATATAATAGCTTATTAGTTCCAGGAGGGGTTTTTTTTGTGCTTATGTGTATCTGTTCTTTTGTGTATCTGTTCTTTTGTGTATTTTCCTATGCAGACTATCATGTCATTTGCAAACAAAGATAAATTTATTTCTCCCTTCTCAATTAGTGTACCTGTTACATTTCCTCATCTTTTGCATTTACAGTACAATATTAAAAAGCGTTGATGAAGTGGGGCATTCTTACCTTGTTCCTGTTTTTAGTGGGAAACTTCCCAAGATTCTCACCATTAAGTATGATATTAGCTCTTGAGTGTTTTTGTAGATACTCTTTATCAAGTTGGGGAAGTTTGCCTCTATTTCTAGTTTACTGAGAGTTTTTTTTATCATGAATGGGTGTTGGATTTTATCAAATCTTATTCTGCAGATATAGATAGGATCATGTGACTTATTTTTTAGCCTATTGATGTGATGGATTACATTACTTGATTTTCAAATGTTGAACCAGCCGTACATGCCTGACATAAATCCCACTTAGTCATGGCTTATAATTCTTTTTATACATTGGTAGATTGTTTGCTAATATGTTTTTAAGTTTTATTTATTGATTTTAGAGAAGAAGGGAGAGCGAAACATCGATTTAGTGATCCACTTATTGATACATTCATTGGTTCCTTTTTTTTTTCTTTTAATTCTCACCAAAGGATATGTTTTTATTCATTAGAGAGACATACAGATAGACAGACAGACATCGATCAGTTGCCTTTCATACATGCCCTGACCAGGGATCGAACCAGCAACCTAGGTATGTGCCTTGATCAGGAATCAAACCCACCATCTTTTCGTGTACAGGACAGTGTTCGAATTAACTGAACAACCTGTCCATGGTTCCTTTTTTTTTCTTAATTGGTTTTAGAAAGAGGAAGGGAGAGAGAGAAATGTCACTTTGTTGTTCCACATATTTGTGCATTCATTGGTTGATTCTTGTTCATGCCCTAACCAGAGATCGAACCCATAATCTTGGCATATCAAGATAGCACTCTAATTAACTGAGGTACTTGGACATTTGCTAATATTTTGTTGAGGATTTTGACATCTGTATTCATGAGAGATATTAGTCCGTAGTTTTCTTGTAATGTCTTTGTCTAGTTTTGGTATTAGGGTAATTGAATGAGTTAGGAAATATCGTCTCTGCTTCTATCTTCTCAAAGAGATTATAGAGAATTGGTATAATTTCTTTCTTAAATGTTTGGTAGAATTCACCAGTGAACTCCTGGGCATGGTGCTTTCTGATTAGAAGGTTATTACTTACTGATTCAGCTTCTTTAATAGATAGAAACGGGCCTGTTCAGGCTGTTTCTTCTTATGTGAGCTTTGGCAGATTGTGTCTTTTAAGGAATTGGTTCATTTCATGTGGGTTATCAAATTTGTGGGTATAGAATTGTTCATAGTAATCCTTTATTACCCTTTTAATGTCTGTAGGATCTGTAGTGATGTCCCTTTTTCATTTCTGTTATTAGTAATTTGTGTCCTCTTTTTTCTTAACCAGGATAGAGGCTTAATTTTATTGATATTTGATTCCTTTACTTTTTACAAATGTCCCCTTACTGGGTTTTGTAAAGGGTGTATATGCTTGTACTATGACCCAAAAGTACAGACAAGATGCTGCCATCTTCTTCTCTCTCCATCCTACCCTGGGTACCAGTATTAGTGGGGCTGGGGAGTCCGTACACTGCTCTCCTGGCTCTCTGTGGAGCATATAGAAACAGTCTGGGATTTCTGTTTTTGTTCTGTTTTGTTTTTTAATCCTCACCTGAGGACACCTTTTCATTACTTTTAGAGAGAGAGGAAGGGAGAGAGAGAAGAGAAACATTGATATGAGAAAGAAACATCGACTTGGTTGCCTTCTTGTATACACCCCAACCTGGGAATCGAATCCATGACCTTTTGGTTTGTGGGATGATGCGCCAACCAACTGAACCACACTGGCCGCTCTTTCTATTGTCTTTTATACAGAAGGAATTTTACAGCATCCTTGAGCCTGTATGTTTTGTTTTGTAATAGCATAGCACTGTGCCGTGGCATCCCTTCAGGTTTGGGAGTTCAGGTCTAGCTCCTTCTTGTTGAAGGCCATGTAACCTGTGATATACAGAGGTTTTGTTACGTGGAGCTGGGCTGTGACTCTTCCCTCTGGTGTGGACCCTAGAGATGAGACTGTGGGCTCAAAACATGCAGATCCTGAGAGATGCCAGGCAGGTTCAGAGTTAGCTACAGCCTCTTCCAACTCTGAACCTAGTGCCACCTGTTCCTACCTTGGGATGAGGGGACCGCCCCTTGGGGGACTGAGGGGACCCACAGCTTCCAGCAAGGCAAGGGCTTTTGCCCTTGGGATAGAGTCTAGATTCCCACTTGTTCTGTTCTTCATTGTCTTTGTTTTGGCTCTTAACACCTCTCAGGGATGAATTAGAAAAACATGTTCTGAGCTGTGCATTTAGGGGCAAATCCTGCCCTTTCTGGCGCCAGGTATCTCTCTCACCTCAGAATTTCTTGGTTTGGAGGCACTGGTGCTCCTCTAGGACAGCAGGGGAAGAGCTTTGCAGGGCCTGGGGCAGGTCTGAGGAGCTTCTCTCTTTTCTTCGGCAGCAGGGAATCAATGATGGTGTGGCAGGCACCCAGTAAAGATGGGGTTGGTGCTTGGTATGGCCCTCGGCATCATGACAGGCTGTGGCATGTCACATTGTTCCTCAAATTTGGGTAACTAGGGTCAACAGCCACTCAGACCTGATAGGGCAGGAGGTCATGGTGGAGACTTGGAAGTGACCCTGGCTGACCTGGGGGTGCATGCACAAGGTCCATGCTACTCTTGCTCCAGCTAACAATGTGATCCCCCACCCCCACTCTCCTTTGCAGCTTTTTGTATGAACCCAGCAGCCAAGGGTACAAGTACTATCGCCAGAAGCTGGAGGAGTTCCGGAAAGCAAGGGTGGGCCCTATGGGCACTCAAATGGTGCCCGACATCTGCCTGCAGCGCAGACTCCCTCCTGAGACCCCGTCAGGGTCTGTGCTTCCCACTGCCACCTGCCCTGCTTCATCTAGCCCCTCACCTGCTGTCACCCCAGCTCCAGCTGCCCAAGGAAAGCCAACCATCACAGCCACTGTGAAGAGGAAGCGAAAGAGCCGATGGGGCCCTGAGGAGGACAAGGTGGAGCTCCCACCTGCTGAGCTTGTGCAGAGGGATGTGGACACCACCCCCTCACCTCTGTCAGGTAGGCTTTGTCAGTAAGTCTGGCATCACATTTTCAGGGTTCATTTGTGTTGTAGCAGGTGTCAGGACTTCATTCCTTCTATGGCTGAATAGTTAGTATTCCAGTGTGTGGATGTGTAACAGAACCCCTGGGCTGCTCTGATTGAAACAAAACCCACAAGTTGTTTAATTAGGGGCCTGGTTGCCTGCCGCCAGAATTATAACTCTCAATACCAGAGTTGAGTGAAAAGAAGAAGAAGTGTTTATTTAACAGTTTCATAGATTATTTGCGGATTTCTGCTGCTAGGTCTTATGTTCTTTAAAACACCCACAAACACATAGTTCTGCCTCTCCCTACCAAACCAGGCTAGGTTTAGAAAAGTTAAAGATACTGTTTCCCTACTTCCTAGACACAGTTCAGCTTTACCGGTAACTGCCAATCATTCAATTCTGATTGGGAAGGTCTTTCTGTGTTGTGGTGCCCTCCAACTCTTAATGCAGTACCGCATGGATTCTCAGCCTCCTTGTAAACTGCCTTCTTCCTGCAAACCGCATGGATCGCCTCTCCTCAAAACTGCATGGTGAGAGCCCTTCTTAAAGCAGCCTGGAAGCCTCCCTTAAAGCAGCCTGGGGAACCCCGCTAAAAACGTCTGCAGCTGCTTTTAAATCCCTGACTGCATCCTCTGACGCAGTGGGTGTAGCCACCAGCTCTGACCATTCACAGAACCCTACGCAGACTCTGTAGGCTCTTTCCGTACCATCCCAGGGTCCAAGACCCCTCCCATCTTCCTGGGCCTTGGAAATTTCAAGGTGGATCTTTGTGCAACAAGGTTTCCAGCCGCTAGACCCAGGCATGCCAAAGCATCCTGAAAGCTGCTTCCTTTTCCTTATCTCCCAGCCCCAAACTCTGGGGTTTGCTTTTGGACTCCCCTGTTTCTGTAACAGATGGACCACACTTCATCCTTCACCTCTTGATAGACACTTGGGTGGTTTCTACCTTTAGGCGATTGCAACTAGTGCTGCTGTGAACAAGTGTGTACCAGGACTATTTGAATCTCTGATTTCAGTTCTCCTGTGTGTATAACTAGGAGTGGAATTGCTGGGTCCTATGGTGATTCTACATTTAGCTTGTTAAGGAACTACCAAACTTCTCTATAGGAGGTGCATCATTTTACGTTCCCTCCAGCAATGAATACGAGTTTCAGTTTTTCCATATCTCCCTTTATTATAGTTATCCAGGGCCCTGTTTTATTAACTGGGTTTTGATCAGTTCACCCTTGTAGTAAGTTTTGAACTCAGGAGTGTTAATCTTCCAATTTTGTTCTTCCTTTTCAAGCTTTGGCTCTTTGGGGTCCCTTGAATTTTCATATGGATTTTTAGGTAGGCCGTTTCATTTCTGCAAAAACCACTGTTTGATAGGGATTGCATTGAATCCGTAGATCACTTTGGGTTGCACTGACATGTTAACAATATGTATTTTAAGTCATCCAGTATGTAAACATACATGATGTCTCATCATTTACTTAGATCTTCTTTAATTTGTTTCAACATGTTGTAGTTTTCATTGTATAAGCCTTGCACCTCCTTGTTTAAATGTATTCCTAAGTGCTTTATTCTTTTTTTCTTTTTTTAAAGATTTTATTTATTTTGAGAAAGAAGGGAAGGGAAGGAGAAAGAGGGAAAGAAACGTGAATGTGTGGTTGCCTCTGACACACCCCCAACTGGGGACCTGGCCTGCAACCCAGGCATGTGCCCTGACTGGGAATTGAGCTGGTGACCCTTTGGTTTGCAGGCTGTTCTTTCTTGATGCTATTGTAAATGGAGATTTTTTTTTAATTTCATTTTTGGATTATGTATTTCTAGTGTATTGAAATACAACTGAATTTTGTGTATTGATTATATATCTTTCAGCTTTGCTGAATTCATTCATCAGTTCTTAATAGTCTTTTTGTAGATTCTTTAGGATTTCTACATATAAGATTATGTCATTTGCAGATAGTGACAGTCTTACTTCTTCCTTTCTCATTTCTTTTTCTTGCCTAATTGCTCTGGCTAGGACTTGCAGTGCTATGTTGAACAGAAGTGGTGAAAGTGGGGATTCTTACCCCGTTTCTAATCTTAGGGGAAGCTTTCAGTCTTTCACCATTGAGTCTATATAGTGTAACCTTATTTGAGTTAAAGTCTATTTTGTCTGATACTAGTGTAGCCCTCCCAGCTACCTCTTGGTTACTATTTACATATAACTTTTTTTCCATCCTTTTACTTTCAGCCTTTGTATCTTTGTGTCTGAAGTGAGTTTCTTATAGATGGCATATAGACAGATCCTGTTGTCTTCCTTAAGCTTTAAAGTACTCGCATTCATTTTTGTCATAAAAAACCCTCTCCATGGGGCCCCCACATAGTTCAGAGCCCCCACAGGCCTTCCAGGAGGGATTAGGGTACATCCCTTGAGTCACAGAGCACCTGCAGTTGGTTTTTGCTGGCAAAGTCCCAGCCATGGGGAGCTGGAGGACCCAGCTCCCTTCACCTTCCCTGTGGAGCCTCCCCACCCCCTCTGCCTGACTTTTCCCCCCAGAAACCACCGCCTGAGGGCTAATTGTGCCAACCACCCAGATGGGCCATCACAGCATCTTCACATGGATCAGTGCTGCTGGAACTCCAGTTGAGTTTCAAAGCTAATGCCAAATTAAATGTCAGTGACTGAGGATGGTTGGCTGCCTCCCCAGAAGGAGCTCACAGAGCCACACGACTGAGCCTTACACCAGACTCCAAACCTATGTACATCTACGCTGGGTGTCTGACCACTGCAGGGCTTACTTCCAGGAGCCAGTGTGTGTGAGTGTGCATGCACACATGCTCATCTCTGCTCTCATGTTTTTGGCTCTGCAAAGTCCTCACCATGTCACCCAGTAGCTGTGTAACATTGACTGAGTGCCCTGACCTCTGAGTTCTGATGTTGGTGTCTATAACATGGGCCTGCCTGAAGAGGGCGCAAGGTAATGAAACTGGGTACACATGACAGTGCAAGACGTGACTCCTATGGTTCTCATGTGACACAGGAGACTAACTGAACTGATGTGAGGGCCCTGCTGTGTGCTCCAGGTGCCTTAGGTATTTTCAACAAGTGGTTCTGCACTGCACATAGGAGCGCAGGGCCAGACCCACATGTCCATCACTGACTGGCCTGTATTTTGTTTCCAGTTCAGGACCTCAAGGGGCTAGGCTATGAGAAGGGGAAGCCCGTGGGTCTAGTGGGTGTCACGGAGCTGTCGGATGCTCAGAAGAAGCAGCTGAAGGAGCAGCAGGAGGTAAGGGCAAAGCTCCACAGCTACTGGCAGCAGATTGTACCCCCCATCCCCAACACACACACCTGTGGTACAGTGATCAGATGGTTAGTGGAAAGGCTCCTAGGCAGACAGGTTTCCCATCAATGGCATGCCATCCCCCAGGGGCCCTCCCCAGCTGTACCTCAGGCCTCCTCATGCTGGCCTGTCATCCCTCATGGCTGGTGCTCCATAGCTAGTCCACATGGTGTCTGTGAGTTGTTTCCACTCAGTAATCTTAAAATTTCCATCCAGTTGCCTCCAGCATTGAGTCCAGGACAGGTCTGGCTAGCACTGGCCTCCCTGAGTGATGTGAGGGGCACTCAGCTGGTATCGGTCAGTGTTGGGGTGAGGGTTGGTTCGGCCTCTTTGCTGCTTCCCTGGGAAACTAGAGGCACTGGCCTGTCGGTTCTTAAGGACACCTTACCCTGGCCATCTCCAGACCAGCAGCCTTGTCTCATCACCCTTAACTTATCCAGGGGTCAGGAATCCAAGACTCCGTCATTCAGTCCATGATGACGGTGCCCAGCTCTGGGCCAGGCAGAGAGGGGTCTCTGTTTATCACAGGGACTTGGGGAGTCAGGGCAGGTCTGAGCATAGGACCTAGTGCCTTATTGAGCACTTGCTCCAAGCCCTGCTCACAGGCCTGTCTCAGGAAGGGAGCCCTGACATGCACAGAGGAGGACAGGGCCCCTGCTGTGCACATGCGGTGCAGGCCCTGCTCACAGCGTGTGACATCCACAGATGCAGCAGATGTACGACATGATCATGCAGCACAAGCGTGCAATGCAGGACATGCAGCTGCTCTGGGAAAAGGCACTGCAGCAGCACCAGCATGGCTACGACAGTGATGAGGAGGTGGATAGTGAGCTGGGGACCTGGGAGCACCAACTGCGACGCATGGAGATGGACAAGACTCGGGGTGCGCCAAGGCATCAGGCTGGAGACAGGTCTGGGGGGGAGCTGGATGGCACAGGAAGCCCCACTCACCTGTTGGCCTATAAGGCCTTGGACACAAGACTTGACCTCTCTGTGCCTCAGTTTTCTCAGTAAAAGGAGTGGTGCAGGGCTGGCCTGAGGGAGCAGGGTTCAGGTCAGGGTCTCCACCAGCTGCCTCCCTCCACTGTAGCCACTACCCACTTCCGTCTTTTACCTTTTCTACTTCTCTGGGCAGAATGGGCTGAGCAGCTGACCAAGATGGGCCGGGGCAAGCACTTCATCGGTGATTTCCTGCCACCAGATGAGCTGGAGAAGTTTATGGAGACATTTAAGGCTCTAAAGGTGAATGGGGGTTCCTAGGCATCAGCCCTGCTGTGGGCCTGTCTGGCAGGCAGCCTCCTCACACGCAGGAGGAACCAGGCCCTCTTCCATGGGAGGCATCTGTTCATGGCAGACGTTCGTATGGGGAATTCACAAATAGCTCAGCTGCCGCTTTAGAAGCATTTTCCAGCGCTTTGGGAAATCCTGCTTCCAGTAGAGTCAATTAAGCGCAGTGTGCGGGAAAAGCGTTTCTCAGGCACAAGCCCCCACAGACTCGGCCTCTTAGAACAAGAGCTCAGCATTTCTCCTGCTCACATGGAGGGACAGCTGGCAGGCACAGAGCCCCATTACCAAGTTGACCCAGACTGCTTTTTCATACTTTGTGTTACAAATTGCCCTTGGAACCTGCGCTTTTCCTTGCAGGTGAACCATTAATTTTACCCATAGTAGAGGAGGCGTTTTTTGCCTTGGTTGCTACGGAGCGCTAAGTGTGACCATAAGAATTAGGAGGAGGGCGAGCTTGGTCTGAGGTCGGGGGCAGATGGTCCCAGCCAGTGGCCAGTGAGGCCATGGGTGGCATGTTTTGGGTCCTGAGGAATAACAGCTGCCTGGCCTTGCAGGAGGGTCGTGAGCCCGACTACTCCGAGTACAAGGAGTTCAAGCTGACGGTGGAGAACATTGGCTACCAGATGCTGATGAAGATGGGCTGGAAAGAGGGTGAAGGGCTAGGTTCAGAGGGCCAGGGCATCAAGAACCCGGTCAACAAGTGAGTGTGGCCCTTAATGTGGGGTGGGGTGGGGGTTCCTAGGCCGGAGTCGGGCTTAGCTGTGAACTCTGGTGGGTAGCCCAGCTTAGGCTCTTCCCTCTTCCCACAGTGCTAGGCGTATCCCACATAGATATTCCCCAGCCCAGCAGAGCCTAGATGGACCCCTCAGCCCCACTTTGAGCTGCTGCTGCTCCTGAGCCTAGGCAGGCGGGCAGGTTAGGTCTTTCTGCCCCAGCTCAGGCCCGACATCTGCTCACCTCCTGGCACCAGCCTGCTTCCCTGTTCACATTCCCCCATCATCCTCTGCAGGGGCACAACCACAGTGGATGGCGCTGGCTTTGGCATTGACCGGCCAGCAGAGCTTTCTAAGGAGGATGATGAGTACGAGGCCTTCCGCAAGAGAATGATGCTGGCCTACCGCTTCCGGCCCAACCCTCTGGTGCGTGCATTCCCATCCCCCACATTGCTCTGACTGGGTCACTGGTTCTTCACTGTCCAAAGTAGCGGGGTGGCAGTGCAGGTAACAGAAGAGTCCCTCCTTCCCCAGTCCAGCTAGGCCAGGTCTCACCAGCAACATCCACCACCACTCCACCTGTATTTTGAGCCCCTTCTTCCTCCCCAAAGCATGTCCTCCCATCTTAAGGATGTGAACTTAGCTACCCCTAGAAGGTTCTGGCTAGAAGGAACTGCCATCTGTCTTTGGCATTAACCTGCCCTCCTTTTATCTGCTTGCCTCCCACAGAACAACCCCAGACGGCCTTACTACTGAGTGTTCTGGAGAAACACAAAACATACTTTCCAGACAACCCACCGAGCATTCTTGGGCTACGGCATGTTTCAGACTGCGTTTCTGCCTGCCCTTCCTTTTGTCTGGAGTGTTGTGTTATGTATTAAAGTCCCAGTGCTGGCCCACTGTGGGAGCCTGGTTGTGCCATTACCAGAGACCCCTCATGTTTCTCAGCAGCTGGGTTGGTCTGGGCAAGTCAGGATGGGATGCTGTGTCAAGGCATCACCTGGACCTTCGTCTACATGTTGGGTCTCCATCCTCCATCAGCCTCGGTTAGAGTTGAGGGGAGGCCACACCTGGGCCAGGGTGGCAGGGCCCTCCCAGCCTAGCACTGCATTATAGGAGGGAAATGGGGAGGGGTCTCCGGGCAGGACCCAGCCTTCCTCAGGGCACCTGTGCTGCTCACCTCCCCAGCAGGTGGCCTCCCCTGCCAGTGATGCTGTCATCCAGGCTGCCCCAGCTGCTCTGGGTTCCTCCTGCATGGTATACACACATCCCTATGACTCATGCCTTTGTGGGACAACTGTATGCTAAGATGTCACACCTCCTAGAGGATATGAGGCAAGGGGGTGGCCTGGGCCAAGGTGTGTGCTGAGAGCTACCCTGTCTCCAGAGCCAGTACTTCACATTTGTGCAGAAATGCCCAGAGATCTTGTCCAGCTGCAGCCATGCTTGAAGTATCAGAGCCTGGGAATTTGAGGGGCCCACACTCAATTGTCCCACATGTGTACCCGGTGGGTCCTGCTTAACCTCTGTAGGCTCATTGGCTCAACTCAGCTAGAGTCTGGTTCCTGGGCCAGCTTGCAGTCACATGGTCAGTCAGCTAAAACTGAACACCAACTGTGAATTAGACTGGAGTGTGGCAGTGAACCTCTAAAAATTAAAGATTGATCAATGTTGCCAGGAGGAACTGGGAGCAAGTGGCCATGGCAGGGTCTCAGTGGGGGCTTCAGAGACTGGGAGGGCCTCAGCAGCAAAGCACAGACTGGGTGGCACAGGACACCATCCCCCTTCCATGGGTGTGCCCTGGTAGGGCAAAGAAGTGATCCGTTCCAGGGTCCTAAGAAGAGAGGAGTAGCTGTGGGCAGCCAAAGCTTCAAACAATCAGGACCCTGGGCCTTGGTCCCACACACCCCACCATGCAGGTCAAGGCCACCACTCCATTGAATTCTCAGTGACTGGGAGGCTGGCCAGACTCAGCTTGTGGACTTTACTCCCATGTACAGGTAGAGTTGAAAGAGGAGGCCTCCAAATGCTGTGTGTGTGCAGGTACCTCCTGGACAGGGGGAGCAATGCCAGGCCCCATACAGCTGGATGAGACACCCCTGGACCTGCAGTTGGCAGGGAGGGCAACCTGGAGGAGGGGACAGGGATCTGCTTTAAGGGGTGAGGAAATAGAAGAGGGTCCGTTTTGTATACAGGAAAGAGGCCTGTGGGCCATTAACACTGCCCCGATTGGGAAGGTCAAGAAACGAGACTGGAGCTTCAGGTCAGCCCAGAGGAACCTGAGGAAGGCCAGGAGATTATGTCACCCAGCTCAGAGATAGGACTCGGTGCAAGGCTAAGGAGCTGCAAAGGAAAAGGCGTGAAGGTCTCAATCTCACCCCAACCACAAGGAGTTGGGTGGCACTACTCACATTTCCAGCAGCCATAGGTACCAAGTCACAGAGAGCCTGAGGCTTGTTGGAGGGAGGGACAAAGATAGACACCTGATTCACCGTCTGGCAGGCCCCTCCCATATCCATCTCACCCTGGCCCCAGCACAGCCTCCCCGAAGCTCCCCACCTCCTAGGCCCAGGCCTGAGTTATTGCCAGGAACAGTGTTCCTGAACAAATTTCTCATCAAACTGGCTCCATCCTCACCTAATTTCAGCCCACCTCTTGGGCCCCCTCCCTCCAGTCCCAGTCATTTAAGCAGCCTCCTTTCACCCCACCCCCATCTTCAGCTGTCCACAGGGTGTCCAGGTTATATGAACGGATCTCAGCACAGAATCAGAGTCAAGGGGTCCCAATCCAAAGCCATAACCGCCTGCCGTGATATGGCCCCCAGGCTGTCAAAGCTTCACACTTGGACAAGTGTTTAAATGTGTCTCTGGCCCCCGAGTGAAAATTCAAATCCAAGGCCACCGAAAGGAATTGCACCCAAGAGGTGAGGTTAGTTCCGCCTTCAACGTGCACAGACCACGCCCTCTTGATCCTGGCCTGGGGAGGGAGGTCTGGAGAATGTGGGTGGTCGAGGCTGAGATGCAGGTGTCTTAGAATGAAGAAGGCAGGTGAGCAGAACAGGACAGGAGAACAGTTTCCTCAAAATGAAGTTTCTGGCTCGGGATCTCCAGGGTGCGAATGTCGTGTTCTAGCCTTTAATAGAAAGGGAAACTGAGGCTGGGAGGAAGGGACGGCCACTGGGGACCGCTCTGAGTCCAGCGAGGGTGTCGAGGAGGTGGGGCCACGGCGAGGGGGTGGGGCCTTGAAGGTTCGCCAGGAGCGTGCGGGGCGGCCCAGGCAGTGACAGGACCAGGGCGCCCCTGGGGGCGACCTTTGCACGGGGTGGGGCATGGCCCCTGGCAACCTTCCTCCCAGACACGCTGCCACTGCCGAGGAGGAGTCCAGCTCCCTGGAGGTCGTGCGGGCCGAACCGGAGTCCCGGGGTCGGGGCACCGCTGTTATGGACATCCCGCCGCTGGCGGGCAAGATCGCGGCTCTGTCGCTTGGCGCCCTCCCTGTGTCCTACGCGCTCAATCACGTCTCGGTGCTCTCTCAGTGCGTGCGGGAGGCCGTGGGATGGTGGGCTGCGCTAGGGGGGCGAGAAGGGGGCCAGCAAGGATGCGTACGGGATGGGCCTGGCTCCCAGCGAGTCAAGGCCCGGGATTGGGGCCTGGGTCAGAACCCCCAACCGGAAGTTACTTTCCTTCTGACCCCGAGGCTATGCTGGGGGTAGGGTCGCCTCTGGAACTTTTGGGGCCTGGGGAGAAGGGACGTTCAGAAGCAGAGTCTCCCTACAGGACAGGGTTTTGGAGAGTTTCTTGGGTTTTCACAGGGATGTGCCCAACACAGGCTCCAAAGTCGCCAAGGGTCAAAGTGTTGCCCCAGATAAAGCCCTGGTGACCGGGCTCTTGCCACGCACCCTCTGCTGCACAACCCCTGCCTACTAGGTAGTCCCTCCATCTCCTGTTAAAGGCCCGGGACTTTCTTCTCTTTGGGGCTGGCCCACCCTGTTCTTAGCCTCAGTTTACCTGCACATGCCTTGAACTCCTCTGTCCCTAACTCCAAATCTTAGCTCCTAGCCACTGGGTACCAGGCATTGGCAAAGCCCCTCACACTCCTAAACCCAGCTCGACTCAGGATATGGGGTACAGAGAGTCTGGACTGTGAGGTTGACTCCTTGGGTATAAATTCCTGGCTTTATTCACTTTTATCTCAGGTATTCCAGGTTGCCTCTGGGAGCTTCAGTTTCTTCACTGTGTAATGAACATGATCCTAGATCTCATTCCATAGTTAGTTAAGGATAATAAATCATGTGCAAAGACTCTGGTTACTATAATTGTCATTGTTGGTCAGATGGGGCCAGGAATGGGAATCCTAGTGGTTAGAGGGGTTCCAGAGAAGGTAGGGGCATGGAGAGAGTGGTGGAGAGGGAGAGAATGTATGACCTTGGATAGATTTTTGCCTTCTCTGGGCCTTGCCAAGTGTTGGGGGCTGCCCAGAGACTTGGGTTTTTTTATTGTCTGTGCAACTGATTGACCTGCCTTATCTGGTTGATGGGGACAGATCAGGGTAGAGGTGGGGTGGAGCTGATGGAGGCATTTGGACTTTAGCTGGGAGGAATCAGGAGCTTCACACAGTGAGGTATACAGAGCTGAGCATTGGAGACCATCTGGTAGGTGTGAGCCTGGGTCTGGCTATAGAGGGCCTCAGTATTGAATGACTGAGCAAACTGTCAGATATATCAGCAAGCAACAGGATAAATTCTGTAGTCAGAAGGGATTGACAGATGCACCCTCTATACCTGGCCCAAGTATAGCAATGATCTTTTCTGAAGAGTCAGAGAAAGCTTACTGGAGGAGGAGCAATGTAGATGGCACATGAAGAATAAGTAGAAGTTTGCCAAGTGGAAAAGAGACTTACGGAAGAAATTTCAAGGAGGAACAGTCGGCACCAGTCTGGTGATGGGAAGGGGCAGATTAAGGGAAAGGCATTTCTGAATGGACAGATTCTTCAGCCTCATCACCTACAGCTTCCTGGAGTCTGCTCTTGCCCTTACTTGGGTGGAGTGGGACCTCAGCACTGGGTCTGGCTTCCCTGACTTGGTTTTCCTCTTCACAGCCCCCTTGGAGTGACCTTGATGAGTGCCCTGATCCTGGGTCTTCTCTTTGTGGCTATCTATAGTTTGTCCCGTGGAGAGATCTATTACGACCCTCTCTATGCTGGTGAGTCAGTGGGAAGGTTCTAGGGAAGGGAACTGTATGAGCAAGGGCTTATTTTTCACACTGGGGGTCTTTGAAGGGCTGCCTCCATCAGACTGGGGGCTTTTGAAGGGCTCACATCAGACTGGAGAACTTCAAAGAGACTGGAAATCCCCCATTGAGTGGGGAAGGTCAGAGGCCTTCCTGTTCAGACTTGGAGCTCCTGAGGGCAAGAACTGTCTTCTGATCACTCTGGATCTCCTAAAGGCAGGAACAGTGCCTCTCCCAGCCTGGGAACCCCAAAGGCAGGGACTGTGCCTTCCCTTCAGGCAAGGTTATGGCTCATGTGACCTGTGGAGTGGGGACTGGGAGCATCTGGGTGCAGTCATTGACTGGATCTGGGTCCCTGCTGCAGCTTCAGGCCCCACCCATCCCTGGGCCTGCCCTGAACACTCTCCCCACAGTGTTTGCAGCCTTTGCCTTCACCTCGGTGGTGGACTTCCTTATTGCTCTCCAGGAGGATGGCTACATGGTGGGCTTCATGGAGTTCTACACCAAGGAGGTATGTAGGGGTTGGTCTGGGATGCCCCTTGCATGGCTGTGTGTCTGAGCCCTGCACCCGCCCCCGCAGGGTGAGCCATACCTGCGTACTGCACATGGAATCTTCATCTGCTACTGGGACGGCATTGTTCACTACCTCCTTTACCTGGCCATGGCTGGTGCCATCCGCAGAAGGTGCGAGGGGTGGGCGGCGTGGCATCTGGACCCTGGGAAACAGGTCAAGTCCTCAAGTGGGGTCTCTGACTAGAGTGGAGCCAGAAATGTCCATAGGGAGAATCAGGAGGACTCTTGAGGGCTCCAGCCAGGTGTGACCAGGAGAAGGTTCTGGAGAATGTCACTGGTGACAGTGATGGTTGGCTTTCTTCTGTTGTATCACCTTGTGCCTGGGCAGCCACTTCTATCTTTGGACAGAGGGTCTGACAGTTTATTCCTTCATTCAACTTCCTGTTGTACCTTTCATCCTGGGCAAAACTGGAAAGGACCCCGAGCTGATGAGCTCAGTATGTAGCCCTGGCCCTGGTTGGTGCTCTGAGACCGGGGATGGTTATACACTGGCCGTTCCTTCATCCCCCACACAGGAAAAGGTACCGGAACCTTGGACTGTACTGGCTTGGGTCCTTCGTCATGAGCCTCCTGGTGTTTCTCCCAGGAAACATCCTTGGTAAGGACTTGGCTTTGAGGAATCCAGCTTCCGCAGGGTTACTGCTCTGTGCCTAGCAACCCCCACTGGGTCCTCCACCCCATCCCCGAGGGCTGCAGAGGGCCCTGCATGCCTGTTCGTGCATGGTTTAAATCAGCAGCCAGCCTGCCTCTCCCCATTTTCTCTTGGAGGGGATCAAAGAACAGCTGAAATATAGGATCTGTGTCCAAAAGGTAAATTGAGTCAGGTCAGTCTGAGGAGCATGGGCATCATCTTGTAGGCACTGGGAAACCAGATATGTTAAAACTTGAGCAAGTAAGAAAAAGAAAAAGAAGAAGAAAAGCTTGAGCAAATGTGGCATTTGTGAATCATGACTTCCATCCAGGGGCTCTGGCATGGCCCACCTACCTAAAGGGCCTAGCCAGGCCCAGGAGATCCTCACTGACTGTCACTCATCTCTCCATGATAGGGAAGTACAGCTCCGAGGTCAGGCCCTCCTTCTTCCTCACTGTCCCATACGTGCTGGTCCCATGCTGGGCTGGTGTGAGGGTATTCAACCAGTCCCAGCCACCAACCTGCTATACCCCCAACGTGGTAAGTACTTGTCTTCATGCAGGCCTGTGCCCACTTACCTCAATGTCCCCCATTTGAATTGTTTCTGGTAAAAACATTCTCTCTTTGGAAGGATATCTTTGGTCATTAGGAAAGAAGAGATGAGCCTTTTTAGAGTGCCTGTTGGATAGCAGACATCTTACACTGTCTCTCTCCTATGGGCAGGTGCAAGAGGAGCAAAGAAAGGGCCTTTTGCAGCGCCCAGCTGACCTGGCCCTCATCATATACCTCTTACTTGCTGGGTTCTTCACTCTCTTCCGGGGCCTTGTGAGTCTGGCTAGCCTACCCTTCTCCTACCTTCAGCCTTCCTCCCTGGCCTTCCCTTCCCACATATATTCCTTTACTCAGTACAAAAGGGCCACTGCTCTCCCATCTGATCATCAGAGAAGTTTTCCCTTGAGTCTTCAATGAGTTCTTCATTGAGTGTTTCATCACAAAGCCCCATTCCCTGTAGCCTTCTCCCCAGCTCCAATATCTGTAAATTCTCAGCCAGAGGAGAGAATTAAGACTCGGGGAGGCCAGAGTGAGGGGTGTGGGACTGCCTGGGAGGATGGGAAAGGTATCTGTGAGAGGGATGTTTGAGGTGGGTTGTTGGTTTTTCTGTTGGCCCCAGGTGGTGCTTGACTGCCCCACAGATGCTTGCTTTGTCTATATCTATCAGTATGAACCATACCTGCGGGACCCTGTGGCCTACCCAAAGGTGCAGGTGAGAAGGCAGGTGGGAGGAGAGGACCATGATCCTG
Organism: Furipterus horrens; assembly: GCF_987537825.1. Taxonomy (NCBI): domain Eukaryota; kingdom Metazoa; phylum Chordata; class Mammalia; order Chiroptera; family Furipteridae; genus Furipterus; species Furipterus horrens. The sequence goes on along the minus strand of NW_028327180.1, from coordinate 48,574,829 downwards.
CCATGCATAAGGGTCGACTGGGCCTCTTTGAAGCAGGTGCCAAAAACACAAGTCAAACTGGCAGGAGCACATATGAAATTATTGTCCTACCAAAAAAGTATAGACAGACATAGTATCAGATATGGCTGGATCTAGGAACTCAAGGAGAATTCTGTCTCTGGGCTCTGCTTTCTTTGGATGGGTTCCACTCTCACATGGTTCCTTTGTGGGATGACAGAGAGAGCCTTGGGTAACTCCAGGCTTTCTTCCACCCTACTTAGCCACCCCAGAGTAATGTGAGCCTTTTATTTCCCCAGAGCTTACACACAAGTCTCAGGCAGGCTCTGGCTTGGCCGAGTTTGAATCATATGTCCATCATGTAGCTGATCACTGTGCCAGGAATTATGTGGGTGGGCTCAGTGTGTATGTGCATGGGGGGAGGGGGGACTATCCAAAGGAAATAAAGGGGCAGGTTGAACAGGGTAGAATATAAAAAGAGCCTCTATCATGGGTGGGGCTCCTAGATCCTCCCAGAGGCCTTCATTGGAGGGGCCTCACGAGACCCATCTGAGGCAGCTGCTCATCCTCATTGACTCTGTGTCCCCCAGATGCTGGTGTATATGTTCTATGCATTGCCCTTCTATGGCCTGGCTGCCTATGCCCTTATCTTTCCTGGCTGTTTCTGGCTGCCTGACTGGGCCTTGGTGTTTGCTGGAGCCATTGGCCAGGTGAGGTGGTGTGGGGTGGGGAGGGGCAGGTGCATAAGGAAGAAAGTTTCTGTCTACCCATCAATTGCTTTTGTGCTGTCCCTGGGCAGGGTGATGCTGGGCCCCTGAGAGGCCCCAGCTTCAGCTCAGTACCTTCAGGACTCCCTAGCCTGGGGGAGAAAGAGCTAGACACAGACCCCCCACCCCCATGGGGTCAGAACTGAAGAGAGGGAGGGACAGAGGCTGAGAGGGATTCCAGAGAGGACAGATTTCTTAGAAGAAGGAGTTATAGGAACTGGGCTTAGACATATGGCTATGAGTTCTCCAGGCAGGAAAGGGCATTCTAGGAATGGGAATAGTATAAGGCACAGTGGGGGACAGTGACTCAGTAGAGCCATAACAAAGGTAAAGGCAGAAGCAAGAGAAATTGGCAGCTAGATGCTAAGGGCTTTGAACTCTGACCTTGGGGGACTTGTGTATAGAAAGATGGAAAGCCACGGGGGCAGTGGTGGACCCAGTGAGAGCTAGGGGTCTATTTTTGGGTTCCTGATGGGATAGGATAAAGGCTGGGCCCAGGTCAGAGCAGTGGGTCCAGGAGGACATCTGTGGAGTAGAATCAACAAGATTTGTGTCAAGGGCTGCTACCTGGGGTAGGGAAGAGTTGGATCCAGATCAGAGAGATGGGATGCAGATAGAGTGAACATGGTTCCAGTTAGGCAGCTGGGGAGAGACCCACAGACAGATGTACAAGGACAGACAGGACCTATGGAGACAGGGATGCTTAGAGACAGACAAATGGACTGAAAAGGAGAGATAGATGGGTCAGCAGAGCCAACCATATGGGGACAGGGACCCTCTGAGCTCCCAAGGGCGAGATGTTGGTGATACCGGGACTGGTTCTCTCCCAGCCCCTGACATCCATCCTCCCTGTGTGGCCACCAGGCGCAGTTCTCGCACATGGGTGCCTCAATGCACCTGCGCACACCCTTCACCTATCGTGTCCCGGAGGATGCCTGGGCCTGCTTCCTCCTGTGCAACCTGCTGTATGCGCTGGGCCCCCACCTGCTGGCCTACCGTTGCCTGCTGTGGCCAGCCTTCTTCCTGCACCAGCCCTCCAGCTCCCCAGCTCCCCACAAAAAGCAGCAGTGAGGGGACTATGGAATTCCCCAGGACTCTGTTAACACACCTTCCTGTCCCCAGAAGGGTAAGCTGCGTTTTTTAGAGGCAGGAGGTACATCCCTGTTGTCTTTGTTCCTGGCTATGGTGGTTTCAAGGCCAGCTGGTGGGATGGATGACCCAAGGCCAGGTGTTCCAGCAGAGGACCACAGCCATGTGCAGCTGGCACTGCTCCCAGCCCTCTACGGATTCTTTGACTCCCTTGCAGAATTGACCCATTACCCCCATGGATCCTTTTATTAAAAGCCCTTTTGATGTCTAAAATGTTTCTGCCTGAGTGTTTCAGGGGGCAGTGGTGAGGGACTGTCTTCTCAGACCCCACAAAGGCCCATCATCACTGCCTCTCCTGTCAGGAGCTGAAGGTGCCAGACAGCAGGAGTCTGCCTCTGGTTGGTGTGCAGCTCCACTTTCCAGATGGGGAAAACAGAGGTTTGAAGACTTCAGAACCTGCCCGAAGTCACAGTCAGGAGAAGAGTTCAAAGTCCTATCTCTGCCAATAAGTATAATAATAGTGTGGCACAGTTATTAAGCACCTACTGGTTACATGCCAAGGGCTAACCTCGAATGCTATAATATGCTGGATCTCACCCCATACTCCAGATGAGGAAACTGAGCCTGCAGGAGGTGAAGGTCCTGGTCTGAGGTCACACCTTCTGGATGCAGCTAAGAACCGAGCCCCGGCCACTTCAATCACAGAGCTCATTTATAACCCTGCCTCTCCTGTCTAGTTGGCTCATACTTTGGGGAACCAGCCTGGAGAGGCAGCCAAAGGGTTGGGGAAAGATCTCATTGTTTCCTGGTTTGATTATTGAAGGGCCACGTTCAGGGATGACAGGCCCAGACTGGGGTGAGGGGCTTAGTCAGGCTCCCCTGCTCCTTACCCCTACCAACATTTATTAGGCACCAAGGTCCCAGGGTGGGTGAGGGGCAGAGTCAGATTTGGATCTGTTGCTCCTGCATGAGTGGGTGACTGCGCAGAGTGAGTACCTTTTCAGTGCCAGAGCCCAGGACAACGGGATGGTCATCCAGTGACAAACGGACCTGCAGGCTAAGCCCCCTGCCCATGCAGGGTACTGAGATGGGAGACCATCAGGCCGCCCTCCTGAGTTTTAAAGATGGTTAGACTGTGGCCCAGAGAAGTTCCTCCGCGGGCCCACAGTCAGCCAGCAAGGGCAGGAACCTGGTCCTGTACTCACTATCCAATGCCTTTCGCAGGCAGGTTTCCTCTCCGCGGAGCGCACCTCCGCTTTCCCTTTAACAATCCCCTTCCCCCACCACCTAGTCCGCCTCCCTCCTCCCCTTGCAGGCAGTCGTCAGGATTGCGCTGCCTGCTGAGACCTGCCGTCCTTTCCGAGTGTGCCTGGAGCGCAGTCCTGGAGCGTAGGGGCCGCTCGGCGGGGGCATACTAGCAGCATGGTGAGTGGGACCAAGGCAAGGGCCCCGATAGGTCCTCCTTCTGGGATCTGGGCTCTGTCTACGTCCCTCCGTGTTCCTGTCTCCAGTCTCCCACTCCATCTCTCCAATCCCTTGTCTCTCACCCTCCTTCTCGAACTCTCTGCCTCTCCTTCTCCATCCCTCTTCCTACATTTACCCCCCCCCCTTTTTTTCTGGTTTCTTGTCTTTCCCTCTCTGGGTCTCCTTGCCTCTTGCTACCCCAGTGTCTCCCTCTTTTTTGTGTTTCTCTCTCTCGCTCTCCTCTCCTTTTTCAGTCTCTCTCACTCCCTCTGCATATCTTTCTCTGCATCTTTGTCACTCTCCGTCTTTTCTTCCTCTTTATCCCTCTCTCTCTTTTCTATCTTCATCTCTCCGTTTTTCCCTCTGTGTCTCTTTCTTTTTTCTTGCCCTCTCTGTGTCTCTCCTTCTTTCAACAACTCCCCCGCACCCACCCCCACCCCTGCCCCGGCCCGGTTTGCTGCAGTCTCCTGGCGCATGGGTAACCTTGCAGCTGCCGCTGCTCCAGCTCCTCCCCCTTCCTCCTTTTCTAGGCCTGGGCGGGAGGGAGAAGGGGGCGGGGCTTCGAGCCGGCAGGTGTTGGGGTTAGGGGATCAGGGACTAAGGGAGGGTGAGTTCAGCAGCGTGGGTTTTGCGCTAGAGGGAGGGTGTGAGGTCTCAGGAAAGGGGAGGGGAAATTTTGCCAAGCTTCCTGGGGGAGTACTCTGGGACCCTAGCCGAGGAGACCTGGGCATGTGAGAAGTTCTTGCCATGGAGAAGGAAGGCCAAGGGGCTAATCCTCTAAAGCAGCAGTCCCCAACATTTTTGGCACCAGGGACCGGTTTCATGGAAGACAATTTTTCCAAAGACCGGTGTTGTGGGGGGGCATCATTTTGGGATTATTCAAGTGCATTACATTCAAGCTCACCTCCTGCTGTGCACCTGGTTCTTAACAGGTCGTGGACCGGTACTGGTCCGCGGCCCAGAGGTTGGGGACCCCTGCTCTAAAGGCAAAGGCCAGGAGGTTGGACTGAGCACCTGGTGCCCCCAGGTGTGGGCTCCGGTGGCCCTCAGTCCCCGCGTGCTCTGGGCTGTGGCCTGGGGAGTCTTGCTGTTCGTGGCCCCCGCAGGGGCACAGCGTGGCCGGAAGAAAGTTGTGCACGTGCTCGGTAAGTCAGTGAACTGTGTCCAAGTGTGACTGCTGGGGTCCATGGAGAGGGGAAAGGGGAGGTCACTGGGTATTCCTAACGGCCACAGTTCCCCATCTCCTCCCCCTCCCAGTCTCCTCCCTGAGCCCCTTTATCCATTTGATTTATCCCCACCCAAGTTTAATAACCACATCCCCTTCCAGGGTCCCCCTCCCCAGGTTTCCCACCTCACCCCTAGGACCCTCTTCTAAACCCTCTTTAATTGCCCACAGAGGGTGAGTCTGGCTCGGTGGTGGTGCAGACAGCTCCTGGGCAGGTGGTCAGCCATCGAGGTGGCACTATCGTTTTGCCCTGCCGTTACCACTACGAGGCAGCCATCCATAGCCACGACGGCGTCCGTCTCAAGTGGACTAAGGTGGTGGAGCCACTGGCCTTTACCGATGTCTTTGTGGCGCTGGGCTCCCAACACCGGGCATTTGGAAGCTACCGCGGGCGGGCCGAGCTTCAGGGTGATGGTCCAGGGGACGCCTCCTTGGTTCTCCGAAATGTCACGCTGCAGGACTATGGGCGCTATGAATGCGAGGTCACCAATGAACTAGAGGATGACACTGGCATGGTCAAGCTGGACCTGGAAGGTGACCAGCCTGTGGGTGGGATAAGATGCATTTCTAAGGGAGGAGAGGTGAGGGTATGGCAAGGAAGAGAAACCAAATCATTGGCCTGAAGGAATTTAGAGGCTTAGTAGGGTAGTTTTGATTCAGGGTGATTATTGCCACCAAGGGATACTACAAAGGCTAGAAGGGGGTTGCTGGTAGAATCTGGTGGATGAAGGTCAAGGATACTGTGAAATATACCACAAAGCGCAGGACAGTCCCCCACAGCAAATAATGATCCGGTCCAAAATGCCAATAGTGAGGATGTTGGGAAACCCCGGGGTAGGATTCAGGCAGTGAGGCCCAGGCATTCACACCATGTCTGGAATCATCCCTCAACTCTGCTTCCCTTGGTGGACTTTCCTCTTGCAAGTTTTCCCTGATGGAACCAAAAATTCCTGCCAGGCATCTTCCCTCCCAACTTAGCAACTGATTTCCTAGGGGTGCTAGCTAGAGTCCCAGAGTTGTCCCTCCCTGGGCCCAGCTTTTGAGTCATGTGCCAATCTGTGAGCCAATTACTGTGGCTGGGAGATGGGATGCTCTGATTGGCTGACTGTGGAGCTGGGAGGTGGGGTTTCTATCTGAAGAATTCCCTTCCACCTGGTTTGTCTTCTTCAGTCATTTAGAAGATGTTTGGAAAGATTTTATGGCCTTCTCTTACCGAACTTCCCAACAATAGCAAATAACAACACAATAGCAGCAATGTTCCTTCATTGGGTGTTTTCTATGCACTGGAGCGTGGTTAAAGGTAAAACCCCTGGGGGTGATTCAACTGGCTTAGAGAGGCTAGAGCCTTATCCATGGCACAAACTAGTGAGTATCAGAACCAGGACTTAAACCTGGTCACGCTCCAGCTCTTCTCCCTGGCCCCTGTTTGTCTCATTTCTGCAACTGCTGAGGTACCCAACTGACCCCTGAGGTCCACCCTTCAAACACAGACACACAGAACACTTACGAGCTGAGCTGATTGCAAATCTGATGAGGGATGGGTTATAACAACTCACAGTGGAAGGGAAACCAACAGGTACTTCACTGGACAATGCTAGGGATCAAAGGGAGTTTTGCCCAGGGTCATCCTTTCAGGAGCTCCCAGTGTGGGGGAGCCAGCACTGAACACAGACATTCCTAGTTTTGTGGACTCAGGGCTTGACAAGAGAGAAGGTCCCAGTGCAGTTCAACAGGTGGAAAGAATATGAGCAAAGGTCTCCAGCGGTGGAAAGGGAATAGACATGATTAAGTATGTTAAGGAGGAGGGTCAAGTGAACCAAGCTCAAGGCAAAGGAAAGTATGAGGGGTGTGAGCTGGGAAAAATGCATGGTCAGTTCTGAGACCAGAGTGAAGGATGAACTGCAAGATCTAGGTTGAAGAGACACAAGGCACCCCAGATATCAGGTGGGTGGAGGGTGGCTGGGAGACCTGAGCTGAGCCCCGTGTGTCCTCCCAGGCGTGGTCTTCCCTTACCATCCACGTGGAGGCCGCTACAAGCTGACCTTCACGGAAGCGCAGCGCGCATGCGCTGAGCAGGACGGCATCCTGGCGTCAGCAGAGCAGCTGCACACGGCCTGGCGCGACGGCCTGGACTGGTGCAACGCCGGCTGGCTGCGCGATGGCTCGGTGCAGTACCCGGTGAGCCAGCCCCGGGAGCCCTGTGGAGGCCTGGGCGGGGCCGGGAGCACCAGGATTGGCGGAGGTGCCTCCGGGGGTGTGCGCAACTACGGCTACCGCCATAACGCTGAGGAACGCTACGATGCCTTCTGCTTCACTTCCAACCTCCCGGGTGCGTAGTCCGCGTCCGCCCCCACCCCTTGCAAAAGGTCTTTCCTGGGTTCCCCTCCCTCTCAGTATTTCCCATTCCATCCCACCCCAGTTTCCTCTCTCCTGCCCTTACCCTCTAGGGGCCAGACCAGGCGATCCCTTCCCTGGGACCACCACAGTGAGCAAATTGACGCTGTCCAGGCCGAGGCTGGGGTCCCGGGCTGCATGGGAGGGGGTTCCCTTTCATTTTGAGGCCTGGGTTCTAGGCTTTAGGTGGGCGGAGGGAGTGTCCTGAATCCTGAGGAGGCCACCTCCCGGGTGCGGCCTAACAACTCCCGCAAATCCCGCAGGGCGAGTGTTTTTCCTGAAGCCACTGCGGCCCCTGCCCTTTTCTGGAGCAGCACGTGCGTGTGCGGCGCGTGGCGCTGCCCTGGCCAAGGTGGGGCAGCTCTTCGCCGCGTGGAAGTTACAACTGCTGGACCGTTGCACGGCGGGCTGGCTAGCGGATGGGAGCGCGCGCTACCCTATCGTGAACCCCCGTGCGCGCTGTGGCGGTCAACGGCCGGGTGTGCGCAACCTCGGGTTCCCGGATGCCACGCGCAGCCTCTTCGGAGTTTACTGTTATCGCGCGCCCGGAGTGCCCGACCCTGCACCTGGAGGCTGGGGCTGGGGCTGGGCGGGAGGTGGCGGCTGGGCCGGGGGAGCACGAGACCCTGCTGCCTGGACCCCTCTACGCGTCTAGGCCCAGGGTGTGGACGGCTGGGAGACTTGGCGGCTGGCCGAGTGCCCTGCTGTCCCCTGGAGAAGGACCACATCCCCTGAGGAGCCCTGCAGGCTGACCAGCCTCCTCTGGTCCTTGAACACTGACCACACTCCCAAAACCGGCCAGTCCCAGGAGACAGGTCCCCTGGAGTCTCCTGGACACTAAGCAAGTCCCACTTTCTTGGACAGTAGATTTCCCCTACTCCCCCGACTTTCTCTAGGAGACCAAACACACCCTCTGAGGACCCCTGGAGGCCAACAGACCCCGAGGTCTCCTGAAGATTACTCCTCCAGAGGTCACCTGGACACAGGTGGAACCATCCCCAAAGTCTCCTGGAGGCTGGACCCCCAGGATTATCTGGAGACTGGCCACACACCCTCTGTATCTCCCTGGAGTCTGCAGACTTAATGGTCACCTGACAACTGAACCATCCTCCCATCGCCTGTAGAGGAGTTAGAAACCACAGAGTTGGACAGGTGACCATGGCCCCATAGTCACATGGAGACTGTGGGCTCCTGTCCTCTTCCCTACGGTGATCTGTTGACTGGGTATTCCCGTTCTTCTGCCCTCCCTCTTGAGTCCCCTAAAGTTTCATAGTAGCAGACCAAGTCCCCAGGTCAACGTGAAGAATAGCTCCATCTCTAGTTTCAGGGGAGACCACCCTTTGTCAACTTTCAGACAGACTGACACACCCCAGCTGGGTCGCTTGACTTGGTGGCTGTGCCCCACCCTCAGGTATCTCTCTCTGGAAGGGCAAGTCCAGCTCCACCTGGCCTCCTTTTACCTGGCTGTCACCAAAGAGACCATCCCAGGACCCAGGGACCTCTAAAATCCATGTTACATGCTATGGAGGCAGGCCAACCCATTTCCCATTGTCACTAAGGTGACCAGTCCAGCTTCTATCTGTCACCTAGAATCATACAGCCCTTCCCTCATCAGTCACACCCATGGAGATAGTACCTCCCTCCTCTAGCTGTAACCATGGATACTGCACATTCCCTGTCTCACCAGCCACCACCCCAGAGACCTACAACTCCACTTCCAACAGCCTCAAAGACCACCTCCCCCTAACTGTCCAGACAGTGAACCAACGTTCAGTTCTCCAGCTCTCACCATGGAAATGGGCTGCCCTTTCCCCAGGCCCACCCCAGCTCCTTGCCACCCTCCAAGCTCCACAGCTGTTGCTACAGAGACCAAAGTGGAGCCTGAGGTACAAAACACCTGTCTGCCTAGGCTTTTCCTTGTCAGCAGGGCCCTACTCACCAAGCTGTCACCATAGAGGGTGTTAATGTCATCCCCCATGACAACCAACCCCTGATCCCCAGCTCTCAGGAATTAATCACCATGGCAGAACTGTACTTTGTAGTCTTAATGGCTGCCCCTTCACCAAATGGGCTCAGCCCCAGGCAGCATCCTCAGATAGGGCTGGACTTCCGGAGCTGCTGGACACCCTCTGTTGGCATGCTAACTATACCCCAGACAGCAGCTGTGCACGACACACCCTTGCAACACCCAGGTGTTTTCATTGCCTCTGTACAGATGAGCAAACTGAGGCACTGGCATGCCTTGGCCCTTTGAGCTGTGCAAGCACTGGGTTTCCCTTTTTCTCTCTGAGACCCATCCTCATTCTCACCTAGCTCATCTCTCCTTCCCTACTTCCTCCCCCACCCCATTTCCCTCCTTAGAGATCCAGGAGAGATGGAATGTTTTTAAACCTCAAAATCCACTCCGAGCTCCAGATTTTAAGGGAGATTCTTGCTAAAAAGTTAGGACGCAGCCAAACTCCCCAGTGTAGAGAGCCACCCAGCCATGGGGAATCCCAATCCCGAGGTCTTTCCCAGAGTAGCACTGGCGACCCTCCTGGAGCCTCCTTTACCATCCCATCCATCTTGAGGAAACCCATCTGTGGATTGGGAACCACACTGGCTTCATTCTAATCCTGCCTGTGACCAAGTGACAAAGCCCCTGAGCCTATTTCTTCCTCTGTAGCAGGGCTGTTCTGAGGTCCCAGTGAGTACAAAGCATACAGCAGGGGCTCAATAAATCTTTTTTTTTTCCCAATGAATGAGAAAAAGAGTCAGCCAGTGAATAATTACTTCAAAATGCAATTTGGTGGACAGAATGTTTCCCAGCAGGGGTACTTGGTGATGATTCAGTCAGAAATCTCCCCTCATTTCTCAGGACCACATTCCACTTGAGCCCTTCTCCTCCTATTTGCCTTCCACTCTCCTTTGAGCTACCCACTATAGGTCTGACTCTTCTTGTCCTCATTGGTTCTTCTCAATACCCAGGAACAAAGTGTGTGAAACTGGATGGGAATTTCTTCTCCAGGAAGGCAGAGAAGTTGAAAATTTTTCTGGGGTGTAGGGGTGTGGTAGGGGAGGAGGTATGGAATGATCTGTATTGGAAGTTTCTGGGATAAAAACAAAGGAAGAAGAGAAGAAAGTGTAAAGGTCTGATTTGGTTGTAGAAGTGGGATGGTTAATGTAATTGCTCATCCTTCAATACCAGACTTGACGAAGTTTCCAGAAGCAAACTGTTCTTCTGAATGCAGGGTCCAGCTCCTTGGTTAAACTGCCTTGCACTCCACCTGGGCCTTAGCTTCCTCTAATAGGGGCTGGTGAGGGGCATGTTTCCAGAGATGTGTGTATAGGATTTCTTCCATCCTGTCTTTGCTGGCATTCTTTCTCTCTTCTACCATTCCAGCTCCTTGTTTTCCCCTGGGTATGAACTTGAATGCCTCTCATTCCATGAGCTATGAAGGGATTGACTCCACCCCCTTCCAGCTCTGCCAATGAGAGACATGGTTCATTTCCCTGGGCAGCCCTGATTGGTCCAGGGATGGACATGGCCCCATGCAGACCAGTAAGATGCAGCCCCTGGGATTTTGGTGGAAGATTGGTCAGAGGGAAACTTCCTTCTGCTGGCGTAGCTGCACTGTTGGACTGGATGTCTCCAGGGTCTACCAGGAGGACACCTATGGGACGGCAACTAGGATGAAATACCTTCCTGAAGCCAGGTATTCAGAAAAATGTCTCTCTCTTCTGTCCTCTACCACTCAGTTTACTTCCCATAGACATACAAAGTTTCTTATCTGTCCTTCTGGAGATGTTTTACGTTCAGTCAAGCAAACATGCATATGTATTTCCTTTTCCCACTTTTACACAACTAATAGCAACATATACTTTCTTATATTGTAAAAGTTATATAACATAAACTTTACCATTGTAAATGTTTTAAAGTGTTCCATTCACTGGCATTTAGCACATTTACAGTGTTGTACAACCATCTAGTTCCAAGCCATTTTCATTACCCCAAAAGAAAACCCCACCCCCATTAAGCAATTGCTCCCCATTCTTTCCTCCCACCACTGGCCTGGCAAATGCTAATCTACTTTCTGCATCTATGGATTTGCCTACTTCTGATATTTCACAGACATGGAATTATATAATATATGTCCTTTTGTGTCTGGCTTCTCTCAGAATCCTGTTTTTGAGGCTCATCCATGTTGTAGCATGTGTCAACACTTCATTTTATTTTATGGCTGAATAATATTCCATGGTATGTATATACCACATTTTGGTTATTCATTTATCAGTTGGTGGACATTTGGGTTTTCCCCCTTTTGGTGATTGTGAATAACACCACTATGAACATTCATGTACCATATGTACTTTAAAAACTACCCTCCTTTTACTCAACAGTGTATTTTTGAGATAGTTTCCATCAACATAGAAAGATTCTCTTCAAACATTTTTTCAAAGGTCAGTAGAGTTTTTATCATTTGGATACACCATATTTTCTATAGCCAGTCTCCTAATGGTGGACACCTAGTTTCCCATATTTTGCTGTTAGTAATAAGCACCCACATCATCTCACCCAAGTACAACTGGAGGATGCTATCAGTTAATTGATCAAGGGGTCAAAACTTGCTATTTTGATAGCGATCTTCACCTCTTCTTAGAGGTGCAGCCAATTTATATCCCACCGGTGACAGGTATACTCGCTGTTTCCACGTGCTCACCAGCATCATGTTATCACATTTTACCTTAGCCAACGTGATAGGTGAAAATGGTATCTCATTACAGTTGTCACCTACAATTCCCTTATGTGTGAAGCTGAACATCTTCCACTTTGACCTTAGGTGCAGGTGGTTGAGTAAATCATAAGCCTTTCTCAGTTTAGGTATATTGTTATCATTGATCTATGCAAAGATTTTTCTCTTGTTGGATTTGTTTATTCTTTTTTAAAATATGCTCTTCTTTGTTTAGCTTGGTGTTCATGCAAAATGTGCATTACTTTGTTTAGCATATGTTGCAGTTTAAGAGCCATCTGTATTTCCTTTTCTGTGAATGTTTTGTCCTATCCTTTGCACATTTAGCTATTGGATTATTAGTCTTTGTTCCTGATTTGTAGAAGCTCTTTATATATTAAGGCAGGAAGTCCTTGATCTCTGTTTGAAAATTGTTTCTAAGTTTGGCATTTGCCTTTTGGCCTTGCTTATGGTATTTACTGTCACTATCACTTTTAGAATAAAGCTCCAACTACTCACTACAGCCCACATGGCCCTGAATAGTCCAGCCTTTGCCTCTCTACCCTCACCTCCCTCCACTCTCTACCTCTATCACTCTGCTATAGCCACTGTGGTCTCCTTGCTGTTTCTCAAATGAGCCATGTTCCCTTTTGCAAGAGGATTTTTGTCTTTGCTTTTCCCTCTTCCTGAAACTCTTTCCCTTTCTTTCCCTCCGTGTCAAGTTAACACAACTCCTCCTTTAGATCCCATCTACTTCCTCTAGGAAGCCTTCCCTGACCACCTCCCAGGGACCATGTCTATTCTGTTCACCAGCATCCAGCAAAGTACACAGCTCATAATAGCTTCTCAGTAAGTACCTGCTGAGTGAATGAGTGAGGGAAAGTGTCAGGAGGTGACAGACATGTTGAACTGTTAAAAAATTTTATTAAAATGTTCAAGAAGTACATTAATGTCCACAGTGTCAGATACCACAGACCCATGGGTAACTGCAGCTCACAGCAAAACCAGTGGAACCCAAGGCTGTTCACACACACACATGCATGCCACACACGTGGCACACACAAACAGCCACACATCCCAAAGGAAAAGACCAAAAGACAAACCATCCACTTTAGAAAAGATCAGAGCCTCCTCCCACCATGGAGCTGGGGTGGGGACAGGGCAAGGGTCCAAGGGGGCCAAGGGCAGGGACCATAAACTAAGACTCCCCAAAAATTGCATTCCCACCGCTCCAACAAAGGAAAATTCTCTTGTGACATGGATAATTGAAGGTGTGTTATATTTTTAAACCAACAAGAATTATCAAAGCAGGAAGGCAAACCTATATCCCTGGGCTTTCTCAACAATAACCATATGGTGCAACAGTGGATAATATCTATAACAGGGAAGATGGAAGACCATGGTCAAGGATGAGGGTCTAGTTTGCACTTCTCAATCTTTTCCTATATCTGCCTCTGTGTGTGAGAGGTAGCACAATTATGTTTCAATTCCTTCCCCAAAGTAGAGAGCAGTGTTTGCAGTCAGACGGAGGCAGGACCAAATCCTACTTCTGTTTTGGCTGTGACTTCAAGCCAGTGCCTTCCTCTTTTCTGAGTCTCAGTTTTGTCATGTGTAAAATGGGAACATAATGGTTCCTAAGTCAACAGGCTGTTGAGAAGATTCAAGGAGACAGTGTGTAAGTTTTTAGCATGGTACCTACTCCAAAGTTGTCAGCAATAATTATGACTTCCCAGGAGGGATACAGCCTCAGTCAACACATTCCTTTCTTTACTGAACCCTTAGAGGGACCATATATTTGTTTATTTTTCTTTCCTGCCGAGGACCATTCTCCAGTGTGGTTTTTAACACTAATCCACAGATTTTTACCCAGACTGGGGGGACTGAGAGTAGACAAAACATGGAGGGAAAGCTGTGGATCTTTCCTCCTAGAGATCAGTGAGCTGGATCCCAGCCTTTGGCTTGGAAAGTCCTCTTATAGGTTGCAGATTTGGGGGACAGCCAGATGAGTTCTTTCCTACTTAAAACATTTTTAAAAAATGATGAGAGAAAAATGTGTGTTTCAGTTTTAACACTGTGAATCTCTCTACAACATGACTGCAGGTAGATGTCACTACTTCAGTTTTTAGGCATTTCTAGTCTCCAAGGCAATGGATAGAGACAGAGATGGGGGTAGGGGTGGGACCCAGGGCAGTGCACTACCAATGTTTGCTTAAGAGATGGGCACGGGTACTGAACTAGAAAACTTGGCACCTGCTTGGTCCAAGAAGGAGGTTTTTGTCTCCCTGAGAGATGGAGGGAGAAGAAATCTGGGCTTGTTGGGCCCTAAATATCCTCTCGTGTGTGTGTGTGTGTGTGTGTGTGTGTGTGTGTGTGTGTGTGTGTGTGTGTGAGATTTACCACACATGCAGAACCACCAAATCTCAGCACTGGGACAAGACATGGGAGGATAAGCAATACACCTTTGCTTACTGCCCACAGATTGCTCTGACTATTCTCACTGATCCCTAACTCTGAGGGCATGGAAGGAGGCTGTTCTAAAAACATTCCTAAAATTCAGTACATAGGAGTTCAACACTGTTTATCCACCAAAGACTGAACTTGGGTTCAAGTCCAAGGTAATGGAAGACTAGTCCTCAAGTTCATGCAGTGTGCTTCCATGTTATTTTCTACTCCCAAAGACAGTGGCCTTAACCAAAGGCTGCATTTAGGACACCTGACAGTTAACAAAGTCTGAATCTCTGCTGAGAAAAAGCAATTCCTAAGTGCAAATCCAAATGTACACTCTTGCACCCTCATCAAAGCCTTTTTTCAACAACTGGCAATTAGACTCACCAACAAAAGACTAAACCAGTGCAGTGAAGAATGATCTTTGCTAATTGTGCTTCCCTCCACTGGGAGATTCTCCCAGAGTCCAACCTGACTAGAACTGGATTTTCAGACACATGGCTGCACCTGCCAAGAGGACCTGTATACGTAAGAAAGAAGAGAGGGGCTTTTTACAAAGGATTATGGGTTTGGGCATGTGGTTTGGGGCTCAAGGGCTTCCAGACCCTCTTGTTTCCCTCTGGGCTCTATCTCCCCAGGCCAAGATTCCGGAGGAGGTATGGGAAGGGGGTTGTGCTTTCTTTTGTCTGGTTCTTCAGCAGAAATTCCCTTCCTCCTTCTCCCAGTCCTCTGCTGGGTGTTTCTTGTGTTTTCTGCGCTCCTTGCGTGATTTGTGGTGGTGATGCTGGTGGCGGTGGTGGTGGTGATGGTGTCGCCGCATTCGGTGGGACCTTCTGGCTGCAGGGAAGAGAAGAAGGACAGGGAAATGGCAAAAGGTGATGAGAGGTAGGTGGCCTGATGCAGTGGGCTCCTCAGGGGGAGAGGAAATGGTGGAAACACCAGGAAAGCTGGTAAGTTCTCACTTATCTGCAAGACTGTATTATCAGGCAGACATTTATTCAGATCAATGTATATAGTCATAAGATGTTTTAATTGTAGATCACAAATAGGTGGAAACTTGTGTTGGGAGGTCTAAGGGCAGCCACTTACGTTTGGTACAGACGATTTGGGGCCTGTCCCACTTGCCATTGCTCTGGCACTGAATGATGGATATATGGTGCTGGACAAATCCTTCATCACACTGGTAGCGTACAGTGGTGTGGATGTTATATTTGGCCTTGCGGGCACCAGTGAGCGAAGCGTTCTCCACTGCTGGAGGGGGACCACACAGCACTGGGGATGGAGAAACCTCCAGTTAGGGACATGGACACAACAGGGGCTGAACTGGTTTCCTTTCTTCTTGGAAATGACACGCCTGTCCAGGTCCTGCCCTTTGCCCAGCTGTGAACTCACAGGGCTAGAAATGACTATCTGTCTCCTCCACCCAGACCAGAAGCCCTGTAGAGGCAGAACCTCCTGGACACCTCCCAACCCCCAATTCTTATGCATGATGAGAATGAAGGAGATGGAAAGTAAGAATAATTTGAGCAAATGAAAGGAAAGAGATGAGAATTTGCAAAGAAACGGAAACAAGAATGAAAGGTTGTCACAAAAATGAAAGGTGGTCACAAGAATGCATGTAAATGTTTCCTTAATATGTAAAGAACTCTTACAAATCAGTAAGACCAACAAGCTGACAGAAAATTGGGCAAAGGAGATGAACTAGTAGTTCACAGGAAAGTAAATACATATAAATAGCTTATCAACATATGACCAGCTGGTCCTTCTCATCCTTGAAGATGTGCAAACTACAATAATCTAATGAACAAAATAAACTGACAAACAAAATAGGACCAGATGCATGGATACATGGAATAGACTGACAGCTGTCAGAGGGGAGGGTGGTGGCTGGGACTGGAAGAGATTAGTCAAAGAACATATATGCATAAGCCACGGACACAGACAACAATGTGGTGAAGGCCAGGGGGGCGGGGGCCAGGTGGAAGGGGTCAAAGGGAGGAATATAGGAGACAACTGTAATAGTGTCAACAATCAAAAATAGCATCGAGATACTATTTTTTCACCACTTAGATGAACAAAGAACAAATATTTGAGAATGCACCAAGGTGGTAAGGGTAGGAAAAAAAAGCATTCTCATACAGTGCTGGAGAGTGAAAATGAGGCGGGGCTGACTCTTACATTTACACACTTAAAAAAACACATGAACCTGTGAATGTAGCCACAGGAGGGAAAGAGGTGGGGGTGGCAGCGTACCTGTGCCCTTCTTACAGATATAGGGGAGGTTGTAGTTGCAGGGCACGTCGTTCCAGCGCCCACTCTCATGTGCCACCATCACCACACAGTCCTCCCCACCCGCGAAGAAATTGTCTGGCTGGTTCTCTCGCCATTTTTCATATTGCTGCAGACATGTGGAGTAGAGGGTGCTCAGGAGGAGACCAGCATCCTGGCCCAAACTCTGACACTCCACTGTGGGGTGCCCCTGGCCAGACCGCTCAAACTCTTAGGGATTCAATGTTTCCATCTCTATAATGGGCATTGTTCTACCTGCCCTGAGGGTGCAATTTGAGTCACCCCTCCTCTGGCTGAGAGGCTGCAGTGCCTTCTTCCCTTGCCCCTGCCTCCAGTCTTGCTCCCTGATAGTCTGTTTCCAATATGGGTCACTCACTGTTAGATAAATATCTGAACAAAAGATGACCTCAGCCTGGAAGTCCAGGAGGGCTTCTCTGAGGAGGCAAGAGAGCTGAAGACTCAAGGGAAACAATTATGCAGGCAGCAAACAGGCCGAGGACACAGCTAGAGCAAAGGCTCCAGAGGCAGGCCTGAGCTTGTCCTACTTGAGGAATGGAATAGAGGCCAATGGGGTTGAAGATGCTTGATGGAGTTGGGAGTCAGAGGGTGGGTGGGGGCCAGTTCTTGTGGTAGAGGAGAGGAGGTGGGTTTTTTCCATTGTGGTAAAATACATATAACAAGATTTACCATTTCACTAATTGTTTAATCCTCACCCGAGGATATGTTTTTATTGATTTTAGAGGGAGAGGAAGGGAGAGTGAGAGAGAGAGAAATATTGATGTGTGAGAGAAACATTGATGGGTTACATTGCATACGCAACTCGACAGGGGATCAAACCCCATAACCTAGGTATGTACCCTGACAGGGAATTGAACTGGAAACTTTTTGGTGTACATTGCAATGCTCCAACTAGCTGAGCAGCCCAGCCAGGGCAATCATTTTAATAATCAAATATCTGTTTCATTGGCATTAATTAGACCCACAAAGTTCTCCAACCATCACCACTGTCTGTTGCTAGAACTTTATCATCACACCAAACAGAAACTCTGTCCCCATGAGCAGTCATTCCCTACCTCCCCTCCCCCACCCCCTGGCAACCACAAACCCACTTTCTGTTTCTATGTATTTGCCTGTTCTGGACATTTCATATACATGGGAATCATACAATATGTGCTTTTTACATATGGCTTCTTTCACCACATTTTCATGCACATTGCGTGTGTGTCTGTGCTTCATTCCTTTTTCACGGTATTTACTGGGTGGTGGACTACAGTTTGTGTATATGCTCATCTGTTGATGGACATTTGGGCTGTTCCTTTGGGCAATTAGGACTAGTGCTGCTGTGAGCCTGTGTGTACCCGTATCTGAGCCCCTGCTTTCACTTCTTTTGGTCACATACCGAAGAGTGAAATTGCGGGGTCATGTGCTAATTCTGTGTTTAACTTCTTGAAGAAGTGCCAGACTCTTCTGCACAGCTGAAGGAGGTAGGTCTTTATCTTGAGAACCATGGCAAGTCTGAAAGGCCTTGAAGAAGGGAGAACCCTGATCTGATGTATGGTTTTTAAAAGGTCCCGTGTACAGGGTTTCTCTTTAGGGTATTGAAAATATTCTGGAACTAGATTGAGATGGTGGTTGCTCAATGTTGTGAATATACTAAGTGCCACTGAATGATACACTTTAAAGTGATTAATTTTATATTATGTGAATTTCACCTCCATTTTTAAAAGTCCCCATGGCTGCCAGGTGGAGGGGCAGGAATGTAGGTAGTGAGTGTGCGTGTTTGTGTGTGTCTGTGTGGGGGCTGCTGCAGAGGTCCCAGTGAGGGACATCATAGGGCAGGTGGAGGCGGGTAGGGAAATGGGAGTATCTCAGAGCCCCAGGCTGGACGACCAGGACATGTGAACAAAGGAGTCACCCCCTGTCCAAGGATTCTAGCTTCAGTCACTAGGTGGATGGACCCTCTAAAATGCTGGGGAGTTGGTGATCTGAGGCTTTGTTGAAGCTCCTTTGCCACTCCAGACCTCTGAAGGCTGATTTTAACAAGAGGGGTAAAGTGACGCCAGAACACAGGGTCACGGGGCTCCCCCATATCCCTCTGTTCCAGGTGGGACCCTCGTCAACAGCCTGGCAGTGGAGACCCAGGCTCCTGCCACTCACCAGCCCTGTGTTGTCCGTCCACTGGAAATCCCTCTCCACGATCCTGTCGTTCAGGCCAATCCATGTGTTTTCATGCCCAAAGCCTGCAGGGTGGGGAGTCTTCAGGGCTGGGCACCTGCCTCTCCCCAAGCCTAGGGTGCCAGCTGGAGGCGGGGTGTGGGGTAGAGGGCAGGACCCAGCCCATTTCCCAGCCTGGAGGTGGGCTGGCGGGGAAAGGAAATGGAGGTGGGAGTGAGGGGAAAGAGAATGGAGGTGGAAGGATGGAGGTGAGGTAGGAGCTGAAGGCCAGAGAGGTGAGGGGAGGACCCCAGGCCCTCCCTCAGCTATGGCTCTGGCTGCAGTCTCACCTGGAGGCGTGGGGGTGGGGCACACAAAGGGCTGTTATTAGGCACTGGCCTTGCCACAATTTGTGGCTTAAACAAGTGGCCAGAGTAAGGAATAAATGGCAGACGTGTCAGATCTTGACAGGGCAGTGGTGAGACTCAGTGAGCTAGTTCCTGAGGACAGAGGAAGTGGAGGAAGATGTTTGATTGCAGCAAGGGAAAAGAAACGAGTGACCCAGGAAAAGAGCAAATGAAAGAATTAGGGGACAGGGCAGAGGTGGTGTAGTGGCCACCCCCAGGTCTGGGCCCCCCCAAGTAGTCACAGTCATAGCCCCTGCTAAGTCAGGTCAGATGCTTCTGAGCAGGGGCCCCTGGAGACTACAAGTGCCCAGTGAGATGGAGGACAGTGTCCTGAGATGTCTCTGTACATGTTCCCACCTATGTACATTTCCCCAACAGAGTCTTTTAAAAGCCAAGAAAAAAAAATTAGGGAATGGGATGGGGGGAAATGTGACTAAATGGATGGATGAACAGACAGCACAAGGGATAGTGAATGAATCAATAAAAGCCGGATTTAATTCATGCGACACTCTTGCTAGGTCTCTGCACAGCTTCTTCCTCATTTTATCCCATGCATCACAGATGCTTCCCCATTGCCCTCTCTCCCCTGCCTGTTTTATTTGTCATCAGCATATTTGGGCCAGTTAAATTATAGTATGGACTTACTCAATCAGATATTTACTTGTTTGCCCATGTCCCCCACAAGAATGTTATTCCCTAAGGACAGGACACTGTGCATTTTGGTCACTGCTGTGTCCCAGTGCCTGGAATGGTGCCTGGCACAGAGCAAGTGTTTAGTAAATATATAATGAATGAATGAATGAATGAATGAACTAACAAATGAATGAGTGAAGTGACTGTATGGATTACCAAATGAACAAACAGACTTGGAAATTATTAAGTGGCCAGGGCCTGTGCTAATGAACACAGCTTCAGAAAGGTAGTGTCTTCAGGATCCTGGGGCACTTCCCTGGCAAAAGGACTGCAGGGCCACCCCTGCCCAACCCCAGAGTCTTTACTGTTAATGAAGCTGTGTTCCTCCGGTGAGTGGACACTGGTCAGGTGGCCAGCTCGGCGGCGGCAGTCCCTCTCTGCATCCTCCCATGCCCGCCGATGGGCAAAGTACCGGTAGCAGTGGCCCTGGAACTTGTGCCAGCCATGGTCACAGCCTTCTGTGTCTGGGAGGTGAAAAGGGAATGTGAGAGGGGCTGGCCTTGGCCTGAGAGGCCTGCTCTGCTGGCAATGAGCACAGCCGGCCCAGCAGAGACAGGGCCTACCCAAGGTCACTGTGGGGCTATGTCACCCCACTCCCTGGGCCCGTCCCCCACTGTTTCACCCCCGCCCCATATTCCCTTCTTTTCTTTGTTGTTGGAAGAGATTCGCTAAAAGATCATTACACCCATCCCCTCTCATCCCACCTCCTCTGTCTCCTTCTCCGGATCTGCAGATCCATACCCTCAGTGTGGACCTGGGAACTCAGGAAATGGTCTCAGAAAGGCCTAAAGTCTCCCTTCTGGCAAAGGGCTCAAATAGAGATTTCTCCCAAAGAGGTAGACAAAGAGCCAAGAAGTGCATGAAAAGATCATCATTAGTCACTAGGAAATGCAAATCAAAATCACAATGAGATACCACCTCACACCCACTAGGATGGCTATAATTTTTAAGAAGGAAAATAACAAGTGCTTATGAGGATGAGGAGAAATTGGAACCCTTGTACACTGCTGCTGGTGGGAATGTAAAATGGGCAGCCATTGTTAATAACAGTCTGGTGGTTCCTCAAAAAGTTAAACATAGAATTACTGTATGACCCAGCCATTCCACTCCTAGGTATAAACCAAAAAGAATGGGGGTGGGTGTGGGGCGGGTAGAAAACAGGTGTTCAAACAAAACCTTTTACGTGAATGTTCACAGCAGTACTACTTATATTAACCTCAAGGAAAAAGCAACCCAAATAATCCATCAAGTGATGAATTGATAAAATTCAGTCCATCCATACCATGAATATTATTTAGCCATAAAAAGAATGAAATACTGACATATGGTGCAATGTGGATTAACCTCAAAAACATGATGCTGAGTTTTTAAAAAGCCAGACACAGAAGGACAGATGATGTGTGACTCCATTTATATGAAATGTCCAGAACAGGCAACTCCAGAGACAGAAAACAGATTAGTGGTTGCCAGGGTTGGGCAGATGGGGAATGAAGAGTGACTAGTAATGGGGACAGGGTCTCCTTCTGGAGTGATGGCAATAGTATCTTGGAACTTGCTAGAGGTGGTGGCTGCAAAACATTGTAAATGTACTGAATTCCTTTGACTTGTGTACTCTAACAAGGTTAATTCTGTGTTATGTGAATTTTATCTAAAAACAAAACAAAACAAAACAAAGCAGTTTGTCTACTGTTGGACTCTCAGCCAGAACCAGAGATGGAGACCTGTAGTACATGTGGGAGTCTATGGCCCGGCACCCACACCCACTCCTGTTTCTGGGGTCTCGTAGAGACTCACCTTTCTCACAGAGGCTGCCCCCATAGCTGGGGAGGCAAAGGCAGATGAAGGTGTTGACCTCATCGATGCAGGTACCTCCATTCTCACAGGGGCTGGAGACACAGTCATCGATGTCTGGAGGGGAGACGGAGAGGCTGACTCAGGAGTCAGCCTCCCCTCGGCTCCCAGTCCCCACAGGGAACCAGGCAGAAGATGGGGTCACAATCCTGCCATCCATCCTGGACCTGAGTACAGCAGCATGGGTCTGCACAAATGACTCTGAAGGGCAAAGAGGTGGAGCTTCACATAATTAACATAACTTAGCATTAATGGGAGCAGATGCCACTGGACTGGCCAAGGGCCAGGGTGTGCAGAACATTCCACCTGACTCCAGAACAATGAAGGTTATATTTTTGCCAACATACTCAGAGAATGTTGAAGCTGGAGGGTTTTTTTTTGGAATGTGAAACCTAGGGCAGCTGGGTTTCAGAGCATTTGCAAGGGCTTGCAGAGATTCACAAAGCTGTTTGTACAGAGATATCCAGTTGAACTTCCTCTCCTACTACCCCTGTGTAGACAGCTCTTGAGGCATATATGACACCAGGCAAGTCACTTTCATTTTCTGAGACTCAGTGCCTTCCTTTTTTTTTTTTTGCGAAGTAATAATAATAATGGCACCTTTTCAAGGGTGGTTGTGAGTGGGGAGAGTCAATGGAATAGTTCAAAGATTTGCATCATTGATATTTATTGTTATAATTCTATAGTTAATAGTGTGGTTGTGAAATCGATGAGATGATGCACAGGACTTGAGAAATTATATTATTCATATTTATTGTTATAACTTTATAATCTGTCATATCTCTTATGTTGGGCTTTGGGACTAGTATCCAACCCTTCTGTTGGAGGTATCTACACCCCTGCCCACCCAGGAGAGGGTAGGATCCCCTGAGGCCCTTGGCTGAAAGGAGTCTGGCCCTTATCATCACTTTGTCTTCTCCCTTACCCTTGCCTGGCAGTAATGGGAGGCAGCACACCAGAGTCTTGGCTGCCAGGATGAGAGCTTAGCTGACTGGTCCTGGGCTAAGTCACTGGATCTGAGGAGTGGGGAGGGGAAGGGAGCATCTGAAGCCAGCATTTTGTGAACCCTGAGTTCTCGAGGGGATGGCCTCTGGGATAAACAAACCCCAGGGTTCTGGAGTCAGACAAGTCCAGGCTCAGGTCCCGAGTCTGGGGCACTCACCAATCTCACAGTTCTCCCCAGCAAAGCCCTGGTCACAGCTACAGCCATATATGGTGCCATTGGCTGTACAGGTACCCCCATGCAGGCAAGGGTTGTTCTCGCAGGGATCCAAAGGGGCTGCAGGAGGGACAGGCAGTGCAGGCAGCAGTCAGGCCACTAGGTCTGCCTTCCTAGGACCAGACCTCAGGTACCCAAGGCCCTCTTCTCAATCTCTCTCTGTGGAGTCCCTTCTATAACTTCCCAATAGGTACTCACCAAATTCCTCTCACGTGCCTTGTGACAAACTTACTCCTTCCAGAAACTTCCCCAAAGCACCTGTGGGCTGCCTCCTGTAACAAGGTCCTTTCTCTGAATGAACTGGAATGGTTTTCCCACATGCATTTAAGTGTTCTCTGACTTGTCCCTCTTCTGGACATGCATTGCTAGTCATTGTATTTCTCACAATTTGGAGCACAGAAGTGGATATAAGGTTCCCAGTGGTGGGGTATGAATAGCACTAGGAAGAGTGGGAACCATTACCTCCTTCATCTGGGCTCAACCTCTTAAAAAAAAATTTTTAGAGAGAGGGGAAAGGAGGGAGAAAAAGAGGGAGAGAAACATCAGTGTGTGGTTGCCTCTTATGCGCCCCCAACTGGGGACCTGGCCCACCATCCAGGCATGTGCCCTGACTGGGAGTCAAACCAGACACCCTTTGGTTCGCAGGCTGGTGCTCAATTCACTGAGCCACACCAGCCAGGGCTGGGCTTGACCTCTTTTGATGCAATTTCAGTAGTTACATTGTGGAGAGGTGGTAGATTATAGTGGTTATAACAATGGGCTCTGGAGTCAGAGAAGTTAGTTCAATCCCTGGCTCTGCCCCTCACTAGGGGGACCCTAGGCAAATTACTTCTCTGAATTTCAACTGCCCCATCTACAAAATGGAAATAAAAGTAGTTCACCTCTCTCTCCCAGTCCTGACCATAATGCTGTATCTGGCTCTGTGTATATTAGCCTGGGGCCTCTTGGGTCGTCTCAGCATTGCTCGGCATGCACCACGTAAACAGGGTGCATTTAGGAATGTGGGTCCCTGTCCCCTTCTCCAGCCGCTTCCCCTATCAGCTGGGTTTCCTTGGAGGCATGAGGATCTCCCCTCCCCATCTTGGGGGCCCACATGCCTTGGTGGATGGTCTCCATCCTGGAGCCTGGGAGAGGCAGATCAAGAACCCCCATTCTACCCGGAGGGTACCTTTCCCTTGTCAGGGTGGCATCCAACCCTTCCACTGCACAAACACTAGAACTGAAGCCCAGAGAAAGGAAGGGCCTGACTCAATGTCACAAAGTAAGACAATACAAGAGCCCAGACTGGCCTCCAGGGTTCTGGTAGCCCAGTTTAAGACCCTCTTTCCAGCCTTTATAACCTAGAATTTGTTTCTGTTTTGGGCTTGTCTAGAGCCTCAAAAGAAACTGAGGTGATAACCAGCTGTCACCTATTCCTAGGTCTCCTGTCCTCCACCCTCACCCTCCACAGGCTATTCCCCCCATAGTTGCCAAAGGGAGTCTACACAAACCTGAGTCAGGTCATCTCTCCTCTGCCCAGATCCCTCCATGGCTCTCAATTGCCCTCAGAGGACAGGTGAAGTCCTCACTGCAGGCCACAGGGCCCCGTATGATCTGCCCAATATCTCCCTGTCTACCTCTTGCTTTCTCTCTTGCTCACTGTGCCACACTGACCTTGCTCTTCTTACATGCCAGGCAGGGTTCTGCCTCAGGGTCTTTGCACAGACTGTTTCCTCTGCCTGGAATACTCTTTCCTCAGATCTCTTCTTGGCTCCTTCCTCACCTCCTTCAGGCTTTTCAAATTTCATCTGGCTAGAGAGGCCTTTCTGATTCCCCTTCCAGAACCAGAAACTACCCACTGGCATCCCCTATCCCTTGCTTCACTTGTCTCTTTGTTCATATCACTTTCTAATCTCCAACACCACTTAGTTATTAGGATCACTATGATGTGTTTGTGCCTCCCCCTGCCCCAACCCTGCAGAGCGGTGCTGTTCCATATGACAGCCAAATATAGCTATTTAAGTCTAAATTAATTAAAAATGAATAAAAGCACAAATGTAGTTCCTCAGTCTCACTAGCCACTTTCAAGAGTTCAGTAGCCAAGTGTGGCTGTTTGCTACTGTATTAGACAGCTGAACTCTAGAACATTTCCATCACTGGGAAAGTTCTTGAGTGCTGCTCTAGAATGTCAGTTTCCAGAGGACAAGAGACTTGGTCTAAACTTGGGGCTCAGAACAGAGCCAGCACTCCATAATTGCTTGCTAACTGAAGGAAGGTAGCTGCTAGTCTTCCTGCAGGGACAGAGGCCTGTCGCTGGGGTGGTGGCATGTGCTCCCATGGATTGCCAGAGGGTCCTGTGGCTGTGTCTGTCCAAGCATGTGTGTGCACGTGGATGGGGCTGCTGGGAGCAGAAATACATGAGTCCTACCAGGTGCACCAGGCTGCTGACAGCTGCCCACAGACTGGTAGTGACTCAGTCGCTTGCTGGTGCTGCATTTATTTTTGGCTTCATTAGCATTTCTGCAGCAAGCATTGGGTGGGTAGGCACCCAGGACTCCCCACCCCACTCCTTCCAACCTGGCTGCCATTGGCTTCAGTCTGGAATCAAGACTCCAGTAAAGACCAAGCCAGACCCAGCCATAACCCTGAGGGCTCCTCCAAATGCATTTTCCTTTGCACCCCTCTGTGTGGTCTCCCTCCCACCTCTCTAACCCCCTTCTCTAGCTCCTTTGGCATTGAGCCTTCTTCCCACTGCCCACCCCCCACCAGCTAGTCTCCTCTGCTCCCTGCAGGGCAAGCTCACCCTCCCAAGACCTCAGGGCTTTTTTTCTTAACATGCCAGTGAAATACATATTGTACAGCCTAGTGGTTGAGACAGACTATATTGTTAGTTGGCCTGGATTCAAACCTTATCTTTGACAGTTCCAGCTACCTGACTTTGCACAAAGTCACTTGACCTTCCTATGCCTCAGTCTCCCCATCCTAAAGTGAGGATCATACTAGAACCTGTTCCACAAGGACATTATATGAATTAACCAAGATGATTCCAGTAAAGTGATTGTGTAAGCCATGTACATGGGCAGTCATCAGCCTTTATCAATTGAGGTACCCATGTCTGGGGTCTGCTTGCCTCTGAACATGTAAAAAAAGAAAATCTAGCCTGGGACACAGCCCAGAAGTGGCAGGGAGGGTGATGAAACCCTGCACCTGCTATTTCTATTATGCACACTTTGCCTTCAAAGGAGAGAAAGTGTAAAATGAATTGTGTTAATAAGAGTGTTTTGCAACTCGGAAAAAAAATGCCTTTTAATTCGCTGCTGATTTTTTTTTTAAAGCTCACTTGACCATAAAAACAGCTCAATATGCAGGATGTAAAAAAAGGGCCAGAATTCGCAGGTGAGCTGTGGGAAGACCTGGCTCCAAGAGAACAGGGTGGTTGCTTTTTCTGGGTTCTGCTGGCCACAGAGCAGCTAAGACTTATACAGACTTGGGCTCCCACTGAAGTCCAGCCACTGACTAGCTGGTAGTGACATTCCTCCCTAAGTTTCAGTTTGCTGTCTATAAAATGGGGGTGTGGCCCCCCACTCCCACCCCTTCGCAACACCCACTTTTCCTATGGCTCAAAGTCCCTCACAACTGCACCACTGAATTCCAGCTGCAATTCCCACTCTCCTTGCCATGGTTTATCTATCCATGGGGGGTGCCTGTGTCTGCCTCTGTCTTCCCCAGACCGGGGCATCACTGAAGGCTGGCTCCCCGGCATTGCACAGCACTGTCTGACTCCATGTGGCCATAAACATGAGTTGTTCATTGAACCAAAATCAAACTCCACTCAATGCTTCCTCATTCCCCCCAACACTTGCTGTGCCTCAAAAACACATCAGCTTGATCTCCTGCCTTTGCTCAGACTAGTGCCTCTGCCAGGGAACGCTCTTTCTGTGATTCGACTCATCTTCAATGGCATTCCCGGCTAGAAACTTTCCCAGGCCCCTACTCTGGGCTCCCCTGGTCCCTGGTCCCAGAGCCCTGACCACAGTGGGCTGGATGAGGCCATGAACTTTTAACTCACTCTGCTCCGCACTCTCATTTGCAGGGGTCCCTGGCAGGGCTGGCTCCTCTCCACTCGCTGCCTCCTCCACACTGGCACTCCCTGCAAGGACCTCCAGCTCAAACTTGTCCAGGACCCAAGGGGCAGGCAGCAGCAGGGTGCTGGGGGAGTCCCACGGTACTGTAGCCTCTTCCAAGGACTCTGACACGGGCTTGTTCCTGCTGGCCGCCGTAGGTGTCCAAGGAGCAAGAGCGGGCTTCCCGGAGAGGCTGCCCTCCTGTGGAAGGGCTGAGGCTCCCACTGTTCCCCAGGTCACCCTCTGGTCCTCTGGCTCTGGGTGGGGTTGGGAGCTGGAGGAGTCCATTGTGGGTGTGGCCAGGACCCCACCCTTGTCCCCCTGGTCCAGGGACATGAGGGACACCACCACATTTTTATCGACAGCCACCTGAGGGTTCATGGTGGGGCTTTCAGCTCCTTCAACCACACGGGATCCAGGTTTCCAAATCCCATCAGCATTACCGGGGTCAATTGTGGCCATGGAATTCGTGGGACCCACTGTACCTCCTCCATCTGTAGCAGCCCAAGGCTCCAAACTCAGGGAGACTTCAGGGCCCCTCAGTGGTGCAGAGGTCGGGTGGGGGTCCAACTTTTCACTCTGCAGTGAGGGCCACATGACATGTGCCTTCTCCATGATGGCCTGTAAGCCAGAAGTGGGGCTCTCTGCTGTGCTGAAGACCCCAGATTCAGACCCTGAGATGCCTCTTGCTCCCATGGGCTCAGTAACCATCTCCATGAGGGTGACGTCTGCTGCCACATTCCCATCCACAGAAGCCTGTGGGCTGGATCTGGGGTGCTCAGCTTTGCTGAGTTCAGTGGGGCTCATCTCCCCAGTTTCTCCAAAGTCTGCCCTGAGGGAGTTAGGACTGGCTGTAGCTTGTGTGTCCATGGCTACGTGTGAGGGGACCATGGGACTTTCTGCTTCATGGTCACTGAATGTCAGCAACATGGCCTCTCCACCTTGTCCTGTCAGGTCCAAGGAACGGGGCAAGGAATACACTTCTGGATGGATGGTGTCCTGAGGACTGGCCTGGGTCTCTGAGGCCAGAGAGGGTGGGGCAGTGGCCATGGCCTCGCTATGACCCTTAACTCCATTGGCCTGGGTGGGGAGGTGCGAAGGATGTGGTAGGAGCCACACTTTGGGGGCACGAAGCATGGCCATGACAGGGAGGTCTAGGGAAGTGACCATGGGGGATGACTCCCAGGGAGCAGTGCTGGGATCCTCTGAGGGGCTAGGTGGCTGAGCAGTGGCCTCTGAGGGGGACCAGGGCAGTTTGGGGGTGGCCAGCCTCACTCTGGGGCCCTTGGCTTCCTCCAGCTTGAAGCCAAGGGCTCTGCTGGGGCCTGGGATACTGGGTGGGATGACTGTTGGGGGCCACAGCCAGAGCTCTGTGGAGGTCCTGCCACCAGGGGAACCTGCAACAATATCAACAACAGTAATTATCTTTCAGCAGCTCCTTTCATTGAATTATCTCCTTGGTTTAGGACTGGGGAAGAGAGAGGTTCTGATGTCAGGGGACCCAGCAGGGATTCAGAGCCTCCTTCCCCTGTCCCCCTCAGGCACCCACTCAGGTCCCACCTCCTCCTTGGACCCTACTCACCAGCTCCAGGCATATCCACCTCATTAGACAGCACAGCCCAGGGGCTTTTGCTCCTGCCATTCCTTAAAGAGTCTGTGGCTGCAGTGGCCAGGGGAAGTTCCACATAATTCCTCGCAGCCTCTGGGGTGGGGGGCTGGGCACTGACCTCAAGCCTCCCCTCCAGCCCTTGCTGGGATTCCTGCTGCTGGAAGTGTCGCCCATTCAACCCTTTAAAGCGCCCCCTCCTCTTGGGCGTGGGGCCAGCTGGAGTTGCCTCCCCGTGTGTGCCAGCTGAAGCGCCTGCCTCCAGGCCGCTGGAGTAGGGGGCCACAGTGCTCAGCCACACTTCCTCAGCCTCCACGGAAGGCCTTGAGGCTGCTGTGGGAAACCCAAGGGTCAGGCTGGGGTTCTCTGGAGATTCCTGCTTCTCTGCCAAGATCAGAGGCTCTTCCTCACCACTGGACACCAGAGGCTCCTGGAAGTCAGGGGTGACCACCTCCCCTTCCTCCAGGCTGGGCTCCAGTTCTCGGGCCAGGGGCCCTTCTGCCGATAGAATCTCTTCCTCATCCCCAGATGAGGGGGTCTCTGGGTCTCCATGTTGTGGTGTAGGGTAATGAGCTGTGGGAGAAAGCAGAAGAGGTTGTGTTAGGCTCAAGGGCTTGGAAGTTCTGCCTGAAGTCTACCCACATTTCAGCACACTGCAACACAGACCTGTGTTTCTCTCTCTCTCTGTGTGGTTTCTGAAATCCCCCAGACTGAGAGAGGGTGGTGCAAAGTCTTATCCCCACTGTTCAGGCTTCATCCACTGTCAAGGTCAGAGTCAACTGGGCACAGTAAGGAGTCAAGAGATACCTTGGCTCATGGGTGAAGCTCAAGCAGTGGTCAACTCTCAGGGACAGGTCAGACCTGGGCCTTAGCTCCTCCCCCAGGGGGGAGAAAGCCCCTAATGGGGTTGGTCTTCTTAAAAGGCCAATCTTACATAGAAGGCTTAGCTCCTCTAAGCTGAGGTTTGCAGCTTCTGAGACTGTGTCTCCACCCCAAGTGCAAGGGTCATCCCTGGTCTCATTCCTAGGGATGTGGTTGGCCCAGTCGAGGCATCACTTCCCCAAGGGATGCTCCTGAGCGCGTGGCTGCAGATAAGATACGCTCAATACAGGGCCTTTTCTTTCAGGGACCTCAGGACTTACAGCTCACCCCAAAACAAGACTTCCAGCCAGAGCTTGGGGCTCATTACTTCTCCCAGCCTGGGACTCCAGGGAAAAGCCTGTCTCAGGGGCGTGGCCTTCACCCTGGGAGTGGCTTATCGCGGAGCAGTTTCCACGTGTCCCTCCCCTGCCCGGACTCCGCCTCCACCAGAAAGCAAAGCTCCCAGTGCTGGGCCTTTACCAAGGTGCGAGCCCTAGGGCGAGGCCACCAGGGACGCACCCTCCTGGGCGTGACCACCAGGGACGCACTCCCCCGGGTGTGGCCTCCCACGCACCGCGGAAGCAGTAGGCGTCGAAGAGCTCTTCAGGTGCAGGGAAGCCCGTGCGGTTGGAGAAGCGGTAGACTGTGCGCACGCCGGGGACGGGACCCCCGCAGCGCCGGCGCGGCATCTGGATCGGGTAGCGCACGCTGCCATCCGCCAGCCAGCCCGGGTCGCACTGGTCCAGGCCCTCGTGCCAGGCCAGGTGCAGCTGCCCCACGGAAGCCAGCACGGCACCCTGGTGGCGGCACTGGGCACGAGCACCAGCCAGGGTCAGGCGGCGGGCCGGGCCCACGTAGAAGACCTCGCCTGTGGGAAGGCGCGATAAGGCGTGAGTGGAGATCAGGGGGGTCTAGGGGACCCTACGCCAGAGCCAGGGAAGTGGAGCCCACTCCAAATAGCTCGGACCTGACCGAAGAGGCCGCTTTAGCTTCTTTTCACAAATGAGGTACCTCGGGCTTCAGTGAAAGGGAGAAGCTCAGTGAGGAGGATGAGTTAGGAAGAGAAAAGGACAAGGCCTCAGAGAGGGAAGAGGTGCAGATAAAGGGAAGGGGCGCAGACAGGGAAGGGGCTCAGAAGGAGAGGTGCTCAGGGAAGGAAGGAAAGCTCAGGTAAGGAGTAGGCCCAAGTCTTGGCTGCAAGTTTAGAGAAGGGTGAGACTTAAGAGGGATGGGGGTCCAGAGAGGTAACAGGGACTCAGGGAAGGGGAGGGTCCTGCCAGCCCCAGACTTACCCCCCAGCTCACGGGCAAAGCAATACACATCGTAGAGTTCCCGTGGGTCGCGCCTCCCATAGCTCCTCACCCCTGGAAGGCTGCTACGGTCGCCATAGCAACCAGGACGGGACTGGGTGATAGGATACCTGACAAGACAAGGATGTGTGCTCCTGGGGCCCCCAAGAACCATCTTTCCCCAGGGGCTAGCTCTCCATCTCCCCACCCTGTGTACCCTCTCACCGAACAGTGCGGTCAGAGAGCCACCCAGCATCACAGTTGTCAAAACCATCCTCAAAGGCAGCCTGCAGGTGCCGTGGGGCTGCAATGGTGGCTGAACTGAGATGACAGGCCTCTTGGGCCTGGACGAAGGTCAGCGCATAGCGATCCTGGGCTGCCCGGTAGTGGAACACAACACCTGTAGAGGAACATCCAGGATAGAGGGCTGATTTTTTCTGGAATCTTCAAGAACAGACCTCCCTCTGCCAAATGCCCCCACACCCCTCAGTCTGGTAATAATAGAACTCTTACCCTATACTGCCCTGCTCCACCTTCATTCACTCAGCACCAGACATGGCATTAGGGCAATGATGAGGAGTGAGACTAATATGCCCCCATTTTACAGATGAGGAAACTGGTAACAATGACCATACAGGGCTAGAATTTGTTAAGTATTTACTACATAAAAAGCATTTATAAGCATTATCTCATTGAAATTAAGGCTCAGAGAGGTTCAGGGACATGGCCAGGGCCACACAGCCAGATTAAGGCAGAGCCAGGATTCATATCCAGGAAGATCTGACTCCAAAGATAACACTCTCTATGCCCAGGGTTAGGCCCTGGAGGTGATGGAAGGCACAGAGAAGAGTGAGAGAGATTCTGTCACTTAGGAGTTAAGTACATGCATTGATAGGGGAAGCACTGGCAGCAATGGGAGATCAAATGTGATTATTACCCAACCTAGGAATGGAGTCACAGAAGGCTTCTTGGAGGAGGTGACTTGCATGTAAGTCAGGGCAAGAAGCCCATTATTGAATGGGCTTACTGTGAGTCAAATTCTGATTTAGGGATGAAAAAAATGGCTGAGCAAGACAAAGAAATGAAAGATTTTTTGCCACATCTTAAAAAACTGAGAGCCCCCAGAAAGCAGCAGCTGCATCTCAATCGTAACAGTGTCTTTAGTGCCAGGCTGGCATGTGGTAGGTACTCGATTAATATTTGGCAGAATGAATAAATTAAACAAATCCTGACGTGGAAATTCTTTCCTTCATTGCTTACTAGTTTTCTTCAGGGTTTATTGGTTTTGAGAATTAAGGCCTTGGAAAGGGGATGACTGATTAACCCCATGAAATATGCAATGAGACATTGTTGGGAGAGGAAGACTGTGTCCCAGGACGGGGGTCCAGAGATTTGCCCTTGGCCGACAGAGATTAAGCAATATTGACTTCCTGGCAGGAGTCTACAAGATGTTTTCCACACAACAATCCATTCACTGAGTCATTTCTCAAATATCTGTTGGGCATCTACTGTGCCACACTGTGTTCTAGGACTTTGCTTTAATAATATATTTTTTTTGCCTTGTTCACCTTGATGAGTTAGGAAAACAGAAACTACACTAGATATTTCAACAGCAAGAATTTAATACAGGAATTGGTTAAACAGTATTTGAGGACTGTTATTTATTTATATATTCCAATAAACTTTTTAAAAAAAAAACTTACTTTAAAAATTTATTTAAAAGCAAATGTATATTCCTATTTTAAACAGAAAGCCAATATCCTTTTCCTTCTGTGAAAATATGTAATTGTGAAATGCACTTAAAACATGGTTGTGAAATCCTGTGGAATCCTGTGGTCCACAAGAGACCAAGCCAGAGGCTGCTCATTCTTAAGTAAAAGAGAGAGCTATTAAAGAGGGGGTAGTTCCCGTGGAGACTTGCTTCGTGACTTTATCAGAAATATTGAAAGGGAATCACTGATATTCACTGGGTGGGCTTCAGGTTCAGTCCCTCCCCCTCCCAGCCTTGATCCCTCCCCTGCCCTCAACTGACCCGTCACCTCCAGGGACACCAGGTTCTGCTCATCCTCGATGCCCCTCACCACCTGGCAGCGGTAGAGCCCGGAGTCGCTGGCCCTCAGTGGCCCCAGTAGCAGCGTGCCGTTGGCCCGGTGCCGGGGGTAGGCGGGCAGAGACACACGTCCCTGCCAGCCCTTGGCCACTCGAACCACGTTGTTCTTGGCCACCAGGATGGGTAAATCCTGCCACTGGCCTGACGCAGTGCGCACCTTGGTCCACTTGATCCGAGGGGCTTCTCCAGCTGCACCTGGCCATGGCCGTAGGGTGAAGAGACAGGGCAGGGCCACCAACTCTGCCAGTGCAGCTCGCAAAGAACCAGATCCCACCTTATGCATGTGAAGCCCCTTCTCAGCAGCAGAGGTGGCAACAGTGGTGGCATCCTGTGTGCCTGGAACGGGGAATGTGGAAAGAGGCCTGACTCAGAGGCAAGGAGCAGCAGAGACTATTTCCTTCACTTTACAGGTAGGGACACTGAGGCCAGAGAGATTACAACATCATGATGCAGTGCACAGATCCGTGATCTGTACCCCAATCTGTGAGCAGAAGAGGAGGAATGGGGCCAAATCCCTTTTTAGTTCTGCCTCCATTCAAAGTCCAGATCCCAGAAGCTAGTGACTCTGTCACTGACTCGCTGTGTGGCCATGGGAAGGTCACTGTCATTCTCTGAGCCACAGTTTCCCCAGAAGTTAAGGGAGAGGTAGCCTTTGGGAGGGAAATGATGTTAGTAGAGTACCTTCTATATAACAGGTACTTTATAGATAGCAAGCAGCCCACCTGATTTTCATAATTATCTGCAGAGGTAGATTGGTGTCACCATCCTCTTTTGGGTTGGAGGCATTTCTAAAGCCTGGACTTTTGACTACCACTGGGGAGATGCCAGGAGATGCATACAGACCTTTATTTCCATTGCCCTGCCCATGACAGGCATCACTAATCAATGTACACACCATTCTCATTCCTCCCTCTCTCTTCCTCCTCCCTCCCACATACTCTTTGTCTTTCTCCCTTCTTCCCTCCGTATCCTTTTCTTCTCTCTCTCTCTCCAGCTCATCATAGCAAAACAGTGAAAGGCAGGAACCTCCAGCCTTTGCTGGCAATGACTGAAAATAACCTCTCAGGTGTCTTGTTCGCTTTTGACTGTTCAAAGACCTTTTTAATCTATTCTTGTTTTATTCTCCACACCAAGCCAGGGAACCAGCAGAAGGCTCTTGAGTTAAAAAGCTGCCCCATCCTGTCCATCCTTCAGACCTCAACCTCTCCCACTACATAGGGCAACTCACCCTGTTCCCCAGTCACCAAGAGCAGCATCTGGAGCACCAGGAGGCCTGAGGCCCAGATCGACATGGCCCTCATCCTGGACCTAGATCAAGAAAGAAAGGGAGGGAGGAGGGGTGAGCACACCCTTTCCAGACAGTTGGCATGGAAAAAACCAAGTCTCCCCTCTACAAGTCTGGAAACTGAGGCTCAGACAGGCCAGTGTGTTACTCAAGGTCACACAGGCAGCAAGCAAGGGCAGAGCCAGGATCCAAACCCAAAACTAGCTGACTTCAGAATCCCAGAGTGATGTCTCATGATCAGAAGTATAGGTGCTGGAGTGAATCTGAACCTGAGGTTGTCACTGTGTCTGTTCCTTGCTGTGTGACCTTGGGCAAAGAGTTTAGCTTCTCTGTGCCTCAGTTTCTTTGTAGGTCAAATGGGAATACCATCAGGTATTTGAAAGGAATAGATGAGTCAATACACTCAACACATATAAATTGCTTAGAACTGCCTGGCATGAAGGAGTAAATTTCAGCTGTTATTATTGAGTTTAACAAAGGCAAGATCAAAATCTCATTTTTCAAGTTGGCGTGCCCCATCAGTCTTGGAGGTGCTCCTAAAGAGCAGCAGCCAGTCCCAATCTGCCTGGGGTCTAAGCCAGCCTTTAATCTGGGTCTGCTGAATGACACGATTCTCAGCTTCAGTTCCAGGATTTGGTTGTCGCCAAGATTCTATTCTTGGTTTCTGGGACTTTTGAGGT
Organism: Furipterus horrens; assembly: GCF_987537825.1. Classification (NCBI taxonomy): domain Eukaryota; kingdom Metazoa; phylum Chordata; class Mammalia; order Chiroptera; family Furipteridae; genus Furipterus; species Furipterus horrens. The sequence goes on along the minus strand of NW_028327180.1, from coordinate 48,540,192 downwards.
GCTGCCAAACCCCAGCAGGAAGAAAGGGCTTTGCCCCTTCCCACCTTCCCCTCCCCCTAACTTCACACTCCACAGAGACTCCAGTGGGTCCAGCCTTCTACAGGGGTTGTGGCCCATAGGCATAAAGTGGAAAACCGAGTGTGAACTATAAGCAAGGCCCATTCCAAGCACTGGGACACAGCAGTGACCTCCCTGACCTCACATTCTTTCAGAGACTAGAAGCCCTGAGGAGAGGGCCCCTTTGGATGGACTCAGGACTCACTGGGGCTCAGGAGGTACCAGCAGATGGGAAGTTAGAACATCACTTATAAACTCAGTCCTTGCACATGTCTCCCCAAAAAGAATAGCTGATGAAGGAAGTGTGGGTGGAGTCCAGAGTGGGGGTTTGTGGGGGACAGCTGGCCCCCTCCTGAGGGCGTTTCCCAGCTCCCAGAGACCCCTGCTGAGAGGCTGGCCCAGGACCTGTCCGTGGTGCTGAATTAGGGTAGCAATGCTGCGGCTGTGCCCACTTGGTCTTCTTGCGTTGGGGCCCAGAGAGGGCTAGCAGTTTGCTTATGGCTGCCCAGCAGGGTAGAAGCCAGATACTGGGACTGTCTGGCTGGGTATTAGAGGGTGGGGCAGGATTCTGGGCTACGCCTGACCCAGGAGGGTCTTAGGAAGGAGCAAGTTCTGAGAATTCTCTTTCTCACACACACATAATATGGTTAAGAGCTCAGACTATATTCAGAAGACATGACCCTAGACAATTTCCCCACCTGTAAAATGAGGATCACCCAGCATGTACCCCATGGAGTTTCTGTGAGGATAGAATAAGCTAAGACATGTGAAGTCCTAGAAATGTTAAATTAAAGAACAGTTTTTTGTGCAAAGCTTCATGTACATACTCAAATATACAGAGGTGGTCCAACACAGTGACACACAGTTTCAGGTACACTCCCCCCACACACTCTCTCCCACACACCCTCAGTTCCCTCTACTTACACCCTCACACACCCACACCCCTTCTCTTAAAATATCTCCTCCTCAGGGCTTGTCCCCTCATGAATAATACAGGGACCTCATTCATATGCAAGTAGGGGTCTGCAAGGGGGTTTTGGGAGGGGCAAGCAGACAGAAGGAGGGGTGTGTGTGTGTGTGTGTGTGTGTGTGTGTGTGTCTGCCTCCTCACACCTACCTCCTGTCCTCTGGGCACTGAGGGTGAGTTTTTGTGTGTTCGTGACTTGGTGTGCATCAGGGTGCTGTCAGGTGTGGATATCAATGAGGTTGTGCCCTGTGGTGTATGAACTTGTGTTCAGGTCCCCAGCAGTTCTGTGCACTGAGTAGAGCATAGGGGACCCGCTATGGTCTCTGGATGTGTGAGTCTGAGTGCCCTCAGCAGGCAGTCAGTGGATGAGTGCATAGGCATGATCCTGGAACTCCTTGGAGGAGAAAGGAAACCAGCTCAGGAAATCATCCCAGGCTGCCCCTTTGGGAACCGAACCCCTTGCCAATGTCTCCCTTTTAGTGTCCAACTCTGCACACAGACCATATCTCAAACCCCCACACCTAGGGTCCACACTGCCAATCACATGGGGAAGACCTTTGATGTACACAGGGGATGTCATGCACAGCCACACACCCCAGACAAGAGCCCATGAGAGAGAGAGAAAGACACACATGTGAAGATTCATAATGACATTAACAAAGAGAGACAATATGGGCACTTACAAGGCAGGCAGAATGTCTTCTGCACAAAGACACACACCCACATTCTCAGGCTCCCCACATAAACCCCTTGATGAGGCCAGACCATCAAACACAGCTTTTCACACACACATGGCAATGCCAGCCCCTGGCACAGACCAGGCTGGATGAATGTGGCCTTGGTGACTGATGCACACACATCATTTTGCCACCTGGTGATGTGGCCCCTGGCACAAGTTTCCTGACAAAGACACATCTCTGTCACATTATACTCACAGAGGACCCCAGACCCCGCCTCTTCATGGGTACAAATCCTCTCCCAGCACAGGGTAGGCACACACACAAAGCCCACACCTCCTGGAGGGTCATTTTCCATTTGGGAATGCCTAGAAGCCAGGGAGGCTGCTGGGTTCTGAGGTCTCACTGTCTGCCCACCTCGCCCTCCCTGCCCTTCCCTCAAGTCCCCCGCTGGGGCCCAGGGCCAACCCTCTTCTCAGCCTGGCTGTCTCCCATTAATGCTGCTGAGAGGAACAAAGCCCTGTGCACAGGGATGGGGGTTGCTGCCTCCCCGCGCCTGTGCCTCCAAGTCAAACCAGGACTTCCACATACAATCATATGGACAGGTGGGACTGAAGAGGTGAGGCGAAGGTCTGTTTCTCACTGTGAGGGCACTGTCAGGTATGGAGGTGCTTGTGGCAGTCCCCTGTTTGGACTAGTGCCCCTCACAGGTCCTGGGGATCCATACTAGTGCTTTAGGGGGCTCTGATCCATTATTCACCTAGGAGACCTAGTGTGCTCCATGGGAGAGGGGACAGAACCCCCAGACCAGGTCTGAGGGAACAACAGGGACCATCTTGGGAAGGAACCCCCAGAGCCTTCTCCCTGAGTCAGGATGTGGTAATAGGACACGGGCCAAAAGAACTGGGAGACCGCAGGATACCCCTCCCCCATGGCCCCTCACACTCAATGCAAACCCCTTTTCATCTGGCTGATGTGGGGCTCCCCTCCTGCTGCAGGCCAGCCTGGCATCCTCTATTCATTGGCAAATTGGGAATCCCCACTTAAAATCCTGGGGTGTCTCCTTCAGACACTGGGGTGCCCTGTCCCAGAGTCACCACACAGCATCTGGGTATCCCACTCTTCTCTCTAAACTAGGGGTGCCCCTCCCCTGGCCTTGGTTCCCAGTGCCCCCTCCCCAATTCTGAAACCCACCCCTAACCAGGCTCCCTCCCCATCATTAGGTCGGCTCCGCATTCCCTAGACAACCTTACCCCAAATCCAAGTGCCTCTGACATCCCCAAGGGCCCTCCCAGTTTGCGTTCCCTCCCCAACCCCTGGCTCCCCCTCACCTCGTAGCCCCCTCCCCATTCTGGGGACGTCTCTCTGACCGCAGGCTCCTTCCCCAATCCCGGGCTATGTCTTTAACCCTGAAGACCCTCCCCAAAGCAGCCTCATTACTGCGACGAACCCCCACCTGGCTCCTAGCTCGGATGCATCCCTGGGCGGTTACCCAGCACAAAGGACGCTCAGCTTGGCTCGCAAGTACCAGGTCCAGCCCCTGCGCCCTGCGCTCGGCTAGCCTCAGCGCCGCCTCAGCGCTTATAAAGGGGCCACGGGGCTGTTCTGCGCATGCGCCCACGCCAGCCTCAGGCCTCTGGCTGCGATAGGGAGGGGCCTCCTCTGCCTAAAACACCCTCCCTACTCTTCGAACACTTACCCACCCAGGGGGAAATTGCGCCTTACTTACTCTCTCATTCACTCCCCGCCAGGAGCCACGTTAAATGTCCCCAGACATTCCTTGGTGGGCTTGCCCCATCTTACAGATGGGGAAACTGAGCCCCAGAGAGACAAAGTCTGTCCCAAGGTCACGTGGAGGGGAAGGACAGAGCTGGGATTCTGACCCTGCCGCACCTGACTCTCCAGGGCTCACACTTGGAGCAGTTTTGACTAGCTATTGTTTCATTCTATTTTTAGAGAAGAAGCTGAGACTTAGAGGATAGTAAGATCCCTGGGTCCCACAGCTGATAAGAGACTCGCAAGGTGGGCCCTGACCGATGTGACCCACTTGGGCGTCGTTCTGCAAGGCAAGGGAGATCGCAGTTCAATTCCCGATTACAGCACATGCCTGGGGTGCGAGTTCATTCCCAGGTGCGTATGGGTTGGAAAGTCAACGGATTAATGTTTCCCCCTCACATCGATGTTTCTCTCCCTTTCTCCCTTCCCCTCTCTCTAAAAATAAATAAGTACAATCTTTAAAAGAGAGAGAGAGACTGGAAAGGTGGGAGCCCAGGGGTGTCACACACCAGAGCTGTTGTCATCAGCTCCAGCCAGAATGTACCATTCATTCATTCCTTTGTCCAATCAACATTTATGGAGCACCTTCTGTGGACCAAGTACTGTTGTCACAAGAATACTTTTGCTTTGAGCAGGTGGCATGTGTGTGTCTTTGCAGAAAGATCCCAATCTTAAAAAGCTTAGATCTGTACAATGGAATAATACTCAGCTATAAAAAGGAATGAAGCACTGACACAGGCTGCAATGTGGATGAACCTTGACAACATCACGCTGAGTGAGAGAAGTGAGAAACAAAAGATCATATAAATGATCTCATTTATATGAAATGTCCAGAACAGGCAAATCCATAGGGAAAAAAGTAGATTAATGGTTACCAGGGGGCTGGGAGAGGAGGGAATGGGGAGTGACTGCTAATGAGTACAGGGCCTCCTTTTGGGATGATGAAAAAATTCTGAACTAGGCAAAGGTGATGGTTGCACAATAATATGAACATACTTAATGCTACTGGATTATGCACTTTAAAATGGTAAATTTTATGTTCTGTGTATTTTACCACAATGAAAAATAAAAATGGGGGGTGTGGCAAAAGCTTAATGAGGTCAGCCCCTTCCCCTCTTCTTTCTCAGGGCCCTAGTCTCTCAGGGCTGACAATAGACTGCACTCGGCAGAGGGTCCTCATGTCCACCAAGGGTCCTGCAACTGTATATGGGAAGGGGGTGTGTTTGTGTATCTCTGAGAGTGGGTCTCAGTCTGGTGGGGGGGGGGGAGCAGACAAACAGGGCACAAGGTATTTTCAGCAAAATTACCAAAGAGGGAGTGGGAATAAATGAAGGATAAGGGAAGACCCCCAGGGCAGCAAGACCACCCATATGTGTCACTTACCGCGTGTGTGGACCCAGCCTGCCGGTCTGGAGGTGGGTGAGTAGTGGCTCTAGGGGCCAACGTGACACACTGGGAAGCTTCGTTTACTGTCTGACTCCTCATCAGAGAGGAGGGACAAAGGTCAGGGATCACACTAATGTGTCTGCAGGACAGGCTGGTGTGACAGAGTTGCGGCTGGTTCTGGGGTCTGGGTGTGGTTGTGTGACATGCATGGAAGTGGGGAGTTGGCCCCCACAAGTCCAGCATTCAAACCCCTCTCCACCTTTCCTAACAGAGTGACTTTGGGCCAGCCGTTTCATTTCTCTGTGCCTCAGCTTCCTGGTCTGAAACAGGGATAATTAAGAGTTCTTACCATACAGGGTTTCTAGGAAAATGAGAAGGGAAGTAAATACACAAGATGGGGCTGCTATTGTGCTGCTATCCACTTTCCAGCTGGGGAAACTGAGGCTCAGGGGAATGGATTACCATTGCACAGTGTGGGTCAAGGGTGAGCCCAGGTCTGTGGCCTCAGAGCCAAGCGGATCCTCACTCCCAATTCCCCCCACACTTCCACTCCCCCTTCTCCCCACCCCTTGGTCTTCCTGGCTGGTGCCAGGGCTGAGCTTAGAGGGGCTGGCCTGGTGCCCAGGTGTGGGTTGTTGCCGGGGGCTTGAATGAAGCAACCTTGCCTGGGAATCTGCTGGGCTCAAAGAGCTATTTTATTTATAGACCTACCCTGAGATTGGGTGAGCCACCAGCCCTGAGTGCCTTTTCTGTCCCCACCCCCCACAGAGGCCCCAGGCCAGGGGTTACTGTGAGTGGGTGGAGGGAGCAAGGGAAGGGGGCTCGTGGCACAGAGCAGGCTGGACCCTCCAGAAGAGCTGGGTCTCAGCAGTGGACAGTGTCCCCTAAGTGCCTCTCAACATATCCAAGTTGACACACAGACATGGCACATGCAACTAGATTCACCTCTGTTTTTTATAAAGACTTTATTTATTTATTTTTAGAGAGAGAAGAAGGGAAAGAGAAAGAAAGGGAGAGAAACATTGATTGGTTGCCTCTACCATGCCCCCAACTGGGAGGCTTGGCTTGAAACCTAGGTATGTACCCTGACCAGGAATTGAACTGGTGACCCCTCAATTCGCAGGACTGAGCCACACCAGTCAGGGAAGATTCACATCTATCTTATACAATGTCACGAACAACTGTGACACACAGTGACATCCCAGACACACAGGGCCTTCACAGGAACATCATATATAACCACATTTGGCAAGGCCACATTTAAGTCAAACAGACCACACACGACCTCACATTGCCATACACAAGTCATGCCTGCTGCACAACCAAACTTACAACTGTGAGTCTGGCTCCACCTTTGCATTTAAACACCTCCTGCTGTTCATACACCCTTGTCCCTTAGCCTTCCTGGTTGCCACAAACATCCCACATTTGCCCCATGTTGTCCACACTCAGTCGTGTTTGCAGCCATGGGCACACCTACAGATAGCGAGCACCCAATTATGATCACCTGGCACCATATCACAAGTATGGAAACATACAGTCTTCACAGGGCCATGCTCAGTAAAGCCACTCATGCTCACCACTCAGTACATCTAGTCGTGGCCCAGGGTGTTCCCACATGAGTGCACCTCAGTCCCTTCAGGCTCAGCCACCCCTCCCCCTCCCTCTGTTACGCTCACTTACCCAGACTCCCAGGCTCACATCCTGCCAGAATTGACAAGTCCAGCTGGCAGCAAGGGAGCATCCGTCTACTCTGAGCCAGCCCTGCTGGCCCCAGGCAGAATCCAGTGAATAAATCAAACGCAGATCTGTCCACAGGGGGCTGCTGGCCAGGGGACCCCATCACACTCACCCTAGAAGACTCTCCAGTCTGAGGCCTTGGGACAACCATTACACCTCTTCCCAGGGGGAAACCAAGGCTCTTAAGACTTTCCCTGCCCTGCCATGAGTGGGGCTGCCTTCCCAGAGTCCCTGCTGACCCATACTTGCTGTGTAACTTCAGCAAATCCCTGACCTTCTCTAAGCCTCCATTTCCTCTCCTGAAAAATACAGAACTTAGCCCAGTGAAGGGCACTCCAGAGTCATACTGAGATTTCTATCCTGGTCCCCCTGGGCCACCTTAGCCAAATTACTTTTTTTGTGCCTCAGTTTCCCTCAGTGAACTAGAATGGCAGCTCCTTGTTCTTCTAGAGCACCCTCTGCTCCATCCCTTAGGATGAGGGGGAAGGGAATGCCCAGTCTCTCCTCACTCAGGCAAATGAATAGAACACTTTTGGCTGCCCTGCTGGGAGCTTACAGCTGGTAATTCCTTGGAGAAACAGGAGGCTCTTTCATGCCCAGGCGCCATTGGGGTGAGGAAGTGGGAAATGGATATAAGCTGGCCTTATCCCAGTGGGCAAGGAAGCTCCATGCCAAGATCAGGAGTGGTGTAGAGGGCCCTGGGACAAGCATATCCTCCCTGGGGGACCTTGGCCCAAGTGGCTCTACTGTCAGCTGTAAAATGTAGGTGACATAGACTAGCACAGCAGGTTTAATGAACCAGTGGATGGAGACAAAACATGGCTTCAAGTTAAACACAGGGTGAGCTCTCAACAAAGGTCGGTACTGTTGTCATGTGTCACCCACTAAATTCTCCAGTGGTTCTAGAAATATAATTTCCTCCAGTTCACAGATTAAAAAAAACAAACAAACAAAAAACAGGCGCAGAGGCCCAATGCTTGTCCACAATCACACAGGTAATGAGTGGCCCAGCCAGGATTTGAACTGGATCTGTGGCCTCCGGGGTCCATGCTCTTCCTAACTCACCCTGGGGGAGTAGAAATGTTTTCTGCCACGTCCAACTCTGATCCAGAGACCAGCAGAGCCAGGTCTGGATGGCACCAGGTCATGACAGAATGCAGGAAGTCCTGGCAGGCAGGAGATAATGGGGCAGCTCTTCTGCCAGCACCACCTCCTAGAGTGGGCTTGGACAGACACTAGTAGGATGCCAGCAGGACCATTCCTTCAGCCCTTGAAGAAAGGGGCTGGGTCCCAGGCCATTCAGCTGAAGCCAGGAACCACAGCCTCCTGGCAGTGGCTGATCTGTCTCAGAACCCTCCATTCATGCAGATTGGATGGTGTCCTGCCCTTTCTCAAACACCTCCTGTGACTGCTCCAGGCCCAGCAGGGTCTGGCTCCATATATTTTATTCAAATTCATAGTCTTTCACCTAACCAGGCTTTTGGGTAAGCTGTTTTCCCTGTCTGGACCTCCCAAAGCCCCAGATCTTCCTCACCCTGGTGAATTTCTTCCCACCAATTAAGGTGCAGCCACAATATCTCCTCTCCCAGGAAGCTCTCCTACACCAGCTACCCAGGCACTATCTCTTCCCCTTGCTCAGCTCTGGCCCCATGGGGCTGGGAATGTGTTTATATACCTCTGTATTACCCAGATTGGGGGTTCTTCAAGTGTGGCGTTGGAACTGAGGCCTCTCAGAGTCCCCAGCACCATCCAACACAAGGCTGGGCAGTAGGAAGTGGCAGGAATTGTTTAGTGAATCAAATCTTTAGCTTGGTATCTGAGGCTTTGTGTAACCTGGTTTGGCAAACTCCTATTCATCCTTCAAAATCCACTTCACATGCCCCTTTCTCCAAAAAGCCCATCCCAGGCAGCATTTACTGGGAAGACAGGTTTGAAGGCTGGACCACACAAGGCTGATGAAGACTCCTTGTACCTGCAATATTGTGACCTCTTCTTCTGGCTTCCAGGAGGCAGTAAGGTACATGGGTTCCCAGGTTGCACTAGCAGTTAGGAGATGGATTAGGCAGACTTTCCCAGGTAGGTCTCCAAAACCAGTGTTCTGAACCTGTGGGCACCAAAGAACAGCACCCCATACACAGTCCACAGTTGCTTTTATTTATTTATTTTTAAAAAATTTACAATGGGACCTCGATACACGTTGTTAATTCGTTCTGGAACTCGTGATGAGTGCAGAAGCCTACAAGTACCTAACGGTGAAGCATTTTCTCTTGCACGGCGGCATGGTGACTCAAACAACTTCTAGCAAGCAGGACGAGTCCTAAGCAAGCGCTGAGAGCTGAAACTTTTTTTTTTCTCGTCAAAATGCGACTACAGGGTTTGATGAGTTCTGAAGCCGACGAGTACCGAGGAATGGCTGTATTTTTTAAATACTCACCTAAAGATATATTTATTGATTTTAGAGAGAGGGAAAGGGAGAGGCAGAGACAGAGAAACATCAATCAGTCCCCTCCCGTGCGCAACCCGACTAGGGATCGAACCCGCAACCTTTGATGTACGGGAGGACACTTTAACCAGCTGAACAATCCGACCAGGGCCACAGTTGCTTTTACGTGTCAGCCTTAACTCAAACACTGGACTAGGGCCCTTTAAGAGGCGGGCACAGAGGGGCGGGGCCACGCCAAACCCCGCCCTGGGAACCACGCGTGCGCGGCTTGAGTCACAATGCTCCTGAGCGTTGTGCACGGGGTTCCGGGTCTAGCTTTTGGTTTTCCCTTTCTAGAGAAATTGAGGTTCGGAGCCCGAGCGACTACCTGAAACCCACAGGACACCTAGCTTCGGGTCATTGGCAATTTCCCCTAAACCCCCAGTTTTTCCGGCAAGGGGTTCATCAAGGGGACATTTAGGGCTGGAGTGGGTGGGGCAGTGACGATTCTTGTCCGGTGTTGCAGGTAAGGACGTTCAAACTCTATAGAACAAGGTCTCGCTATTGTGGCTGTTGGCGCCGGGATTCGAATCCGAACTGAGCTCACCTCTGAGCCGTGAGGTCTTGCGGAACTGAAATGACCCAGTCTATGGTTTGTGCGGGAACAGTGAGCAGGTGAGGGCCCGGGGAGATAGGGACGGGCAGTGGCACTACCCTTCTCTTCTTGGGATTTGAGCTCTCTGTGGACAGAGCTCGGGGTTTGTGGAGCGAATGGTGAGGAGGGGGCAGGGCCCGTTGCTGGATTCAGTCCTTCTCCTCGCCGTAATTCTGATGCCTTCAGGGTTAGTTCGGTGCTGAATCGCAACACCCGGCAGTTTGGAAAGAAACACCTGTTTGACGAGGACGAGGAGACATGCTGGAACTCGGACCAGGTAAGGAACCTCCCTGAACCCTCCACCCATCGCGTGAATCAGATTTCAGAGGTCCAGGATGCCCTGAGGACTCCAGAACGCCACAGCTGGGCTCAGTCGCGTTGGTCAGGAGAGAACACGTGCTGAATCCTCTCGCCACCAATCAACTATGAAAGAGTGCATAGTACTGCTTTTGGCCTATAGTGACTGTGGGTCTGTTTCTCTGTCTGCTTCCAGGGCCCCTCCCAGTGGGTGATACTAGAGTTTCCCCAGCGCATCTGTGTCTCCCAGCTGCAGATCCAGTTTCAGGGGGGCTTCTCCAGTCGCAGGGGCTGCCTGGAAGGTACTGGAAGGCCCTGGAAGAGGGGGAGAGGGGGTTGGAGGGCTTCACAGCCTGCTCCTTTCCCTACTGCAGGTTCTCAGGGGAGTGAAGCTCTCAATAAGATAGTGGATTTCTACCCTGAGGACAACAACTCGATTCAGATATCCTGCCCTGGCCTCTGGAGTGGGGGTGGTCTGTGCCTCTGAAAGCTGCAGGCCCTGTGTACAACCCTGAGCACGTGGCCTCTAGGCCTGCACTATTTCATCTGTGAAATAGGCTGATGGTAACCTGTTCTGTGTGAGTCTCAGAAGGGCCCACAGCTTGGTATCTGAGTTGGAACTGGGTGGGGCTTGACAGACAGTTAAATGACAAACCACTTGTTTCCCTTGACTGCTGTGCTCACACCTTCCCTGTGCCGGCTGCTGAGGTGGACCAGCTAAAGGTAACGTTTGAGGACACCACTGACTTTTTTGGCCGTGTGGTGATCTACCACCTGCGAGTGCTCGGGGAGAAGATGTGAGGCCACCAGGCAGGCACCTCCTCTAGGAAACCCTTATGGAAGCACAGCAAAATCCTTCAAGTTCTGCACAGGTTTATTGATTTCTCTTGGGAAGCACTCCCTCCCACCATCTGTCCAGGAGCTGCCTTTGAAGCCACTTCTGGGTTCCCCCAACTCTGGGTTGACCATTTTGTTCCCTGAGTGTCTGAGTCCCTGGGGGCAGGTGGCCTTCACTCGGGGTCATCGGGCACCAGGTTACTCTGGAAGAGTTTGAGGATGTGGTTCTCGATCACCTGTTGCACTGGAAACAGGACAAGGAAAAGGTGGGCCATGAATGGAATTGCGGCTGCAGAGGCACAGACCTACCTGTCCCCTCCCTTCAGGGGTTGAGCTGGGGGGTTCTTTCCTGAGAACTGCACCCTCCCCTCTGAGACCTCTTCACACTGGGACATGGATGGAGGACCCACCTCATACATAGGAAAATCTACAACCCTCCCGGGACACAGCTAGCAAGACGGAGGCCCCTATCCCAGGAACCTCAATTTCCCCTAAGTTTACAAAAATGTGTTTGTAGAGGCATTTCAGAGTTACAAAAATATTCCTTACAAAATTGGAGAATTGTGATATTTATGAAAGGACAAGAAGGGCTATGAGCATTGATTTGTCTCAAAACAGAGGACTCCTTGAAGCAAGGAGAGGATATTTCCCAAGGCCTCAATCCCCCTGACCCCAGGGGGTTGGTTCTGTTAGGATCACCTTGTCTCATGGGTGATGAAGCAAAGAGAGAAGTGGGGAGTCAAACTGGAATCTCTGTTTACACCCACCTCCTGCCTCAGAGAAGGCGGCCTCTACAGCCCTGTGCACTGTAGCTGGTTTCCTTCTCTCTGGGTGTCCTCACCCTGCCAGGCCTCTGCATGTGCTATTTCTCCAGCCTGGACCAACCTTCCCTTGGGTTCCCAGGAAGTCCTCCCGGACCCCTATATATCCTGAGGTGGGGCCAGGACCTCCTCGGGGCCACTCAATGCCTTAGTGTCCCCCATCATGATCCCAGTCACTGACATATATTGACCTCCACCCCCAGCTCACAGGTAGCCCTCTGAGTACCAGGCCTAGCACGTGGCCAGGCCAGGTATATGGGGGCAGCCAATGTTTGTTGACACAAACTCTTGTTGCCAGCATCTGACATCCAAGAGGGATGCCCCATGTACCCTCTTTGGTCACCCCACCTACAGCAAGCTGTCACCGTCACATGTGTCTCAGGCTGACCTTTCCGATATCCCAGAGCCACAGCGAGGTCCATAGGGGTGTAGCCAGAGTCGGCCTCTGTGGTGAGATCAGCTCCTCGGGCTACAAAGCAGAGCAGGTGCTGCAAGGAGAGACTGGAAGCCCAGAATGGGGCACAGACTCTGGAGATCCAGTGACCCCTAATAATGCAACCCCAGGTCTGCTGATTGCCCATGTGGTCTTGGACAAGAGTCTGAGTTCTGAGAATGTGGCCAACAGAACCCCACCTCCAGGGTCCCAGAGGCCAGACCCTTCAGGATTCCTGCAGTGCTAGCTAGGGCTCTGGGCCCCCCAGGGCCAGCCTCTAATCCCACTCACCCAGCAAGGCCTCCACGCACTTCACATGGTTCCCACGCACAGCATACAGCAATGGTGTCCCTCCATTCTGTCGGGCAAGAGCAGTCAGCACTCTACTGGATTCTCACATCATCCAGCATCCTCCAATTGAACGTGGTTCCTTCTGTTTGTCCCCTGGCCCATCTAGCTCCTCCTTTGGGACTCAGCTTAGATGGCCCTCTTCCAGGTAGCCCTCCCTGACCTCACTTGGTTGTACAGGATGCCTTGGCTCTTATAGCTGCCTATATACCTGCCATCACAGCTACAACACAGCTGACTGTTTATGTGTCAGCTCACCACCACCCCTAAAAACTAGGAGCTCTGTGAGGCTTGGGGATGAGCCTGTCTTGTATTCTTAGCATCAAGAGCAGGCCTGGCACCCTGCAAGGATCCCAGGGCTAGCAGGTGGTGCCTCACCCAGTCATAGATGTTGACATCCACATCATGCTCGAGCAGCAGCCCCACAATGTCTGTGTAGCCACCTGTGCTGGCCAGTGATAGGGCACTCTCCCGCTCCTTGGCCAGGATGTGGGGGTCAGCACCCTGGGGGAAGCAGAGGTGGCAGTGACAGGAGGGGGCGCAGAGGAAGTGGCAATGGGAGGAATAGGAGAATCCCCTGGAATCCTGAGGTCCCGATGGCAGCCGAGACCTGGCCCACCCTCAAGTCCCTGGAAGCCCCCAGCTGGACAGGGACGCACCCACTCAAGCAAGAATCGGACGGTCTCAATCTCTCCAAAGGCGGAGGCCCAGATGAGGGGTGTGAAGCCACGCTCGTCCGGCTTGTTGATGAGGTTGTCGCCTGGCAGGAAGGGTTGGTACCACTGGGCTACACCCCTGCCCACTATCCCCCGAAAGCTGTGGGAGCGGGGAGTGGTTGGGCGAGCTGGGGTCAGATAGGGGGACGTGGATACAAACAAATGGCCACTGTACACACATGTAGACAAAGGCACACGCGGACACTCACAGGTCACGACAGCACCCACATGCACACACCAGCGCACACACAAGGTCAAACAAGAACAGCTATACCGGTGCATGGGTGTGAGCACATACCTTTCCTCAGCTGTTCCTTCAGCTGGCTCAGCTCTCCCTGGGCTGCAAGCTGGTGGATGGACAGGGCTGCGACCAGAGAGAGGCAGTGATCTCATCCGTCCCATCCCTACTCTGTGCCTTTGTTTACTTCCTGTCCCAAGTTGCTTTTCTTAGCCCTGCCACCCTGCTACCCCACACCCTATTGGGGACAGGGACCACTCACAGTCCAAGGCGGCCGGCAGGGCCGAGACCTCATTCCCCCGCTGCCGGTTGGTAAGGGTCGTGGAGTGCTTCAGGGAGCTGCCTGGTGGGAGAGAGGAAGGGTTCTGGGGCTTCAAGCCAGAGCATGCGGGCTTAGAGCTACCAGAGACTCAGTGCAACTCCCCCATCCACTCTCCACTGATGCTCCTGGAGCTGAGTCCTGAGAAGCTGCAAGCTGCAGGACTCACTGCCCATTTGGGGATGTCCCCAAAGACATCAACAGATTGTCTGAAAACCTGAAGAATTTGGAGAATCTTGCTCCTCAGAAAAGGCAACTCTCAGAGTACCCTGAGTGGGGTCCTGGGCCATGCCTGTCACCAGAGATGTTAAATAAGTTATGGGGCAAGGCCATTGGGTCTCCTGAAATACTGGCAGCTTGGGGGTCCTGCTGCTTGTGTGGAAGTCATGCCCCAGGTCTCTGAGAAGTGGCTCAGGTGAGGTTTCCTTCTGGGGTGATGGGAATGTTCTGGAAATATAGACAGAGGTTGGGGTTACACACACCGCTGTGAATGTACTTACAACCACTGAACTGTATGCAATTATGGTTGAAATGGTAACTTTAATGTTACGTGGGTTTTACCACAATAAAAATAAATAATCCCTCACTGGGTGGAGTGAGAAGAAATATATGTTCTAGATGCTGGGATATAAAGACAGGGGCCCCCATCTTGGGCCTGATATTCCACAGACTTTGCGTCTCAGAGGCTGGAGCCCAGGGCAAGTACCTACCCTGAGGTGAAGAGGCGCCAGCATCCGGTTCAGGATTCCCAGGCTCTGGGGTGCAGCTGAAGAGACTGAGCACCACTGTGTCTGAGCCATCCAGTGCCTCATCCCTGGAATCTTCAGGGTCCCCAAATTCTAGGGTGGGGGGCTGCTGAGTCAGACTGGGATCCTCTACAGGCTGGGAGGGCTCCATGGGGGAAGCTGGAAGCACCACAAGGGGAGAGATGACAATAATTATAGCTCGTTAAGTGGGCACCAACTTAATCCGCCTTGCACAGTGAGGGTGGGTAAACTCAAGCTCAGGGGGGAAATTAAATCATAATCCAGTTGCTTTTCAGGCCCACTCCTCCCCACTACTAGGACACCTACAACAGGCATTGCTTAAAAGCCTTGGTTCTGGGGTCAGCTATCTGGGTTGGAATACTTGCACTTACATGCTGTAAGAATTTGGGCACACGCCTTAATTACTCTGAACCTGTTTCCTCATTAATAAAACGGGGAAATGAGGTCTAAAAGAAGTCATGTTTATACATAGCTGAGCAGGGGGCCTGAAACATCGGCAGAGGTTAATAAACGTTTGCTGTAGTTATTTTTTGCAGGGTGGTCCCCATAATGACTGAGGGCTCAACAAAGATGTAATTGGTCCCATTCCACCCGCCCCTCCCAAGGTGATCCAGGAGGTCCACTCACCCCACGCCGCAAGCCCGGGTCCCCTAAAACTTGGAGGCCCAATTCAGAAACTTTTCTCCTCCAATTGATGCAGTGGGGAGCAAGCTGGAGCCTGAACCCGCAGCGACCCGGTTTTTCTGTCGGGACAGAGAGCAACTTGATACGCGACCACTACCCCCCACCCCAGAGCTTCCCCACTGCGCCTGCGCACCCCGCCCCTCAAAAGTACGGAAGGGCAGGAGCAGTAGAAACTGCTTCTGGCCCTTTAAGAGTTGGGGGAGGAGCGTGCTTTCCGCTGGGGGTGGGTTCCCCCCCCCCCGCATGGCAAGTGCGCCTGCGCGTTCTACTCCCCAATGCTCCGGAGGGGGCCCGGTAGGTCCGGGAAAATGGGTGGAGCCTCAGAGGGCTCAGGATCTCACTGCGCCAGTATTCACTCACCGCCCGCCCAGCTCCGCCCACAGGTTTTGGGGAGCCAGTAAACTCCAGTATCGGGCGGATAGGCAAGCCTTTCTCTCATCAGAGGGCGGTGGGGAGGAAGCAGGCGGGGCGTCCAGGATTTAAAGGGGCGACAACGCTGTCGTCCCCGTCTCTAACACTGTCCCTTCTGAGGTCTTGGGGGCTCATGAGCATATGCAGGGGTTTAATGGCAGCACTGGAGTATAAGGAGGCCGTTTATACGGCCCGAAGTGAGCAGTGTGTAAAGTGTTCCCCCAAATCATCCACCCCTGGAAAAGGAGGGTTCAGGAAGGGAGGACGCCCTGGCCCCTCCCCGCTTCGGTGTAGCTTCCGGGGGTCCTTGCTCCCTCCTCACCTGCCTTCTTGTGTTTCCCCTTCTCCAGTTTCTCACTCACGGCCCCTCTCCTGTCTAGGTAGAGACCGAAGAACAGGCCAGTTGGTACTGGAATTGTGGCAGGGCCAAGTTCGGTTTGGCAGGGGAACGTTTAGGTAGCTGTCACCACCTCTAGACTTCCGGTTCCGGTTCTCAGGTTTCACGGGCCGCTGTCGCAATGGAGGAACCCGAGATGCAGCTCAAGGGGAAGAAAGGTAATGCGAGGCTCCGGGGTGGACTGAGGGCCAGGAACTCGCGGAGGGGCAACCAGGCAGAGAGAGGGAGGAAGGGGCAAAGGCAGGGAGGGAGTGTGAAGGGCACAGACAGAATTGCCATCGAATCCTGGTGGCTATTGACTAGTTTTGAAACCTTCAGAAAGTCCCCGTGCCTCGGTTTTGTCATCTGTAAAATGGGGAGCAGAATCTTCCTCCCCTCACAGGGTTGTTGAGAACTCAATCACCTGATATTTGTACTGCATTGGAAGAAAGCTTGGGATACGGCAATCGTTGTGTATATTGTTGCCTTACAGATTTACTCATTTGTGTATATTTACGTTGACTCATCAAATATTTATAAAGCACATAGTTACAAATTACAAAATAACGCAAACTTTTTAAATTATGAAGTTTTTTGTTACTTAATTACACGTTATTTTTAGTAATTAGGTAGAAGGCACAAGTACATTTAATTCCACCTCTTTTGTAACAACACTGAGGTATAAGTTATTACATGCTCATTTTTGAAACGAGGAGGCCTAAGAAGGTAAAAGGTTCTATAATCTATACAGTTTGGAGGTGGCAGGCTGGGCCACTGAGCTGGACTAATTCACATTGGACAGACTCATGCACAACCTCCCTTGACTCCCAGACACACGAGGGTTCTCTGTCTTGCCAGCCACACTGCCCTGGGCAGTAGAATAGGTTCCATCTCTGTAGCAAACCTCAAGGGTGGGTACTGTTTTCATTGCATTTCTACAGATGAGGAAACTGAGGTTCAGAGAAGCCCCTACCCTCACGAATCCAAGCTTTAATTTTTTTCTGTAAACACGCAATCTAGTAAAGAACAGAATTTACGTATAAGAGAAATGAACAAGGTGTGGTTGAGAATGAGGGACATCTGATTAAGCTTGGTGACCAGGGAAGGCTTTGCTCATGAGGTGACATTTTAGCTAAGACAGGAGGGATGGAGAGAAGCCAGAGGGAAAAAGGGTGTGTCAGTGGCAGGAAGAACAGATTCAAAGGCCCTGTGGTGGCAAAGTGCTCAGAGCTGTGCTTTAATACAGTAGCTACCTACCGGTCACAGTATTTATTGATATTTAAATTAATTAACATTAGGTAAAGTTAAAAACTTACTTTCTGAGTCACATTAGTTGCATTCCAAGTACCCAGTAGCCATCTGTGGCTAGTGGCTACCATATTGGACAGTATAGATTATAGAACCTTTCAGTCATCTTAGAAAGTTCTTTTGGACAGTACAGGAGATTTCAAGTAACAGCCAGGAGGCCATTGTGCCTGGATGGAAGACGGAGGACAGAGGTCAACAGCAGGCAGAACACACAGGACCTTAGGGGGCTATGGTGAGGAAGACAGATTTTATTCTCTGGCTGATGGGAGCCATGGGAGGGTTCCAAGCAAGGGGGGGACATATTTGATGCGTTCATTAGGAGTTCACTCCATCTGTTGCGTGGAGATGGGACTGCTGTCAAGAGGGGAAGCAGGAAGGCCAGACACTCCTCACTGCTCTGATTGGACTTACAGATTGAGCAATAGGAGTCTTATGGTTTGTCTTTGTGTCTGTGCACCCTCTTCCCTTATTCTGCTGCCTTCCACCCCCTGCTGTCAATCCTGGACCCAGTTACAGACAAATTCACTGAAAGCGTCTACGTCCTGGCCAATGAGCCATCTGTGGCCCTATACCGGCTGCAGGAGCACGTGCGCCGCTCTCTGCCAGAGCTGGCCCAGCATAAGGTGAGTTGCATGCACCCCTGCCACCAACCCCTGCAGGGTCTGCACATCACAGGGCCTACTGGTAGAGCAGGGGCTGTTGAGGTAAGAGTCAAGGCTGGGCCACCAGCAAGGAGGCATGTGGTCACTGAGCAGGTTGGGGCCGTGGGTGGACAGATCTGGGGCAGTTTGGGAAGAAGGGGCAGCAGGCCTATATAGTTGTGACCTATATGATGAGAAGGAGGTAGCTGTGTGAAGACTGGAGGGAAGAGCATGCCAGGCAGAGGGAACAATAGATTCAAAGGCCCCAAGACATAGTAGACAAATGTTCACAGAAAGCCTGGACTTGTAAGGGAGAGGAGGGGGCTGGAGGAGGCCAGTCTCTGCAACCATGGTGATTAGGTGCTCAATCCTAGAGGCTGGGAGGATAGAGGTGGCAGCCTCTCCCCCTAACAGCCGCCCACCTCCCACAGGCAGACATGCAGCTATGGGAGGAGCAGAGCCAGGGAGCCATCTACACAGTGGAGTATGCCTGCAGGTGAGCACCCAGATTCGCCTCCTGCGCATTCAGAGGCTTCTCAGCCAGCTCCCTGGTGAGCCCTGTCCTGCTGAGCCCACCTGAGTGGGGAGGCATGTGGATCTCAACTCACCTGGCCACATAGCAAGTTCCAGCCTAGGCCTGCACTTCTCACTATTTGCTCAACCTCTGTGTGCTTCCAGCAAGCTTTTCTTCCCAGGGCTGGGCCCCTCCCCATCTGTCATCGGATGGTATAATAGGGATTGGGAAACATAAAATGTATCATCTTAGCCACTGTTAAGTGCACAGTTCAGTGGCATTAAGCACATTCACACTGCTGTACAACCATCACCACACTCCATCTCCAGAACTTTTCATCTTGCATAATTGAAACTCTGTCTCCATTAAAAACTAACTGCTCATCCCCACTCGCGCATCCCCTAGCACCACCATTCTACTTTCTGTTTCTATAATTTGACTACTCCAGGGACCTCACATTAGTGAAATCACACAGTATTTGTCTTTTTGTGTCTATCTTCTTTTGTTAAGCATAATGTCAGGGTTCATCCATATTGTAGTATGTGTTGGAATTTTATTTTTAAGGCTGAGCAAAATTCCACATTTTGTTTTTCCATTCATTTGTCAATGGGCATTTGGGTTGCTTCCATGTTTTAGCTATTGTCAATAATACTGCTGTGGGTGTACCATTTATTTTGTTTGGTTAATTTTCTGTAAATCTTCAGATTGATTTTTTACCCCAAGGGGAAAGATGCCTGAGGGTGAAAAGCAGTAGTTGGTGTTTCTTTGCATTATGGCAGCTTTGCTGACCTTGTCTCCTGTGCTTCTGTTGGTTCCCCCAACTGTATTTAATGCCCTGGCTTGTTCCAGTTGCCTTGGGAGTTTGGTCACTTTATTTAGAAGTGTCATTTGCCCCTGACACGACCTGTGGCACCTCTCATCTGTGGCACCATGGGTTTGCTTGCCTGTTTCTGTCGTGTGGGTGTGTGGTGAAGGTTCCTTGACAGGAAGCCCTGCTGCCAGGGCCACTGAGCTGAGTGTTCTGCTATCAGCAGTCCTAGCCCCTCTACTGGGACAGGAGGTGATTTGGACAAATGGTGTTTTCCTGAGGATGTTGGTTGCAGACACCCTCCTTAGCTCAAGGAAGAGTAGGAAAGAAATCAGACTTTCTCTGGGCTGCCGAACAGTTCCCCAACAGCTGTCACCTCATCAGCAAGGTCCACGCTAAAGGAAGAGTGTACCAAAGTCTATTTTCTCCTGGTTCCTCCAGCTGCACTATTCAACTCAGGAGCTGGGGACACCAGAGCTGCACACTTAAATATTAATGCATTAAAATGAAATAAAATGAAAGATTCAGCTGCTCATTCTCTCTAACCACATTACAAGTGCTGAGCAACTATCTCAGTGGATAGAGAAAGTGTCTCTTAAATCCTAGAAAATTTCATTGGGCCACGTGTGCCCTGATCTGTGAGTGCTTCTCTTTACTGAGATGTGAATTTCTCTAATGCTAAAAGAACACGTTTCCTTTATGGACATGAAAGAATCCTTGGCTTTTAGTTGTTTGAAATGCTTTATGCTGTGTTAACAGTTGGTGCAAAATCGAAAGATATTAAATTGGGGTAAACTATTGAGTAGTAAGCTTATATTAGTGAGTTTTCTAATCAAGCTGGGCAATCAAATGCTAGAAAAGCCCACTGCACTTGGTGGTGCAAGAGGAACCAGTTAACAGTGGGCGACAGCAAGTGCTCCTCCCTTTGATCTCATGGCCATTTCCAAGCAAATCCCTGACTGATAATAAATAGAAGTGATTTTTCTTTTTCTTTAAGAGAAAGACTTTAAAAGAGCACTTTTACTTTTACTGCAGATGTTTCACAAGCGACTTTCTGGCATTAGCAAGGCCTCACGCAGCTTGGTAAATGTTTTCCTGTAGTGCCGTTGAAAGAGACATTTTCATTAGACATTCAACAGTGTGGTGCCAACAGGAGAGCTGAGCTTTGTAGCAGTGCCCCCTAATGGTGATGAGGTATCCTGCTTCCGTCTAAACTCACCTCCAGAGCTGTTCAGTTTTGATAGAGGCCATCTTTACATGCTTATAGAACATCCTTCAGAACATTAGATGGCCTTGCAGCGGGGATTGTCACCGAGTGCTCTGTCGCCTAATGTATTCTAAACTTTCAGGAAAATCTAATTTCTGAGTTCATGATGAGCCCTCAGGGCAACCCACAGAATCCCCCAAGTAGCTGGTGAGCTTCAGTTGATGGGTGAGGCAGGGTGGTGCCTACTGGGTCTGTCCTCCCATTATAGTGCCGTGAAGAACCTTGTCGACAGCAGCGTCTACTTCCGCAGTGTGGAGGGCCTCCTCAAACAGGCCATCAACATCCGGGACCACATGAACGCCGTCACCCAGAGCCACAGGTAGCTCCTGGGACCACAGGCCCCTGCTGCTCTCAGCCTCCTCACTGTAAGGACCTTTGCCACTCAGCCAGAACTGCTGCTTATTGCTCTTTGGACAGCTCCCTTTCTTCATCTCAAGATGTCTGGTGGCTTCCTCTTGTCCTTTGGTGTCTGCGGCAGGGGGGTTCAGTCACTCAATACCCAGATCCTGAGCTCTGCTGTATTCCCGGTCCTGGGCTGGGTGCTGGGGACAGGGAGGTGAACAGGACAGGCATGTTTGTGGTCACAGCAACTAGATACACATGGAACAGAGCAGGCCATTTTAGACATGTACAAAGGAAAAAAGGGAATGTGGGGCCTCTCTGATGAGTCGGAGGGGTTGGAGCAGAAGCCTGAAAGACTAGCTTATGGAAATGACCTGGGATGATGTTCCAGGTGGGACAGTGGTGAGGGCAGAGGCCCTGTGGCTGGGGAGCTAGGTCTGTTGAAGGAACATCTTGGGGACAGGTGTGGCTGCAGTGGGTGAGCAAGGGGGAGAAGGGGTCAGGGAGGTGGGCAGCAGGGAGAGCTCCCAGAGCTAGAGGAAGCTTTGAGCTAAAGACCAGATGGTCTAAAAATGAAAAGCACTTACAATCCTTGGACACTGGGGAGAGTTTTGGGGGAAGGAGTGCTTTTTGTTTTTGTTTTCATTATAACTTAATAAATGTGTTTGAACATACACATTCTGTAAGTCGTAACTCTACATTGAGATGTGTCTGGCTCCTGCAGTTTGGGGGTCTGGCCTGCCTGTCCCCCACCATGTATTTAGAAAGAAGAAAACCTCTGTGTTGTTCTATCTGAGAACTAAGACTAAGAACTAATTATTAAAAACAAAAGCCTTGCCCTAACTGGTGTGGCTCAGTGGATTGGACATCATCCCGCAAACCAGAAGGTCACCAGTTTGATTCCTGGTCAGGGCACATGCCTCAGTTGTGGGCCAGGTCTCCAGTTGGGGGCATTGCAAAACCAATCCATGTTTCTCTTGCATATTGATGTTTCTCTCCCTCTCTTTCTCCCTCCCTTACCCTCTCTAAAAATCAAATAAAATCTCTTTTTTTAAAGCCTTGCAGATGTGTAAAAATATATGTGCAACAGTTTTCCCTGTGAGGGTAGCATGCAAGGGTTTACCGGGGTTCATTTGCATTAAATAACTGTCTGGCTTTGGTTGCTCTGCTGCGGGTTTGGTGATAACATCACCAGAGTCGACTCTGTAAATTGCCTTGCACAGCATCCTGCTTACAGTAGAGCCTCAAAAAAGTAATAGCTTTTAGTTTGAACTCATGGTTTCCCAAGTGCTTTCAAATGCTCTGCTTGTGCCTGCTGTTGTGAAAATGCAAGGTGCTTCTGAAAGCCTCCAGGTGCTGCTAACACCTCTTTGCAAGCCCTGTGGGTTTGAAATACACAGACATGCATGAGTTTCAGCCCTGACCTCAGAAGCTGGTGACTGGTCCCATTTTTACAGAGGACGCCCTGAAGGCTCAGGCCAGGGGTTTTGGGAGGGTGACCTGAACACACACTCCAGCGTAGCTGAGCAGGCCTAATGGCCTCTGACTTTGGCCTCATGGATATTGCACGTGTTTTATTCCAGCCCTAAGGAGTTGCCCCCGCCTCCTCAGCCTGAGCCCTGAAGAGACTTTCAGGGCTTTGGCTCCCTCCAGCCAGGTCAGTGCTGAATGAACAGGGGCCTTCCTGTACTCCATGCCCTGAACTAACCCACCCTTTTGTTGTCCAAGAAGAGACCTGCCTGCCATCTAATCACTCAGGCTTGTAGGATGGTTTGGTCAGTGGGAGGTTGCAGGGTGGGGGTGGGGGGACCTTGTGCCCTCTGCTGCTCAGGGTGATTGTCAACCCATCATCCTCATGCTCTCTCTGCCATCTTCCTGCCCCTAATTCAGGCCATAGGCCTTATCCCAATCCCAAGGACTCCTCCAAGGTAGAGGGAGCATCCCACATTTCCCGGCCCTGCCACATGCCAGCTGCTTGCTGTACTTACACACTTTCTCTCAGACAGCCTGGCATGGCGGTTACCACCCAGCTCTGAACTCCTCACTCCAATGATGACCTGCTGAGAGACCCTGAGCAAGTTCCTTCCTTCTCTGGTGTCTGCTTTTCCCTTCTGTGGAAGTGACTCATCAGGTGGCAGAGAACGCGCTACTGCAGACGATGATGTGTGGTGTAGCAGTCAGCTGCTGTGTGACAAACTAGCCCAAAATTTAGTGGCTTAACAGCACCCAATTTAATTGCTCATGACTGTGATTTGAGCTGGGCTCAGCTGGGGGCCATTTGTGTGGCACCATCAGAGTTCCATGGGGCCAATAGTCAGGGGTAGCTTCACACATCTGACCCTTGACTGGTGCTGTTGGCTGCAGGGGGTCCACTTCTCAACCTCCATGTGGCCACTCCAGCAGGCCAGCTTGGGCTTCTGGTGGCTGGGCACCAAGAGGGCAGTCCCAGTGCACTTGGGCTCATCCAACTTTTACTTGCTTCACGTTTGCATTTGCAGATGTCCCGCTGGCCAAGGCCAGCCATGTGGCCAGGCTCAGAATCAGATGGTAGAGAATTGTAGGAGGGCATCTATACTGGGAGGTGTGGAGGTGTGAGGAGAGCGTGGCACCTAGACAGGCCTGGTATATTGTTGTTTTGTGCCCATGCAGGACAGACCCTGGCCAATCAGAAGCACCCAAGGTACTTACTGAGCCCCTGGCTTGTGTAGCTCTCAGAGCCTTTGCCCATCTGCTGTGATGGTGGTCTGTACCATGGGGGCCCTCTCTGAGGGTTGTGGACACATGGACAGAGAACCTACGGCCCCTAGAGCAGCAGCCCTCAGAGCTGAGAGGCAGCAGAGTTCACACATGTGCAGTCACAGAGCACAGAGCACTAGCCAAGTTCCAGGCTTAGCTGTGGGCCTGGGGTGGTGAGCAATCCCATGGGCTCTGGGGTTGCTTGAAGGATATCTCGGAGGGGCTGCTGAGGTATCTCCCTGTCCCATCCCCTGTGCCTTGGTCCCTCCCACCCTTATACCTCAAGGACACTGCCCTGATGCACTGCCCACACCCTGAGTAATCTGCTGTCCCTCTGCTGCTGTACCCTTGCTGACAAAACACTCTATGCTCTTCCTGATCCCACCTTTGTCCCTACAGACCCCGCTCTGCTCTTCCCCAGAACAGCCACCCAACTTCCCCTCTCAGAACCTCCATTCCCTCCCCGCACCCCCCACTGAGCTGCTCCCCCTGGGGTCATTGGTGACTTTCAGCGAGTCAAGTTCTCGGCCTCCCCGAGCCTCTTTCTTCACTTGCCTCTGCCAGGGTCCTACATACAGCTTCATTTTACATAAGAGGAAACTGAGGCTCAGGTGGGCAAGGCAGGGTCACCACTCAGACCAAAAGTGCAGAGTCACCTACACCACCAGTGCCCCTGACCCCATCAGGCTCATGCCTCAGGTGCCACCTCATTGGGGTTGCCTTGAAGCCTTGGGTGCCTCTCAGAGCTCCTTGTCCTGACCCTTGTCCTTCATCCACCAGCCTGACCAGAGTTGGACCCTTAGACACAACCTTGTGTGACCTATCAGGGACCAAAGACTAAGCAAGTGTGGCCGGCACAGTCATCCCACTCTGGCCCCTAGCCTCCTGAGATGAGGTTTTGTTGCCCTTGGACTCCTACCCCATATTAGCCATGTCCCCTCGGACCAGTAACTGCCACTGTGTTAATCCCCATTGATATGCGGTGAATGGGGTTTTGCAAACAGTCATCTTTCATCTTTAAACAGTCCTATAAGGCAGATGTCACCCTATAAGGCAGATGGGGAAAGAGAGGCTCTGAGAGATGGTGTGACTTGTACAAGGTCACACAGCTAGAGGAAGCAGCCCCCTGCCTGGTTTAGTACCACTCTGCCTCTGACATGCTGCGTGACATGGGGCCTAGAACTGGCCCTCTCTGGTTCTCCCTTTCTCCATCTGGACAAGGAAGGCTGGACTGGACCTTCTGTACATGCTGAGCTGGACATTCATGGACCTGCCTGCCTGGCCTGCATTCTGCCTCAAGCAGAAACACCCATCCTGGGCTTAGGCCATATGGAGAAGCTACCATGGGGCCCTGGATCCAGCTGTACCTGACACTAATTCCTAAATTACTGTACTTGCCAAAATTGCTTTGAGTCTGTGTCTGCTGACTACAGAAGAGCCCACACTGATCCCTTAAAATTCTAGACCTGGGAAGCCATGACCCATGGTCTGTACACCTCCAAGGCCAGCTGTGTTGCCAACACAGTCTCCTGCAAAATGTGTCAGGAAGATCACAATAGAGTGGTTTGGGGTCCCAGGTCCACTGCTCTGGGACAATCCCCCCATACTTCCCTTGGCACTGTGGGTGGTTGGGAGAGAAGCGTGGCAAGGGCCAGCAAAAACCTAGGGGACAGCCAGAGGGTTCCGGTGGTGTATCAGTTCTGTGGAGGACCCTGAGGGCCTGGGAGAAGGTTTAAGGGCACAGGAGGTGTCAAGGAAGGACCACCTCCCACTGCCAGGAAATGAGAGTCAGCCCTCTCTTTCCCCTCCTAGGGTGTATTGGTGGGTCTCTGTGCTGCTCTTCTGCCTCCCCATTGCCCCAGCTCAGTTTGAGGTCCATTCCATTGAGGTCCTGACTGGTGTGTGGCCCCTACAGAGTCACTCTTCTCGCCTGCTCTGAAAGTACCTCAAATTGTCTCTCCTGCCTGTCTACCATGCAATCATTTATCCAGCAAATATTGACTGTCCTCTGTGTGCCAGGCCCTGCCTGCCCAGGGGATGATGCCCTGGTGAGCAAGACAGTCCAGCCCTGGTCCCAGGGCTCAGAACTGTGGGACAGAAAGGCAGCTAAGTGAGGTAACTGCATATATCCCAAGGGCGCTTTGGGATAGCAGGGGGGCAGCAGGGCTCCCCACTACCCACAGCCCCTGGACGCAACCTCAGCCAGAGACTAATAGTCTCTCAAAGAGTTCTGTGCAGGACTCTGGCCTATCAGATCTCCCACACTGATTCCAAGGGCGCGCAGGGGAAGGAGTGGTGGTGGTGGTGGTGGTTGAGGGAGCCTGGTAATTTGCATCTCATTTGCATGACCATCTTGTCCTTCACACTCGCGAACGCCCCATCCTAGCCAGCCACCAGGGGGCACAAGAGGCAAAGGCTTGGTCAGGCACTCGGCTTCCAAAGGGCCATTGTCCTCAGTCCTGGTTGATCACAGTGGATGCATTGTGATTCTTAATCCCTTTTCTCCCCATAGGTCCTCGATTCCATTTTTCAGAGAGCGAACTAAGTCTCCTTAGGCTGGACTACTCATCAAGATCTCGCATCTGCCCCCACGCATCCCTAGACACATGCCGAAGGTCCGCCCCCCCACCCCGCCCTCCGCCGCCCCTCCCCGGGAAGGTTGACATTCCAGCTCAGTAGGACTTGCTCCCAACAGAGTCCCAGAGATGGGAGGGCAGCTGGGAAAGAAGCAGTGAGCTCCCCATGTCTCAGAGCAGGAGTCTAGCACCCGTGAGTGTGAGGGTGATCTGGAAGGGATCCCAAGACTGGTGAAGTGTGGCTTCTCCACCCACTCCCATTCTTGCCTTGCTGAAGTCTCCTTCAGATCTTTGGATAGGGTACAAGGAAGGAGGCCCAGGAGGACAGCAGTGCCCCAGGTTGGTCCACTGTGGTCAAGGCGGGAATCAGACTTGAGCTTGGCTTTTTGTCCTTATTTCCTAATTCAAGTCATGGTATTATATCAATTCTGCTCTGAGGGTCCTGTCCCTGGTAAGTCCCTTCCTAGCTCTGCCATATCCCCCAGTGAGGGCTCTGCATGCCCCAAACTTGGTCCCAATGCTCCTCCACCACTCATACCCTCTCCCAGGCTCTCCAGTTCCACAAGAAACCCATGGAAATGCCCCTTTGGTGTTGTGACACACTGGGCCTGGCCCCAAGGAAGCATCCCCAAACCCTTGCATCAGCACTGAACTAGGGGTAGAAGAACTCCAAATGGGGGAGGGTGAGAGAAGGCTTTTGGAGAAGGGGGAATTGAAGGTGGACCTTAAAATGCTCCCCTGCAGAAGGAGAGGCTGCTATTGTACCCACCTTGTCATATGAATAAATAGGCTCAGAGGGGTGGAGTGACTGGCCTGAGGTCACACAGTGAGTAGACATTGGAGCTGGGATGGGGATCCAGGGATTTTTAATTGAAGGCCCTATATACTGGACCACAATGTCCTTGCCATGGAAAGACTTTCAAAGAAGAAGGGGACTTGGGGGCACAGCTTCACCTCACCATCCTCCCACCCATCTCCCCCATCTTCGGATCCCTCACCTCTGACCCTTTTCACCCCTTTCTCCCTGCAACCCTCCCTTCCACCCTCCAACATCTTACTCCAATGACTAAGGTGTCTCCTCATCTGAGAAGACTGAGGTCAAGAATCTTGACTGTCTCAATGGGGGGCAAGGGTCCACAAAGAGTGACACAGCCAGTGATGGGGAGAGTATAGGAGGAGAGTATAGGATAGGAACAGGAGCAAGGGGTAAAAGGAGGGGCCATTATAGGAACTAGGATGTGGATGATAGAAGATGGAGTGGGGGTGCAGGAACAAAGGAGGGAGCCCTAGTAATGGGAGGGGCAAGAGGTGGGTCCTGCCCTTTCCACCATGCCCCTACTGCTCCCAGAGCTGCTCCAGCTGCTGCCCTTATGTAACCAGAGCCTGCCTGTTGCATCAGAAACAGCAGGCTGCTACAGGTAAACAGAGTGGCCCTTGGGGGGGGGGGGCGGGGCTGGGGCTCCCCAGCTACCTCCATACTCCCCAAGCCTTGTTCTGAACCTTGGAGTCAAAGCAGAAGCCCCCCAGACTGGCCTGGGTCCTGGTGTGTCTTTGGGATACCTGAGTATCTGGCATTGGACATTGAGGTGCAGTGGCAGCAGGGATGGGGAAGGCAGAACCCCTGATCCCCACCTTATGACACAGCGTGAACCCTGGTTTTTATGTCCAAAGAGAAATCTGTGCCCAGGCTAGGAGTTCAAACTGCCCATGTCATAGATGGGTAAACTGAGTCATGGAAAGATGTACAAGCCTGTTCCCTGCCTTAGTGTCCCCCACAAATGATATCTCTACATGCTCACACTTGAGTACAGGGGTACAGCCCTCTTCCGTTGCCTTCTGAGAAGGTGGACATCAGGCAGCCATATAACCCACCTGCATCCCACCTTCATCTTGCCTCAAATTGACCACTTCCTCTCCATCTCCCAGCCTCTCCCTGGGCTCCCAGCTCCATCTAATCCTGCTCTGGCTTTATCTCCCTCATCTCTCCCACCAAATAACACTCTGCACTCTTCCTCTGCAACTTTGCAAGGGCTGTTCCCCCTTGAAAAACACTTTTGCCAGTGTCAAACTCCTTCTCAGGCTTCAAGGCCCAGTATAAATTGTTCCCTTTTCTAGGAAGGCCTTCCTGACATCTTTGGCCCAGTCCTGACCCCAAGGGCCTGGAGGAGTGTGTGGCAGCTGCTCTGCCTCCTTCAGACTGGGGACTTCTCCAGATTACCCAGTCCACCATTATCTTCATCCTGTAAGTCTTTTCATACTGACTCACTCACCTCTGGACCTGGCTGGGCAGTACTGGGATCCCAGGGAAAATGTGCATTTAGAGGTCTCAGCCTGGGCCCCTGTCAGCTGACCTTTGGAGTGGAGGAGAGCGCGCAGCACTAGAGGGATCTGTCACCCTCCTGTAGATGGGTGAGGTCACAGAGATGACTCCAGAACCCCTTTCTGCAGTCCCTTCTTTTGGGTTAGAGTAAGGGTCAGTGTTGGCTTTAAGAAGGGCTTCGTTTCTGGGGCCACCAGGGGCGGATTTATATTTCACTCAGGACGGAGTAAGTCCAGTGTCGGGGCTGGCTGTGATTAGAGACAGGGTCCAAATTAGGGGCAGTGTCATAGTAAGGTCAGGGGAGCCCAGTGAAGGCGGGGAAAGTCTGGCGGGTCCGTTCCAACCCCATCCCCATTCCTCCTTCATAATACGCATCTCCGAGTCTTTTCCCAATCGGAGTCCCGGGTACAGAGGCGAGGCCACGCCCAAGTGCCCGCCCTCTATGCAAATATACGGTCCCGCCCAATCAGCTCCTGTGGGCAGGACTGCCGGCTCTGAAGGCACCTGTGGCCACCAAGTACCAGACGCTGTGTGGCTGCAGCAGTTCCCTGCGCTCGTCCGAGGGTCCAGGCGGACCGAGCAGGTGCGTGTGGGGTCGGGACGAGGCTCGCGCGGTGGCTTTTGAATGTCATCTGTGGGCTGGGCTGCGTTTGGAGGTCCGAGTGTGCTGCTGAGCGTCGAAATTTGTATAAGAGGTGTGCGTCCTAGACTGTGAGTCCAATGAGTTGTGTGTCCAAATGCTGTGAGCCCGAGGGCTGTGAATTCGACGGCTGTGAGCCTGAGGAGCAGGGTATTTAGGAGGGGTTGTGAGTCTTAGGATTGTGTTTCTGAGAGGTTGTGTGTCCATGGGGCGTGTGTCTGAGGGTTTTGATGTCAGTTGGGGAGGAGTTGTGTGTCCAAAGTTAGGGTGCCACCACCCTCTGTTATGTGTCTGTGAGCTGTGTGTCTGGCCTGTGGGCTGCAGTGTCTTCCTCTACTGAAGCTTACCCCTTTTTGTACCCTTGAGGCTCCTGTGCACCCATGCCTTCCTACTGTGAGTGTACCCTCATGTGTCATGACCCCAGACCTGTGTGTGTGCTGTGACTGTGTGCCTGTGACTGCCTGTGACCTGCCCCATGGAACAAAAAGTGGGGCCTCCGCTGGACCCGTGGGGTGCCCATGTGGTAGGCACAGAGCTGCGGGTGGTGGGTCACAGCTGCCTTGAAGGGGGGCTACCAATTCCCCTGTGCCTCAGTGTCCCCATCTGTGACATGGGTATAGGAACAGTATTCAGCACATGACAAACTGGTGGCTCTTACTTTCATGGTAACGGTTCCTCTCTCTCCACCTTTCTCAGAGTCCAGGGCTGCAGATGCTGGTCAGCAACTGAGGTCACTGGTCACCCCCAGTCCCCAGCTATGGACCTGAGAAGTCAGAATTAGCTGAGGCCTCTTGTCTAGGCTGACCAAGAAGTCAGGAATGTCAGGACTTCTGGACCTTTGGCATTTGGGTACAAGCACTCTCAGACTCTTGGGGTAAAACAACCAGGTTCCAAAAAGTATTTAGATTTGGAAGGACTGAAGCATGGGTTTGAAGTCAGCCTCACCCGCTCCTGTCCCATGCCTGCTTCCTACCACCTATCTGAGCTGAGGAGTGAATCTTGGCTTACAGGGAATAAAATTTCTGGAAATTCAGGGCCCTGGGGTCTCACCTAGGAGAGATGGAAGCTCATGATCTGGTCTAAGTCCTCACTTCGCAGGAGGAAAGACTGAGGCCAGGTACAAACACCCAGGCACCTCAGGGAAAGGATGGAGCACAAGACGACCCCCTAACCCCTTGAGAGAACAAAAGCCAGGAGTGAGGGGCTCTAGCTCTCTGTATGGCCTCAGATAGGTGCTGTTCCTCTCTGAGCTCCGTGGCTGCCCCCCTGACCTGAGCAATTTGAGCTCCACCTTACCTCCTATCTCCAATTAATTAAGTCATTACCCAACTAGGCAGACATCTGGAAAATGCAAATTAAGAGGGAAAAGGGAATTAAAATAATTTATCAGCCCAACTCAGATGCAATGAATGTAGGCATCTTGGGGATTTGGACTTCTGGAAGATTTGAGGCACATGGACCTGGGGACAAATGTCATTTTTCAGAGAGGATTGATCATATGTCCGGAACCAGGCTGGTCCCTGAATACCTGTGGGGTACACACAGAGGTTGGTTCCTGTTTCTGAGCCCCCAAAAGGGTCTCTGTGTGTGTGTATCATGGGGACTTGTGAGGCTGCCCCGTCACCCCCAGCCTCAGGAACAAGTGTCTCAGACTGCATTGGTGTCCAGGCCCACTTCTCAGACTGGATGGCTGCAGGACGATCCTGGAGTACAAGCCCAGACTTGAGTAGGGGTCTGAGGGGTCTTGCCCTATGGCCCTGGGAAGAAGCCCACTTACTCCTGTGTAAAACGGGGCAGCTCTCTCCGCTTCACTGAGCTGTCTGTGAGTCAGTGGGCTGTGTGTATAAATGAGGTGGCGCATAGGCCCACCTATGAGGTGCCATCTGAACTCTGACCAAGCAGAGGTGCCTATGAGCCCCATCCAGGTCCAGCCCACCTACCCTTCACCAGGAGCCAAGGAGGCCTCAGGTCCATTAGCTTCACTGTCCCGTTTTCCAGGCTCAGTTTCACCTGTGGTCAAGGTGGGAGCCTTGGAAGGGAGCAATTAGGGCTGGTTGGCGTAAGGAGCCACTGTTGTGGGCACAGGACTGCCTAGTCCACTTTCCACACCCACAGCCCTTACTGTGTCCTGATGGACACTGTCCTGGCCTCCTGCCCAGATAAGACTTCTCCTCGCTACAGCCCCTGCTTCTGCTGAAAATCCTGAATCAGACTGCAGTGCTCCCCTGCTCACACTCCCTTCATGGCTCTTCATTGCTCTATAGTCTTCCCTCCCACCCTGATCCCCCAGGCCCCTTGCAGCCTCCCTGCCCTCCTTGGTCTCCATCTGCCTCTCACTAACCGTGTCCCAGCCACACAAGCCACCCCTGCATCTGGAACCTGCCCAGCACGGTCCCACCTCAGGGTCTTTGCACTTACCATTCCTTCCACAAGGCAGTCTCTCCCCCACATACTTACATGGCTCATCCTCGAGGCTCCCTCCTTGAGACTCCCTCCTTTTCAGAAAAGCCCTTCTGGTCCCCTCTGTCCAAAGCAGTTCCTACCATCACCACCCACTGCCTTCCCCTGTTCAATTTCTTCCTTGAAGGCCTCTGTCCCTGACAGAGTTATATGTCTCTTGTTAGCTCTCCTCACAAGACTAGGCAATGCAGGAGGCCAGGCTGAATGTGTCCTCTCCCTGACCCTGTGTCCCCTAGCACCTGGTGGGCTCCCAGACATTTCTGGGAAGAGAGCGGGAACCAGGGATGTCCCAAGGCCCTATCTTGGAGTCTCTGATGACTGTATCTTTGGTCTGTGGGTCTGTGGGCTGAGTCCCTTCTGCCCAGCACTGACAGATGTGCTAATTTCCCAAGCAGGGAGGCCTGGGCCTCTTGGGATGAATTTCTGGGGCCCCACCGGGAGATCTTTCTCTGGAACAAAGAGAGGGAAAACTTGGGCTGTTCCTGCAGCTGCATTCCGGCTTTGGGGACCTTGCTGGGGGCCTTGGGTGGCCCTGAGCTCCAATCTACCTTGGACAGCAGGGTTGGATTCTGAATGTAGAGTCTCTCTGGCCCCAGGAGTCAGGATTCCCAAGTCCCTCGGGAGATTGGATGGGGCAGCAGGCCTCCATTTGCATCGTCTGTGACAGAGAAACTGGCCACTGTGTCAGGTGAGCGCGTGCTAAGCTGAGCCTGCACATCCTCAGGGCATTTTCTTCCGACATGGCTGTGGGACCTTTGGAGGGTCAGTCCCGTGGCCCAAGAGAAGCATGAACACCATCCAGTTGTCTGTTGTGCTGTTGGCTCTTTAGAACAGGGATTTCAAACTGGCGAACTGTGGGCCAGATGGGAGCCTCAAATGTTTTTTTTTTGTGGGTCACAAGGAGTTTAAAAGAAAACTGATCCAGTTGCCAATGTTTCTTCCATTTGTTCAGTCCTTGTTGCTCATTCATTTAGGAAGGGTGACTGGGGGCCTGCTCTATGTCAGGTGCTGAGGAGGCCATCCTCGCCCTCACATCCTCATGGGGCGACATGATTGTTGAAGAAAGCAAAAAAGAAGCACAAAAATTTCCAGTAGGGCTAAGTGCTGCAGGGAGAGGCGGATCCTGCCTGGGGAAACTGGTGCTTCCAGAAACAGGGGTTTCTGCCTGGCCTTGAAGGATGGCTCCTCAGACCTGGGTGTTCCAGGTGAGGGGCACAGCTGGGGCTTTGGGAAAGTGGGAGAGCTATCTGGGGTTGTTGTGTCAGGTGCCCAGAAAGGGACAGAGGTGGTCTGTGAATTTGCTGGTACTTGAGGCCTCCCCAAGAGTAAGAACAAGGGGATGGGTGTAGAGGGAGCTCATAGGAGCCCATTGTACAAACAGGGAAACTGAATCTCAAAGCACTTCAGGCAATGAATGTGTGATGGAGCCAGGATTTGAACCCTGGTCTGGCCAGGCCCACAGCTGCTGCCCTCCCCTCTCAGTGCATGACCACAGTGGGCCCTCCTAGGAGCTGGCCTGGTGAGGGGTCTATGAAGGTGGGTCAGAGAGTCCCCCAATGGGTCTCAGTTTCCCCATGGATGCCAGAGGGAGCTAGGGATAAAGGGACCCCCCCAAAGGGTCTTCTCCAGCTGGAACATTCTGGGTTTCTGGAACTCAGAGCTGCATATGGGTAACACATCCTACCCTCAGACCCCCAGCTCTCAGGGGCTACTGACCGTCTTGCCTCAGGAAGACACCACTGTATGGATGAGGCCCTACCTGTGTCTGGGGGCCTGCATGTAATGGGGGACCAGCCTGGAGTCTGCATATGTTTGGAGAGTTCTGAGGGTCTGCACATTGTTAGGGTCCTGCATATATTTGGAGATCTGTGCGCATTTGAGGGACTGGCATGTGCTGGAGGCTCTCTGTGTGTCGGGGGGTCTGTGTTTGGGGGTATGGATGTTCGAAGAGTTATGTGGGTTTGGGGGTCTGTATGTATTGTGGACTGCATGTTTTGGGGTATTTTGTAGGCAGGATCCACATGTGTTTGGGTGACACATGTTTCTGGGCTCTTTGTATATCAGGCACCTGTGGATTTCTTTTGGGGGGGCCCTTGGGGCTCTGCATATGTTAACGGTAATCTCCCTACCCCTGCCCCATTGGTCCATATGAGGAATAGGTCTTCTCCCTACCCCCATTCCCCAGCCTTCTTCAGTCTGCCTGGGGCCCTCACTCTGAACTTCTGGCTGAGGAGCAGTGATCCAAGGTCAGGGCCCAGTGACAAGAGTAGGAGGACATCTACTTCTGAAGGCTCCCTCAACTCAGGCATCCCTGACTTCCCATTTTCCATGGAAGGAAACTGAGGCCTAGAGTAGTTTGGCCACAAGAGAGGCACTGCTGGAGCCTATCTTGTCCCCAGGGCAGGTATGGGGCTCCAGAGGCTGCTATAGGCTGAACCAGCCCCCAAGTCACCCACAGTGCCCCCAATCTGAGGTGCCATCTCCCAGGCCCCAGGGAGGAGGTAGGCTCAGGGCCTACCTGGAAGGGGCATCATTGGCAACTGGGGTCAGAGCCATGGAGCACTCAAGGAGGGGGCAGGGTTCCTGGCTTTCCAAGGGGCTCTTCCTGTCACCAGTAATGAGGTACTTGGGGAACAGGTGATGAAACCACTGCCTGGGTTGCGTGAGGCAGGCCCCTGGCTGATTCGCTGCACTGGCCCTGGAGCAGCGCCCCCTCCCCGCTTCGCTGAGTCCCCATGAGCCCTCACCTTCCCCCACCACCCACCTGCCTCTCACTTCTCCTTTCCTACACTCCTTTCCCAGCCTGAGTCTCCAGCAAGCTGTGTCGTCTCTGGGCTCAGGGGTCCAGCAGCATGCTGTCACTCATCCTCCCCATTAAAGCCCCACTGGGAACCGAGAAGAGGAACTTGATTCGTTCCTGATCTTTTCTCTTAAGCCCTTTCTGCAAAGCCTTTGAGGCCACGACTCTGAGACCAATTTTATGGGGGAGGAAATGGGGGGTTGATGTCGCTGAACGTGTCCTGTGTTTGTAACCATGATCTTGCATGACGGCATGCTGATTCAGCACCCCCAGTCCCAAGGCACAGTCCTTCTGACCTCTGAGAGGCCGCAAGATAAGGTTGAGAGACACTTTCTATCCCACCACCACGCCCCTCCTCCTCAGCTGGTGGAAGGATTTTTATTCCCATTTGCAGGTGAGAAAAGTGAGTCCTCCGTGGAGAAAGGCCAGAATAGAGGGTCAGTCATTTCAGCCCCCCGTTTCCACACCAGGGGTCTAAGGGGCCTCACCAGGCCAGGAAGTGACAGTAATGGTCTAAAGGACCCCAGGGATATTTGTCAATTGACTTAGGGACCACATGTCTCACTATAAAGAGTTTATGATACTCCAGAAGCTCATGAAAATCTACCTTCAAATCTGCACAGTGCTTCCCCTGCACAGTGCTCAGGCTTGGGGCCCTGGATTCCTTCCCCACCCTAGACACGTGCTACCAGTGTGTCCCATCCCTTCTGTAAACAACTGATCCATGCACTTCTGCCCACCTGCATCACCATCTCAGTTCAGGGCCCCATCTCTCCCCTGGACACCTGCCCTAGCCTCTCTCTGTCATTTCATTCCTTCCTAGACAGGCACTGCTCCCCATGGCAGCCAGGAGCTGGTGGAAGCTTTAAAAAAAAAAAAACTTTTGATAGAGATAAATCACAGAAATCATTCTGAGTAGAACTCATGTATTTGCACAAACTGAACACATCTCTGTACCCAGACCCTGAACCAGGGAGCAGAACACCCCAGGCCCTAGGACTCCCACTGCCCTATCATGGCACCTGCCCTTGTGGCCACTGTGCTGACTGACATCCGTAAGTGAGTTTTACCTGTTCTGGAACTTCATGTAAATGGACTCACATGGCATATCTCCTCTGTGGAGTCCAGCACTGTTGAATTGGCATAGGTCTGGGCGGTTCCCCCATGCAGTTGCACAGGGCTATGAAAAATGAAGCTGCTGAGAACACTGTTGTCTGTGTCCTTTGGTAAAACATAGACCTATTTCTCTTGGGTGAGTACTGAAGGGAGAGACGACTGTGTCACAGGACAGACATATGCTAATGTTTAGTAAATGTCACTTTTCCGCAGTGGCTGTACCTCCTTCTCCTCCCATCAGTAACTCATGAGAGTGCTAGGTGAGTTTTTTAAACTATAAAATCATATCCCATCCCTCCCCTGCCTCCAAACTTTCCATGGCTTCCCATTGCCCTCAGAGTAAAGCCCACAAATACCTATATGACCCAACACCACAATCCTCCCCACCACCACCCTCCTTCCCTCTTCCCTTTGCCATGCTGTCCAGCCATATAGGCTTCTTTGATTTTTTTCAAAATGCCAAACTCATGATCACTCTGACCTTTGGCCCCTGTAGTTCCCAGGACAGGACCACCTCCCCCGAGATCTTCCTACCACTGACTCTTCCTCCACTTGACTGTCTCTTTCTCATGCTTCAGGTCTTGGTTCAAATGTCACCTCTTCAGATAGGTCTTTCTTGAAATCCCTGGCTAACGTTGTCCTTTTTGTAGTTAATACTTTACTCTTTCTGGACTTCTGATAAACAGGTGTCTCATAAAAGTGACCTGGGCAGTTCCCATTGTTTTCAAAGGTCTGAGTTAGTTTAAATAAAATTACACTTTCCTGTCCTATGAGGTTTGATAAAACAGCCATAAAACCATTGTCTTCTTATGGTAAGTCTCAGTCACTTTTCTAGTCTTCTGTGGCCATTGGTCTACTTAAACTTTCTACTTCTAATGAGGTTTATTTATCACAGTGGTTGGAACATGGTTAGAACATGGTTGACCTTAATAAATTAAGTATGAGGGTGCAAAGAAAGGGGTGGGGAGGAGCTAGTTTCTTGGCTTCAGGTGCCCACCCCACTGCCCATCCAGTCTCTCCATTGACACCCAATTCCATATTTCCTCCTCTGAGATGCCCTCTTGGATTTCTTCTGACCCTTCTTCCTTGCTCCATTCCCTGTCAATGGGTCCATCTCTCTGCCTCTCTTCTGGGCAGGTGTCGAAAGCTCTCTGCTTTCTGGCTGGACATTGGTGTGGGGGTGCATAGAAGAGGCTTCCCCAAACCTCAGCCTTCCCCCTCGTGCCTGGCACATTCAGCAACCACACCACCTCCCCCTAGCAGTTCCGATCACGCCAACATCTGGAGAACTGGCCACTGGTTTGTCTGCAGCTCAGAGTGGGGATTTGCATGTGAGTACAAATATATATGCACACCCTGGACTTTCCACCCCCACATTCCTTGGCTGGCCCTTCACACCTGGGCCTGAGACAGGTCCACTCAGTGGCTGGATTTGCATGTTTGTGTATTTCTGGGTAGGAAGTCAGCTGAGGGTGTCTGAGAGGAAGTTGTTGAGGGAAGCTGCAGAGAGTTCAGAAGTGTCTCTTTTGACAAATCTACTCAGCCACCCCTATATCTTATCCTGAAGGGCTTCCAGTCTGGGGGAGACAGAGCTGGATATACACATCTCCAACCCCATGGGGTCATAACTGAAGGGAAAGATGTGGGCCATAGCAGTCCAGAGTGAGGGCAGGAAGGGCTTCCTGGAGGGATGGAATTTTTAAGCTGGGGTTTGAAGTGTGAATAAGAGTTGGCCAGGAGCCCTGACCAGTGTAGCTCAGTTGGTTGGGTGTTGTCCCACAAAGCAAAGGGTGGCTGGTTCAATTCCTGGTCAGGGCACATGCTTAGGTTGTGGGTTCAGTTCCCAGCTGGGATGCATTTGAGAGACAGCTGATTAATGTCTCTCTCTCACATTGATGTTTCCCTCCCTCTCTTTCTCCCTCCCTTCCCCTCTCTCTTAAAATAAATAAATAAATAAATAAAATCTTTAAAAAATGGAAAAGAGTTGGCCAGGTGAAGAAGTGGTTAAAAGGCTTTCCAGGCAGAGACATTCTTTTTTTAAAGATTTTATTTATTTATTTTCAGAGAGAGGGGAAAGGAGAAAGAGAGGGAGAGAAACATCGATGTGCGAGAGCATTGCCTCTTGCGCGCCACCAACTGGGGAGCCAGCCCGCAGCCCAGGCATGTGCCCTGACTGGGAATCAAACAGGCGACCTTTTGGTTCACAGGCTGGC
This sequence comes from Furipterus horrens, assembly GCF_987537825.1. NCBI lineage: Eukaryota > Metazoa > Chordata > Mammalia > Chiroptera > Furipteridae > Furipterus > Furipterus horrens. The sequence continues at coordinate 48,502,524 of NW_028327180.1, read as the reverse complement.
TGACGCTCAATCCCTGAGCCATACCAGCCAGGGCCAGGCAGAGACATTCTGTTGAAGGTAGAGAAAGGTGGGCAGGAGTTGACAGGGGCAGGGCCTTGAATGCCAGGCTGGGAACTGAAACTTTCTCCAGATGGCAGGAGCCATGAAGAATGTGCAAGAAGGGAGGGTCATGATCAAAGCTTTGTGTTGGGTTGATCCCTCAAGGGCCAAAGCTGGGGATGACTTTAGTTCCTGGGTGAGGATTGGGGGTTTCAGGGTCATCGAGAGTCAGAAGAGTCAAACCCCTATGGGAGCCCATTTGTGCCTGTTGGGCCTGGCCCCAGAAATGTCAGAGGGGCTGGTGCCTTCTGGAGGACCCAAAGAGACCTGGAATACAGTGACTTCACCCCCAGGCTCTGCACACATGGATGCAGCTCTGGCCTCCCCTCCAGCATCTTGCCATCTCTATCCTGCACTCCCTCCCCATGGCAGCCATGCAAAACATTTTCAATGATATATCAAACTCTCTCTCTTCTTACTCAAACCCTCCCATGGCTCTCCGTCACTCTTAGACTCAAACTCTCAGCCTTCCCCACAGCTCAGAGGATCCAGGGTGGCCCTGCCTCTGCAACCTCTCCTCTGAGCTCCGAGCTCCAGCCTTGTTGCTGTGTCTCTCAGCTCTCCACAGGTTATTTGCACCTGCTGTTCCTTCTGTCTGGAACTCACTTCTTGTCTTGGCTCTTAGTCTCAGTTCAGAGAGACCCCCTTGACCTTTTGGCTCTTGGAGCTCCCCTATTATGTGACCCCTGCCCTAGCAGGGATGTCCTTGTCTAAAATGGGGACAGACTGAGAAGTCGGATATTCCAGGCCCAGATTCTCAGGTTCAAGTCCCATGTTCCCATGGGACCCTAGGCGTGGGGGACATTTCCGGAGTCATCTTGGCACCGGGACCTCCGGGCCAGTGCCCCACTCTGTCCCCAGAGACCCATCAGGGTGAGGGCAACACATCCCAGCCGTGGGAACTTGCCCGATTCCAGCTGGGGATTAAAATTAGCCCCTGAGGTTAAATTTAGCAAATCGATCTGGAGCTAGGGCGCTGGGGCTGGAGCTCTCATTGGCCAGGCTCTGCATAGTTGCGACTGCTCAGGAAGCCAGTCCAGGGAAGGTAGAGGGCACTCTTGGGATCTCACAGCGGGCCACATAGAATGTCTAAGGCATCTTACATTTCTGAGCCCTGGGACCCTGGGAAGCAGATGTGGCTACTCTGGAGACAGACGTACATCTCCCTACAGTTCCCCAGAGTTTGTTTCCAGGTCTGTGTGGGGTACTCTGCATTTCATACCCATCTCATTCACAGAACAGCAATCTGAGGCCCAGGGAGAGGCCTCCCTTGCTGAGTGCTGCCCAGTGGGTCAGAGACTGGCTAGGACCTGAGCACAGGTCCACTTACCCTGGGCAGGCCTGTGACATGGCCTCAGTCACCTGTGACATGGAAGTGGTTGGGGGTCAAGTGTGGTCACAGAGTTGGTGGAGGAGTGTCAGGTATCTTGGGGACCTTGGGGTAGCTGACTATACAGCATGATGGCTGCCGCACCACAGGCAACATGATTTCTTTGTTCCAAGGATCCCTGCATGGGGGACATTGGGGAAGGGCTGGACCCCAACTTGTTACGTGTTCTGGGGACATGCTGCCCTCCCTGAGTTGCCCATTATCACCCTTGGGGACCCCACTGAGGAGATCTGAGATCCCCATGAGGAAGTCTGAGGCGTCTCCCAAGATGCTCTGGGCCCAAACTATGGTCTGAGTGCTCCAAGCCTGAGGCCTTTCCAGGGTATCCCCACCTCCTCCTGGCAGAGGGTGGGGTAGGGGTGGGTTTCTATTATTTTAAAAAAATTGTTTTACCCTGGTGGGTGTCTCAGTTGGTTAGGGCATTGTCCAGTGGGTGCATGTGGGCGGGGGAGAGGCAGCAACCAATTGATGTTTCTTTCTCTTTCTCTCTCTTACACACGCACGCACACACATCAGTGAACATATCCTCAGGTGAGGATTAAAAAATAAATTTAAAAAATTTAAAAATTTAACAGAAATAGTCCAAATCACTGAGGGGAAAAGTTAGAAAATTCCGATAATTAAAAAAAAAAAAAGCCCTGACTGATGTGGCTTGGTTGGGCATCATCCTACAAACTGGAAGGTCACTGGTTTAATTCCCATTCAGGACACATGGCTGGGTTTCAGTTTCAGGGCACGTAGTGGGAGAGGCAACCTATTGATGTTTCTCTCCCTCTCTTTCTCTCTCCCTTCTTCTCTCTCTAAAATCAAAAATAAAATTAAATTTTTAAAAAGATTTCATTTACTTATGTTTAGAGAGAGGAAAAGGGATAGAAAGAGAGGGAGAGAAACATCAATGTGAAAGAGAAACATTGATTGGCTGCCTTCTTAAGTGCCTCTATGGAGGACCGAACCTGCAACCCAGGCATGTTCCCTGACCAGGAGTCAAACCAGCAACCTTTCAGTTTGCGGAAGAAGCCCAACCAACTGAGTCACACTACCTAGGGCAATAAATAAAATATTTTGAGAAAAGTCCTCACCTGAGGATATATTTATAAAATTGTTTTTAAAACCATGAAAAAAGACACTAAAGGCCATACATTATATGATTTGATTCACATGAAATGTCCAGAACAGGCAGATCAGTGGTTGCCAGGAACTGAGGGAGGGGGGAGGTCTTTCTTGGGGGGGGGAATGAAAAATTTCTGGAACTAGATAGAGGTGATGGTTCTACAACATTGTGAATGAACTAAAATGCCACTGAATTGTGCACTTTAAAATGGTGAATTTTGTGTTACGTGAATTGCATCTAATTTTCTTAAAAAAGGAAAACTCACCTATAAATTTCCAATAGATGGTGTCTCCCACAACAAGCATTTCCTTTTAGTTTTTTTTTTCACACTCATGGAGTTTAAAAAAATTTTTTTTATAACTGCCGCCCTTGATTTTGTTCAAGGGGCTTTTGTGTGTTGAATGGGTTGAAAGGTTCCAGTGGGTGGGCCGGGCCACTTTCAGAGGCTCAGGATGGCTGAGTGCTGCATTGATGTCCCTCTTACCTGGCCTGTTGAGGGCTTTTAGGCTGTTGCCAATATTCACAATAGCAGCACATATGTGGCACCTGCTATGTGCCAGGGAGATATAGGTTAGCTCATTTTGTCCCCAACAACAATGAGCAGTACACAACACTGTCATCCCTACTACACAGATGGATGTCCAGGGAGGTCAGGCTCCCTGACGTACCACAGTTACCAGGGGGTGATTTTTTAGATGCTGGGGCAGGAGCACCTGTACCTCCATCTTCTGCCCTGGGTCAGCCTTGCCCTCACGTGGAATTGGTGCAAAGCTGTTCATTGAGCATCTACTGCATTCTGGGCTGGTTGAGAATGGGGACTGTGGGGGTGACCCAACCTGCCCTGATTTCCCCCATCACCTCACCTCAAAGCCTGGCAGGGGGTGGTGAATGAGAGAAGAAAGACTAGTTGTCTGGCCCCACTCTTTACCCACGCACTCTGTCCTCTTTTCTTTCTCCTCCAGACCAAGGTTGCTCTTCCCAGCCTAGGACAATGGGGAGAAAAAAAATACAGATCTCACGCATTCTGGACCAAAGGAATCGGCAGGTGAGCTCACTGGGTGGAACAGTGGTTGTGGGAAGGCATTCATGGCGGGGGACACGGCCTGGGCAAAGGCCTGACCATTTTGGGGAACTATAAGGGAATGAGTCCTGATGCCATGTCTGGAGTTTGAGATGTAGCATTTGCTTATTTTTGTGATTTACTGAAGCCTTGGTCATAGAGGAGATGGAGCTTGATACAAACACACCCAACTCAGAGGGCTGCACTAGAGGGAGGCACAGAACTGGGAAGCTCAGAGAGAGTGTGGGGGCTCTGCCTAGGAGACCAAGGAAAACTTCCCAAAGGAGAGGTCATTTGGGCTGGGTTTTGAAGCATCAATAGAAGTTTGCCAGGTTGACAAGTGAGAAGTATAGCCAGGAAGAGCAGCCTATCAGAGGCACAGAATCCATGAGGCATGTTCAGGAAACTGTTAGCCTTTGCACCTTCCCGTGTCACTCCATATCCTTGTCTTCTCCTGCTCACCTGTGGGTCCTGGGTCTAGGTGACATTTACCAAAAGAAAGTTTGGGCTGATGAAGAAGGCCTACGAGCTGAGTGTGCTTTGCGACTGTGAGATTGCTCTCATCATCTTCAACAGCACCAACCGCCTCTTCCAGTATGCCAGCACGGACATGGACCGCGTGCTCCTGAAGTACACAGAGTACAGTGAACCCCACGAGAGCCGCACCAACACCGACATCCTCGAGGTACACTGGGTCCACCTCCCCAGCCCATGAAGTTGGCGCACTCTGCTCGCTCAGAGACTAGGGACTCTTAGTTTGTACAAAAGACAAGTGTTGCCATCTGGCTTTGCTGTCAGTTACAGCGGGTTTGGAGGTAATGGAGTATCCTTCTGGGGTAGTTACCTGGATACTAGAAATAAAAATATCAACCACTACACACAGAGGGCTGCACTATGTGGCCCTCACACACATCTTCTCATCTAATCCTGTTACCCATACAGTGAGTACAGAACAGAAAATAAAAGGCACTGTGGAGCAAGAAGACCTTACTGAAATCCAAGACCATGCAGGTCACTGGTCCCAGGTAGCTCAGGAACTCCTAGAAAATTGCCCTCAGGTGCTCTGTTTCCCGACATTTGTTGAGCACCTGCTGCACTCCAGGCTCTCAAGCAGAATTGTATTCAGGAGGAATGTTAGGACAGTGCCCGCAGGCCTCGGTGGGTCTCTGGTTTCAGAGCAGGAGAGTCCCTCTCTTGCACACAGTTGGAACTTACCAGATAACTCACCTGGGGGCTTTGGTAAGTGGGATTTTACTGAAATAGGCATACCTGCACTCTGGGTCACCCACAAAGCCAGGAAGGTCTCTCCTCTCACCCATACAACCAGACTCCCTAGCTAGGATGGGGGGAGGTTCACTCTGTTGTGTTCCCTCCCCACAGACACTGAAGCGGAGGGGTGTTGGCCTTGATGGACCAGAGCTGGAGTCAGATGAGGGACCTGATGGGCCAGGAGAGAAGCTTCAGAGGCTGGCAGGTGATGGGGGCAATCCAGCCTTGCCCCGGCCCCGGCTCTATGTAAGTGACTCCCTGCCATGCCATGAATGTGGCCCTCCCCCACCTCCTAAGCCCAAGTGGTCAAAGCTGAGACTGAAAAAGGGCCAGTAACCCTAGAGCTTGGTGGTAGGTCTCTGCCTGAATGGCCAGGAAAAGCTACCTGGAGGAGTGGGCATTTTAGCTGAGGCTTTGAAGGATAAATAAGAGTTCAACAGATAGTCTTTTTTCCTTCCTTCCTCATTCCTTTCTCTTTCTTTCTTTCTTTCTTTCTTTCTTTCTTTCTTTCTTTCTTTCTTTCTTTCTTTCTTTCTTTCTTTCTTTCTTTCTTTCTTTCTTTCTTTCTTTCTTTCTTTTCTTTCTCTTCATCAAACACCTGGGAAGCCCCTCAGTGCCACCTCCATGCTGAGTGAGAAGCCTCAGCTCTGGGCCTAGAGATATAGGCACACCAGGCCATGTGGGGTTAGACCAGAGGGAGCATTATTGGGAGATTCCAAAAGATGGAGGCTGGCCCCTGAACTCATTGGGATATTCTGTCTTGGGCTTGATGTTCTCACCTCCTCATTCCTCCAAACAATCCCATCCTCTCTGCCCTCAGCCAGCAGCCCCCACTATGCCCAGCCCAGACATGATATATGGGGCCCTGCCCCCACCAGGCTGTGACTCCAGTGGGCTTGGGGAGGCCCTCCCTGCCCAGAGCCGCCCATCTCCCTTCCGGCCAGCAGCCCCCAAAGCTGGGCCTCCAGGTAAGCATGAGTCATAAGCTGGGGTGTCAGGTGGGGGTTGAGGACCCCTGGTGAGTTTGTGGGGGTGGGGATCTTGGCTCTAGCACTGCTTGGCTGTGTTTATCACCTCTGGACCCGAGACTTCAGTAGATGACATGTCTGCCTGTCCTCTCTCTGGGGGGGGGTCTCCTGCTCCGAAGGCCTGGCCCACACTCTCTTCTCTCCGAGCCACCTTGTCAGCAAGACACCACCACCCCTATACCTGGCAGCAGATGGGCGGAGGTCAGATCTGCCTGGTGGCCTGGCAGGGGGCCGAGGGGGACTGAGCACCTCGGTGAGTGAGGGGAGGGAGTGTCAGGGCTGATGGGAGCAGGCAGGGTAGCCTGAGTGTAAGTCTCAGTTTCTCCTTTACCCTTTCTCTGCAGAGAGGCCTCTATGGTAGCCTACAGAGTCCATGCTCTGCTGCAGCTCCAGGACCCCCACTTGGAAGCTTCCCCTTCCTCCCAGCACCCCCAGGTATGCACCCCCCACAGCCTCTCTGCTGAGTAGTCCACACTCCCCCACCCATCAACTGAAAACTGGCTGGTGGAGGCCTCAGTTTACTTCTCCTGACCCCACCCCCACCCCCAGAATATGGCCTTGGAGACCCCCCTCCGCCCCCTGGATTGCTGCAGCCCCCTACCCTGGGCCCCTGGCAGCCTTCGAGGGGTGATGGGACCCTAACCGCCCCTGCCCAGCCCAGGTAAGTGCCCCGACTGCTTCCCCTACCAGTTAGGCTCCGCAGTGGGGCCCTTCCATGTCTTCCGAAGCCCCTAGCTACTGCTGACACCTGGTGGCCACTCCTGTTCCTGCACTCAACCCTTCGGGAGTGTTGGTGGAGGTGGAGGTGGGGGTGGGGGACGGCTATTTTGGAGGCCCCAAGGGAGATGGCCACCCCCTGCTTTCCCAAGGTCCTCCTTCCGAGCCTTTGCCCAAGCCGTGCCAGCTCCTGGTTTCCCTCCCTTCCTTCCTCGCAGAGCTCACGGTTCCCTCTCTCTCCCTCTCAGCAGTGGGGGCCGTACGCTGGGCGAGGAGGGCCCCCCAGCCCGCGGTGCCTCCCCACAGACCCCTCAAGTCAGCATCAAGTCTGAGCGTCTCTCACCGGCACCCGGGGGTCCCGGCGACTTTCCCAAGACCTTCCCCTACCCTTTGCTCCTGGCCCGGCCCCTGGCAGAGCCCCTACGGCCCGGGCCCCCGCTGCGCCGGCTACCTACTGCTGACGGCTGGCTCCGGTAGTGGACCTGGGGATGGCACTGGCCCTGTCCCCCAAGCCAGGCTGGGTGAGGTCACAGAGGTTCCCAACCTCCCTCCCCGGGTCCTTAGAGAAGACGTGAATATGACCCCCTCCACGGTGGGGGCCTGGAGGAGGGAGGCTGTGTTCAGATTCATGGTCGCTGGGCTCAGTTTCCCCTTCCTGAGTGTGTACCCACCAATAAAATGTGCATGGCCTCCGTGGATGAAACAACCTGTTCCTGCTCAGAGCCACCCCTAACCGCGCCGAGGTCCTCCCATCTCCTCCCAGTGGCCTCAGTGTAGGCTTGTCTGGGTTTGAGGTTCTGCCACCAGAATTCCAGCCTGAGATGAGGGTTCAAGCGCGGGTGGGGTATGGGGAGAAAGTCCTGTGGTGGGTGGCGATATGCAGAAAGGGACCCTGCAAGCAGCGCAAAGGAGCATGTGACAGTGGTGGGCACCAGGGCAGCTGGGGCCTTGGGGAGCATGTGGGGTGTTCTCCTAGAGGTTCTACCCCACCAACAAGAGGCCTGGCTATTTACCCTCAAACTTCGGGCGTGTCAGGTAGTAAGCTCAGGAGGAGTCTCCAAGCTGGTCACAATTGCTTGCAGCAAAAAGCACTGAGAAACTTGAATGTTGGGGTACTATGCTGTTCCTCTTATAAATGGCTTATCCCTTGGTCCCTTGACTCAGCAGTTTTGTTCCAGGAAGGGAGGAGGGAACCAGGTAGTTCTTCACTTACTCTGAGGTGCATACAATACTGCCCACCCCTACTCTGGCCTGTCCCATGTGTGTGCAGACTCGAGGGTCCAGTGCGCTTCTATCTTCTCATCCTACCTCCAATCACCCTGTGGGTGGTCTCAGTGGGATCTTTATGGCACTCAGATCTGACCCCTGGCCTTCATAGCTCCTCAGCTGTCCCCACCCACTCTGCTCCTGTCCCCCATACTGTCCCCTATCCCCCTAAAAACAATTGCAGTTCCAACCCCAGGTCAATGCTGGTCCTTCCTCCTGGACCACCTCCCTCAACTCCCAACTCACCTTTTTTAAAAGACTGCTTCCTACCCTCCTTAACCCTAATGCTAACACTAACCCTAACCCCAACTCCATGTCCACTCCTCCAGGAAGGCCTCTGCACTGCCCCAAGCTGAAAAATGGCTCCAACTGCTAAGTCAAGTAGACAGAGGGTTTGTTGAGTGCAGATCACTAATTTGGACAGGAATGTGGAGAACACAGAGTATCGGCATCATTGCTTAAAAGATTTGTTCCTCTCCTTCTTCCCATTCTACAAAGATACAAAGTTGATTGGTTCAGCTTGGCTGTTGAAGACCTTTGTCCCCTCTTGTCACCCCAGCACCACACAGAGGTGCTTTTGCTCCATTACCGCACACAGTCACAGACGTTGGGAAAAGAGGCATTTGCATAATAGGCTTCAAAGTCAGTCCCAGTCCCTAGAATTCAGCACCTCCTCTTCTCCTGTAGTCCCATTTTCCCACCAAGATGTAGAGCTGACTCCTTTCAGGGGTGGGGAGAGGGCAGAATATGTAAAATGACAGAATGACAGAACTTTATGTGAGGCAGGGCACTCTAATTGGCTGTATATAGAGAATCACGCCACCCACATGCCAGACCCTGGGCTTTGTCCTCTGGATCTTCGAGTCCTTGACACGTCATCCCCAGTAAAGTAGGGGCTTTGGGGCCCCAGTTTCCGGGGGGGGCATGGCATGATCAAAGCTCCCCTCCTGAGGACTTCTGTGGCAAGCGGATGCAGTTGGGAGCCAGGAGGCAAGAGCAGCAGGAGGCTGAGGGGCTGGGAGGGAGGTGTGTTTGGGGGTAGAGCCACCAGGATCCCTGGATGAATCTAATGTGGGGGTAAAGGAAAGAGGGTATGATGGAAAACCCACAGCCTCTGACCTGGATGGGAGTATTAGGGGCCCCCACCTATGCTGGGAGGCCTGCAGAGAATGCAGAGGGTGTGGGGTAAACTCAAGGTCGAGGAGTCCTCTCACCCAACTCAGACTCAGGTCCTAAATACTCTTCACCTGCTCCCTTGTGCCCCAACCCACCCTCAGAGGAGGGGTGAACCACTGTCCCCACTCCAGCCCATGAAAGTGGGCTCTGAGATCTGAGCCAGGCATACAACCTCTGCCACCCCCAGCAGCACCATCAGCATGGGCATGGTGGTCATATTGAGGCTGCAAATTCTCCACAGGGGTTAGTCTTCTGGGATCCCCTTCTTCAGGTCACAAGGACCCTGGGCATTTACATGGGATGAATAAAGTTCCCACCTGGTGGACCCCACAGTGTCACAGTCACAACTCCCCGTACAACCAGATATAGGACCAGAGGGGGAAACTGAGGCACAGCCAGAGAGGGTCTCTTCTCAACCTTTGGATCTTACCCTCACAGTGGACAAGAAGCCAGGGAAGTCTCTGAAACCTGTGCCCACTACTAAATGCTCGGTGTGGGGTTCATCAAAACTTGGACTACTTTCAAAAGCTGGGGGAACCCCATGGCGGGCGCATGGGGTTCTGCCTCACAATCTCTGGGAGTCTGCACTTTTGCCATCTGCCATTAGGTGGCGCCTAATAATGTGCCTGGAGACTCAGAAAAATCTGTGTCATGCGTTGCGTATGGGTGATTATGCATGTGCAGAGTGCGATGTCCTAGCCCATGAAGGAACAGTGGGCAGACTACTGGGTTCTAGAAACACCTCTGCGTCCAAATCCTAGATGTGCCCCATGGTTCTGTTGGGGAGGAAGCAGGGAGGGTTGTATGGAAGTATCCTACCACCAGCCGTGATCAGGGCACTATGGTGACATTGGCCTGGGCCAGTGTTACAGTTAGAGGGCCCCAAGTCCTCCAGGAGCTTGGTCACCCGTCGGTAGCTCTGTGGGAGTTGTGGCCTGGGCACACACAATGATGGAGGTTGAAGATCTGAGGGATGCATTTTTGAGAGTACTGTGGTAAGACAGTCAGCGTGGAATGAGAGTGTGGACCTCAGCATGGTCACAGAATGTGGGATTTAGTGTGGACAAACATAGGGCTCATCCAGTGAGGATCAGGGGACATGGAGAGGACAGAGACCAAGGAGTGTCCAGTGGAGAACACAGATATTGAGCAAACAATGGAGAATGGAGCACAGAAACCTTCCACTGTAAAAGAGAAGACTTTGGTTTTGCTCTGCATGAGTTGGGAGCCATGGATGGTTGTGAGCAGAGGAGGGACATGGTCTGGTCAACTGTTAACAGGTGCTCTCAAGCTGCTCAGGAGAAAAGACTATGGGGTGGGGGTTGGAGAATGGAAGCCAGAGACCAGGGAGGAGGGGTATGCGGGCTAGAGATGATGGAGGCTGGACTGGGCGAAGGTTGTAAAGGGAGTGAGGCCTGGGGAAACTGGGTTACACTTGGAAGGTGGAGCCACCAGGAGGAGCTGACAGATTAGGTGTGGAGTGAGAGAGGAGTGAAGGCCAACTCCAGGGTTTGTGGATAAGCACCAGGAGGATGGAAAGGAGGTGGAGGAAAGATTGGGAGCTTCTGGGCCCAGGATGTGTGTGAGTTGCCTGTGATTCAACACGTGGGGGCACTGTGATACCCGGACTCAGGAGTCCCGTGCCCCAGGAAGAGGTCAGGTAGAAGTAGGGATCTGGGCCCCTGAGGGCCCCAGTATTTTCATCAATTAAATGGAGACAATTGTCCCACTACCCTGGCCTGCTGGAGGGAGCACATGAGTCAGTCCCAGCAGGGCATGCAGTGGGCCTGCAGCAAACGTCCCAATGACCCACCTTTTCTTTTTTGTTCCCTCTTTTCTGACACCTTCCCCAATCCCATCTGCCCTGGATCCCATCTGTATGCCCCAGCCCTGAGGAGCATATCATGATCCCGATGTAGGTCCTGGTAAATCCCAGAGACCCTCATTGCCACTGTCACCCATCCTCTTTCAAAGGGACCGAAGTCATAGAGAATCCCCTGCAAACACACATCCACAAAGACTAAATCAATAAAACCACCAATAGAGACGAGACAATCAACTATGCAGGCCCTACTAACAGGTACCCATCCCCAAAATACATTGTCCCACCCACCTGAACATCCACAGTCTTGCAGACACACATCCATAGAAACAGATCACAAAACTTAAGAACCTAAACTCTTACTTCCCAGCCCAGAAACAGAAAACCTTAGATTCTGTTCCCTCTCTCTGGAACACGGCACCTCCTCCCCACCCCCTACCCCAAGCTCAAAGGATTCTTCTTTTGCCTCTGTAACTTGTTTCCAAGCCCACACAGCCCAACTGGCTCACTTTTTTTTTTTAACCTCTGTGAGTTTCTAAATAAACTTTTGCTTATACTTGAAAGAAAGAAAACATAAGATTCCTGAGGCTGACATTTGGTTCTTGATCCAGCCATGCCTGAAATTGATACTATTTTTAGAGTTTTCTGTTACAGGAACCAAAACTTCTCTTTTTTGCTGGATCCCATTTGAGTTGGAATTTATTTATTTAGGCTCACAACCAGAGTTATGGGTGATAGAGATGAATAGGACTTTTGCCATGTGAAAAAGATTGAGAAAGGAGGCATTCCAAGATGGAAGACAACATTTACAGAGGCCTGGAGATACGAGATAAAATGGCTGGTGGCAAGCAGTACTATAGGATGCACAACAGTAATGGCAGCCTACTGAAGTCAGGCATGGGGGTCTGAATTCAGTACTAGCACTTGAGCGCCTAGTCAGTGGGAGCCATTTAATGTTCTTGATTAGGAGAGTTTCATGTTCAGAGCTGTCCCGTGGGAGACAGGGAGTGAGAGGATGAATGAATGTATTGGCGGTAGACCTGTGAGACAGGTGCAGGTGAGGCGACTGAGTCTCAGAGCAGAGGGCCACACCGGTGTCCTAGATAGTCCTGATTTAACTGCGGTGTGAGGTCGTCGGGCGGCTTCGAACTACAACTTCCGGCATGCAACGCGATGCCGTGCTCCGCATAACAGCCTGATTATTGGTCTTACGGGCTGCTTGTCATACCAGATTCGGGCTCTGATTGGTCAAGTTCCCGTAAACTGCTCTGAGCCTGGGCTCGAGGGTCCGCGTACTGCGCTCCAGGCGGCGACATGGTAAACGGGTGTCCTGAGGCCCGAAGGGACGGGGGTCCTTTTATGGGGATTGGAGGCTCGCGCAGAGAGACGTGTGTCCCTCTCTGGAGTCAGCATCTCGCTGCGGGACATATGAGGCGGTCGAGGGTCGTGCCAAGGGGACTGGAATCCCCTGAGCATTCTGGGGGTTCTGTTCTCTAGGGGTCTGAAATCCCGCCGAGGGGACTGGGGACCCGAGCACGTTTGGGGCCCCGCAAGAGCGGTCTGGGGTCCCGCTGGGACACACTCTGGGGACGGGATCCTGCGGGAGCGTGGGTGCAGCGCCGGCGAGTCCTTGCGGGTACCTGTATGTGCGGAAGGGCCGGAGAGACCTGAAAGGAGGGCGCCAGGCCGACGGGATCTCGGTAGCTTCAGATTGGCGACGGTCCTAGTTTGGAGACAGCACAGTTGGAACCCTCAGGCCACCTGCGGCTCTGGGTTTAAAATTAGAATTCTTAAAATTTATTACGGCCCTGTGTACTAGGCTGGTGATTGGCGAGGGCGGGGACCCCCCAGCCCCTAGAGATTCTGACTGGACAGAGGGAGACAGTCTGGAGGGGCCCGGAAGGCAACCTGTCCCTGCCAGAGGCGAGGGGGGAGGGATGTCCCCGAGGAGGGGCATCGGAGGTGGACCTTAAGTGAGAGCACTTGTGGATCGGGTGCTTGTAAATGGGAGTCATGCCAGGCTGGGTTCGAGATGCTGTGGGCGGTAAGGGAAAGACTGAACAGGGGAGGGAGTGGCAGGCTCCAGAAGATCATTGAAGATCTGTAGAGTGAGGACCCAAGATGCTGCTGAGGGTGGAGTGTGAGAAACAGACCTTGGGGGTGGGATGGGGCTTAGGTGGAGGACCCATGCCTTCCTTCCCACCTTCTCAGCCTCCCTCTGATCCTTCCTTCTTGTCATAGGTACTGTGACCATAGTTCCAGCTATGGGCCCCGTCCTTAGGAGGTGTGTGTGTTTTGGGGCAGTGAGCCAAGCATTGTGGGGTGGACTTGAGCTGGGCCTGCTGGCCTTGCAAGCTGTGGAGTGGAGTTGCACATTGACTGTGAGACTGAGAAATGCGTGGGACACCCTGGAGGAGCGGAGCGCTGTGTTTTGGGGAATGGGGGGTTGGAGGCTGGGCTCCCACAAAGGGCCTGGGGAAGCAGGGTCTGCAGGCTTGGCGGAGAGGTCCAGGCTGGTGGTGCTGGGCCAGGTTCGTAGTTAGCACCTGGGCAGAGGTTGGGGTTATAGAAGAGAGAGGCCCACAGAGGGAGGAGAAAAGCAGGCAAGGGCCCTCAGAGGCTTAGGAGTTTGGAGAACAGTGAGAGACACTGGGGGTCCCCAGAGGAGAGGAGAAGGGTCCTAGGGGGAAGGGTGGGTGGAAAAGCCTGGTCCTCAGGGCTTACTTAGGAGGACCCACAGACCTTGACAATGCCATGGTCCTTAGTGCCCACTGGCCATCTTGTACTTGGTGTGGGGAGGGTAAGCAATGAGACTAGGAGATTAGTGAGATTTAGAGATCAGAAAGATGGCACCCTACCCTCGTTACTGAAAAAATACTTATGGTCTCAGTTTACAAGTCACAGGCATAGAGAAAATATCCTATGAGTTGGTTACTTTAATGGTGGCTTTTTCAGTAGTCATTCCGAATTATAGTGCTAGGCCTGGTATTTATCCCACTAGAGCTTTTCCTTTTAAAGTTAGCTTATTTTTGCCTGATTAAGGGATAATTTTAATAATTAATATTAATCTTTATTTTATTTTAGTTGATTATAATACCCTAATAGTAGGCAACTCTCCTGGGCATATTTTACATAATTACTGATAGCAGATCAGTATTTACTACATTCAAACAGCTTCAGCTTCAGACTGATTACCAAAAAACATTTCTCCTAAAATGTTTTAAACTAAGTATGTGAAAATGTGTTATGAATTTTTGTTGAGAAGGTTGGTATCTATAACTTGGTCAGAAAATTCCTAATGAAAAAAAAGTCATCCCACTCAAATGTCTGAGTCTTTATCCTGAAACGGGCCATGGCCAGCTGAGGAGGTAGATGACAAAGGGAGCTATATAGAGGAAGAGTCAGTGATGGAGCCATCAGGGATGAATCAAGATAGAGCCACCAGGTGAAGGATGGGGTTAGAAGGTGGCCTGAGACAATTGGTGCCAAGGCTGGGACCGTGGTGGGAGAGGAGCCGTTTTCACTGGGTGTACTGGGGTCATTGTATGTCTGGAAGGCAGTCGTGAGTGTACAAGAAACAAAATAGGAAGCACTTCGTTTCCAAGTGAGGAAAACCAGGCTGGGGAGATTAATACCTGAAATCCATGGCAGAGACTGGAAGCAAACCTGTCTGAACCTGTCTCTTCCCCAACACATACTCTCCATCCCCCCCGCCAGGTGTGGGGTTCCGTGCTCAGCAGAGGCTCCCAGGGTTGGGTTTGACTTCACCCCAGTCCTCTTCCGCCAGATGCATCTGGAGTCAGAGAGGCCACCCTCCCCCACCTGGCTTTGCATCTCTATAAATAGCAGGGTTAGGAGGGAATGATTTTGTTACCTCTGGCCAGCACTGCCTGTTATGTCGCCTCCCCCAGGCAATCCTTGGAGTACAGCTGCTGGTGACCCTGCTCACTGCCACTCTCATGCACAGGCTGGCACCGCACTGCTCCTTTGCACGCTGGCTGCTCTGCAATGGCAGGTGAGCCACAGCCCTTCCCAGACGTGGGAGGAACCCAGCCTTCTCTGCCCGCCCCCCAGCCCAGCCCTGCCTCAGGCCCTGCTGGCCTGCTGGTAGGTTTTTTAAAAGAACTTTATTGAGATGTGGTTAAATACAGTAAATTGCATATGGGGAAATGCACCGTTGGATCAGTTCTGACAGATGCACACACATGAGATAATCACACTTGGAAGAGCAGCTGCTTCCCCCACTTCACGTCCCCCCCACCCCCACTTCACCTCACTTCCACTCCACCCTCTCTGTTAGATGTAGATGTTTCCTGAACTACTTTTTGTCCCTTTTTGGGTCTGGGATTTGGTGGAAACTCCACACTCTCCTTAGGAGAATGTGCACACTTGCTGTGCTGGGAGTTCGCCAGCCAGTTCAGGTGTGTCCGTGACCCCCACTGCGCTGCTGCAGCCCACCTCCTGTGCCTTGCCCTGGCCTTCCATGGTCCCTGCTCCTGTCACCAGGTGTTCTAGGGCACAGCCCTCCCTCTGACTCTAGTCCTTGGTTTTGAGGTTCACTGTCTTGACACGCCCCTGCCTGTTTTTGCCCTCAGTCTCTTCAGATACAAGCACCCTTCAGAGGAAGAGCTTCGAGCCCTGTCAGGGAAGCAGAGGCCCAGAGGCAGGAGGGAGCGGTGAGTGATCTCCCAGCCTTAGGGGAGGCTGCTTACCCTCAGGCACTGCTGTGGGCACAGGAGAATCGAGGACACCCCAGGCCGAATGATTTTATTGTCATGCATGGGCTGCCTTCAGTAGGTATTGAATAATTAGAAGTTTGGTGTGGGAAAGCCCAGTGGGTGGGTAGTGCCCACACTCAGGTGTTTAGAGGATACCCAAACTGGGGAAGGGGCACCTCCCAGGCCAGCTCCTGTGCTCTGAGGGTGGCACTCTGCACCTCCCAGGCTGGGGTAGGAAGAGGTGGGCTGGACTGGGGAGGAGAATGGAAGATGCTGCTCTGACTCCCCTATCCCTGCCAGGTGGGCCAATGGTTATAGTGAAGAGAAGACTTTGTGTGTCCCCCGAGATGCCCCTTTCCGGCTGGAGACCTGCCCCCTCACAGCTGTGGATGCCCTCGGTAACAGCCCAGTGGGTCCCCAGCTCCCCTCACTTTGCCCACACCCTGGCAGGATGGGTAGGTAGGGGGAGACCCTGGCAGGGGAGGTGCTGGGCCGGCAGCCTCAGCTGAGTGATGTGTCCCACAGTCCTGCGCTTCTTCCTGGAATACCAGTGGTTTGTGGACTTCGCTGTGTACTCTGGTGGCGTGTACCTCTTCACAGAGGCCTACTACTATGTTTTGGGCCCAGCCAGGGAGACCAACATTGCTGTGTTTTGGTGTCTGCTTACCATCGCCTTCTCTGTGTATCCTTCCATCTCTGGGTGGGGCAGATGGGAGGCATGTGGGAACCTGACTGAGGCTCCATCTCCCTTAAATTGGTAATAGGTTGTGGATTGCTGTGTCACAAGCCTCCCCCAAACTCAGTAAGGTAAAGTGGTCACTATTTCATTTGCTTTCCTGAGCCAGGCTAAGCTGGGTGGCCTCACTTCTATTCCCAGTAGTGCCCCTTCTCGTGGGGTGAACCCAGCTCCCACACTGCAGCCACAGAAAGGCAGCAAAGAAGACGAGGCACTGCAGGCCTCTGGTGTCCACATCCCTGTCCATCCTTACGGTCAAAGCAAGTCACCAGGCCCACCCAGATGCAGGGGCTGAGAAGGAGCTTCTCCCTCTGCAATTTTTAGAAAAATTTATTTATTGATTTTAGAGGGAGAGAGGAAGGGATAGAAAAAAATGATTCGTTGTTCCACTTATTTATGCATTTGTTGGTTGATTCTTGTATGTGCCCTGATTGGGAATTGAACCTGCAGCCTTGGCCTATCGAGACAATGCTCTAACCAACTGCGCTATCCCGCCAGGGCAATTTTTTTATTAAGCCACACTAAGAGCAGAGGTGAACCTGTGACTTTGGGAAGCCAAGAAGGAGAAAATGTCCTTGTGGAATGGGCTTGGGAAGAAGGGAAGCCTATCCTGGGGTCCCCAGTGTTCCTGAAAGCACTGGAGTCTCTTTGGGGCATATTGGAGATACAGCCCTGAACCTGCTATCTTCTCAGAGGAACGTGCTGTGCATGTAGCCAGGAGGCTAGGTGGACCTCCTGAAGAGACTGGCTTGTTGGCCGTTTCTAACTGGTGTGATAAGCCAGGCTGGAGGCCTGGCCCAGACAGGCCTGCCATGGGCATGACCCCATGCTGCTGACGCAGGTGTGAACAGCATTCTCACTGTGTCCTGGGCTCATTTATCAGCTCACTCTTCTCCCCTGCTCCCCACGACCCCAAACCTAAACATGGTGCTTGTGCTCTGGATTTGAGGAGTCACTGGCTTGGGGTGGTGGAGTGGGCAAGAGCTTCACCAGTTGAGGCCTCCTTAACTCTGCCCCAGCAAGGTGCTCCTGACAGTGACTCGGCTGTACTTCAGCTCTGAGGAGGGGGGCGAGCGCTCTGTCTGCCTCACCTTTGCCTTCCTCTTCCTGCTCCTGGCCATGCTGGTGCAGGTGTTGCCGGAAGAGACCCTCGAGCTAGGCCTGGAGCCAGGTACGTGCATCAGGGGCTTGGCATGGACACACGCCATTCCCTCCTGTACGCTGGTGAGTGTGGGGTTTAAGTGGTGATTTCTGGGGCCAGACAGTTTCCATGGGTTTCTGAGGCCCTTGGCGCCCCCTTGGGCTTTGGGGATGAGAGGATATCTAGTCTCACTATCTGAAGACGCCTGTGGCTATAGCTCTTCACATGACTCTTCTGTTCCCTCCCATCTGTCCTCTACCCAGCAGCCACAGTAATTTAATATTTACCTATTTTTGCTTAATTTGTGGGATGAAATAGGTAAATGGTACAAAATTTATAAAATACAACAGGCTATAGAGTGAAAATTAGAGGAAACCCAGGTCCCACTTTTCCTTATTCACATAAAAAAGTAGCATAGATATCTCTATACTTTGTCTTTTCCCTGTAAAAACAATAAATTTAGAGAGGGAGGGGTGGGCGGGACAGGGGAGAGCAACAGGAATAATGGGACAACTATAATAGAACAATAATTAAAAAAAAAAAAGTTTAAAAAAAAACACCCCAAAACCAAACAATAAATATTGGAGGTTGTCCCTTGATGTACATACAGTACTCTTTCTTGTGACAGCTACATGGTATTTCATCTTATGGATGGTCTATTAATACTTAACTGGGCCCCTGTGTATGGACATCTAAGTCTTTTGCTATTAAATACCCTTGCACAAAACCATGTTGTTACATAACAATGTTGTTTGGCAATAGCTTTGTACCTGTGGCCCTGTGCAAGAGAGTATATTTGTAATTTTGATAGTGTTGCAAATTGCCATTCAGGAAAATATGGATGATCATGCCTATTTCCTTACATCCTCTCCAGTGGTTTTCCTCAGACTTTTTCATCTTGGGTAATCTAATGGGTGAAAATATAAGGGAGGCTGAGCATCTTTTTATATATTGAAGAGCTATTTCTACTTCCCTTCCAGAGAAGGTCTGTTCTTTTGCCCAGTTTTCTACTGGGTTGTGACCCTTTTATTGATTTGTAGGAGCACTTTCTATATTAAGAAAATTAGCCTTTGTGTGTGATAGGAGTTGCAAATATTTTTCTTAGTTTCTCATTTTTCTTTAGACTTTCTTTTTTTTATCACTTGATTGATCTTTTAAAAATATAATTTGTATCATGTTACTTTTCTGCTTGACACCAGACTCTAATGGTCTTTGGATAAAGACCAAAATCCTTACTGTGGTTTACATGGCCCTGTTGATGCCTTGATTTTGTCTTCACCAATTTTCCCCACTTTTCTATTTTTTAAATTAGATAATGTTTGATGTACATAAAAGAACACATATGTAAATTACAAAGAATAGTAAGGTAAACACCCATGAACCCACCTCTCAAATAAGAACTGGACCATTCCCAATGTACCTGTGTGTCTCTGGTGTTCCTTGGTCCCACCGCCTCCCCTACTCCCTGCCTCAGCTAGTCTCTCAAACTTCATGTTTGTCATTCCTTTGCCTTAAAAAAAAATTACCATATATGTTTTTGTCCCTAAAGAATTTATTGTTCAGTTTTACAATGTGTAGTCTTCCAGCTGTGCTTTGCTCCCTCTGATACTGTTTCCAAACTAAGTTGTGCTGGTCTGGGTGCCTTTAGTTCATCTCTTGTCACCATGAGTGATGTGGTGAGACTCCGCTGATCTCTCTTTGCCCTTTCTTCTGTTAATGAACATGTAGGTGGTTTCCAGAGTTTAGCTTTTTCACAGTTGCTGCAAGGAACATTCTTGTACATACCTCCTCATACTCATCGGCAGGTGTTTCTTTTGGGCACAGACTTGGGGACTGTGGTGACATGCTTACCTTTATGCGATGGTGCCTCAGCATTTTCAGAGCAGTTTTCAGCACATCCACCAGCTATGCAGCCTGGGGTCCAGAGCATGGACATGGGGCTGACCACTGAGTCCCAGCCAGTTTAATTCTCAATCAGGGCTCATGCCTGGGCTGTGGGCCTGGTCCCGGTTGGGGGTGTGCAAGAGGCAACCGATTGATATTTCTCTCCCTCTCTTTCCCCTTCCCTTTCCCTCTATCAAAAAATAAATAAAATCTTTTTTTAAAAAGGATATAAAAAAAAAGAATATATATAATTAACCATATTCTTTTAGTTAGATAGATTTTGGGGGCACCTCTCTGTATCTCTATTATATGGTGTTTTCATGACTTTATTTAAAAAGATTTTTTAATATGTTTATTTTTTTATTTTTTTAATTGTATTTTATTGATTATGCTATTACAGTTGTCCCAATTTTTCTGCCTTTGCCCCCCTCCACCCAGCATACCCCACTCCCTCAGGCAACCCCCCCTCCATTGTTCATGTCAGTGGGTCATGAGTACAAGTTCTTTGGCTCCTCCATTTCCTATACTGTACTTTATATTCCCATGGCTGTTCTGTACCTACCTATTTGTACTTCTTAATCCCCTCACCTCTTCACCCAGTCTCCCCTCGCCCCCCTCCCATCTGGCAATCATCAGAATGCTCTCTGTATCCATGATTTTGTCTCTGTTCTTGTTTGCTTGGTTTGTTTTTTAGATTCAATTGTTGGTAGATATGCATTTGTTGCCATTTAATTGTTCATAATTTTGATCTTCTTAAGTCCCTTTAACATTTCATATAATAATGGTTTGGTGATGATGAACTTTAGTTTTTTCTTGTCTAGGAAGCTGTTTATCAGCCCTTCGATTCTAAATGATATATTTGCTGGGTAGAGCAATCTTAGCTATAGGTCCCTGCTTTTCATAACTTTGAATATTTCTTGCCAGTCCCTTCTTGCCTGCAAAGTTTCTTTTGAGAAATCAGCTGATAGTCTTATGGGAACTCCCCTGTAGGTAACTAACTTCTTTTCTCTTATTGCTTTTAACATTCTCTCTTTATCTTTAACCTTTAGCATTTTAATTATGATGTGTCTTAGAGGGGGCCTCTTTGTATCCATCTTGTTTAGCCATACCACCCTGAACATGCCCAGTCAGGTTTGTTTGGGACTCTCTGTGCTTCCTAGACTTTTATTTCTATTTCCTTCACCAAATTAGGGAAGTTTTCTTTCATTATTTTTTCAAATAGATTTCCAATTTCTTGCTCTTTCTCTTCCTCTGGTATTCTTATGATAAAAATGTTGCATTGCTTGAAGTTGTCCCCAGAGGCTGCTTATACTATCCTCATTTTGTTGAATTACTTTTGCTTCTTGTTTTTCTGCTTGTTTATTTTTTTCTTTCTTATATTCCAAATCATTTATTTGATTCTCGGCTTCACTCACTGTACTGTTGTTTCCATGTAAATGTTCTTTATTTTAATTAGTGTATCATTCATTTCTTACTAGGTCTTTTTTATGCCGCTGAGGTCCTCACTAAGTTCCTTGAGCATCCTTATAACCAGTGTTTTGAGTTCTGCATCTGATAGATTGCTTATCTCCATTTTGTTAGTTCTTTTTCTGGAGTTTTGATCTGTTCTTTCATTTGGGCCATGTTTCTTTGTCTCCTTGTTTTGACAGCCTCCCTGTGTTTGTTTCTATATCCAAACTGAACTGTTATGACTCCCCATCTTGGTAGCATGGCCTAATGTAGTAGGTGTCCTGTAGGGTCCAGTGGCACAGCCTCCCCTATCACCCAAGCTGGGTGCTTGAGGTGCACTCTTCATGTGGGCTGAGTACACCCTCCTCTAGTAATTGAGCCTTGGTTGCTGTTGGTAGGTCAATGGGAGGGATTTACCCAGGCCAGTCAGCTGCAAGGATTGGCTGTGACCACTGACCATCAACCTCCACCCTCTGTGGATGATGAGCTGTGCAGGGGTTGGGTGGTGGTGCTCTGATATGGTCTATAGCTGTCCACTGGGTGTGTTGAGCCTGGGATTTCATGGGTGGTGCAGGCCAAGGTCAGCCCCCACTTGTGTTTTGCCTGGGGTCACCCTGCCTGAACTATCAAGCGATCTGAGATGGCTGCTACTTGTGCTGGGCTTGGAGATTCCCAGGAGAAACCAAACTGTGAGTCTAGGCTGGTTGCTGCTGGTGCCAGGCCTGTGGCCTCTTAGCAAGAGGTATGGGGATTGGGGACTCACTGAGGCTGGTTGTTGCTTGTTTGAGAGGATTTAGGAAGTTGTGAAGCATGAGCCAAGACCAGCCATTCATTTGGAAAAGCAGCTTAGGTTGGCCCCTAAGTTGGATGGGACAGAGTCTCTGGGGATCCAGGGCAGGGCAAACAGTGTTAGACAGTTTGATGGAGTCTCAGATATGGTACCAGCCTGCAAGCTCTGTGGCTCTGTTGGTGGAGGGATCAGAAAAGGGACAATGGCCCACCTTTCTGTTTGGGATAAGGCTGTCTCCCAGCTCCCACCTTGATGCCAGACACTTCACTTCTCCCTGTATCCCACTAGTGCCTTTCAAGCTGCTACCGTGGTGCAGGACCTCAGAGGGAGTGAGACTAATTCTGTGTGTGGGTTCTTGATGAGAAACTGCTTGGGACTCCAGAAGTTTCTTCCCCAACTCATTCCCCACTAGTTTTTGCAACCAGAAGTTATGGGGGTTTATCTTCCTGGCACTGGAACCCTGGACTGGGGGTGCGGCATAGGGCTGGGAGCGGGGCTAGGACTCCTCTCTCCCAAGATATATATTCCTCCTGGGATATGGGACCAGCCTGTTCCACATCTCCATCTCTCCTACCAGTCTGGATGGGTGTGTATTCTTTAATTCTGTAGTTGTCAGACTTCCATTCAACTCAGTTTTTGATGGCTCTGAATGATGGTTGTTCTGTGTTCTATATTTTAGTTATAATTTTGATGTGATTGTGCAAGGTGGTGAGCCATGTTTACCTATGCCACCATCTTGACCAGAAGTCAATATTTCCATTACTTTAGAAGGAAAACATTAAAAAACAAACAATAACTTTGAGGATGACATGAAATCAATGTATGTAAATGACCTTTTAAAAAAGTTTTTGCAAATACAAAATATATAAATATTTTATGAAAAGGATTTGTTCAGAAAGAATGTACTTGGACTGAAATTAGAAGTGTGGAACAGAAGAACATTACGAATCACTACAAAACATTCAGACACTGTAAGAACAGATATACATGTACTTATGTATTCTTCCACCAGAAGAAAATGAGACTAGGTGCTGGACCACGTTCTTTAAATTGAGACCCTGCTTTAATTCTTTTGGGTATAAGCCCAGAAGTGGAATCACTGGACCGTGCGGTAATCCTATGTTTAATTTCTGAGGAACGGCTGTACTGTTTTTTCCACAGTGGCTGCAACATTTTCCATCCCCACCAGCAGTGTACAATGGTTCCAACTTTCTCTACCACCTCCTCACCAACACTTGTTTTCTGTTTTGTTTTGCTTTTGAGACGAGTCATCTAGTGGGTGTGAGGTGGTATCTCATTGTGGTTTTGAAATGCCTTTCCTTAATGATTAGTGATGTCAAACATCTCACATACTTAATGGTCATTTGGATGTCTTCTTTGGAAAGATGTCTGTTCAAGTCCTTTGCCCATTTTTGAGTTGAGTTGTTTGTTTGTTTGTTTTTGTTGATGAATTTTAGGAGCTCTGTATGTGTTGTGGATATTAATCCCTTAACAAATACATGGTTTGCAAATATTTTCTCTCATTCTATGGGGTGCCTTTTTAAAAAAAAAGATTTTGGCCCTGGCTGCTGTGGCTCAGTGGATTGAGCCATGGTCTGCGAACCAAGTGTCGTTGCTTTGATTCCCAGTCAGGGCACATGACTAGGTTGCACACCAGGTCCCCAGTTGGGGGTGCGTGAGAGGCATCCACACATTGATGTTTCTCTCCCTGTCTTTCTCCTTCCCCCTCTCTCTAAAAACAGATAAATTAAATAAAATAAATAAAATAAAGTAAAAAGTAACCTTGTTAAAAAAAATTTTTTTTAAATAGATTTTATTTATTTATTTTTAGAGAGAGGGAAAGGGAGGGAAAAAGAGAGGGAGAGAAACATTGATGTGCAAGAGAAATGTTGATTGGTTGACTCTTGTACAAGCCCTGACTGGGGACTGAACCTGCAACCCAGACATGTGCCCTGACCAGAAATTGAACCGGTGAAATTTGTTTTGCGGGAGGATGCCCAACCAACTGAGCCACACTGGTCAGGGCTATGGGTTGCCCTTTTACTCCACTGATAGTATCTTTTTAAAAAATATATTATTTATTTATTTATTTTTAGAGAGTGGGGGATGGAGAAAGAGAGGGACAGAAACATGGATTGGTTGCCTCTCACACGCCCCCAACTGG
Source organism: Furipterus horrens (assembly GCF_987537825.1). NCBI lineage: Eukaryota > Metazoa > Chordata > Mammalia > Chiroptera > Furipteridae > Furipterus > Furipterus horrens. The sequence continues at coordinate 48,478,704 of NW_028327180.1, read as the reverse complement.
GGACCTGGCCCACAACCCGGCTTGTGCCCTGACTGGGAATCGAACCGGCAACCTTTCGGTCCGCTGGCCAGTGCTCAATCCACTGAGCCACACCAGCGAGGGCTGATAGTATCTTTTAATACACATTTTAAAATTTTCACGAGGTTCAGTTTCTTTTTCTTCTTTTGTTGTCTGTGCCTTTAGTGTCGTATCCAAGAACTCAATGCCAAATCTAGTGTTATGAAGCTTTTATTGAGCTATATGTCTTTTTTTTCCCCTTGTTGATTTGTAGGGTTTAAAAAATATATTCCTGATACTGATCTTTTGTTAAATATGTGGAATATACTTCATCCTATCAAATTTGACACACCATTATTTCATGAACAACCAAAAAAGATTAAGATTAAAAAACTGTTAAACTATCGCATGCTATTGTTATATGTATCCCAATTTTATAGAAATTAAAATGTGAAAAAAATGTGTATCTTGATACTGAATGATCTCTTCTCCGTCTCAAGGCAATCATGAATAAAATTAGGTTAAATGTGAAAAGAAAAGTATATCATGGAATTAAATTCTCAATTTGTAGTGTGTCTTTTTACTGTCTTTGTACTTTTTTTCTTTATAAATTTTCTCTCCAACAGAGAAGCTGACAGAAATCTCTAGGGACCTCATATGCTCTTGACCTACATTCATTTGACCACATGTGCATTACTTTCTGTGCACACACACACACCACACTTATTTTCGCTGAGCCTTTGAACATAGTTGCAGCCATCTCTTCTGGTGTCTTTTGATGAACAGAAATTCATTATTTTGTCTTGGAGAGATTCCTTTCTGTTCCCTATGATCACCAAGACATTTTATATTTTCTTTCAGAACATTTCAAGTTTCATCAAGCCCTTAAACTCCTGGGAGTTCACTTTTGTGTTATGAATAGGGATCACATTGACTTTTTTCCCAGGGAACCATCTTGATAAACAACTGCATTTTTAGTGAATTGTGGATTCTTTTCAGATTTCTTCTCCTTTTATGTGTCTGGTACTTGTGGATTTTAGAACAGTGCTCTGTTAGACTTCCTCTTCTTGTTTCAGTTTCTTAGTTGACTAATTCATTAATTTTCAGCCTCTTCTTTTTCTGTTTATAGCAGTTAAGGCTATAAATATTTTCTAAATCCCACTTCTGTCTACCCCTAAGTTTTGACTTGTATTTTTATTATCATGCAATTCTGGGTACTTTATGTCTCCATTGTGATTCCTTTTTTAAAAACTTGGAACGTGGAACTTTTTAAAAATTCTTATTTATTTCTAGCTTAATTGCACTGGTTACAGAAGGTGGTCTACTTGAAATAAATTCTTTAATATTTGTTAAGACTTCGCTTATGGACTAGAATGTGATCAGTTTTTGTGACTATTCCATGTGTTCTTGAAGAACATATATTCACTGCCTCTCTATGTCCAATAACTTTAAATCTCCCTCTGGTTGTTCTGTCAGTGTTTTAAAATATATATTGAGGCAAATTGACAAGGTAATTTACAAGTTTAGAATTGCTACATTTTCCTGGTGAATCAACCATTTTGTCATGATGTATTGCCCCTTTCTGATTCTAATAACACTTTGGTCCTAACCTAGTTTGTCTGGTTTTAATATAGCCTTTCCAGTTTTCTTTCGATTACTTATTTGTTATGCCTTTTTAACATCTTTTAACCTTCGAGTGACCTCATGTTGGAGTATGTCTCTAAAAAACATACAGCTGGATCTTTTCAATCAAGTCTGACAACTATGTTGTTTAACTTTGATGTTTAATCTGCTTATGTTTATTGTGATTAGACATATTTGGCCTTGTTTCTGCCACCTTACTTTTTTACTTTATATTTGTTCCTTTTTTGTTGTTACTGTTGACATTGGCTGCCAGCCTAATTTTTCTTCCTTCATAGGTGATCTGTCTTAACTCCCTGGCTGCTTTGCGATCTTTTTGTTTTCAGTATTCTGCAATTTCACCAGTATGTCTAGGTATGGATTCCTTTGTGTTTGTCTGGTTTGATGTCCTTTGTGTGTGGCATCCATCCTGCAGACTTCTCAACTATTCTCTTGGGATATCTCCTATCCCTTCATTCTCCCCCCGCCCCCCCCCCCCGCCCCCTTTTGGGCCTCTGACTTGATTTTTGCTGGACTTTTATTCTGTCCTCCTTATCTCTCCATCTCCCTTCATATTCCCCACCTTCTTGTCATTCTGAGTTGGAACCTGAGGGATTGCTTCAGATCCAGTTCATGAATTCCTCCTTGGCTGTTTCTAATTTACTGTTTAATAACCTGTCATTTCAGTAATTCTGTTTTCCCTTTGGAAGAGCTTAATTGGCTTCTTTGCAAATCTACCTGATCATATGAGGTAGTCTTGTGTCGCCTGTTCTGTGATTCCAGCTTTTATTTTCCTCAGTCATTTCATACATAATTGATAACACCAATTTCTGAAGTTCTCTGGGGTCTAAACTTGCCTTTTGTTTTTTTCTGTTGACTCTGCTTTCTGGTGATTTGTTTCCTTGTGTGTTTGGTGATTTTGATTGTGAGTTCATATTTACTTGCTTTTACTCTGGGATATTTGGGGGCCTGAACTGAGGGTTCTTCTCAGGACTCTGGGTTTCTCCTGTGGGAGCCCTTTTTGCCCCGCCCCCCCAATTCCTGGTGTAATCCTGTAAGCTCACATTCAGTGCTCCCTTCCCTATGTCCCCCAGTCCAATCAAGGGTCTGCCGGCACATTTTCCTGTTCTTTGAAAAGAGCCACATGCCATTAGAGCACTAAAGCCCCTGGCATGGGGCCTGGCTGCCACTGGCGCGTTCCTACCTGAGACATCTTGGAGTGGGGTAGACTAGGCTCTGAGGCCCAGGGGCCTACTCTACCCCACCTTTCTCCTTGTCTTCCCCAGGCCTGGCCAGTGTGACCCAGAACTTGGAGCCACTTCTGAAGATGCAGAGCTGGGACTGGGTGTAAGTCCTTGGAAGGGAGAGGGGGCAGGCGCAGGCTGTGACCTGCTGGCAGGGGCTGACAGGCCATGGGGTTCCCTGACCCATCTCTTCTTTCCAGGCTTCCTCTGGTCAAGCTGGCCATCTGCGTGGGGCTGGCAATCCTAGGCTCCCTGCTGGGATCCTTCCTCACCTTCCCAGGCCTGCGGCTGGCCCAGACCCACCGAGACGCACTGACCATGTCAGAAGACAGGCCTGTGCTGCAGTTAAGTGGGAGACTTAAGTGGATGGGAGGTCAGGGAGCCTAGGGGAGAAGATGGGGAGATGGTAAGTGCCTAGGCCTCACCCCTCTGTGCCTTGTCCCCAGGTTTCTCCTGCACACCAGCTTCCTGTCACCCCTGTTCATCCTGTGGCTCTGGATCAAGCCCATTGCACGGAACTTCCTACACCAGGCACCCATTGGGGGCAAACTTATTTCCCTGTGCGTATGTGGGTGGGGCCGGGAGGAAGGGTAGCTGGGGGGGCTCCTCTGTGTACTCCAGTCTCTGAGGCTCAAGGAGAAGCTGTGAGAGGGCTGTGAGTCCTGGAGGAAGATCCTGGGGCAGAGGGGGCCTCATTAGCCCCCTCTACTGTGCAGGCTATCAGATTCAGCCTTCGACTCACTGCGCCTCTGGGTGCTGGTGGCACTGTGCCTCCTGCGGCTGTCAGTGACCCGGCCCCACCTGCAGGCCTATCTGTGCCTGGCCAAGGGCCGCGTGGACCAGCTACGGCGGGAGGCTGGCTGCATCGAGGCCTGCGAGATCCAGCGGCGGGTATGGGTGCCTGTGGAGGAGGGAACCTGGGGTGCGGGGCAGGCCTTCCAGTCCTTCTAGGTGTGGGGCCAGTCGGAATCCAAAAGGTCACCTGCCACTGCTACCTGCCCACCAGGTGGTACGGGTCTATTGCTACCTGACAGTGGTGAGCCTGCAGTACCTGACACCAGTCATCCTCACCCTTAATTGCACGCTTCTGCTCAAGACACTGGGTGAGAGGAAGCGGCCTCGTGGGGTGAGGGTGGGCTGCAGGTCCCTGAGACAACCCGGGCCTCAGCCTCCCGCCCCCTCTCCTTCTCTCCACCCCTCTTCCTCCTGCCCTTCCATCCCTCCATCCCCCCATTCTACTCCCCTCCCTCCACTCCTGCCTCCCTCCACTCATCCCTCCCTCTACTCTCTTCTCACAGGTGGCTACTCTTGGGGTCTAGGCCCGGCCCTCCCACCATCACCAGTGCTGGCAGCAGCCCGAGATGGGCCAGCGGACCCCAAGGAGGACGAGGCCCAGCAGGCAGTGGCCCGGATCACTGAGGCCCTGGGTGGCCTGCTCACGCCCCTCTTCCTCCGTGGCATCTTGGCCTTCCTCATCTGGTGGACTGCTGCCTGCCAGCTGCTTTCCAGCCTCTTCGGCCTCTATTTCCACCAGCACCTGGCAGGTTCCTAGCCACCTAAAGACACTCCTGGGGCCCCATAGTCACCCCCTCTGTGTGTGCCTCAATATCCCCAGGAGCACTTGGGCCTGGGAGTCCCTGCTGTGCTCACCTCTTCACTGCAGTGCCTGCACGGGTCCCCCTTGGACCCTGAGCTTCTGCCTTGAAACTATCCTGAAGCTGGTGGCACAGGGTCCCACAGCCATTGTTTCTGGATTGCGTGTGGATATTCAGGTTTGACAGTAGAGCAAAGGCCACTATTCTGAATAATAGAGGGGCAGTATTTTACAAAAAGGAAAACAGAGGGAGATGGAGAGAGAGAGGCTTGGGTGGGCCCATGGTGCTGGGCTAGACCTCAGTGGCTATTGCCCTCTGCCACAGGTACATGGGACTGCTTTCCTATAAAGGTCACACACAGGCCAATGGACACATTGCTGAGGCCATGGTGACCCAGGGGAAAAAGAATGAAGGGCCTCTTGACTCCAGAATTTTCTGTCACCGTGGCTACAGTGGGAGCTCGGTGTGTGTGCATGTGTGTATAACAACATATGTGTGGTTAAAAAGCCAAAATTCAGCTGAGTAAATTTTAATGATTTTAATTGGCTTTTTTCAATGACTCATGAATCAGGCAGCATCCTATGCTTTTGTTATGTGGATAAATATGAAAAGAATATTTTAAAAAAGGGTTAAAACTTGGGTTTAGGCATCATCCAATTTTGACCCTTCTCAAATTCCTAAGTACAGAGGCTGCAGTATGTTCTGGAAGGTGGAATTAAGGGAGGAGCCACAAAGACTGCCAAACCCTAAGGCCAGGAAACAGCTTGATGTAACCTGTAGAACCTTCCAGAGGCACTGAACAGACTAGGTCCTGATAGGCCAGGCTGAGGGTGGGAGTGAGACATGGAAGCTGCTGGTGTGGAAAGTTCTCAGGTGCTTGTGTTCCTCCCGTGACCCCACTGCACAGCCAGGAAGGAAGCCAGGCTTGGTAGGGAGTGTGGTGGCAAATGGGATCAGGTGAACACACATAATGAATGCTAAGAGGAGAGTGCCATCATCCCTTGCCCTGCTTGTGGAATCCAGGACCTTCCAGGCGTGAAACTGAAGACCCCTGGAGAATCCAGCTGGTCCAAGAAGGACCTAATGACACCGGCACCATGGAGTTCCTGTCAACCACCAGCTTAGCTGTGAGTCCATGCGTCCCCCACACTCATTTGCTTTTCCAGCCTGCTTGTCTCAGTCCCTATTCTTCGTTGTGAGTAGATGGCCAGGAATGTCCAGGGATCCGAGGGAGTGTCCAGTGTGGAAAACAGACCCAAACAGAAAAAAAGCAACTTTGGGAAATTGACTCTACAGGGAGAAGAGAATGTAAAAAACAGTCCAGAATGCTCTTGGAGAAAAGAGATAGTATTCATGAAACAAGAGCAATGTTACTAAAAAGGAACATCTGAGGACCCTTTTGTTTTCTTTTTGAGCTCTTGGAGATTAAAAGCAGGTGGAAGATAAAACTGTAGATATCTTACAGAAGGAACAAGATAAAAGATATGTAACACAAGAACCAATCAAGAGGAAATTAGAAGATTGGCTCAGAAGAAGAATCTTCAAAATAAAGGGAGTTCTGGCAGGAGAGAGCCAAGCAAACACTGGGAGACACTCTGTGGAATAATGCAAAGGGAGCTCCCCAGAACCAGAAAGTAGCAGGGCCTGATGCTGGGTGACAAGAACCCCATCCCAAGGCATGTCTCTGAGAAGTTTGGAACAAAGACCAGCTCCCAGTGAAGACAGAACAGGCCACACCTAGTGGCCCAGGAATCGAAAGTAGGTGGAGTGTCATCTCCCAGCTCTGCAGGACCTGCATTATCCTCAGGCACTTCAGGAGTCACCAGGGACTCCCCTTCAGCTGACACCGGGGAGCCTCTGAGCCTGCTGGGCAGTTTTTCCTGCAGCAGTACCTCAGGCTGCCTGGCCCCTCGCTTGTTCAGGCTGTGCATGCTCTGCTTTGGAGCTCAATGCCATGTGGTTTAGGGATACATAGGAAGGCAGAAACACCAGGGACAAGGCAGTGACTGACACGGACATCAAGCGCAATGGGGTGCAAGGCAGGAAGAACCAGTGACAGTTACAGCCTTCACTCCCGTGCATCAAACCACGTAGACATTTACAGGCTCTTTGTGGCACATCTCACACACACACAAAAGAAGGTAAGAATGAGAAAAAATAAGGTGGAACTGCAGAGAAAAGTAGGGAGTGGAAGGTGGTGGTAAAAATCCTGTGTTTCCAGGGAGAGGATAAGTATTTTAGTTTTTGTTGACACATCAACAGAAAATACCACATATTGATGCTGCTCACAGTGACACTAATCAATGTCTGGAGACATTTTCAATTGTCACAATGGGAGGAGGGAGGCCAGGGATGCTGCTGTGCCCAGGACAGTCCCCAACACAAAACAGCTGGCCCCAGACATCAGTAGTGCTGAGGCTGAGAAACCCTATATCACAAGAAACAGACTATATATAATTCCCAAACCAGCTGAAGAAAAGGAGGCAAATTTAAAATACAAAAAAGAAATCCCCCAAACAAATCAAACCTTTAACTTAAGTCAGCCAAGGAGAAAACTAGTGCAAAGAAAAGACTCCACAAATCAAAACAGGACCTGGGATGTACGCACGTGCATCTGCAACCACCTCACTTTGTCAAGTCCTCTGGCCTTCTGCTCTCACTGTCCCCGTCCCATCAATTACTGCCTGCTCACCACCCACCTCCCTGGCTGCCCCTAAGGCTCACTCCCACCCTGCAGGCTCCTGTCTCCCTTCTCCCTTTCTCTCCATCCTTACATGTTTGTCAGCAAGTCCTAGTTTAATTTCTGTGGCCCTCAGCATCTTGGGCAGCTTGGTCAGCATGTCCAGTGCTGCTCTTGACTTTTCCCTACAACCCCTCAGTCACATCAGCTCCATATTTTCTGTTACTTTTCTCTTTCTCCTCATACCTAGCCTATTGGGAAACCTGTCTGCAACATCTTAAAAACCACCATGACCCAAACATCCACCCCTCCACCACCCTGCTCAGCCTATGGCAGCTATTTCCCTTGCACACGGCTCTGCCTGGCAACCAGAAAGGGCCTTTGTGAGAGACTCCAGTCCTACCTGAAACCCTTCATTCCCTAACCGAGGAGCTGCCTCGATTCAAGAGCATGAGGGCTTTGAAGGGCACCCAGCTCATTAGAGACAAACCCAGACTTCTGCCATGTGGATTCTGCTAAAATAGAGCTGTGAGAAGCAATATGGCCCACACTTGGAGAAGGACCAGTTTGCCAGTGGCTTCGTTCATTATGGCTGCTATAACAAAGTGCCATGGCCTGGGTGGCTGACAAGGGAGATTGATTTCTCACTGTTCTGGAGGCTGAAGTCCAAGATCAGGGCACTGGCCTGGCCAGGACAGGACCTGCTTCTAGGCTGTCGATGCCATGTCTCATACAGCGGAGGATGCAGAGCGGAGCCAGTTCTTCAGTGTGATTCTTGTAAGGGCCCCAGTGCTGTTGTGGGGGCCCCACCCTCCTGACCTCATCTGACCCTAAGCACCTCCCCAAGCCCCACTTCCTAACACCAGCACATTGGCTTAAGGTTTCAACATAAGGATTTTGGGAGCCGGGGGAGACATTAGTCCATGACAGCCCGGAAGATAAAATATCCAGGACCTGGGTCCCCCACAATGGGTTCTTGGTCCAAGCTCTTACCCTAAGTCCTCTGGAACCTCAGCCTACACACCTTGTATCCATCCCATGCTCAGACCCAAGCCTGGCTCCCTGCCTGAGCACCCCCTCCATCTTCCCTCATCCACTCAAACACCCTTCATGGCTCCCCAGGGCCTATTTCAGGGCTGCTGCCTGACACACCCCCTGCAGGGAATTCCCAGGCCTTGGGGCTCTTCTCAGTACCCCAGGTGGGGTCTTTCCTTCCCTCAACTGCCTGCTAGGATCCCCACCTGCCTCCGCTGGGCTCCACAGTGTATTTTTAGATGTTTTGCATTGAGAGCCAGAGGCTCACCCATCCTGTTGCCCATCCCAAGAAGAGCCCCCAGGGTAGACACAAGTCTAGGAACCTTGACTCACCCCCTCCACCGAGGTGCATGAGACCCACTGTACACAGGGACTGGGGGTAGCCACATGAAGAAGCTGCAGCCACTTCTCTCCAGTGTGTCAGTGTGACACCCACAGCTGCCTTGCTAGGGCACAGAAGCACAAAACACAAGATTCCTGCTCACATCACTCAAGACTGTCACCTCTCCTACCAGGCCTGCTGTCTGGGGCTGCAGAGTACAGAATGATTAAGAGGAGAGAAATAAATGGCCAACAATCATGAAGAGATGCCGAGCCTTGCAAGGGATCACAGGAAGATGTGACTAAAACAGCAAGGAGGTACCATGTGGCACCCCCAAATGGGGAGTCAGGCTGCCAGCCAGGATGTGGCCTGAACCCTGCATAACACCTGTGGGCACCTACATTCATACAGCTGCTCTGGGAAGCACTCTGCTGGTACCTAGAATAGGCAAGTCCACCACCCACAGCTGGCTGGTCCCTCAGGGACACATCCTGGGAGCTTTTCACCTGTGGGTGCAGGAGCCAGGGTGGCAGTCACAGCGTCATTTCTGACCTCAAAAAGCCAGCACAGGAATAAGTAACTAAATGGGGTTAAATAGTAAATAAGTAAATACCACATCGCCCGCCACCTACATACAAGGCTTCCACTTCCTGTCTCTGGATGGCATGGCCTAAATGCCATGACCACTGTGAGACCTCTGGTGGCCTCACCCTCCTGCATTTGAAGACAGTAACACTTGCACCTGAGGCATTATCCACCTGTGGAATGGAGCCCCTGTCACAGGACAGACCGTGCAGGAGAGGGAAACCTCAGGCTGTTACCACAGAGTGTATATGCACAAAGTCTCTGGAAGGACACACAACAAAATGGTAACAGGGATGCCCCTGCAGAAGGATCTGGGAGACCCACCTACTTGGTAAACCCTTTCATGCAGTTATAGTATGAATTAACAATTCAAACAATTACATTTTTGAAAAGTTTTATTCACGACTTTATTCAAAAATCTGTCAAAATTACCTCAACCCTTTTTTGGTTCATGGTGGAGCCCAACAAAAGAGACATGGGCAGGAGGAAAAGTAATTTTAATTTTTATTAAATATACTCTCTTGGCACAAATCTTCAAAATATATAAACATTATATATAAACAAAGTGTCTTCATGGCGTCAAAATAACTCCAGACCAGGACAGGCAGCCAGTGGGGACGGGTGTGACCACGGAGGATGCCAGCCCGGCCATGGGGGTGGAGGCAGGGGAGAGGTGATGGTGCTAGTGAGGCCCATGGGGCTGGGAGCCACCTTGGGGAGGCACATGGGCAAGTAGGACCTGGAGGACCCTCCTGCTCCTGCCCAGTCTGCAGCTCAAAGCAGGGTGCTGCCCAACAAGCCACCTGGTCTCACCTGCCCAGGGTGAGCCCCCAGTCCCTGATGCTCTCTCTGGCCCAGGGCCCTTGGCCTCCAACCTGTCTCCCTGTCTCTTCTGAGCACTGGGTAAGACTGGGAGAGGTGAAACACCCCACAGGACAGCATCACAGGCTGCTTGGGCACCTGAGGACAAGAGTCTGGGAATGATACTGGGGCTGGCCAGTGAACACAGGCAAAGAAGGGCACCCCACAGGCCCAAGGCAAGAACAGACAAGGGACAGAATGAGGAAATTGAAGTCACAATTGGAAATGTGCATGAGGCAAGCACACAGGTCATTTCACACATTTTGGGGCTGAGCCAACCTTGTCCTGAAACCGGACTGGTCTGGTTAGGCACAGGGTCGGCCAAATTTTAAAACCAAAACGTCAAGAAATTCCAAATGGGTGTTTCTGAGTCCCTGTGACACATGGGGCCAAGGAACTTCTTTGTAAGACCAGCTACCTGGGGGTGCCCTGTGGTACCTCCACTCTACTGAGTCTCCCACCTCACCGGAGGCCACACACTGTCATGGGCTCTCATCTGGGGAGGATCAAGGTTGCCAGTCACCTCCATGTATTCCATTCATGGAAATTGGACAACCTTGTAGGCCTTAAATTGCCCATGTCCAGGCCAAGCACTTGGTCAGGGAGCCAGGGATGTGACATACTAAGGATGACCCCCTAGAAGCAGATGGTGCCTGTGGGCAAAGGGTCAGGGCCCGAGGCTCCGCCTCTGTGGATGCAGCTGTGGGAAGAGCAAGAGAAGGGAAGACTGGCTCCAGGGCCCAGCTGTGGCATGGAGTCAGGATCAGAATAACCATCAGAGAAGTCTGTTTCCCAGCAGAAGGCTCTGGGAACTAAGGAGTCACATCACCTGGGAAATGAAGGCAAGATGGTGGCAGGTGGGGCGGGGTGGGCAACAGGCTGCATTTGCAGCCAAAGCTGGGTAGGAGACTGGTCCCCTCGTGGACAGGCAAGGCCAGACCTCTCGCATACTCTCTGGCTCGTCAGCTTTGAGCATAGACCAGCCAACAAGGGGCAGGTGGAGTCTGGCTCTGAGCCCAGTGGGGACAGGGTCACAAGAACCAGGAGCATGTCCAAGGGCAAAGAGTGCCAGGAGGTGGCACTGGTCACTCCAGCATCAGGGTGTTTCAGGGGGGTACCTCTGGGAGGCAGGGCCAGCCCCAGGGAGGATGGACCAGGAAAGGTGGGGTGCTCACTCTCTCCAATACTGTGCTTGAGGGGCTCTGGCTTTCTTCACGGACTCATGGGCACTGAGCCCAGGCCCCCTGGCCTGCCTGCTTGTTCCACAAGGCGCTCCTTTGTGGCTCTGGGGCAGAGCCAAGCGCCCCCTCACTCCCCAGGCTCTCAAACATTAGGGGTCAGCGGTCCTCCGTGTGCTGGAGCTTGGCTCCCTGTCCCGAGAGCCGCCAAGCGCAGGTCCCTAGCTCTGCAGGCGCCGCAGCAGGATCTGCATGAGGTCGAAGGTGGTGAAGCTGATGCCCACGGCGATAGGGCCCTTGAGCCAGTTCATGCTCAGGCCCTTGTAGAGGCCACGCACCGCGCCCTCCTCCCGCACGATGGCACGCAGAGTGCAGGCGATTGAGGCGTGTGGGTGGCCTGTAACACCAGCTGTCTGCATGCGCCTCCGCACCACGTCCAGCGGATATGAGGCCGACTGCCCTATGAGGCCTGCGCAGGCCCCGAAGATCATGCGCTCTAAGGGGTAGGGCTGCCGACGGCCGCTGTACTCTGCGAGGAGGGCCAGGAGGGGCTGTGAGGACACTGTGAGAGCATACCCCACACCCACAGGTGCAGCCGGCACCCCTACACACTGGTACTGGGTTGCCCCTGTGCCTTCCCACCTGGGCCACTTCCTTTCCTCCTGGTCATTTTCTTTGTAAGTTGAGAAATAAGTGGTTTTCTGTTTGTTTGTTTGTCTTAAAACAGAAAAGCACGAGTCATAACGAAGTCCAAAACCCAGAATGAGCTCCCATCCAATTGCTCTTATTTTTCCTCAGTAAAGGCACCATGGTACCCACCACCCTTCCCTGGCCTCCCCAGGCACGATGCCCTGTGCAGGGCCCTGAGAGCAAACACAGAATGCTGAACACCCAGCACTGCCTCCTGGGTCCAGAGGGACTGAGGATGTGAAACCCAAGAACCGGGGTTCTCCAAAAATGTGTGGTAGATTTATACTAGGAATTAAAATGGGGAGACACCACTGTTCACTCACCACATTGGAAAAACATTAAGCAACCCAACAAAACTACTTGGGGTGAACATGGGGACAGGGCCCCAGGGCAAGAGCAGCACCCCAAAAAATAAAACCAAAACCAGGGTTTTGCACCCCCACAAGGAGGCACTCCTGGAGGTCCACTGATCGCAGAAAATCTGCCAACAGCCTAAATGTCCCACCCCTTACCTTGGCAGTGGAGGGAGGGGTTGGGGTGGAGGGGGGGCTGACCCCAGGGCTAAAAGGATGAGGCACAGGTAGGCGGACTTCCCACAGGGTACACTCAATACAGGCTGAGGCAGAACTGCACTAGCCAGAGATATGGGAGGTGACTCAGCTCTTTGCTTTTTGTAACCAGGATACAAGACCAGGAAGCAGCCAGCACTTGGGGGTGGGGGTGGGTGGGTTATAGTGTTCTCTATACTTTTCTGTACTTTTCAAATCTCTCAAAATTATCAAAACACAAGCGGGCACTCCCCCTCCACCCAGGTCACCCACAGGCTTTGTGCAGGTGCCTGTGGTTGCACAAGTGGCTGCAAGCGCTCTGGGCAACACACTGGATGTTACAAGGTTGCTCTTAAAACTAGGCATTAAAGGTCATGAGTCTGGGTTCCTCAAGGGTGGCCTGATGTCATGTGTCTTCTCTTGATTTGGACCCTGAGTCCCCAGCCTGCCTGACCCTATGTGCCTGGCCTCCAGGCCTGTGTGACTCATGGGTGCTGCCCACCCCCTCCTCACCTCTGTGCAGGCTCTTGAGCGTCTCATAGGTGAAGAAACTTAGCCCAGCGTAGGGGATAACCCCAAGCACGGTGGGCGTAAAGCCATGGTAGAGGGTCTTCAGCCCCTCTTCCCGGGAGATGCGGATGAAGACTTGAAAAATGTTGCTGTACCTGCCGGGACAGAGAAATGGTGGGTGGGTGGGGAACTCTGCCCAGGAAGCAGCCACTGTCCTCATTTGAAAACTCTCTGCTCCTTCTCCACAGTGGGGGGAGGGGTATGGACACTGGCAATTTCCTAATTTGAGGAACATAACCACCTCACAAAAGCTTTGGCATTAGAGGGGGAAATGGGTACCCAAGGCCATACTCTTGCCTTCACCACTGGGATCATCTGGATGCTTAGCCTTTGCCTATCTGTCGTTCCTGTGTGTTTTTAATGCATCTGCGACCAATTCAAAATGAAGACTCTAGTTTGATGAAAGCAGAACTGATGCCCAGGCTTAGAGAACCTTTTGGACCAGCTGTAGAATGGCATGCCTGGCCTGTCCTGCTGTTGCACCAGGCAGGGCCCGTGTGGCAGGCGTTAACAATACAGCTTCCTCTGTGGGCTGGATACAGAGGCCCAGACCCAAACCCATGGGTGCGATGAAGGCATTCTACCAGGGGGCCCCACTGGACACAGAACCCCTGCTGCTGGTGAGGTCACTATAGTAGGACTCACATTTCCTTTGGGGTCACCGCCATGCGGGCTCGGACCAGATCCAGGGGGTAGGTAATCGAAGCAGCTGTGGTTCCAGCAAGTGCCCCTGCGAGGAGGCGAGGCCAAGGGGGCAGGGCTCTGAAAGGGGGAAAGGAGTGAGGACAGATGGTTAAGACTCCCAAGGCTCAAAGGAGGGAGGCCCAGCCCAAAGCCACAGGTCTCAGTGTGGCACAACCAAGGACAGGTAGGTTGGCTTCCTGGTAGCTGAGCTGGTGGGGTCTCTTGGTGGACAAGTCAATGAATGATAGGGACCTTCCCTTGTGGCCCTCCTGGTGAGCATGTGAAAAGAAGACAGGAGAACAGGCCCTGACTAGCGTGGCTCAGTTGATTGGGCATCATACTACAAAGCAAAAGGATGACGGTTCAATTCCTGGTCAGGACACATGCTGATTGCAAGGCCAGGGTGCATGCAAGAGACAGCTGATTGATGTTTCTCTCCTTCTCTTTTTCCCTCCCTTCCCTCTCTCTAAGAATAAATAAAATCTTAAAAAAAAAAAAAAAAAAAAGACAGGAGAGCAGAGGGACAGGAGAGAGCTGAGAGGGCTGGGTAGGGGTAGGGGTGGGGGTGGGGGTGGGGTTGGGGGGCTCACTCTCCGTGGAAGCCGTAGTAGCGGCCCAGGAGTCGCTTGTACTCTTCATGTGCACTGAACTGGATGGCAGCGTAGGGCACCACGCGCACCATGGTGGCCGAGTTCCCGCGCCACAGGCTGAGGAAGCCCTCGTGGAGGTAGGTGAAGTAGAGCAGCCGGAGGGCCTCCTGGGGGTGGGGGGGCAAGGTCAATGCCTCCACCTGCCTCTTCCTCCCTCTGCCTGCCCTTTCCCCTCCCCACTCTGTGAACACCTTGCTTTATTTTGTCCAGCCCTGTGCCTGGGGGCCCCATCTTACCCCTCCCCCACACATACATTCTCTGCCCATCCCCAGTCCCCTGACCCTGGGAACTGTAAAGTGAGGGGAAGGCCAGGTTTGCAAAGCTGGCTCAGAGCCCCACAAAGAGGGTGTCTAGTTCATGTCTGTCTGGTAGTCTAGCTTTTAAAAATATTCTTCTTTATTAAGTAACACCTGATTTGTGTTCAAAAATAAATCAAATGTGAAAACACTGGTTTACATCAAGTCCCCTCACCCCCACCCCAAGGGAAGGTGCTCTCCTGTCAGTTCCCAGGGTGGGCTTCATCCAGGCAGAGCTCAGAGTAGCAGGCCAGGACTGAGGGGGAGGCCTTGGTCACTTGGGCTCCTGGGAACCAGCCGGGGGGTGGGGAACTACAAGGGAAGAGCCTCTCCCAACTTCCTACCGCAGGCTGCCACAGCTGCCTCAGCCACCTGCCAGCCCAGCAGGGCGGCTGCTGGCAGCCCGAGTCAGGAGTTGGTGACCTAATGGCTCACCTTGGCAGAAAATCTTTTTGAAGACACTGGAAAAAACCACACACACACACAACACAGACCGTTAGATGCGAAGTACAGGACCCCACCCAGTCTGTGTGTCCCCCCACTGGAGAAAACTGGTCTGAGCTGGGCAGTGATAGCAGTCCCTGAGAGGGTCCCCCCACCAAAGGGCTGAGAGAGCAGGAACCTCCTAGCCTCCTGTACTTGGCCCCTCTGCTTGCCAGCCTGACCCCAGGAAGGGGGATGAGCTGCCGTCTGACCCAGGATCTCCCCAGGGGTTTGTGGGAGATCATGCCTTGGGAGGGTCAACACTCAGCACCCCCACCCAACCAGACTCCTTTGAAAGAGGTGTCACAGCGTTAGCTGTGAAGATCAGTCCAGGTCCTCCAGCTCCCCCAAGAGAAGGCCAGGGAGGTTTCTGTCTGGGGTCTGCCCTCTCTTCTCAATGGCCCAGTACAGGTGCCCCTAACCCGATTCTCCCACCCTCCCTTCCAGCCTGGCTCAACCTCCTGCTCCTCTGGGCATTGTCACCAAGGGATGGGGCCATAGTGGACACAAGGATCCAGAAACACAGGGGTTTTGGTCTTCCAGCCTCCCCCCCCCCCCATTTCCCGAGCCTCTGCTATATCCCCGGGACACCCCTGCACCCTTTTGGTGTGTGGACATGTGTGCACACGTACTGCCTTTAGAGGCACACGCAGCTCCCTGCAGGGCGCTACGCTTTTAGTGCGCCAGGTGAAGGTGCGGCTGACCTGAGGGAATGAACACAGAGGGGCCCAGCCTCATGCTGGCTCTGTCCACAGCCCTGGAGAAGGAGGTTGATGTTACTGTCCTCGTTGTTTAGATAAAGAAACTGAGGCATGGAGAGGCTAGGGGACCAGCTCAAGGAACTGGGGAGGGCTTCTCTTCCTAAACAGCTGAGGGATGGGGGGTCCCAGGTGGTGACCATGCTCCTGTCTGGCACTAGGCCAGCACTGGTCACGGTCTGCAGGACAGAAAGACCTCATATTCAGGGATGCCTGGGCATGCTTAACACTAAGGAGGGAGAGAGATGGTTTCTTGAACTGTGCCCCTCCAAAGACATGTCCATGTCCTCACCCCCAGTGTCTGTGACTGACCTTAAGCAGAAATGGGGCCTTCGCAGATGTCATTAAATTAAACTGAGGTTACTGGAGTGGGGTCAGCCCTCATCTAATGGGTGGCCTTGTAAGAAGAGGAGAGGGCACAGGCACAGAGGGGAAGGCAGAGATGGGGGTGACGCAGCCACAAGCCAAGGATGCCTGGAGCCCCCAGAGCTGGAGAAGGCAGGAAGGCTCTTCTCCTAGAGTTCCCACAGAGAGCCAGCACTGCCAGCACCTGGAGCTCAGACTTCCGGCCTCTGGCAGCGTGAGAGAATCAATTTTTGTTGTGAGCTGCCTGGTATGACGGCCACCCCAGGACATGAACAGGGTTTCTATGTGGATTTAGGAAGCACTTTAAAAACCACCTTTCAATGCAGTTTGGGCGGCTGTGGAGGAGGGTGACCACTGGGCAGTGTCTCTATCACAGATGGACAGATGAACAGACAGCATTTACCTTGGAAGATGATTTTGGTTCGGTCCAAGGGAGCTACTGCTGTTTTGGCAAGAGCGCCAGCCAGGGCCCCGGACAAGAGGGAGCTGAGAACTTGCCTGTGATCTCTCTGCAAGAAACACATGCATACATGGTCCGTTATGAGAGAGGGAGGGAAGGGGTCTGTGCCACCGGGGGTGGCACCGAGAGGATCACCTTTCCTCACTCCTCCACCACCCCCCTGCCCTGGTCCAGGGCTGAGAGGTGCCCTAAAACTTGAGTTTTGTGGCCCTACTAGGCCCCGGGTGAGCAGTGGTGTGTCCAGGGGCCACAGAGCCTTTATAGGACACGGTGAAAACCTCCCAGGTGACAGGGACCACCCATGTGAGAAGTGATGCATTGTCTGGGCCACCCAGTGAGATTCTGTGTTCACAGAGGCAGCCCACAATGAGACAGACTCTGAACATAAGTCGCCCCTGACCCACCCCACTTGCAAGCCTTGGTTCTGTCCACCCGTGTGTGCTGGACTCTCGCACTGCAGTGTTTCAGGGCAAAGTCACAAGGACCCTTGTGGTGGTGGGGGACTGGCAGGGGGTGTTGAGCAAGAGGATCCTGCCTGTGTCAGGGCTTCAGGAACTGGTGTCTGTGGCTCTTCAGCCAAGGTGAGGGTGATGGTGACGGTGGCCAACCCATGTCACGTGTTCCCATAGCCATTCTTGGGGCCAGTATTTCCCTCCCTCCCTCCCTCCCTTCCTTCCTTTTCTCCCTTCCTTCCTTCCCTCACATGTCCATCTGAGCCCTAAGCAGTCACTTCAGGTTGGAGTCTCCATTCCTCCAGCTGACTCTCAAAAGTAACCACAGGGAGAATTCTGGAACGTCCCAGACTGGAGGTGCCCCCATTTTTCCTCATCCCACAATGATCAAGAATGGCAAGGGTCAGGTTGTTCAATGATCCCAGGAATCCATGAAGTCCCACACAGGCCAGGTGCTCCAAAGGGCCTGGAGACATGCAGTGTAGGGTGGGCTATGTATGACCCTTCTGCCCCCAACAGGGCCACCAGTCTATGGAGAGAGTAAGACGTGAACTAAATCTTCAGACAAAGGCGCACAGTCACAGTCCAGGAAGGGGCCCCTCAAGGAGGCGGGATTTTGCCCAGAGGCATGGAGAAGCCCAGGAAGTGGACAGGCCATTTTCACTGTGATCAGAGAGGCGGTTCCTGCAGTGATCAGGATGGAGTAGCAGAGAGGGTACAGCTGGGGAGGCCACAAGGGCATTTGGGGGGCAAAACTGGCAGCTGGGTCTGAGCAGATGTGGTAGGGCTCAGGGCAACCCTTCACCAAGCTTGCTCAGTTCAGCAGAGGCCCAGGGGTGCGGGGCCGAGCCCTGAGAGTGTCCACACTCCCGGCCTGCTTCCAACGGCAGTGACCAGAGGATGGCCTCTCTGGTCCCCCATTCTTCCTCTCTGGCATGCTAGGTGCTGTTTCCTGATCCGGGTTCCACTCTCAGATCCTCGCCTGTGTTCCAGGTGCTCCCAAGGGCTGTGTGCCCTGCAAGCTGGCTTCGGCTTCTTTCCCTTAACACCTTGGTGCGCCTCCCACCTGCCTAGCCCACCCCTCCCTAAAAGAACAAATTCTAGGACAGCATTTCTGAGGCAGGGCTTCACCAGAGTGTTCCATCTGCTCCTTGCTTCACATAGGCGTCTCTGGGAATTTGTGCCTTTTCTGGATCACACACCAAGGTCCAGTTCGTCTGGTCTCGTTGGTTTTGAGAGGTATGGACATCAGATGCCAGAAGGCTCAATGGTACTCCTAGCACCAGCTCCCTGCCTCAGTTTCCTCTCTGTGAACCAGGGAGCAATGGTTCAGCCACGCTGTGAGCAAAGGGAACAGTCCACGTGCCTGTCGGCAATGGAAGCAAAGCCGCTGTATCCTTCTTGCCTCCTTCAGCAGGTTACTTCCTGTGCAATCTGTGGTTCTTACAACTCCAAGGCCAGCTCTGCGTGTCTGGAACACACGTCCTTAAACGCTGCCCCCAAAGTAGCTCTGGGAGGCTCTGCGATGCTCTGCGAGTCCACTACGCGGCTCAGCAGAGAAGGCTCTTACTGACCACAGTGGTTTATTCTTTGAAGACCTCAGCACGGGCATCACAAAGTGCTCAATGTGTCCTACTGCATGGAGGGGTCCTGCAAATGAAGTGCGAGGCAGACAGTCCGACAGAGAGAATGGGGCCATTGCAGCCTGGCCATGAGCACTATGAGAAGACTCTGGGCTTCATAACCAAAGAAACGGGATTTCCAGGGTTGGGCTGGCCAAGAGGACCAAGGCTGATGCCAGGTGTGTGGCTGGCCCAGAGGAGGATGGGCACTGGGTGTCCGGGCACATGAGGGAACCGACGGACCTTTTACTGGCCAGTAGAGGGGACGAGTCTCCCTCGAGCTCTGCTGGGAAGTTCGCTGAACTGGGAGGGCCATGCATGCCTGCTGTGGCTCGCTCTCGCTGCCCTGCGCAGTGTGGTGACAGTGGCCCCACAAACTGGTTCCCAAACCAGTCCTCCCACTTGCCTGGTGCTTTGCAGGGCCACCTAGAATTTGGGAAAGGTTGGGAGGGTTGGAAATATTACACTTCATCCCCTTAGCCTGTGAGCTGCTGGACTCTGAGACCTGTCCGAAGATACCCAAGCTGTGCCCTAGAAGTTGAGACAGGCCTGTGAGGGCCCTTCCTCACAACCGACCCTGAATTGGCCAATTCTTTTGTGTTCACAAATCTGAGCAAGAAAAGAAGCCCAGGACACCTTCTGACATCCCAGCCAATTTTGGGTAAGGTTTTGGTTCCTTGCCAAGGGGTCAGGGGGCTTCATTCACATTACAAATGGGGCTGTCAGCACCCCCACCCCATCTCACATTGATGCGGCCCCACACCAGTGCGTGTGGGGGGTGATCTGTGTTGGGTGCATGTGCACAGAAGAGAGATCCATGATGATACCCATGGGAAGGCCAGGTACTTGCCTTTGAAGAGACGGGCGAGGACAGGATGGCCTCGGCATCCTCACGCAATCGCACCGCGCCTTCCTTCACACCATTACCCATTCCAGGCTGCTGGGGACAGTGGAAACTTGGTCCTGAGGAGCAAGAGGGGTCATGAAACCTAGTGAGAAAGGGCCTCCCCCATCTGCCTCATGCTCCTGTCATGGGAAGTCAGAACTGCCTGAGTGTGAGTTTCCTAACCTATTGTTTATCCCTACAGGGAAGAGATGCTGTACCAGCATCCAGATGCCACCATCCCCTCCGCTGATGGCTTAGTCATTTACAAAAGCCTTTCTATCTGCTTGTCACAAGCAGGCCTCTGAGTCATCTGCCTTTTTAACCTAGTACCAGCTAGGCAGATGGGCTCCAAGAAGTCAAGCCATCCCAGTGAGGTCATATAGCAGGAGGCAGGAGCATGGTAGGCTGTGGGGCAGAGAGGACGGAGAGCCAAATGCCCACTGGGCTCAAGACAGTTTGGACCCAAGCCTTTGTCCACAGAAACAATTTTAGAAAATCCATCTTTTGTTACTGCATGGCCGCCTCCTCTTTGTGGTCGAGCTCATAGCAAAGGACCCTAATACTTGAGGATTCCTTGCTGGAAACCTAGATTTATCCTCTCGGTGGAAGCGCATGCAAAGCTCAGCAAACCACAGTAAGGGGATCGTGAGGTAAAGGACAGGAGTGACAGAGATGCCACTGTGCACCAGTGTCCTTTGAGGTCTCAGTTCCCACTCTTTAAAATTATCCAATAAATCAATACATTTTCCTGTAAAATGATGCAAATGATGCAGATGTGCCCTAAGCAGGCTGTGGAAGCCCCTCTTGCCCTCTGGGTCCTCCCAGGCACTCCACAACAGTGCCAGTGCAGAAGCTTCTAGAAAGCACAAGTGGGATTCCACTCCACTGGCCCTCTGTCACTGTTTCCTAATGAAAAACAAGCCCAGCTCTGGAAGGAACAGCTGCTTCCTGGATGGAGCAGGAAACAGGGATGAGCCCAGAGCCCCCTGAGGTGACAAGGAGAAACCAAAACCAAGGGGGTGTGATTCTGGGACATGGGAGCCGAGTTGAGTCAAAGACCTCCCAGTGGCCAAAGATGGAACAATGTGAGCAACAAAATCAGCAAAGCAGTACTGGATTATAATCCAAAGCATAGAATGTCCCCATTAGTCCACACTAGTATAAATGAATGATTGAATAAATAAATGGGGAGACAACTCTCCCATCAGAAGAATCCCAATAATTTGTGCAGGTGCCCCACCCTCAAGGTAGGGGAGCAGGACTTCCCACCCTTAGGTATATAAGTAGTGACTTCCTCCCAAAGGGGGCAGGAAAGAGGGAAGAGAGCAGCTTTACAGAGGAGACACCTGACAGACACCACCTTGGCCAGATGATCAAGGTCAACATCAGTGAAAAGTCACGTTGATGGCATGTGTCCCGTCTCAGTGTGACGAGAAGAGCCCTTCACC
Organism: Furipterus horrens; assembly: GCF_987537825.1. Classification (NCBI taxonomy): domain Eukaryota; kingdom Metazoa; phylum Chordata; class Mammalia; order Chiroptera; family Furipteridae; genus Furipterus; species Furipterus horrens. Next base: position 48,457,674 of record NW_028327180.1, on the reverse strand, counting down.
TCTGTGGTTCTCCTCCCAACAGCTGTCACCCCAGTCCAACCATGAGAAAAACACCGCACAAACCCCAGTTGAGAGCATCCTCCAGAACATCCCACCAGCTGTCAACAATGTCGATATCATCAAACCAAGAAAGTCTGAGAAACTGTCTCAGCCCAGAGGAGCTGACAGTACCTTAAGGAGATGTGATGACTAAATGTTGCATGAGATCCTGGGACAGAAAAGGGACATTGGGAAAAGCAGAGCAAACCTGAACAAATTATGGACTTTACTTAATAAGAATGTATCAGTATTTTGAAAAAACCAAAACCAAAACAAACAAACAAAAAAACCCAGAACCACTTTAAATGGAGCTGTAGCTGCCATCCCAAAGAATCGCCTGGCATGTCTCATGCCTCAAACCTCTGGAATGTTGAAACAGGGCAAAATAACCCTTGGAAGAACACTGTGTGCTGAACAACTTTTGCAAGGATAACAAGAAAGCCGACTGGACTAAAAATTAAAAACACTGTTTAGAATTAGTGTCACTATGTTACCTTATCTGCACCAATAGAAATGCCTTCCTACTATGGACATCACTGTCCCCTTCCTCTCATCAATACCCACTGCCTTGTCTAAACTGGAACACTATTTGAGTTTCTGCTGGAATCAGTGCTTTCCTAATAGCTATTCCTTTTGATCTTATATAAATGCTGTTGTCTCTCACTCTGGCCCCTTTTTGAAGCTTCACAAGTTGTTCATTAGTTGTGACAAATGTACCACACTTAGGTCAGATGTTAAAATGGAAGAAACTAGGGTGTGTGTAGGGGCTGTGTTACCATCACAATTTTCCTGTAAATCTGAAGCTGTTTACAAACATAAACCAGGCCTTGGCAGTGTTTCCCAACCAGTTGCTGGCGTGTCAGCCTGGGGGTGCACTGAGACGCATCACCCCCACCTCCAGCACCTCCAGCTGTGGCTCACACCTGAACACTCTGCATCCTGGGGCTCATCCTTGCATCTAGGCATGGATGGTGCCACACTTGTGAGTACAATGCCCATGAACACATGCTGCAGAGCATTCCTGAGGAAGGACTGGCCCTTTGCATACCTGCAGTGGTTGAGGGGCCTGTGGCTGGGTTCCCTCCCGCAGCTCCTGCTCCAAGTTCCCCAGGAAGGCTGGTGCTTGCGGGTTCAGAGCCGGGGCTGCTTCTGGAGTCCACTGGACCTTAGGAGGGGCCTGCCCTGGTAACTCAATGCAGACGGCTCAGATGGGGCTTTAGTGTAGTGGAAACCATCAGAAACAAAGTTGGCACACAAACTGGTGCAGACCTGAAAGGGCATGTCAGTGCAGGTGACCGAGTACTGAGGGAGGTCACGAGGAAGGCACCTGCAGGGAGCTGAATGGTGGCTCCCAAAAGGCACATCCACTCAGAATCTGTGAATATAGAAGTATATGGAAAAGGGTCTTTGCAGGTATAATTAAGGTACGAATCTTGTGGGCCCTAAATTCAAGGACAAGTGATCTGTTAAGAGAGGGAAAAGGAGCCTGGCTGCTGCTGGTGTAGCTCAGTGGATTGGGTGTCATCCTGCGAGCAGAAAGGTTGCCGGTTCAATTCCCAGTCAGGGCACATGCCTGGGTTGCAAACCAGGTCCCTTGGTGCGAGCATGCAAGGTTTCTCTCTCCTCTCCGTCCCTTTCCCTCTCTCTGAAAACAAATAAAATTTTAAAGAGAGAGAGGGAAAAGGACACAGAAGGCCCTGTGAGGCTGGAGTAGTGCCCTCCCTAGCTGAGGAGCTCCTGGGCCACCAGCAGCTGGAGCTGGAAAGGGACAATACTACAATATTATTGATTACAGCCCCCACCCTTCCCTAGAGTCTCTGAAGGGAGTGGGCCCCACAAACCTTAAGTTTGAACTTCTAACCTCCAAAACTGAAGCCACACAGTTCTGTGGTGATTTGCTATGGCAGCCACTGGAAACTAAGCCAGGGCCCTTTTTAAGGGGGAACCTGGGGGGTGCCAAGGCCCCCCTACCCTAGCAGAGCAGGCAGTCTCAGCCTGACAGCTACTTGCGCCAGGGCCCCTGCGCCCCTGACAGCTTCCCGGGATTGCAGGGAAGAAGAGAATGTTCTTGCCCTGGAGGGTGGTAGAGGTAGATGGAGGGGGTGTCTCAAGATTTCTTTCCTCAGGCCAAAGGCCAATTTCTCTAAGAAATAAAAAGTTCTTTGCTCTTTCAAATCAGTTAAAAACAAAAAAAGACAAAATAAGACAAAGGAACAGCCAGGTCACCAGAATGAAACAACTTAAAAATATGACAGGTGCATGTGATAGGAAAGGCGGTTGTCAGCCTCAGTGAGGGCTGTCTGTATGTATGGGGCTGTAATGCAACTGTGCAGCAAGACGGTGTGGAGGGAGGGAGTCTGAGGGTGGCACCTCTTTGTCTTGGAATGTGTGCTCAGCCCCCAGCACGTGAGCACAAAGACTTGTGGGCCAGTAAGGCCACCGCGAGCTGCTGGCCCCGGTGAAGGGGAGCAGGGAGACAGGGAGAATATGTGCCTTGTGTCCCCATGGGAAACTGCCACCTAGCTTTTTACTGATGGGTGAGCCTACCTGGATCCAGGTGGGGTGCTGCCCAGATGTGAAGTACAGAAGCAGACCAAGTGTTTATAGTGTGCTGTAAACAGTTATGGGGAGTTGCTGGGCGCAGCAGGGGCCGAGGTAGACGGCGATTGGACTTTTTTTTTTTCAATTACAGTTGACGTACAATATATTAGTTTCATATGTACAACATATTGATTAGACGTTTATATAACTGACAAAGTGATCCCCCTGTTAAGTCTAGTATCCATCTGACACCATACATAGTTATCACAATATTACTGACTACAATCCTATGATGTATTTACATCCCTGTGACTTTCTGTGCACAAAAATTGCCCTGTGGCAACTTGTACATGTACTAACCAGTAACAGAGAAAGGACACAACCCATATCTGACCATCCCCTGCATCCATAGCCCCTTCTGTGGTCAGACCTCCTCCCACTGTATTCAGGGACCCCCTCCATGCTTCCCACTGTCCTCCCCCCCACGACCAAATGGCCACCTGATTCTGAATTCATGCACACCTACGTCAGGGAGGCTCCCACCTCACTGAGTTGCACCTCCTACTGCCCTGCACAGCATCCATGTTCAGGGTGGTCACCAGGGTCTTTTGCCCCTGACTGCATCTTCTATGCATGTACCCAGCGCCCCCAAGTTGGGCCCCCATATCTACGCTCAAGAACATGGGCTCCTTGGGCATCCTCAGTTAAATAGTGACCAACGGCCCATGTGGCCCAGGACGAGGCCCGCACCGTGCATGGTCTCAGCTGGCACAAGCAACCCATATGCCAGAGTCAGCTGCTCCCACTCCGGCTTCCTTCAGTCCCTGTAGTGCCTGCTACCCTCCCTCTCTCTAGAGCAAGAGGCCAGGCTTTTGCAATAAGCAAGGCAACTGGGCAAGGCGGTCTCTTAATGTTCTTTTGCTTCTCTTGTACCTTGTTTCTTCCCTTGTTGCTAATAATACCGAATTTCTTCCTTTTTTTTTTTTTTTGGTCTCTCCACCTCACTCCCTTATCTCCTTTTTTGTTACGCCATACCTCAACAACTGGTCCTATTTTATTCTATTTATTTATTTATTTATGAATATTTTATTGATTATGTTGTTACAGTAGTTCTAATTTTTCTTCCCTTTGCTCCCCTCCACCCAGCACCTCCCTTCCCTACAGCAATCCCACCCCCTTAGTTCACATCCATAGGCTGTGCATATAAGTTCTTTGGCTTCGCCCTTTCCTATATTCTCAACTTCCCTCTGTCTATTTTGTACCAACCAATTATGCTTCTAAGTCCCTGCACCATTTCCCCATTTCTCCCCCTTCTCCCTCCCAGCTGATAACCTTCCAAATGATCCCCATACCTATGATTCTGTTCCTATTCTGGTTTGCTTAGTTGGATTTTGATTTTATTTTTTAGATTCAGTTGTTGATAATTGTGAGTTTGTTGTCATTTTCATGTTCATAGTGTTGATCTTCTTTTTCTTAAATAAGTCCCTTTAACATTTCATATAATAATGGCTTGGTGATGATGAACTCCTTTAGCTTTACCTTGTCTGGGAAGCACTTTATCTGCCCTTCCATTCTAAATGATAGCTTTGCTGGATAGAGTAGTCTTGGTTGTCGGTCCTTGCTTTTCATAACATTGAATACTTCTTCCAGTCCCTTCTTGCTTGCAAAGTTTCTTTTGAGAAATCATCTGATAGTCTTATAGGCACCCCTCTGTAGGTAACTCTCTGCTTTTCTCTTGCTGCTTTTAAGATTCTCTCTTTATCTTACACCTTTTGCATTTTAATTAGGATGTGCCTTGGTGTGGGCCTTTTTGGGTCTAGCTTGTTTGGGACTCTCTGTGCTTCCTGGACTTGTATGTCTATTTCCTTCATGAAATTTGGGAAGTTTTCCTTCATTATTTTTTCACATAAGCTTTCAATTTCTTGCTCTTCCTTTTTTTCCTTCTGGCACCCCTATGATTTGGATGTTGGCACATTTAAAGTTGTGCCAGACGTTCCTAAGCCTCTCCTCATTTTTTAAATTCTTGTTTCCTCATTATGTACTGGATGACTGATTTTCCCTCCTTATGTTCCAGATCACTGGTTTGAACCCCAGATTCCTTCCCTTCACCACTGGTTTTGGGTGGATTTTCCTTCGTTTCACTTAGCATAGCCTTCCCTTCTTCCCTTATGCGTCTGCCATACTCAAGCATATCTGTCAAGCCTGTGAGCATCTTTATCACCAGTGTTTTGAACTCTCCATCTATTAAGTTGGCTATCTCCTCATCTGTTAGGTTGGCTATCTCCTTGTCATTTAGTTCTCTCACTGGAACCTCTTTTGAGCCATACTTCTCTGTCTCATCTTGACATGCTCCTATGTTTGTTTGTCTCTGTGTCTTAGGTAAAGCTGTCGCTTCTGTTATGTTGTAAGAGGCAGAGCCTTAGGTATTCGTCAGTATGGGCAACCTGTTTCACCACATTGTGGCATTGTAGGTGGGGGAGGGGTCTGAGAGGAAACAATGCTGCTTGCTCAGCACTTGCTCCTTTTCCAGGTACCTCTTCCACTTCTGTATGGGACTGGCATCTCTCTAGCTGTTGCCCTGGTTATCGTTCACAGAGTGGGTGGGTCTGCAGATGTTCTAAGACTGTGGGGGCCCTTCAAGCAAGCAAATTCTGCTGAGAGACCAGCAGTTTCTTCCTTTGCCCCAACCCTCACTGATTTGCACAGTCAGAAGCAATGAGGCTTGATTGTCCTTGATGCAGGGACTGTGAGCTACAAGGTCTGGTCAGTAGCTGGGAACACTCCCCATGTGTCCTTCCCGACTTTTTGAAATGTGCAACTGCACTTTCCGCCCATCTGCCGCTGCCACTGCTGCCACCCCTGCTGCTGCCACCACACTGCGTCCTCTTTGCCCTGGCTCTGCCCCTCCTACCTGTCTGGATGAGTATTTCTTCTTTATTTCTTTGTTTCTTGGACTTCCATGCAGCTAGATTTTCTGGAAATTCTGGATGTCTCTAGTTTTGAGGTAGTTGTATTCCTTCTTAGTTGTGGAGGGAGACGCAATGTGTCTGTCTGGGCCTCCATCTTGGCAGAAAGTCCAAATTTCTTTCTTTTTAAAAATTTTTTCATATATTTATTAGCTGACTGGTTATTTCTTTTAAGAAATATTTTAAACAGTAACCTACACTAAGATATACATTTTACATCATACATTCACTTATATTCACATACACTCATGCATCCTAAAGAAAATGTTTTAGGAAATAAAGGACAGCTTTTTTTAAAAAGTGCCATTTGCTCTCCTCTATTTAATTTCAGTAAACATGATTACAACCAACTAAATTTACTTCATGAATAATGGGTCTCAACCAGCAAACTCAAACCGCTCTGTTACAGGCTGTGGTTCAAGAAGTGATCTTCATCTCTTTACTGTTAAAAAAAAGAGACAACAGGACTTCCAGCCAAGATGGAGGCACAGACAGACACGCTGCATCTCCATCCACAACTAAGAAGGAATACAACTACCTCAAAACTAGAGACAACCAGAAGTTCCAGAAAATCAAGCTGCATGGAAGTCCAACAAACAAAGATATAAAAAAGAAATACTCATCCAGACAGGTAAGAGGGGCGAAGTCGGGGTGGAGAGGATGTGGTGTGGTGACGGCAGCGGCAGGCTGGAGGAAAAGAAAGTGCAGTCACACATTTTAAGAAGTCGAGAGGGACACCTGAGGAGCACTCTCAGCACCAGACCATGCAGCTCACAGTTCCAGCACCAGGGAAAATAAAGCCTCATTGCTTCTGACTGTGCAAACCAGTGGCGGTTGGGGCAGAGGAAGAAACTGCCAGCCTCTTAGCGGAGTCCGCTTGTTTAAAGGGCCCCCACGGTCCTAGAACGTCTGCAGACCTACCAACTCTGGGAACGATGGCCAGGGCAACAGCTAGAGAGGCGCCAGTCCCACAGGAAAGTGAGATAAGTGCCTGGAAAAGGGGCAAGTGCTCAGCAGATGGCATTTTTCCCTCTCAGATCCCTCCTCCCACACAGCGCCACAATGTGGAGAAACGAGTTACCCTGTACTGATGAATACATAAGGCTCTGCCACTTACATAGTAACAAGTGCGACAGCTCTACGTAAGACACAGAGGCAAACAAGCATAGGAGCATGTCAAGATGAGACAGAGAAGTATGGCTCAAAAGAGGGACTGGATCAAGGTTCCAATGGGAGAACTAAGCGACAAGGAGACAGCCAACCTAACTGACGAGGAGATAGTCAACCTAACAGATGCAGAGTTCAAAACACTGGTGATAAAGATGCTCACGGGCTTGACAGATATGCTTGAGTATGGCAGACGCATAAGGGAAGAAGTGAAGGCTATGCTAAATAAAATGAGGGAAAATGCACACAAAACCAATAGTGAAGGGAAGGAAACCAGGGTTCGAATCAATGACTTGGAACATAAGGAAGAAAAAAAAAACAGTCGACCAGTACAGAATGAGGAAATAAGAACTGAAAAATTGAGGAGAGGATTAGGAACCTCTAGGACAACTTTAAACATACCGACATCCGAATCATAGGGGTGCCAGAAGGAGAAGAGAAAGAGCAAGAAATTGAAAGCTTATGTGAAAAAATAATGAAGGAAAACTTCCCAAATTTCGTGAAGGAAATAGGCATACAAGTCCAGGAAGCACAGAGAGTCCCAAACAAGCTAGACCTAAAGAGGACCACACCAAGACACATCCTAATTAAAATGCCAAAGGTGAAAGATAATGAGAGGATCTTAAAAGCAGCAAGAGAAAAGCAGAGTTACCTACAAAGGGGTGCCTATAAGACTAACAGATGATTTCTCAAAAGAAACTTTGCAGGCAAGAAGGGACTGGCAAGAAGTATTTAATGTTATGAAAAGCAAGACCGACAACCAAGACTACTCTATCCCGCAAACTATCATTTAGAATGGAAGGGCAGATAAAGTGCTTCCCAGACAAGGTAAAGCTAAAGGAGTTCATCATCACCAAGCCATTATTATATGCAATGTCAAAGGGACTTAAGAAAAAGAAGATCAACACTATGAACATGAAAATGACAACAAACTCATAACTATCAATACTGAATCTAAAAAATAAAAACAAAATCCAACTAAGCAAACCAGAATAGGAACAGAATCATAGGTATGGGGATCATTTGGAGGGTTATCAGCTGGGAGGGGGAAGGGGGAGAAATGGGGAAATGGTGCAGGGATTAGGAAGCATAATTGGTTGGTACAAAATAGACAAGGGAAATTAAGAATAATACAGGAAAGGGTGAAGCCCAAGAACTAAATGAACAAGCTATAGACATGAACTAAGGAGGGTGGGATTGCTGGAGGGAATGAGGGTACGGGTGGAGGGGATCAAAGGGAGAGAACATTGGGACTACTGTAACAACGTAATCAATAAAATATACTTAAAAATATAAAAAAAAGGAGAGACAACAGGCCCAAAATGGAGTCACTTGTGCAAATCCCCAAGTCACTAAACTGAAACTTAATATCTAACTTAATTACAATTTTCACAAATCGCAGGAGTGGAATCTCAAACCAGTCAATCTGGAATCACCTGGTAAGCACTGGTAAGGTCAGCTGCTTGATATACCCGTGCTGTTCCCTGAAGGAAGGTGACCTTGCCACAATTTACTCTTTGCTATTAACCTCCTTGTCCCACCCCTTCCGCCTATAAAATTGTACAGCTTCTCAGAGCTCCTTGCTGTTAGATGGGATGCTGCCTGATTCATGAATCTCTGAATAAAGTCAATATGACTTAAAGAACTTGGTTGGATTTTGTTTTTTGACATTATATATGAATATATATGTACACACAATACCTATACACATTTTAAGCTCTTAACTTCAGATTTAAATCTGAATTATTTTTAAGTCCTTACCTGAGGATGTTTTTTATTGATTTTAGAGAGAAAGGAAGGCAGGGTGGGGGTGGGGTGTGTGGAAGAGAGAAACATCAATCAGTTGTCTCCCTTATGCGCCCTAGGGATCAAACTAGGGATCAAACCCTCAGCCTTTTGGTGTACAGAATGATGCTTCTCCCACTGAGCCACCTGGCCAGGGATGAATTTCTTTTTAAGTTAGTAATACAAAATGTCCTTTAGATAAATTCACATTAGAAGTAAAAATACAATAAAATAAATCCTAGAATGGGGGTGCAGCTCACAGAACTGGGGAAGGAGGTCCCTGAGGATCTCAGAGAAACTGGGCATCGTCACAGCAGGAAGATGTTCTCTGGGGTCCCAAGCGCCCTGTGTTCTCCAAGGTTGAGGAGTATGAGGAGGAGAAGCAAGTCATAGCCTGGCTCTGGGAGGGGGCTGGGAGAAGGGCGAGATGGGGCAGCTACTTGCTCAGGGTAACACTGTTGCTTCTTGACAAGTACTTGCACACCTTGCCAAGATTTTTAGGGAGAGGCAAAACCCAGATGGTACCTTGTAGGCATCATGCTGAAGGAAACACAGAACTTGATTTTGCTTCAATACCCACAACTGGCCTTTTCAAAACAAGTCACTCACAAGCTCAAAGATGTATTTTTATAAAATAGCATCTGGACGGGGGGTGGGAGGGTGTGGAACATTAGATTAGGCCAATTATAAATGTTTGCTCCTAGAAAACAACTTTAACTCATACAACTCAATACCAAAAAAACAATCTGATTTAAAAATGGGAAAAGGATCTGAATAGACATTTTCCCAAAGAAGACATACAAATAACCAACAGGTAATGAGAAAGTGCTCAATATCACTAATCAGGGAAATAAAAGTCAAAACCACAGTCACTTATACCTCAGTTAAAAAGCAATCAAAACTACAGTGAGATATCACCTCATACTTGTTAAAATGGCTGCTATCAAAAAAACAAGAAATGCCCTGGCTGGGTGGTTCAGTTGGTTGGAGCATTATCCCACGCACCAAAGGTTATGGGTTCTATCCCCGCTCAGGGCACATACCTAGGTTGCGCATTTGATCCCCAGTTGGAGCATGTACAGGAGGTAACCCATCGATGTTTCTCTCTCCCTCTCTCTCAAATTAATAAATAGATCTTTGGGTGAGGATTAAAAAAAAAAAAAAAAAAAGGACAAGAAATAACAAGTGTTGATGAGGATTTGGAGAAAAGGGAACCCATGTGCACTGTTGGTGGGACTGTAAACTGGTGCAGCCACTGTGTAAAACAGTATGGAGGTTCTTCCAAAACTTAAAAATAGAACTAACACATGGATCCGGCAATTCCATTTCTGGGCATTTATTTGAAGGAAACAAAAACACTAACTCAAAAAGTTATCTGCACCTTCATGTCCATTGCAGCATTATTCACAACAGCCAAGACATGGAAGTAGCCTATGTGTTCATGGACAGAGGAGTGGATTTTTAAAAATATGGTACACATATATAAGGGAATATTATTTAGTCATAAAAGGAAATCTTGCCATCTGTAACAACATGGATGAACCTAAATCAGACAAACACAAATACTGTGTGATCTCACTTATGTATAATCTAAACAAAACAAACAAAAACTAAATTCACAGATACAGAGACCAGATCAGTGGCTACCAGAGGTGAGGTGTAGTAAGGGAAATGGGTGAAGGGGTCAAAGGCACAAACTTTTAGTTATAAATAAGTCCTACAGGAGTAAAGTACAGCATGGTGACTACAGTCTGCCTTGTGGCTCTTTCCCTCCAGAAGAAAATCCATTTTAAAGTTCAACTGCAGAGCTGGCTGGTGTGGCTCAGTTGGTTGGACTGTTGTCCTGTACACCAACGTATTGGGGGTTCAATTCCCAGTCAGGGCACATACCTGGTCTGGATGTATATGGAAAGCAATCAATCAATGTTCCTCACATAGATGTTTCTCTCTCTCTCTCAAATTAATAAACACATTAAAAAATTTTTTTTCTTAAATTTCAACTGCACAATCCTCAATTCAGAGTGATCCCGAGGAACCTCTAAAGTGAGCCAACTGCATGGTCTTGGGTGCTGCTGCACATCTATGCAGAACAACATGGGGGAATTGAATTTATATGAAGTTTTGGGGTGGGGTCTTGGATTGTTCCTGAAAAATACTTTCAGCGCAAGAAAAGAATCTGTAACTCTGGTGATGGATGTTAACTAGACCTATTGTGATCATTTCTCAATATACACAACTATAAAATGATTGTGTTGTACACCTAAAACTAATATGTTATGTGTTAATTATATCTCAATAAAAATACAAATCCCCCCACCCCCACCCTTCAGGTTAGAAAGACAATATACAGAGGGACAGAGGCCAGGCTGTGCAGGATGGCAGAACCTGACTGGCCACCTCTGTAGTAACCAGCTAGAGAACAAACCACAACCCCTGCAGCAATCAGCCTAAAGCAACTGGGACTTGGTAGGTGACTGCAGCCTCCCTAATTTTCGCTCCTGATTTCAACTCAGGACCAACCAGAGAAGGCCAAATATAACATAGGCTTCTCCATGCCAACAGCCTCCGGGGAGACCCTGGGCCTTCCCTTCTCCATAAAGCCCCTTCTCTCCTGCCTGCCTTGAGTCTCTGCCAAGGCAGGAGTGGCAGCTGGCCCCCTGGCTCTAGCAAGCTCTGAATAGCAGACTCTGTTCTCAGTTGAGTGGTCTTCCTTTATTTCCATAGGTAACTAAATGAATGGGAAAATCCCACAGAAGTATGTTGGGGGCACTGGGAAGGATACAACATCATTTGTGTGGGGTCCCTGCTAAAAACAGACAGCCTCACTCTAGTCATGAGGGAACATCAGACAGACCACACTGAGGCATGCTGCCAAGGACTGAGAGGTTCTCAGCAAATGTGTTAAGGCTGAGGAAAGACTGAGGAGCTGCCACGGATAAGAGACTAAGTAATGAGACAGAGGACTAAGTACAAGTGCGAGTCAGGACCCGAATGGGAGCATTAGGGCAAAACCTGGGGAAATCTGAATTTGGCCAGGAGATGAGGTCCAAGTGTTGCATCAGTGTGAACTTTCTAATTCAGATACCTAATGTGACAACACAGCTGCTAACGCTGGGGAAGCGAGGTTGAAGGGTATACAGAGCCTCTCAGTTACTTTTGTAATTTTTCTGTAAGTTTTAAATTATTTCCAAAAAAAAAAAAAGTTGGAAAAATGCCTTGAGAAATGCAGGAGCTTCTGGGATGTGCCAAAGCATTCAGGGAAACACATTTTGGACGCCTGTGGCATTTGAGGGGCTGGCCAAGTGACCTGGCTCCTTTCTGTCCAGGCTTTGTGTCCAAGCCAGAAGCTCAGCATTGTGGGCTGGGGGGTGGGGGAGGGGGGGCACCAGCAGCTGCAGGACCCTGTGCAAGGGATTTGAGCTGCCTAGTTCATGGGGTAACCAGTGCTCTTCCTGGCAGGTGCATCTTGACCCTGGCGTCCCCTTGGAGCTGGGTGTTGGGGGTCGGCAGGTGTGGGGCCTCAAGCCAAGGCCTTCCCTGCAGCCTATCCTTGGCCTTGCATGTAGGATGAGACTGGGCCAGAGAGAGACGCTCTACACAATGGCAGATACTGTTGACTAAATCCTTTTGCTCTGTGTTCTCTGGCCCAGTCAGTCTTAACCAATGAGTGTTGGGGCTGCTTCACAGATCAGGGAGGCCAGGGCACTGTGAGTCCTTGCCTGAGACCACTATGGTAGTAACCACTGCTGCTACCCACTGGGGTGTTGCTGGCTTATCTCCCCACTTTGGCAATTAAGCTTGGAGAAACTTGACCAGACCAAGGGCCAAGTGAACTCCCGTTTTGACACACACACATACACAAAACCAAGCTTCAAAGTGACGGCTACATCCTTCTTCACAGAGCCCAGCCCCCAGGTGGCTTCAACACCATGTCCATCCTGAACAATTTTCCTTACCCTGAAGGAACTCCAGTGCAGGCGAGGCAGGGCGAGGGTCTGGATGCACTCTGAGGTCCCCTGAAGGCACTGGCAAAGCCAAAAGATCCCAGCAGTGGCAGGAGCCAATCTGGTGAGCTCAAGAAGTAGGCATCAACGTGTGCCTGTGGGTATGGAACCTGACTGTAGACAGAGGTGGAGAGGGGGGAGTGAGGCGCAGGGGTGTGGCAGTGCAGGGTGGGGTTCATGTTCCCACTATGCATCCTGGTCCTTGCTGCCTCACATCTTTCCTCCACCCCAATGCCCACTGTGCTGCTCAGCCCCCTGCACCAGCCCAGCCCTCCAAAGGGCACTCGGGGCCTGGAGCCTGGGCGGTGGGCACTGAGGGGAACTAATTCCTTCACTCCTGGTGAGAAGACCTCAGACAGAAGGAATGGAACCACTAGCAGGACCAGGTTGGGAGGCCCATGAGCAGGGGCTGAAGGTCCTGGGATCCTCTTATCCTGACACTGAAGGAGATGGTCCTAGAAAAGGGAGCCATAAGGACCACTATGGTTTAATATTTAAAGGGTTGTGGTGGGCTGAATAATGGCCCCCAAAGATGTCTATCCTAATGCCCAGTAACCTGTGAACATATTCCTTATGTAGCAAAGGGGACTCTGCAGATGTGATCAAGTTAAGGATCCTAAGAGGGGGAAACTGTTCTGGATTATCAGGATGGCCCCAATGTCACCCTAAGGTCCTCATGAGAGGGAGCAGGAGGGGCAGAAGAGATGTGACTTCAGAGAGATGTGGAGATGCTGCAGTGCTGGCTCTGAAGGTGGTGAAGGGCCATCAGCTAGAGCGTGGAGGTGCCTCTAGGAGCTGGAGAAGGCATGACATGGACTGTTTCCTGGCGTCTCTAGGCGAACTGCGGCCCTGGACACCCATTATAGATTCTGACTTCAGAACTGAAAGATATAAACCTGGGTTGCTCTCAGCCTCTGCACGTGTGGCAGTCTGTTACAGCAGCCACAGGACACTGACACAGGCTGTCACAGGAAGAGGTGCAGCTTTTGGGGGGCGGGGACCCTGTGGACAGCTCAAGGGAGTCACAGGGAGGCCAATTCCAGGTCAATGTAAGACAACGAGACGCCAGGACAACCAGTATTGCCTGAAGCCCAACAGCTGCCTGGAGGATGATTATTCAGTCTCCATGCCAGGCCCTGCCGGCTCTGGGGGCACGGCAGTGAATAGGCACTTTGCCTGCCTTCATGCAGCAAGCAGAGAATCCAGGGAGTGACACAATTATGAAGGAGGCAAACAGGGAGATGACTATGTGAAGGGGCTCAGACTCAAGACTGGGTGGCTGGGCCACCTTCCCTGAGGAGCAGTGTTGGAGTGGAGATCCCAATAAACAGGGAGTGGGCAAGGAGTTTGGTAGGTGCTGCATTCTAGCCAGTGAGACAAGAAGTGCAAAGGCCTTGGGGCTGGAACTAGCAGTGAGAGAGGGGAAGAGAGTATGGGTTGAGGGAGGCAAGGGTCACTGTGGGCTGCCATTGGGAAGGGGTGCAGAGAAGCAGGGAGACCCAGAAAGGACACCTATGGGGTCACTCAGGTGAGAGGGTGGGGTCTCATGAGGGACTCAGGAGCCCACCCAACCTCTGCCTGAGACCTGGGGTTGGTGGGGCTGTTTTCCAGGAGGGGAAGCTCAGGTGGCACCAATGTGGGGGCAGGAGGCCCCTGTTTGAGGGCCTCACCCTCAACAGCAGTTGCATTCATGTCCCTATAAGGGACGAGTGGCCTTTCCCCACACCCTACTCCAAGCTTCCTGAAGGAGAAGAGGTTGTCAGGATTTCTGGCACCACCTGATCTCATCACACCACCAGGGAGGGTATGAGAGCAAATCATACAAAGCAACTACATTTAATTAAAAACACTCTAAAATCCACCCGTGTGGTCCTATCCAGGTGTCGCTTCCTTCACCCACTCATCCCGGCTTCATCACTCCCTGACGGGCAGGTCATAATGGTCATCCCTGTGGTCCCCATGGGTCCAATGGTGGAAGGCCACATCCTGACCTCCCCCTATTAACAGGTCAAGGAAGTGTCTCCTTGCGCAATTGGAGAGACAGAGTCACAAGGTCAAAGCTGGCTCTGCCTGTCACCAGGTGAGCACCCTTCACCTGCTCCTGGGTCCTTGTGGAGCCATCTGGAGCCAAACACAGGACCACATACTCTACACCAGTGGTTCTCAACCTGTGGGTCACGACCCCTTTGGGGGTCGAACGACCCTTTCACAGGGGTCACCTAAGACCATCGGAAAACACATATATAATTACATATTGTTTTGTGATCACTATGCTTTAGTTATGGTTGGGGGTCACCATAACATGAGGAACTGTATTAAAGGGTCGCGGCATTAGGAAGGTTGAGAACCACTGCTCTAGACTCATCCTGCCAAGGTCTGCCTGAACCTGCCCGGAAAACGCAGAGTCCTCATACACAAGGAATGCAGATGGGGTGGCCATTGTGTAAATCAGTCTGCAGGCTCCTCAACGAGCTGAATGTGGAGCTACCACATGATCTGGCAATTTCTGCTCCTGGGCACACACCACAACTGAAGATAGGTCTTCTAACAAATCCTATACACCAGGTTCACAGGAGCACCAGTAACAGACGCCTGAAGGTGGAAGAGCCCAAATGTCCATCAATGGATAAAGAGATAAACAAAATGTGGTCCATCCATAAGTGGAATATTATTCAGCAATAATAAAAATGAAGCTCTAATTTGTGCTGCAATGCAGATGAACCTCGAAAACATCACGCTGAGTGCAAGAAGCCAGACACAGAAGGCTGTGTGCCAAATGAACTCCTCTAAGTGAAATCCACATGCAGTAACACAACATGGTCCATCCACACAGTAAAGCATTGACACAGGTTACAACATGAATGAACCTTGTGAGCCAGTCACAAAAAGACAAATACTGTATGATTCCATACATATGAGGTCCCTAGAGTAGTCAGATTCCTAGACAGAAAGTAGAAGGGTGGGTGCCAGAGACTAGGGAAGAGGGACGGAGAATTTGTATTTAATGGGAACAGAGTTTCAGTTTTGAAAGATGAGAAGTACTGGAGATGGATGATGGTGATGGTTGTACAACAGTGTGAATGCAGTTAATGCCACTGAACTGTGCACTTTAAAATGGTTAAGAAGGCCCTGACAGGTGTGGCTCAGTTGGTTGAGTGTCTGCCGGAAAAGCAAAAGGTCAGGGCACATGCCTGGGTTGCTGGGCCTGGTCCCGGTTGGGAGGTATATGAGAAGCAACCCATGGATGTTTCTCTCCCTCTTTCTCCCTCTCTTCCCTCTCTCCAAATATAAATAAAATCTTTTAAAAATATTTAAAAAATAAAATGATTAAGATGGTACATTTTACATTGTATATATTTTATTGCAATTCAAAAAATTCAAGCACAGACAAAACTTATTGGCAGCAATAAAACTCAGAATGGGGTTATCTTTGTGGGGTATGACAGGGAGGGGCATAGATGAGCCAGTTGCAGGCCTGGGTACATATATGAACACATGTGTAACAATTCCTTGAGTTGTATACTCAGGAGTTATTCAGTTTACTGTATGCAAGTTATATCACAAATAAAATTCTAAACCGTAAAACAAACAAGCAAACAAACAAAACACCCAAATGTGCCCAGCCCCTTCCAGGCCCACAGAGCACTGTATTGCTAACTTCCAGGGGCTCTAATGGTACCAGAACGACAATGGGCCCTACTCTCTATCATTTACCTTCCTCTTCACCTGTGGAGAACACCTGCTGATAATTTTGGCAACAACTAAAAATCTGGAGAGCGTTTAAGCTGAACAGTGGGCCACACGCGTAGTGGCTATCCAGTCCCCTTCCTGGAGACAGCACCCTGAGCAGCCACCCCCTCCACCCTCTGTCACCTTGGAGAAGGGGAGCTTACCCTCCCCTGGACTCCATGGCAACCTGAGGGGCCTTGTCCGGGTCATGAGCTCACACTCCTTGGTTCAAGGTGCAGGATTCAAAAAGATTTTTGAGAGTGCCCCTGGCCCAGGAAGTCCTCTTTCCCTGGGAAGGGAAAGTAAGTTGGCCCGAGGGCAGTGACACAGAGCTGAGGTCAGTACCCGGAAGGCAATGTCTGCAGACTGGGGATGTCCAGGGACCCAAGGTGTGGGCAGTACCTGGACTTTTCCGCCCTGGAGCCCACACAGCCCCCCTTTCCAATTCAGCCAGTTTGGGATAGGTTTCCATTCCCTGCATCTCCCAGAGCTCTGATCTGTGTATTTCCCTTACCCTCCTCCAGCTCTGGGTTGCATCTCCAAGCAGACACAGCATCCTGTGACCCCTGTGAGCCCAGCCTCAGCATTCTCCAGAGGCACCTTTAACAAGTACCATGAACTGGAATTCACGTGTGTCTTCCCCAGCAGTGGGGTGAGAACAAGGGGCTGGGTGCAGTAGGGCCAACTCCCTCCGACCCCTGCCTGTCACAGGTGGTGGCATTTCGCAGACCAGCCCCAGTAAACAAACGTTCACCTTTTCACACAGTATTTCTGTTCCAGTAAAGTGAAGCGGGATGGAGCAGGTGGCCACTTCAGCAATATAATCGACTGAACAGCAGTGTCTAGAAACTGAACCTGAGGTCACAGGATCTTAGGGAGCCCAGCCTCTGAGCCCCACGCTGCAGCCATGCCTGTGCATGGCTGTCATAATACACAGACACATGCACATGCACACAGAACACATGTATACATATATTCAAACCCAACTGTCTTGGAAGCTTCCTACTCAGGGCCACCGTTCATGCCAGTGTGTGGCGGGGGCATTGCATGGCAAGGCAGTGTGCCGCACTTTGTGGGACATGTTTGCACAAATGGGCAATTTCTCGGTTGATGGAACTTACAGGCAACCACGGAATAGATACCTTAATGTGTCGGTAAACGAAAACCAATTAACATCTTATCTGCCCGTTGATAAAGGACTTTCCTTTTTCCAGTAACGGGCATTAACTTCTGCCTGAGAGAACCGAAGCATCTTACATAACTGCTGCTCCCTGTTAACCCCAGCCCAGCTGGCGGCTGTGTTTCTCCCTGCTGCATTTGCTTCTGTGTGTGCCTTTCACAGCAACTCTGGTCACTACAACCCCATGCTACAGTCTCTACAGATCACACACACAGGCATTCATGTACAGAAAGATCCAGAACATGCCATGGTTAATCATGGTTAGTCCTTGCACACAGTGCTGCCACACCTGTTGCCGACTGCACTTGGAGTAACCTAAAACAACTGAGGCACCCAGTGGTACTAAAAGGGTGCACTTGGGTAATGTGCAAACCCCAAAGCCTGTGTTCTCGCCACATGGAGCCCAGCATGGTACTCACACCTACTTAATTATTTGGTGGATGAGTGAATTAATTCCCTGAACATGCCGAGTTCTGCTTTGGCTGCCTTCCCTTCATTCTGGCAAACTCCTCTGCATCCTTCAAAGCCCATCCTAAATATCCTGGCCTCACCTCCCCAAACTGTTCTGTCTCTCATTGAACACTATGGTTCTCTGCTGTTTTGAGAGGGGCCACTTTTCATTTGTTTCCACTGCTAGGCTGGGGGTCCCAGGGAGGCTCAGTGTTCATGTCTAGCAAGCAGGCAGGTGCTTTTGCTGTCCATGATCCTGCCTTTCAAGAAGGGCACTTCCACAATCTCTGCCTCATCCCCCCAGTAAGAGCATGTACAGGATTCATGCCATGCCACACTGGTGTTGTGAGAAGACAGGGTTCAGCATGTGACTTTGAACTAAATCTCCCCAGACCTCAGTTTCCCCATCTGTCACTATCTTCCTAGACTGGTGCTGCTCAGATGGGTCACAAGTATTGGTAAGTATTGTTCTACCTAATAAGGAGTCAGACAGGGCTAGGAGCAAGCCCACCTGCTACCGCCAATCTCCCAGCTCTCACCATTCAGCCAGCACACCCCATACCAGGGCCTCCGAAAGAGCTGAGCACTGATTTCTGGAATCCGGCCTCCCCACTCTCCCTCTTCCAGGTTCCTCCCCAAACTGTTGAATAAGCTTGGATAGTAGTACCCCACTGCCCATCAAAGAGTAGTCATTTAGGAAGCACCTGCTCCCCACCAAGCACCCAGCCACACCATCCTCACTGCCCAGTCTCCGACTGATATTCAGGGCTGGCTATCATTTGGCTCTGGCCATGGGAAGCCCCCAAAGATGGAGGATAGACCAGCCATAGGCTGAAGCCAGACCAGCAGTGGGTAGCATCTCCCCTCAGTGCTGCAAGCCAGGAGTGCCACCCTGTCCCCTCCTCTCAAGGCCACAGGGATCTGCCAACAACAGGGGAGGGGGAGGACCTCACATATTCCCTCAGCTCTGAACTATTCCTCCAGGTGTTTCCAGGAGTGCCTGCCCCAGAATCTCTGGGGACACTTGTGCAGGGCCCCTAAGCCCCCACCCCAGATTAAGTCAGAGCCACCAGAGTGAGGTCCAGGAATCAGCTCTTTAGACAGGACAAGGAGGAGACACGCTGCGCTGACAAATACAGAGGACCTAATGAGTCTTGAGTCAGTATGACTGTAACTAGTACTCAGTTGAAACATACATAGTCACTTTCTGATTCATCCCATGGCAAAGGCATAGGGCCTGGAGAGGGAGCGATAGCTCTGACATCTGCAGGGCACATTTCATCATGGAAGCCTCGAAACGCTTCTCAAGGCCTGTCTCTAGTTCAGGTCCCCATCTTACGGCTGGGAAGGTACAGGCGTTGGAGGCTCCTAGCCCAGGCCTGCTGACCACACCAGCCCACAGCAGCCTCCACATGAGCCCTCTCCTCTGCTGGCCTTTTCTAAGTCTCTCACCAGCACTACAGGTCAGGTCCCTCAGGTCCTTCAGGACCTTCTCAGCTTTCTCTTGGGTCTCATATGTCCAGGCTCGCTCATTCTCTCTGCTCACAAAGCTTTGCCATTGAGCAAACTCCTTAATGGCTTCAGATCTTGGGGAATCTAGCTGGACCCCTAAATTAGCACCCTAGCCTCTGATCAGGACCAATCAATTACATTGCCCTAATCACTTGGTGAGGGTCTGATCCACATCCATATACCCTTCCCTTCTGAGCCTCAGTGTTTCTGCCTCCTCTGCACCTGTCCCCAGCCCCAGCACCCAAATACTGTATTTAGATTATAGAATGAGGCTTTGCATTGTTCCACTCCTGGAGGCCCTACTGATGGCAGCATTCTGGCATGGTTTAAAAACATCTGTGTCTAACAGCAACTGAAAGCACAGTGCTACAGCTACATGTTTGGATTCAGACTGACCTACATATGTCTGGGCTCCCCCATGTTCTCCTTGCATGTCTTTGGGCAAAGGCCTCCTCGAGCCTTGGTCTCCCTTTTGTAAATGTGGGAGGACCTAGGACCAAGCTCTCAGTAAGCACTTGCTGAGGGGTGGCAAAAAGCAAAATTGACACATACATGTTCACTTCTCTGGGTCCTTACTAGCTCTGGGCAGATGCCTCTGCCCAAGGAAAGGGAGGCAGGTGATCAAGGGAGCACACAAGGACTGTCCACATGGGCCATCTGGAGAGGCTGGGAAATGTACTTTGTTCCTGCTGGCCTCGTCTTACCAGAAATGGTGGAGGCAGCTGGACAAGCACTTCCTCAAGAAACGTCCTGATGGGAATTCTGGCTTAACAACTGTAGGGCTTAAATTGGGTCCCCCAAAGTTCATATCCACACAGAACTTCAGAAGATGACCTTATTTGGAAATAGGGTCTTTGCAAATGTAATTAGTTAAGGATATTGAAATGAGATCCTCCTAGATTTAGGGTGGGCCCTAAGTCTGATGACTGGTGTCCTTAGTAGAATACACAAACAGACAGGGAAGAAGGCCTATGGAGACGAAAGCAGAGAGCAAGGTGATGGGGCTGCAAGCCAAAAACCCAAGGGTTACCAGCAGCCATCACAAGCCAGGGCAGATTCTCTCTCAGCACCGCTGGTAGGAACCAACCCTGCTGTCTTAGTCTGTTCCGGCTGAGGTAACAAAATAGCACAGATGGGGTGGCTTTTAAACAACAGAAATGTATCTCTCATAGTTCTGGAGTCTAGAAGTTCAAGATCAAAGCTCTGAGAGTCAGCAGCTGTCTTCGCCCCAGGTCCTCACATGGCGGAAGGGGCTAGGGAGCTCTCTGGTGTTTCTCTTATATGGGAAATAATCCCATCCCTAAGAGATGGACAGGAAGCAGGGAAGCAATATTGAAAAGGATCTCTTGGGCTGTTTTTTACCTATCATATTGGACAGATCAGAATACTTGATTTTTTACAAATCCTGGATGCTGGAGGAGGAAAAAGGCATTCCAACTTCACAGCTGAAAGACTATTGACCGCAGAGCCTCTCTGGAGGAACATTATTCATTTTAATGGACATGTCCTTTGCCCTGGCCACTGGGAGTTGCTGCATTAGATGTAAACTCCATGAACTCAGGGAGGTGTCACAGTGCCTGCACCACACATGATCACTACATATTTGCTCATGCATGAGTCTATCTGTTCAGTACGACTCAGTTTGTAAAAGAAAGTATTAATGACAACTTAGTAAGAGACTGCATATAAAATCAATGTACCTGTTTGAGCTCCACCCTCACTACCTAATCACCTCCCAAAGGTCCCACCTACTGATACTGTCGTATTGAGAATTAGGTTTCAACACATGAATTTTAAGGGTGGGACACAAACATTCAGTCTATAGCACCTGGCAAGACCTTGATTTTGGCCTTCTGGCCTCCACTACTACAGAATAAATTTCTGTTATTTTAAGCCACCTGGTTTGTGGTAATTTGTTACAGCTACCCCAGGAAAGTCACATGGCAGGAGTCTGAGACCAAACCTCCCAGTGCTGACCCATCCCTTGGCTAGTGGCCTCGCCCTGGCCCTGAGGTCATGGCTCTCCTTCTGGACCTCAAGGGCACTCTGCTGGCAGAGCTTCAGCAGGAAAAGCTGACTTCCGGGGAACTTTGTTGAGACCCTGAAATCCTAGCACTCAGCTGCAGCAAAAGATACTCAGTGAAGAAAATAAATGTTGACAAGTGTATTTTAAAAATAGCACAGTGACCGGGGACGGGCTGCAGAAAGTGGAGGGTCGCTCTAATTCTTGAGCTGAGTGTTTCATTATTCCTTCTACTTTAGTTCTTTTCATGTGCATACCATATACTTTTTGTTAAGCAGTTAATAAAACCCAAACAAGCTAATAGCTCTGATCATCGCGGTATTCCTCTAACGTCTAACAGGCAAAGTAGAAAAGAAAAGAAAAAAAAGGATGGTATGAGGACAAAGGCCTGACCTCAGTTTGATGATGCCCTCCACCTGGCGCCAATAATGGGAAATCGCCAAAAACTGAATCTTGAGACAGCTTCCCAAATTTAACATCTGACTTCTCTAGATCTCATCTGACACCCTCATTATTTTTCTGGATCCAAGTAGAAAAAAATTTAGCAACAGCTAAATAGTTCTCCTAGCCAATTGTACTTATCAAGGTACCTCATGCTTGTCAAGGTACCTTGCGCCAACATCTCAGGGTGTGTCCTCCTGGGACTCCGGGCAATGCCCCACCAAGCCCAAGGTTTCCTTCTGAGCTTTGCAGAAGAACACAAATATTTCTTGAATTGAACTTTAGTCTAACTGTGGGAGAGAAACAAATCTAATGTTTAATTACCACCACATGGGTCAAAATCCCTAAGAGATAGGAAGCAGGGAAGCAATATTCAAAAGAATCTCTAGGGCTATTTTTACCTATCATATTGGACAGATCAGAATACTTGATTTTTAAAAAAATCCTGGATGCTGGAGGAGGAAAAAGGCATTCCAACTTCACAGCTGAGAGACTGTTGACCTCAGAGCCTCTTTGGAGGAACATTAATCATTTTAATGAACATGTCCTTTGCCCTGGCCACTCCTAGGAAGTTGCTGCATTGGATGTAAACTCCATGAAGTCAGGGAAGTTTCAAAGTGCATGTGCCATACACGTTCATGACATATTTGCCCATGCATGAGTCTATCTGTTCAGTGCAGCTCGGTTTGTAAAAGGAAGTATGAGTGACAACTTAGTAAGAGACTGCATATAAAATCAACATACCTGTTTTATAAAATCTGATGCAAATTTACCAGTGGTTTAAAAGGGGCAGGGGATATACTTCCCCCACCTCCGTCCCCCATCCCCTAGGCAACAGAAGAAATTAACCATGGTGCCTCTGAAGGGGGATGGAGTGCAGGTACAGGAAGGCCTGCCTATTTTACTATATGCCTTTTACAACTGTTTTTTTTTTTTTAATCATGTACATCAATTACCTAGTCAGTTTATATAAGTTTATATATTAGCATATGTATATACAAAATCTATGCATGTATGTACATATGTATATATATAATATGTATACAGTATATGTATATATATAAATGTGTGTATATCTGTGCATAACATCTACATATATACATACACACGCACACATTTTTAAATGACTCCTTTAGAATTTGGACAGAAAACCCCAAAGGCTTCAGTTTCTATAGGAGAAGCTGAAAGTGACATGACCCTCCACCCTCTGGCACATTCCAGTATCATCTTTGCAGGCCTCAGTCTGCAAGAGTGGGGACCAGAGGCCCTGCCACTACCTTCTAAATGACTTTGCCAGAGGCAGCACCCCAGGTGTTGAAGCCCTGCTCTTCAGGGTCCCCACCCCCACCCCAGGGCTCAGAGACTGGTGCTCCAGCAGCAACTAGAAGTGGCCCTTCCAGTCAAAGTCATGATGCCTGAAGAACAGCTGCAGGGAGAATAGGGGGGGTGTCCCCTTCCCTGCCAACCTAAGCAAAAATGGGGGTGGTCCACAGAGAAGGATCAGTAATGCTTATGTAGGAGTGAGCTCTGCCTCCTCAATTCAAGTCACTTTAGGTTTGTTAAATTAAAATTAAAATGGAGGTAATTCTGGTTTTGTCTGGGATGGGATTATTCTAAGCCAAGAAATCACTTTATAGACTATCATAAATGAAAAGATAACATCTGGGTGAGCTTTTCTTGAAGTGGGGAAGGTGCAGTGATCCTCAGATAGCGAGGTCTGGGATGTTGGAGGGCCTGAGGAGTGCGGTGTTGAGGTTTACAGAGGGGCACAAGCACAGGTGCATGTAGAAGTACCAGCAGGAGTATGTCGGCGACTGGCGTGCTGCTAGGGGCATAGGGCAGGTGGTGGTAGTGGGGAGTACTTAAGGGCCCTGACCCAAGTTGCTGAAGGTAAGGGCAGGGAGAGAGGCACAGACCTGGATGTCAGCAGTCAGTGAAGGAATACCAACAGGCCCAGCTGCGAGTAGAGGGCCGTGAGTTTGGAGTCACAGGTTCAGGTGTTGGTGTGGGAGTGCAGGCCCAGTTGTGGAGGCAGGGTGCAGTGAGATGAAGGGGAAGACAGCTCAGGGTGTGGAGTATCATCAAGAGGGACAGTCTCAGGAGATACAGGAGTGTCCATGAGTGGGGGCGCCGTGTCTGGTGTGTGAGGGGGACCATAAGTGGGAACACAGACTTAGATGCGTGTAGGGGTGCAGATCCAACAGTGCGGGGTGCCTAAGAACATGGCCCCCGGGGATGTCAGCGAGACGGACAGTCTCAGGTATGTGTGTGGGTGTCAACGAGAATGGACGCGGTGTCAAGTGTGTGTGGGATGACGGTGAGGGGCTCAGACCCAGCTATGGGGCCCCCAGGGGACATCAGACACGGGGGAGTTGGGGGGGGGGGCTTCGTCCTCTCCTGCCCCCACTACGCTGCTGTCACGTCGCGCCTCGTCCGCCCCCACCCCAGGACCCATGACAGGGCCATGCCTCTCCCTGGCACGGCTGAGGGGCACTGGCCCCACAACGCCTGCGCCCCCCTGCGCCCCCCACTTTTGCTCACCGGCTAGGACTTGTCGCCGTCACCGCCACCTCCTCCAGCCACCACGGCCCCGCCTCGCCCACGCCCCAGCGCGCGCGGCCGGTGGGGGGGAGGTCCATGGCACCCTTCGATTGGCTGAGTGATGACCAATCAGTGGTAAAGACGACGATAATTGGTGAGCTTATAGCAGACGGGCATCCCTAGAGCCAATTGCTGAGGAGTAGAGGCGGGGCTGTTCGGAGAGGCTTTGGGTCCCTAGGGCGGTCCTGCCGGGTGCGAGGTGCTGGGAGGTGAGGGCTTGGAGGCAAGCAAAAATTGTCAGAAGACAGGCATCCCTGACGACCAATCGCGAGAGAACAAGAGCGGGGCTCCAAGGTGGCTAGAGCGACTGGCGCGAGTGGAACGGAGGGAGTAGCCCAGAGGGCGAAGGGGACTGGCTGCGAAATCGAAGACCAGCAGGCCCGGTGGCCAGTTGCAGGGGCCATGGGCGGTGCGCCACGGTCTGTGCTCGAATGTGCAAGGTGCAGTGTTTAGCCCCGAGCATGGAGGCCAGAGGTGCCCTCGACACCCCGCGAGAGGTCCCTTGAGGCTGTGTAGAACTTGAGCCATCACAGCCGAAGGATTCGTGGATAATCCTCCATCCCCTGCACTCCCCGCTATTCCCCTGCGAACGACATAGAGAGGGCGAACTCGCTGGAGGTCACTCAGGCTCGCCTCTGCAGGTCTGGGTTGGTGTGAAGACGTAGAAAGAGGTGGAATCCTACTCACGAACTTTGTGATTTTTCTGTAAGTGCTTGACTTCTCTGAGTTCTTTTCTGTCCCGCGATCCAATGGCATTCCAATCCATGATATGCCTTTTGTGAATTGTAAGCCTTTTGTTAATCTTATTTATAATTCCATGAGTTCAAAGCAACTTTTGGCCCCCTTTTACAGAAATGAGCACAGACAGGTCAAGCTCTTTGACATCACAAAGCACTTAAGTGGCTGGATATGGGTGTGAATCTAGAGCAGTCTGCTTTTTGAAAGGGGGTAAAAAAAAAGTGTCAAAGAATAGCCACTGGAGACCTGAGAGACTCGGGATCCAATTCCTGTTCAGCCACTAACCCACTCACTGCACAACCCTGGGCACATTGAGCCTCAGTTTCCTCATGGGACAATAATTCCTACACCTGGAGAATTTACAAGCCAGCCCTTGCCTTGACCTTCTGGTGAAAGCGTTTGACCCACAGCAGGCCTGTGAGCTTCAGCTCCTGAGGTGTGGTTCATGGAATTCTTTGCAGATAGACACCAGCAGCTTGGGGAGCCATCTGTCATCTATTGCTCTGCTGTCACTGGAACCTCCCCCAAGGCCCACCCTGTTCTCTGACTGCCTTAATCTCCAGGACAGAGAGGGTTACAAATGTTCCCCATTACTGGCTCTTATTACTTCAGGTGCAGGCTGGGCTTGGTGGAGATCAAGTTCAGAACCAGGGAATTCTGGGAGGAAGCAAGGCTGAGCTAAGCCTTAATAAGGACTCACATTTCAGGGCTGTACTAGCTCCTGGTATGTGATTAATCCATGATGTCTCAAAGGGCCCTCTTGGAGAAATGACTTGGGCTCATACCATAAGTCGTTAGCCTAAGGCCACCATCTGGCTCCTGATATTCCTATGATATTCCCGCCTCCTCTCCCATACCTCCTAGCATTTTTCTTCCTTGAAACTTCAAGGCCCTGGTCTCCATTTTCCTCTGGAGGAGGAACCAGAGTCTGCCGAACACCTACTGAAGTGTCAGTTCCTTGCCAGGCTTGGTGCTTCCCAAACACCATGTCATCACATGAGTTCCAGATGGTGGTGATAGTGCCCACTTTGCAGATGAGAAAATATCCTCATGTGACTTCTTGTTCCTTGCTGGAAGAGCCAAGGGCTGGGTTTGAATCCCTGCTTTTTTTGACTTGCTGGACACAGGTCTTCAGCAAGTTGACTCAAACTCCCTGATTGTTTCTCCAACTACCTCCCAGCATTGATGGCAGCATTAATAAATTGAATGAAAGTAAAGCTCACAACTGTATTGGTCTGCAGCAGGTGCTCAGGAAGCGTCTTGGGGTCTTTTTGTAAATAGCACTTCATGGAATGTGGACAGAGACCAATTATGGATGTGGCCTGTCACCCAAAGAGGGAGATATTAATGCTGGAGGAGTCCCCACTCACAGCACCCACCTGCCAGGCCCTGAGAGAGAAGCAGCAAGCTCCTGGAAAGTCCCACAGTACCCCAGGGCCAGTGCCAACTGAGGCAAGGGTCGGGCAGCGGCCTAGCACCCAGCTGTCTATCCTGATGGTGCCAGAAACACTGGCTGCGCTCTGGTTTGTGTTTGCTTGTCAGCAGGCTGGTGCCAGCCAACCTTCCTATATCCTTCCAACAATGTCATGCAAAGGCCCTTGGCATCAGCAACTGACACCCCACTATGGGCACCCTGAATGTGCCTGGCCAGGGGGCCCAGGATTCTAGCTTTTCTGAACTGGTCTGGCTGGCACTGGGCAGGAAACTACCTCTTTGCCCCCTAGTTTCCTCTACCTCCAGGGTTCCCAGGAACCATCTCATTCAACAGCAATGAGCCAGGCCTATGCACAGTGACAGGGCTTAAACAACAGAGACCAGACAGCCATTTGCTGAAGGTCAGGTTAGCAATCTTGGCAACAGAGGAGGGGGCAGAGGCAGACTGAGCAGGGTTCTCATCCTGCTGCGGCTCCCCAAATGCCAGTGAGTCTATTTCTCATCTGGAAGATGAGGTTCACAGGCCCTGCCTCTCAGAAATGTGTTTGTAACCCAGTAGCGTAGGCCCTTCCCTGGCTGGAGGGACATATCCTAGACACAACAATGACCACAGCCAAGTTCAAATGGTCTCAAGACATTCTCACCCAGTCTTCCAGAGACTCTGAGTGGCCTCGCCGCTCATCCAAGAGTAGCCAGCTACAGAGGCACATCCTGAATGTGCTGGCACCTCCCTTCTAGTGGTATCCCCCTCAGCCCATGTTTTGATATCATCAACAATGTTGGCAACAGCTCCTTAACGGGGTGCAGTGCTGGGCATACCCCCAGCCAGGTCCTGCAGGGAGCTATAGCCCAGTGTAGCAACACACAGCCCATTTTCAGGTGAGGAAGCTGAGGCTAACCTGAGGTGGCAGAGCAGTGACTAGAACCCAGACATGGCCAACGTCTGTGAAATGTGGGGTGTTCAGTTGGGCATGGGACACCCAGAATGAGGACGTCCAAACTGGCCCTGAGCACACCCATTGAAGACGCCCATTTCCTCAGGCTAAGGTGGGAAGAACTGATAAACAGGAGCCACCCTTCCCTGAAGCCTGCAGCTGCAGGAAGGCTGGCTGAGAGCCCAGGGGAGGGCCCTGGGCTGTGGGGGAGGCATTTTCCCCAACTACTCTGTGTACTTAATTTATTCAGGCATATGCTCAGAAATGTTTATAGAAAGTTGGAGCAAAATGGGGAGAGAGGAGCCTACCCATGTGGAATGGGGGGAAAACAGGAAAGCACAAATAAGGGGACCTCAGATGGTGACAGGTCAGAGGCATAGCACAAGAGGTGATGGGATTATGGTGCTGGGGAAGGGAAAGGGCAGAGGGAAGGGAGCTCCAGAGAGAACAGCATATGCAAAGGCCCTGAGGTGGGGAGGCTGGTGTGACTGGAATTGTGAGTAAAGGAGAGCATGGGGAAGATGAGGGCGGAGAATGGGCAGGGCCTGGAGTATAGTTTGGTTTTATGGGAAGAGTAACGGGGAGCCTTGGGTGGACTGAAAGCAGAGCTGGAGCAGGAATCAGAGGACAACACTTCAGGCTTCCTCAGAAACCGGCTGACAGCATCCATGCCCTCCTGTGACAGATGGAGAAACATGTAGGTCACAGGGCTTTTTATTGCCCCAAGGTCACACAACTGTTCCAAGGTTACACACATTGCTGACCCAGAAGTCAAAGTCAGGACAGCCTACAGCAGGCAAGGGATCCTTCTCCTACACCCTGGCCAAGTCCCTGGTGAGGGAGGGTCAGGGCAGAGTGACTGACACAGAGAACCATGTCAGCACCACTGAGCTGGAAGAGCCCACCCAGCTGGGGACAGAGGAGACATGGACACAACAGGGAGGTGGGGCCAGGGTGATGCCCTCACAGCTATTTGTATCAGCCAATATCCACGGAAACCAGGAGCCTTCTGGGAAAAGAGCTTGAGCTCACGTGAAGAGTGAAATTGGGGCCCTTCTCAGGCTAGGGAAGGTCAATGACCAGCAGAGAGGTGGGGATTCCGAGAGAGGAGAGGGGCCAGACACGATGCCTGGATCCCAGGCTGCTCTGACTCTGGCTGAGCCAGAATGCGCAAGCTGCCAGGTGACTACATGATACCCCCAGAGTGTGACTGCAGAGGAGAGCTGGATCAGCCAGGCACAGCTATCTGGGGACCCCAAGAGCACTTGGGAGGTAGTGTGGGTATCAGCTCTAGCAATAGTGACGTCCATCCTACAGATGGGGAAAATGAGGTTTAGAGAGAGCGAAGGCAGGCTGCCCAAGCCACCCAGATAGCAAGGACCTCAATGTGGACAGGAGGGAGAGTGCAAGATGGTCCTCCTGGGGTGATCAAGGTGAAGCAAAAACAACCAGGCACCTTCCATATCCTAAATCTGCCCCAACACCAAGAGGTGCTCTCTATCCATCCCCTACTCCCTGTTTTACAGAGGATCAGATGGAAGCTCAGAGAGGTTAAGTCACTTACTGAAGGCCACAGAGCTGAGTTGAGGCTGGAAGCTGAGCTCCCCAGCTCCCCAACTCCCCAAGGTGATGCATGCTCAGAAGTAGCATCCTTGGCACCCGCAGACCCCAGGCTCATGCCAACCATGGCCCTAGCAGCCTTTCTGATGGCAAAATTGGATCCTATATCCCAGGCTGTTCTCAAAACCTCTCCGCTTTCCTCAGAGACTCCATGGCCCACCCAAACACCCACTCCTCCCATTCTCTGAGACCACTGGTTGAAGTACCCCCACAACACCATGGAAGACAACACTCTATCCTTCAACCAACAGTCTTTTATTACCAGGCACCACTGGCTGGCCTGGGGCCCCAGAGATGGACCAGCCTCAGTCCCTGCCCTCTGGCCAGGAGAGAAGGTATCTTTGACCCATTTACAGGTGAGAAAAATAGGAACAGGGCAAGAATGGACTTGAAGAGGCAGGAGAGGGATCCCTGCCCCACTCTGAGACTGGCGAGCATGGCTGCCAAATTTCGGACAGCACTTTGCCCCCCAGGCAGTGCAAGGCCCTACTGGCAGGAAAGAGCTGGGGGGATGGACAGGACAGGTGATACCAATGCTGCTGGCTAGTGGGGGGAGCACAGGATCCAGTGTAGAGCCTCACCAGTGCTCCCTTCCCATTCCCCACCTTGTACCTGGTGCCCACCAGAAAACATCTTGCTGAGTTGGGGGAGAAATCTGGGGGACAGAGTGGCAGGACACAGATCTCCCCTTTCCTGAGTCACATGACTCACCCAGAGTCACAGCTCAGACTGAGGCTGGGTCATGGTGCCAGGTTGCCCTTTTGGCCAGTCCACAGCTCTCGGAGCTCTACACGGCAGCCCAGGTCCCGCAGGGCAGCCTTGGCCACATCCTCGCAATCTTGGTGGGCAACACGGGCCTGCATAATGAGTGCTTCAGCCCCTAGGTCCAGGATGAGCTGTGAGAAGGCCTGGCTTCGGGCCACTAGGTTTCGAATCAGCATGCAGGCCTGTTTCTAGAAGGAAGAGGACAAGGTGAAGGTTGTCAACTGGTTCTTGGGGCCCTGGGGTGGGATCCAATCTGACTTTGGGGTTATCCTCATAACATAACGGGTCAATTATATCCACAGCCAGCATTCAGCAGGTGCTATTCTGTGACTCATCAGGCCAGATGCATTCTTTCACTTCACCCTCTTGGCAGCCCTGGAGGTAGGACAAATCCCCCATTTCCCAGGTAAGGGGACTATGAAGTTCAGGGTGGGCAAGGGCTCAGCAGGTGGGGCTGATCCCTCACATATGAACCCTCAGTCTTAGAGTCTGATAGGGGACCCAGGGCAGGGAGGCAGCAAGACAGAGAGAAGAGGGAGTATGCACAGGGCCCATCTGTCAATTACGTACATTGGCATTCCTTCAGTTAACATTTGCACCCTGCATATCTGCCATGAGTGGGTGCGTAGAAGCACCCCAATAAGGCTTCCACCACCAGTGGGAGAGCAGATGAGAAGCAGGTGAGGTGTGAGGACTCCTGGCGAGGTGGTTGGGAGAGGACAAGGTAATGGGACAGCCAAGGCCAACGGTGTCCTGGAAGAAGGACCGGGAGAGCAAAGGCCCCATAGGGACCACAGCCTGGTGTATCTAAGGATCATGAGGAGGCCCCAGTGCTGGGAGGGTGTGAGAGTGGGATGCAGGAGAGCCAGGGCTGCAAGGAGAAGCGTAGGTTTCAGGCCAGGGTGTGCGCATGGCTCTGCCTATAGTTCAGCCCTGAAGACTCCCCAGTGAGGCTTAGAAAACAGTTAAAGGCAAGTAGAACCACCTCAAATCTAGCAGAGCCCCCTCTGTTCTCTCCCATCCTCTCCTCCTCCCCAGATCACTAGAAAGGGCCTGTTGGGAAAAATCAAGTGCAGAAAGCACAGAGGAACAGGGACAGTATACTATGAAAGATGACATGTAGCAGCAGGACTACAGGAGCTGGGAAGGAATAAGAACCCATGAGGCTTGATCCATAATGGAGATGGGGAGAGGGATGTCTGGCCCCCACCTGCACGCCAACCTCCTTTGGGTGTGCCTTCATCGCCTCCAGTGCAGCCAAAGCCCCGCCGCCCTCCACGATGACCCGGCTGTTCTCTGGTTTGCGCAGGGCCAGAACACACAGGGCCGCGCAGCTCTGCTCACACACCTGCAGCGTGGGTCACAGGGATGGCTGAGACAAGGCCAACAGACCCCCGCCATCACCAACTTCCCAGATGAGTCCCCTAAGACCTCACCTGGACAGACCACTGTCAATCTGTGTACAGGACTAATAACAGGAACAGTATCGGGGTGACAAAAACGTCAAACAAGCTCTTCTGCTCTGCTCCTCCCTGTGCTTGCCTTGCCTCTCACTCACCAGGCCCCTCACTCACCCTCCTCCCTGCTCCTCCCTCACCTGCACATGAAGAAATAGAAAGCATCACTCAAATATAGTCACTAAGCTGGGATTCCAGACCCACTGCCCCACCTCGTGTGTCCCCTGGTGGTACCTGGGGGCTGGACAGGTGCTGGGTCATGGCTGCCACAATGCATTCTGTCCCACCTGCACGGACAATGGCATCCTTCACATCATCGTTGCCTGCAATGGCCCGCAGGGCGCTCAGCACCTGCTTCACAAGGTCCTATAAGGAGGGCACAAAGGGGTCACTCTCTGGTGCAGCCCTCCCCCTTTCCATTGACCCACGCCTAACTGGTTGCTATATTGTGTGAGGGGTCTTGAGGGAAGGTCTGGGGCTGTTCAGCAGTCTAAACAACAGCTGGGGCTGCCCTGGGGTGCACAGGTGGCAGGGTTACTACTCACTATATAGAGAAGGCAGCAGAAGTGGGCCCTGTAGTTAAAATGACCTTGATCCATGCCCCTCCCACACACACACAAGAGGGGGCATTGGCTCATGTCAGCAATCAGAACAGCAGAGCCCCCTGGCCTTGGCTGCAGGTTGAGGATAGGCACTGACTAATCTCACTGGCTGCTGTCACTGGGTCAGGTCAAGAACAGCAAGACCACTGCCGCTAGCAGCCAGGGTGCCTGGTCCTAGCTAGGCATGTGGAAAGGGGGTTGGTTGATAAGTGACTGTTACATAAAGTAATGATGGGTAGGGGTTCCTGGCCAGTTATACAGATGGGGAAGCCCAGGTAGTGAGGGATGGGCCTCACTCAAGCACCACACAGTTTAGCTGAGGTCTGGGTCAGCTCCAGTGACACCCATTCCTGTTTCTCCTACTCCTAGTAGAAAATATTGAATATAAAGGTGCTAATGGACAGTTAGAAAGGGTGGGATGGGGAGGTTGTCTGTTCCAAAACTTTAGTTCCCACCTATGGGCCAAGAAGTAGAAACTGCATTTTGGTTCTGGGATCAGCAGACAGACCAGGTGTGTCCTGACTCAGGCCTGTGTGGCTGTCAGGGCCCTAAAAGGGTAGAGTTTCCTGGGAGGCTGGAGCTTTCCCCAGGCATGGAGAAAAATATCAAATTTGCACCCTAAGACAGCTCCGGATGCCCACCTGGTGGTCCCTGCAGTCAGCCAACAGGGCCATCAGGACGCCGAGGCCCCCAAGGTCTACAACCTCCTGGCAGAACTCATTGCGAACGGCCAGACGGGACAAAGTGTTGCAGAGCTCACTCAGGATGCTGGGGTTGTCAGAGAATGCTGCAGAGAGGAAAAGAGGGGAACTTCGGGCGTGAGGAGGGGGCAGAGGACCAGCCACAGCTGAGCCAGCAGTCTTGGTTCGAATCCTGCTCCACCCTCTGCCTGGGAGGGTAGCTGCCTATACCAGGAGAGCCTTAGTCAACACCAGGGGTTCTCTAGACCTGCAGCACCCCCTGCTGGCTGCTGGGGAAGACACTGGATACCTTGCTCCCCCAATCTCCTCCTTCCCCCACCTCCTCACCATGCCCCAGATAAATTCCAGACCAACTAATGATGTCACCTAAAAAAAAAAAAAGAAAACAACACCACCATAATAGTGCTATAATAAAACATCTGAGACTACTTTTATGATCTTGGGGTGGGAATGACCTTTCTAAGTGCAACAGGAAACCCAGAAACCATAGAGAGACATATGGATAGTTGACAGGGCAGAACTGAACAAAGATATGAAGACCAAGCTCAGAGGCACAGGGAGGAGAGGCTGCACTGAGGCCAATATGGGGTGGTGGACAGGTGGGGAGCCAAAATCTATGCAGAGCTAATGTGATAGTCAGTTCATTAGTTCGTGTTCCCCAGTGATTCCACGAGTACTAGTCTTGGGTGTGCCATGGAGGTGTTCTCTAGACATGGTGACATCCATCTGACTTTAAGGAAAGGACCCCAGATGGTCTGAGTGGGCCTCATCTAATCAGCTGAAGGCCTTACAGAGAAACTGAGGTCTCCCTGAGGAGGAAGAAGCACCCCTGAGGACTGTGATGTCAGTTCCTGCCCCACAGATTTCAGACTTGAAAGTTCCATAATGACGTGAGCCAACTCCTTGCAATAACTCTCTTTATATAGCCACATATCCTACTGGTTATGTCTCTCTGATAGAACCCTGACTGAAATGAGCTTTTGTAAATAAACAAGAAAAATGCAAATGACCCCCTCAGAAAAGCAGCCTGACTGCCAAGATGATCAGGGCCTGTTTCTACCCTCTCCAGGGGTGTGGAGGGAACCTGAGGCAGGCCCACTGCTCTGGCAGACAGGGTCAGAGTCCTGCACATAGACTGGACTATGGTGCCAGAGCCATAGGCAGGCCAGGAAAGAAAACTCATTCTTCTAGTACCTTCAGTGCACTGGACGTGTCATGTCTTTTTTGGTGGGTGCAGTAGAGCTTTGGGGTCTGAATGTCAGCTTTGCAACCTCCCATTGCTTGCTTACTATGGGTATCCTGGAGTCAGAAACACATATATGCACAATAATTTTTGGCCAAGTGTGAACCAAAGTGTAAACTTCTACCTGGAACCAACTATGGTGAATGCAACACCATTTCCCCCATCTTTGGAAAACACCCTTGTTTTTCTCTTTGGGGAGCTCTCCCTTCTCCACTCTCAATCTGGTTGGACAGAGCCAAGTGCCCTCCCCAAATGGCTTTATATATGTCCATAGGACTTGGTCCTGGCCAATGAGTGAAGGCCTGGAACTTTCCTAGAGTAACTGGAAATAATGATGCTGTTCCATAAAGGGCTCCCATGCGGATGGGATGAAGCCAAGAGAGGCAAGTTGAGCCTGGGGCTGCATGCCTGAAGCAGTCTTAAGCCCCGAGTCTAACTCTTGCCACGCCTGCTCCTACCTTTGGCAGCCTCAATGAGTACCTTCAAGCCTCCATTCTCCTGCACAATCATCTTGGCATGGTCGTGGGCATGGCCGAAGGGCACACGAATGTCGTCGTCAAAAGTCATAATGCGGAGGGCCCAACAAGCCTCTCTGACCACATCAGCGCAGTGGCTGTGCTGGGCAATGGCACCAGTCAACAAGGGAAGTACACCAGCCTTCACCAGACTCTGCCGATTCTGCTCATGTTTCAGGCAGGCATGGCGTATGCAGCGGATCCCAGCACAAATCACATCAGTAGCGTCAACGTTCCGGGCCAAAGTGGCCATCAGCAGCTTTAGGCCCTGGGTGTCTAGGAGATCAGGTTGGCCATCGATCAGGGCTGACAGAGCATTAAGGGCCTGGAGCAGAAGTCTCGGATCACCTGCTGCAGCCAGCTTCCAGGCAGCAAGGAGGATAGGGTAGCCACCCTTCTGAGCTGCCAGAAAGTGGCAGGCCTTGTGCTGTTTGCATTGCTCACAAAAGCGGGCAAGATGCACTGACACCTCCTGGGGGCGACAGCAGGCCACAGATTCCTGCAGGTCTTCCAGGGCCTGTGAAACATGGGAGAAACCTCAGTGTCAGCTCAGCCCAAAGCGGGCCACACTGACAGTGCTGCACTCCTGCAGGATCCCCTCCCCTGGGGTCTGGGCCTGCACTGGAAGTGCTGTGGGGTCAGTTCCTGTCATGTTAGCTTTCACACCTGTGCTTTTAGGAGCCTTGGGCTTTGGAGGCCACATAGAGGTAGAGGTCCAGCCCTATCAGCATCCCTGCCAAGGAGCCATACACACCAGTGCAGATGTATTAAGCATTCTAGTATGAGAGA
Organism: Furipterus horrens; assembly: GCF_987537825.1. Taxonomy (NCBI): domain Eukaryota; kingdom Metazoa; phylum Chordata; class Mammalia; order Chiroptera; family Furipteridae; genus Furipterus; species Furipterus horrens. Next base: position 48,422,437 of record NW_028327180.1, on the reverse strand, counting down.
TTCCAAGCAAGACAAACAGTTATATACTGTCCAGCTGAGCTCATCAACCCAACAGAATCCTAAGAAACAATAAAATGGCTGTTGTTGAGCCCTGGTTGCTGTGGCTCAGTGGATTGAGCGTCGGCCTGTGAACCAAGTGTTGCTGGTTCAATTCCCAGTCAGGGTACATGACTAGATTGCACGCCAGATCCCCAGTTGGGGGCATGTGAGAGGCAACCGCACACTGATGTTTCTCTCCCTCTCTTTCTCCTTTCCCTTCTCTCTAAAAACAGATAAAATAAAATAAAGTAACCTTGTTAAAAATTAATTAATTTTTAAAAAATGGCTGTTGTTTGGGGTTGCTTGTTATGTGCCCATAACTAACCAACACACCCTCCAATAGACAGCTCTTCAAAGAAGGCCAAAGCTGCCTTTGCTAGACCTGCTCACACCGCATTTCTCTTGTTTGTCTCTCTCATTCACTCCACAAATATTTACTGAGCATCTGCCAAATAAAACCACACAGTACACATAACTGATTTACTCAAATTCAGCTTTCAACCCTTGGGGAAAAAAATAATGAAAGAAAACAATCTGAACAGGACAGACAAGTCTAGCTGCTATTCAACTCCATGACCTCAGTGCCTGTCTGAACAGGAGCCTTAAGACAAACCTGTGCCTCTGGAGCTTCTGAAATCATTTGTACCCTACCCAGTGAAGGGCAGTTCTACAGACATCATCAGCCCAAACGGCTTTAATCTTGCTCAATTGTCCTAAAAGGCAAGGATGCCTGTCAGCCAACTCTCACTAAGTTAGATTTCTGGACTTAACTGAGTATATGCTCTGATAAAAAAATATTAAGAAATAGGTTAAAACCAGAACAGTGACTTGAATAGTCATCTTTCCAAAAAAAGATTCATGAATAGCCAACAAGCACAGGAAAAGGTGCTCCACATCACTAATCACAAGGGAAATGCAAATCAAAACCATGAAATACATGTACCATCACACCCTTCAGTAGGGCTACTACCAAAACAACAGAAAAGAAGTGAGCTCAGCACTGAGAGGTTGCTAACGGCTTAATTCCCACCAGGCGCCCAGAGTGGCTGCAATGGCTCGTGTAGAGGCCTTCTGCCCAGCTAGTGCATGGCGGGCTATGACCCAGCTGTGGCCTTAATGGAGCAGAAGCAGAACAGACATTGGGCCCAGGGCCACAGGCCACATAGCAGGCCTATAGGCAGCTTGTCCACTCGGGATGGGTATGGCAGTGGTGGAGATGGATGTCCTAGAGCAGCAATTTTCAACCGGTATGCTGGCCACCAAGAACTAAAACATGAGCCCTGGCTGGGCTGCTCAATTGGTTAGAGCATTATCCCGATACACCAATATGCCAAAGTTGTGGGTTCTATCCCTGGTCAGGACACATATAAGAATCAACCAATGAATGCATCAAGAAGTGGAACAACATATCAATGTTTCTCTCTCTCTCAATCAATAAATAAAAAAGATCTGCATTACATTTCTACAAATCATGATCCATTAACCTATAACTGATTCTGGAATGTCCGGAGATACACATAGAAGCTTCATCTTCCAAAGTGCTTAGGTTTCTGCTACTGCAAAGAACATTATTAAAAGAAAGAAAAAAGAATTAAAACATGCAATACTTGACTATTTAGTGGGGTACTGACCTCTTTTCCCTTAGATTATCAAATAAAAAAAACGACAATAGCCAACACAACAACAGCCATCTGGTGTGACTAAATCAAAATTACACCTATTTTTTTGTCAGATCGGCAAAATATATATATTTTTGGTGTGCTGCATAATTTTAGTAGTTCATGTGTGCCATGAGGTGAAAAGGTTGAAAATTGCTACAGAGCTTCATGCTGTTTTCCTCTTCCGCCTCTGATGCAGAATTTGGCGCTGTGGTTGGATAATTAAGAGAACATTATCATGGATGACAAGTTCCAGTTATTACAGAGAAATTTCATAGACAAGTACTACCAGCAGTTTGGAGACACAGAAGAGCATAAACTCACCTACACACCTATTTTGAACAAATATATTTCTTTAGTAGAAAAGTATATTGAAGAAGAGCCACTGAAATGGATTCCTGGATTTAACATGGCAGCCTGGACAACTTTACAGCACTATAAAGATGAAGTGGCTGGTGACATATTTGACATACTGCTCACAGTTACCAATTTTCTGGCTTTTAAAGAAATGTTTCTGGACTTAAGTAGTGGTTTAGTGGTAACTTCATTGTGTAAATATCCTCTATGCCAGCTTGCCAAACTATCTGCAGCACCAGGTCCCACCTCCAGGTAATGAGATTGTTCTGGACAGTGTACTGGGAGAGGCTTTGTTCTGCAACTCTTCGTTAATATCAACTATTGATGGGTCAAAAAAAATCTGCCTGATCCTCCTGGCATCGTTTCTTCAGAAAACCTTGTGTTCAGTAACCCTAGGACTCCTCTCTAAATGGACATCTCTCTCAAGCGGCCTGAGTCAGGCTCCTCTGAAGCAAGTCCCCATCCATCATTCCACCTGAGGGACCTTCCCCAGCATACATGTTGGTATGTCAGCACGAAAGTTTCAGTTCTTCAGCCTCATTGGGGTTTTTACTGTTTGGAGCACTTATCTACTGTTACTCAAGCCAGCTGCTTGTCTTGAAATTTCTGGAGCTCCTACTGTTACAGCGAGCCTTGGCTGAGGAAGTAACTGAGAGAGATGTCCTTTACCTAAAAGCTATGTGTTAAAGGCAATTCCTAGCCTTACATTTGCAGTCTTTGTATATCACTGTATCTTTTGCTGGTCCTGATGTAGTCTCACTGTTTCTAGAACTCTCTTTTAAGCATTATTGAAAAAATATTTTTATAGATGAATACTCAGGTTAATCTAGTACATATAATCTTGGAACCTCCATGATGATCCACTTCAAGATCCAAGTATTATGTGCTATGTGTTTTTTAGTTGTTAGTGCTATGGAAGTGAAAACATTTTCTGTGTCGGCACTCCTATTTTACTGGGCACGAGTGAATGTGTGCTTATGCTAGAAGGAGACTAAAGGTATTCTTTTCTCATTTTCTTATAACATGTTAAATGAGCAAGTTTGCTTAAACTTTTTCTGTATAAATCAGTTTGTTAGGTTTTATGTTGGGGTAGAGGGTCTGCAATTCCTTCTTCCTGTCAAAATCTTCCTACCAAAACAGTGTTCTACTAGTCTAGCTCAGGAGGAATAGGAGACAGCCAACAGCTTTACTGCTCATCTGTCTGCTTTGATTTAGTACACTGGCTTAACACAATGTTTGACAGGACATTATTGAGCAGAAAACATGGATTTCACATCTCCAGAAAGAAAAAATAGTTCAATTCCTAATGCATATCTTAGATTTCTTTTCAAGTAAAAATAAAAACCTGTACTGACTTTTCACTTGGCTATTCTGATTTTAAATGATAAGCTGTACTGATGTGGTGTTTATTAAATACTTTTGTGCCATGATTAAAATTTGAGGTGTTTTATAAGAGCCATAGTTCTAAGAAAACTAACATACAAACAAAAAAACCCAGAAAATAATAAGTGTTAGCAGGGATGTGGAGAACTGGAACCCCTATACATTTGTGAGAATGTGAAATAATGTAGCTGCTTTGGAAAACAAAATAATGGCTCCTCATAAAATCAAGTATAGAAATACAATGTGATCCATCAATCCCACTTCTCGGTATACATTCAAAAGAATTTAAAGCAGGATCTTGAAGTGATTTTTCTAAGTCCATGTTCATAGCAGCATTATTCAAAAGAGCCAAAAGGTGGAAGCAACTCAAGTGTCCATCAATGGATGAATAAACAAAATGTGATCCATACATACAATGGAATATTATTCAGCCATAAAAAGGAAGGAAATTCTGACACCTGCTACAACATGGATAAACTTGACATTATGCTTTGTGAAATAAGCCAGACACAAAAGGAGAAATAATTGCAAAATTCCACTTATATGAAGTTCCAAAAGTAGTCAACTTCATAGACAGAAAGTAGAATGGTAAGGGTCAATGGCTGGGGAAGGTGGGAACGGAGAGTTAGTATTTAAGGGGAGCAGTTTCAGTTTGGGAAGATAAAGGACTTCTGGACATGGATGGTGGTGATGGCTGCACAATGATGTGAATGTGCTAAATACAACTTAACTGTGTACTTAGGAATGGTTAACATGGTAGATTTTCTGTTGCATATATTTTATTACAAAACAAAAACAAAAACAGAGGTTGCAGCATTTTAGCAGGAACCCTACAAGGAACTTGAAAAACCATATAAAACAAATGCCATTGACAACACATATACTGGAGTTACAATTACTCTATATTTAGTCAGATAAGAGAGGAAAAGAAAATGTGCAATGTTGTGCTCTGGTATCCACCAAATTTATGGGAAATCTCTTCTTGTCCTGGATCTTATCATAACGCTGAGTCTCTGAGTCAGCTCGCTAAGGGTGTTGTCTTCATGGTTCCTAGGTGCTACCTGCAATCCCAAACCCCCACAGGCTGGCTGAGCAGAGGACAGTTGCTAATGTGGAGGTGGCAGAGAGAGTTATGTCTCATCTGTGACAACTCAACATGGTGACAGGGCTTTGTCTATCAACTGTGGGGTCATTCTCTCTGTGACTGACCAATGTTTTTTAAGGGCTTTTTAAAAAAATATATTTTACTTATTTTTAGAGAGAGGGGAAGGGAGGGAGAAAGAGAGGGACAGAAACATTGATGGGAGATCAGTGGCCTCTCATACACCCCCAAGTGGGGCCTTGGCTTGTGACCCAGGCATGTGCCCTGACTGGGGGTCAAACCAGCGACCTTTGGGTTTGCAGGCTGGCGCTCAATCCACTGAGCCACACTAGCCAGGGTCTGACAGCTTTTATTCTGCAACTTCCCACATATAAAACTAGCCAAGCTCACTTTCTACTTAGAGAGTTCCAAGACTTCATCTTTGTTTTATTTCTACAAGTCTGTTTGCAACACTTCATAACTATAGCAGATTCATTTCAAATGGCATCACAAAGTTGACTTTTTCCTCATGCATCATAACCATGACACACAAGCAGAGCTCAATGGTGCCATGGCATGTGAGAAGGGTTTGGTTCAGTTGCAAGGTGAGAACAAGGAGTGAGAGATGCAAATCCCAATGTGTGTGGCACCAACCCCAGGGAAGAGTGAGGAGGAGGCTGGCAGGATGTACAGGACAGGGATGTTCAGATTTTACTATAAATGCTTGAGTGTTGCTTGACTCTTTTATGCCAAGAACATATTCACATTCTTTATCTGTAATAAATAAAATTTTAAAAGTGAAATAAAAAATAAAAGAGCAAAGTCTATAAACAAACAAGGATTTCCTATACTGCTAGTAAAAGACTTCTGAGCTATTCTCTGAGCTTGGCTTCCCTGGGTCCCAGCTCTGTCCCCTCATTGGCTGTGACCATAGGTGAATCATTTATTCTCGAGAAGCCTCAGATTCCTGATGAGCAACATGGGCTAATCACAGACTGTCATAACTCATTTTAAGCATTTAGCACAATGCTGAGCACTTCAGAAGTTCTCAATGACCACTAGAGACCACTGCTACTAAGATCCTTCATCTATAAAGCACATCTACAAATCAATAAGAAAAAAAAGATAAACCACCCGATAGAAAAATTGCCAGGAGACAACTCATTTTAAACTTATTTTTAGAGTGGAAGGGAGGGAAAAAGAGAGGAAGAGAAACATTAATGTATGAGAGATGCATCAATTGGTTTTCTCTCACATCCCCCCAACTGGGGACCGATCCACAATCCAGGCATGTGCCCTGACTGGGAATCAAACTGGCAACCTTTCTGTTCACAGGCTGGCACTCAATCCACCGAATCACACCAGCCAGGGCGACAAGCTCACTTTAAAATACACTCATCTTTGCCCTGGCCTGTGTGTGGGTCAGTTGGTTGGAGTGTCATCCCGCAACCAAAAAGTTGTAGGTTCAATTATCAGCCAGGGCACATACCTAGGTTCTAGGCACAATCTCCAGTCTGGGTGTGTATGGGAGACAACCAATCGATGTTTATCTCTCATATTGATGTTTCTCTATTTCCCTTCCTCTCTCCCTTTCTCTCTTGCTAAAAAAAAGTAATGGAAAAAGTTCTCAGGTGGGGATAAAAAAATAAAATAAAATAATAAATTCATCCTTACTAGCAAAAAAAGTCAAAAGAAAACAACAATAAAATGACCTCTGTAAGGCAGGAGATGGTGAGGACTCTGATGACAGGTAGAAGTAAGCACCTTGCCTTAGTCAGAGATGGGATCACACCCAGGGCTGCCTCCTCCAACTTCTTTTATCACAACACTCCCTTGCTCCCAGGAGAGCCATTTTATTCTCTTTGGATCTCAATTTCCCCATCTGTAAAATGGGGATAATAATCTCAACCATGTATCTCTAACACAAAGGGAGAATAACTGAGATAGCACAAGGAAAGCACCATGCACAAAACTGAGTCCACAGCCTGTTATTGAGAACAATAAACACTAGAACCTTCTGCTGTTTTACAACAGTTTACCACTATTTGATGGATGACCTCAGGGAAAGGACTTAACCTCTGTGACCTATACCTTCTTTGTTTGGATCGCTGGTGACCGAGGGCAGGCTTGAGCCTCCATTTCCCTATCAGAAATTCAGGGACAACATTGCCTTCCCTACAGACCCAGTTTAAGTGCTAAGGGGACAGGCTGTAATGTTTTGGTAGTCAGTACTCAATAAGTGACAGCCTTACTATGATCACACTCTCTCTGAGCAAACTCAGTGGTCAGAAAGCCAGAGAGAGGCTCCTCTATGGTGCCGTCCACCCCTGAGAGACCCTCACACATGGACTCAGAAAGCCCTAGCTGTAAAGCAGACTCAGGCCTACCTGCCCACACTGGGCAGACCCTGACCTTTAGAGCCTGCATCTGCCACCTGGGAACCAGGGAAAAGGTGTCCCTGACAGACCACTACAAGGTGATGTATGTGGGACCACACATTAAGGTCAGCCCTGTCCACATAGGCCGCCCTCTCCTACCTGCAGAATGTCATGTGTGGGCTTCTGGGGTCCATCTTCAGAGACTTTGGGTGCCATCTTTATAATGTTGCTCAGGTCAACCCCTGCAGAAAAGTGGAGGAGTCAGGACACACAAGAGACAGCAATAATCCCTGCGGGCCTGCCAGGGTAACACCTCATGTCCCTTCTGCTGGTACCACCCACTCAGGACTTCTGGGATCTTCCCAGGTCCCCACTCCTCCCACCTCCCACCCAGGCCAAACTTAGCAGCCAGGTCCACATGGAGGTATGGAGGGGAGGGGGAGTATTCGCTCCTCAGCCCTGTCCAGCCAATGGGAGCAGAGCAGTACCAAGGCTACACTCCATCACTGCAGTGAGAGACACATTATGCCTGATGGGCTGAAAGGGGAGGGGATCCCAATGCCTTCTCTCTTGGGAATCCTATTACTTCTCACCCTGGCTGTATCCCTGCACTCACTGGCACTTCCAAAGGAAGCCCCCATTGTGCAGAACACTTCTGAGTGTCCCCCCAGCCTTTGTCAATATCCATATCCCACTCTGTGCCTGGGACACTAGGCTCTGATCTCTGAGGATAAACCCCCGGGCTCCCCTGCCCTCTGTCATCTGATTGGGTTTGGCCAGTGGGGAGAAGGACTCTTGATCTGGAGTGGAAGGGCAGGTGTTCATTTCCAACTCCCTGAGTCTGCCTTTGTCAGATGATCTTTGTTCCTTGCTGCGGCCTGTCCTGGGGTGGGAGAGGTCCCTACTGTGGCTTGCAGGGTCTCCTAACCCTGCCCACATCGCTACAAATAACCCATTTTTAACCACTCCCCTCCATGGCCTGGTTTGAACATGACACATATTACCACAGGTAGGTGAGAGACACTCACTTATGCCCTCCTGAGCTCAAGCCAGGGTATGGGTGGGGCAGGGAGACAGGTGGTCCTATTTCTTGGGACATGCTTAGGAAAAGCATCTTCAAAGAAATGACAAAATGAGACCCCCCTCTAAGGATCCAGCACTGCAGACGTCCGGGTAAGGTCTGGGCAAGTAGAGGGTGGGCTCCAGTGAGGTGGGAGCAGCTAGCCAGCCTGCTCAGGTCAGAGCATGAAAGGGTGCAGGGCCCAGGCCTGCCATGCCAGGTGAGGTAAGCCCCATCAGGAGAGCACTATCACATGTTAAGAGCAGTGGACTAGAGGAGACTATTGGGCAAAGAGCTGGACCAAGACATACCACCTTACCTTGTGACTCAAATTGCTCCACAGCCTCTTTCACTGCCTCCTCTGGCCCCATCTCAAACTCCTCAATGTTCTCACGAACAGCTGCATCAAAGGTCTCCTGGGTGATGCGCCTGGATGCCATCCTCATCCCTTCCTCATGGAGATGTAGGCACCTGACAGATGCTCCTGAGCTGGGAAGTTAATGTGAGAAGAAAGTTTCATTGAGAGCAAGAGGGTAGCTGGGAGCCTGGCCACCACTTAAGGAGCATCTACTGGGGCTGGAGCCATATGAACACCCTGGAAAAAATTTTTACAACCATGGATCACAGAATAGAATGATATCCCAATATCCCTAGAGCTTCTAAAAGTATAGAATAGAACAGTCAGTTTACTACATTTTATAAGAAAGGAGAAATGTTAATATAATGTACATCCTTATAATAAAAATAACAATAAAGGTAAAATAGTAGCTTAATAATATGTTAAAGGATTACAACATTATGTAAAATAATAAAGTAGTATTGTAATATATAATTAAATATAAAATATAATCATATGTAATGATTACAATATTACATATTACAATATATACTATTTAAACTATATATTACTTTATGATAGCTATGTCTATATGTAATCATATAATAAGGCAGTATTATGTTATACAGTAGTCCCTTGCTATATCGCAGTTCACTTATCGTGGCCTCACTGTATCGTGGGATTTTTAAAAATATTACATTTAATTATTTATCGCCAATTTTTCACTATATCGCAGGATTTTGTGGTACTGTATATGTATGTTGTTAAAGTTACATATGTTTAAGAGTATAGAATAAATTTAAGGTTCCTACTTCGCAGGGGGGTCTGAAACATAATATCCACGATAACTGAGGGAATACTATAATAGTATGCTGTCACACTAATAAAAATTTTTTTTCAATATTTTATTTATTTTTAGAGAGTGAGGGAGGAAGAAAGAGAGGGAGAGAAATATTGATTGGCTGCCTCTCACACATACCCTCAACTGGGAACCTGTCCCGCACACAACCCAGGCATGTGCCCTGAAAGGGGAATCAAACCAGCAACCTTTCAGTTTGCGGTATGACACCCAACCCACTGAGTCACGAGTACCAGTCAGGGCTTACTAATAAAAAAATTAAAATTAAAATTAATAAAATAAAAAGGCTAAATAAAAAACTAATAGAAATAGTTACTTTAAGGGGAGGTAGAAGAAAGGGTGCTGAGGACAGGATTAGAAGCTGCATTGTTCTCTCTGAACTTGTATTACAGGTTTGAATTTGGAACACATGTAAATGCTTGATGTGGTTAGGAAAAGAAATAAATCAATATAAACCAAAATAAAAAAGCAATCCTTAAAAAGCAGGAGTACACTTCTGGCCAAGATGGAGGCGTAGACAGACACACTGCATCTCCCTCCACAACTAAGAAGGAATACAACTACCTCAAAACTAGAAACAACCATAAGTTCCAGGAAATCGAGCTGCATGGAAGTCCAACAAAGATATAAAGAAGAAATACTCATCCAGACAGGTAGGAGGGGCGGAGCCAGGGCGGAGAGGACACACTGTGGTGGCGGTGGCAGTGGCAAACCGGTGGAAAGCGCAGTCACATGCTTTAAAAAGTGGGGAGGCATTTCCAGATCCTGACCAGATCCCGCAGCTCACGGTCCCAGCCAGGGAAAAATAAGCCTCATTGCTTCTGACTGTGCAAACCTGTGGGGGCTGGGGCGGAGGAAGAAACTGCTGGTCTCTCAGTAGAGTCCAATTGTTTAAAGGGCCCCCATGGTCCTAGAACCACCCACCCACTCTGGAAACAAACAGCGCTAGAGAGGCGCTGTTCCCATACAAAGTGAGAGAAGTGCTTGGAAAGGGGCGAGTGCTGAGCAAGCGACATTGTTCCCTCTCAGACCCCTCTCCAACATACAATGCCACAACGTGATGAAACAGGTCGCCCTGTACTGACGAGAAAACCTAAGGCTCCACCCCTTACAATGTAACAGGAGCAACAGCTCTACCTAAGACACAGAGGCAAACAAACATACGAGCCTGTCAAATGAGGAGACAGAGAAGCATGGCCCAAAAGAGGGAACAGATCAAGGTTTCAGTGGAAGAACTAAGCGACGAGGAGAGAGCCAACCTAACAAGGAGACAGCCAACCTAAGAGACGCAGAGTTCAAAACACTGTTGATAAAGATGACCACAGGTTTGACAGATATGCTCAAGTACGGCAAATGCATAAGGGAAGAAGTGAAGGCTATGCTAAATGAAACAAAGGGAAATCCAAACAAAACCACTGGTGAAGGAAAGGAAACTGGGGTTCAAATCAATGATTTGGAACATAAGGAGGAAAACAATAGTCGAATGAGGAAAGAAGAATTGAAAAAAATGAGGAGAGGTTTAGGAACCTCTGGGACAACTTTAAACATGCCAACATCCAAACCACAGGGGTGCCAGAAGGAGAAAAGGAAGAGCAAGAAATTGAAAACTTATGTGAGAAAATAATGAAGAAAAACTCCCCATATTTGGTGAAGGAAATAGACATACAAGTCCAGGAAGCACAGAGAGTCCCAAACAAGCTAGACCCAAAAAGGACCACACCAAGACACATCATCATTAAAATGCCAAAGGTGACATATAAAAAGATAATCTTAAAAGTAGCAAGAGAAAACCAGAGTGTTACCTACAAAGGGGTGCCTATAAGACTAACAGCTGATTTCTCAAAAAAAACTTTGTAGGCAAGAAGGGACTGGAAGAAGTGTTCAATGTGATGAAAAGCAAGGACTTACAACCAAGATTATTGTATTCAGCAAACCTATCATTTAGAATGGAAGGGCAGATAAAGTGCTTCCCAGACAAGGTAAAGCTAAAGGAATTCATCATCACCAAGCTATTATTACATGAAATGTTAAAGGGACTTACTTAAGAAAAAGATCAAAATTATGAATATTAAAATGACAGCAAACTCACAACTATCAACAACTGAATCTAAAAAATAAGAACAAAATCCAACTAAGCAAACCAGAATAGGAACAGAATCATAGGTATGGGGACCATTCGGAGGATTATCAGCTGGGAGGGGGAAGGGGGAGAAATGGGGAGATGGTGCAGGGATTACGAAACATAATTGGTAAATACAAAATAGATACAGGGAAGTTAAGAATAATATAGGAAAGGGTAAAGTCAAAGAATGTATATGCACGACCCATAAACATGAACTAAGGGGGGGGTGGGATTGCTGGAGGGAAGGGAGGTACTGGGCGAGGGAAGCAAAGGGGAAAAAAACCGAAACTACCGTAACAACATAATCAATAAATTATACTTAAAAAAAAAAAAAAGGCAGGAATAAAATGAAGCCCACAAATCTAAGAGTATATCTGGACTGATCAGACCACTTATGTGATTTTTCTTATGTGAGCATCTTTATCACCAGTGTTTTGAATTCTGTATCTGTTACGTTGTCTATCTCCTCATCTGTGAGGTTGACTATCTCCTCGTCGCTTAGTTCTCCCACTAGAACCTTGATCTATTCCCTCTTTTGGGCCATACTTCTCTGTCTCCTCATTCTAACAGGCTCCTGTGTTTGTTTGCCTCTGTGTCCCAGGTAGAGCTGTCACTCCTGTTACATTGTAAGGGGCAGAGCCTTAGGGATTCGTCAGTACAGGGCGACTTGTTTCACCACGTTGAGGCACCATATGTGAGGGAGGGGTCCAAGAGGGAACAATGCCGTCTGTCCAGCACTCACTCTTTTTCCAGACACCTCTCCCACTTCTGCACCAGACTGGTGTCCCTCTAGCTGTTGTCCTGGCCATCGTTCCCAGAGTGGGTAAGTCTGCGGACATTCTAGGACCGCGGGTGCCCTTTAAACAAGTGGACTCTACTGAGACCAGCAGTTTCTGCTTCCACCCCAACCCCCACTGGTCTGCACAGTCAGAAGCAATGAGGCTTGATTTTCCCGGTGCTGAGACAGTGAGCTGCACGGTCTGGTAAGGAGCTGGGAACGCACCCCAGTGTCCCCCCCCGACTTTAAAACATGTAACTGTGCTTTCTGCCAGCCTGCTACTGCTGCCGCCGCCGCCGCTGCCATCATACCACATCCTCTCCGCCCTGGTTCTGCCCCTCCTACCTGTCTGGATGAGTATTTCTTCTTTATATCTTTGTTTGCTGGACTTCCATGCAGTTTGATTTTCTGGAACTTCTAGTTGTCTCTAGTTTTGAGGTAGTTGTATTCCTTCTTAGTTGTGGAGGGAGATGCAGCATGTCTGTCTATGCCTCCATCTTGGCTGGAAGTCGATTGTTGTTATATCCAGTTATGTGATTTTCAAATGCAGCAATAATGACTGTACATTCTTACTCAGATATACACTAAGGATAGTATAAAATACAAAAGAAAATCTTCAACAGTTTTCAGTAATCATGTTATTGAAATTATTACTATTATCCTGAAACTATTAGAGATATAGCGAATAAGTAATAATGCTTATGTCATTACGTACCAGCATAACAGAAAAAGGATGCTAACATAAGAAAATCAAAGTAAAAACTCAGATTTCCTAAATTTGAACTGGAAGTATCAATACAAACTTATGACATATATTCTCTTAAGCAAACAACCCCACCCCCCATTTTTATAGTTGTATCAATTGAAAATGCCTAGAGGAAATGACACGTTGGCAGCAATGAGAACTTCAAACACCAACTGTGGTCTCTAACTACCATAATCAAGACTCCTTGGAGAAATGGCTGATTCCAGGTCTTGCAGAAAATAGGCCAGATGAGCCAGGAGCATTCTGTGAGAGCAAAACGTAAGGAAGCTTCTAAAGACGTTAAAGCCATGTCAAAGGATTATGGGCACCGCCAGCTAAAGATGAGACATTTGAGCATTAAAAAAAAAAAAAATCCAATAGATATCAAAATCAAAATCTGTGCATTCATAATAGTATTAAAACAAACCCAGCTCATTCTTCTGAAAACTGACAAATAAAGTATTCAGTGTTTGCCCTGGCAAGTGTGGCTCAGTTGGTCGGAACATCGTCCCGTATCCAAAGGTTGTAGTTTCTATTCCCTGTCAGGGCATATACCTAGGTTGCAGGTTTCATCCCCAGTTCAGGCATGTACAATCCCTGGTCCAAGCACATATGGGAGGTAACCAGTCGATCCTTCTCTCTTGCATCAATGTTTTTCTCTCTCTCTCCCTTCCCCTCTATCCAAAAGCAATGAAAAAATGTCCTTGGGTGAGAATTAAAAAAAAAATAAAAAAATTCTGCTTCCCTCACACAAGTGGGTGGATATCAGGTTATAAAGAAAGGATAAGGGTAAGTTCTGCCTTATAGATGAATTTCAGCTAATCAAACAAACAGGATAGATCTAGACAATGATCCCTGCAGGCTGCAAAACCATGAGGTGTAAAACAGAGGGGAACCTGACATCAGGCGGGCAGTATATGTGTCCACTGCATGATTTCATGTCATCAAAAAAAAAAAAAAAAAAAACTCAACACCACTGCCTCCTGCCCAGATGAAAAGCACCTGTGAAGTCATCTTGCCAAAACCTCAGACCTGAATCTGACCATGTATCCAGTGGAATTTTGTGCAACAGTGTTATATATCTGTGTATTCCACGTGAGGCTAAGCAGTTGAACTGCAGGAAGTACAACTGAGGAATCTAACAGGTACTATTACTTAATTGTAATTAATTTTAATGTAAATAGCTACAAGTGATGCAGGGCTACCATATTAAACAGCACAGCTCTAGTACTAACAGTCCCTGATCAAATTCCTTGATTATATTAAAATGGTCTTCTAAAACAATTTGGTTTTTTTTCCTGGTCCAGGGTCCAATCTAGAATCACACAACACAGAATGTGTGTTAGGGAGGACAACAGCACAGGAGTACTAGGACAGCAGTGCTGGACTGTGGCAAAAATCCAATTGCAAATTTGGACCCTTTGGGAAACGGGCCACTCTAGCACATGCTCCTCTTTGTGGAGGTGGCACAGGATGTGACTATTACATCTGTGTTTGTGCACACACTCCAAGGGAGAGGAGAACAGGCTCTGGGGGCTGGCAGATGGCAGCACACAAATTCCAAGCCCTCCACTTAACCTCACTGTTCTTCAACTCCCTCATGGTTGACATGGGGATAAACACAGTGGAAATTCAACCAGTTAATTCCTAAAAAGCACTTAGGACAGAATTTGGCATAGATTAGTGGCTTAATAAACGTTACTTCTTACTCCCCTTTGTTTGTTGCTGAGAAGTAAAATGTCCAATTTATTTGTGGAGGTAGGGAGTATAAGGGCATCAACAGCCTACCTGGCAGACAGTCCCCCACTCCTTTCTGTCCCAGAACAGGGAGTCTGTTCAGGGGTTGCTAAGGATTTTCAAAGTCAAAGGTGAAGGAAAACAATAAGGATTTTCTGTTTTGAGATAGGTTCTCAGCAGGGAGTCCAGGCTAGTGATGGTGGGGTGTTCCATGGCCAGCTCCAAGGGACAGAAATTTCTAAGCAGGTGCCACTCCTGGCTCTGCCACCCAACATTGCTTCAACCACATTGGCCATGCTTCAGATCCAAGTGAGCCAATGGTGAGTGCTCACTGTCACAGAGGCACTGTCTCAAAAGGAAATGCATACTTTACAGATGAGGAATCTGAAGATTAGAGAAGGACGAACCCACCAGAGGTCATTCAGGCAGTAAAAGGTCTAGCCATCATGCTATCTCCTGCCTCATTAACACTTTTCCTCCACCTAGGTCTTCTGAGGAACTTCTAATACAGGATAGGGGCATGAACAAAGAAAATTCCTGCAAAGAGTGATTAATATCTACTTACCCATACCTTATCATTTACCCATACCATAAAAGAAAAACAGACCACAAAATATACCTTGTAAAGGTTAAAGTTAATCCCAATGTTTTTTTCCCACTCTCTATTTCCCCATACCAGGAATTTTCCATAGAAACTACACACAAACATAAGCTCAACCTCTAGAGGCAGTCTCTCCTTCTCTTGAGAGGGAAGTCCACCACTGGATGTAGAGTGGCTTTTCTTGCTTATGCTCTCTGCTCAATAAACTTGCTTCCCTTTAACCCCTTGCCTGGCTCACATTCTGAATTCTTTCCTGTGAGAAGCCAAGAACCCTCTTGGTTCTCATCTTGCTGGGGAGAGATGAATTCGGGTGAGACAATCCATATAGTGGAAATCAGATAGCAAGTTTAATTTTGAAATACACTTGAGCATGAAGCTGCAAGCGGGCACCCAGCTACTCTGAGTGCACCGCCTATAGTGGTTTTATGCTTGTAGCCGGATTCCAGGCTCCCCCTCCTCATCCCTTCTCCAGACTTTGGAATTAACAGTTTCAAAGGCTTCCTTTCCCAGATAGAAAAAATATACACAGAATTTCAAAGGCTCCCCTCCTGTGATATCATGGTCTCTTGTAACCTTCAGAACACCTGGCAACCTTATCTGACCAAGCTCAAGACTGCTGAATTAAAGGATGAGACATGTCTCCCTTCCCCTTCCTGGCTTGGTTTGCTATCTATTCTGCCTAACATCTCCACCACCCCTTCCAGGCCACCTACCCTTGGGAGCCTTCCCTAGCCACTCAGATAGCCTATGCACTCTACCTTGCTCTGTATCTCCTCCACCCCACCCCAAGAACCTCCCTTTGCCCAGCCCTGAGCTCCCTGAGCTCCCTGAGCTGGGGAGATGAGTGTCTGGCTCTTGAGCCACCCCTTAAGTCCTTCGGGATCTCCTAGGTCCAGCACCGGGCTGAGTGAGAAACAAAGGTATTGGATCCAGTGCAAATAAGATGGTGCTTGAGGATGGTCATCTGGGAGCCACCAGGGGAAGAGCCCAGGCCAGGAGCTGGGGAAATTACCAGCCTCCACAATGGGTTCAAAGTGTTGGGAGGAAGGAAGGGAATTAGCAAGGCCCCCAAATTGACGGCCGAGGTTCTGTTCATTAAGAAAAAGGTGCATGGAAACATCACGGACTTTGAATGACTCATCTTTCTCCAGCTGCGACACCCACTCTGGTTCAGGAACCATCCTCCCCAATAGGTGGCCTCGCCAGTTTCAGCCCTGCCACATCCTGAGCATCTATTCTCCACAAAGACCACCTTACTCACCTGCTCAAAATCCTGCAGTGGTGTCCCAACCCTCTCAGAACGAAACCCAGTCTCCTAACCAGCTCTTTTCCTACCTAGACCTCCTCACCTGTGCTTCCCTATCTCTTTCTCATCCTTCCCAGCTGGCCAAGGGAGTTTTCATAATCACTCTGGTTAAAGCACCTCCCATCTCCTTTCACATCTTTCTTTTACTACTTGAATATTACCTCTATCTAGAGCGACATGGTTCATTTACTTATTTGCTTGTACTGTCTAATCTCCCCGATAAAATTTAATCTCCGTGAGAACTGGGCCAGTCCATTTTAACTTCCATCTTCTCCTTACTCTCTAGGACGAAGCCAGGCACGCAGCAAGACACTCGGCAGACAGGTAGTGAATGAAAAAAAAAGCGGTGGCTAGGGAAGTGGGGGCGTTTTTTCTCAGACGGCTTTTGTAAGTCTTTCATTCCCCCAAACCTTAAGTCCTCGAGGTCTCCCCACAGTTACCAGCCCGATCCTGCGGCGCCCACTTCCCGACCTGCGCACGAGGGGTCTTGGGGGCTGCAGCTTCTCAGCCGGTCTTCGCGACCACGTGAGAAAAAGGTGAGGTTTGCGTCTGTCACCCGCTGCGCTGCCTCTGGCCCCTTCCGGCTGCCGTACGCGCGCAGGCGCATCGGCGCCGCCTCGCTCTGGTGTCCCTCAGCCGGATGAACAGCTCCCTGAGTGACCAAGAGTGCTCGTGAGCGCAGGTAAAACAAAAAAACCCAACAGGTGCGCGACGGCGGCGTCTCTGCCGCCTTTTGGGGGCTGCTATCTGTTATCACCTCTCACGACAGGGAAACTTTTCGCCTCAGGATCCTCCGCCTGAAGAAGTGGGCAGCGCGCCTCTGCGAGAGGGCGCGGTAGCTGCCGCTTGCGCTTGCGCACCAGGCCACGGCGTCGGCCTGCGCCTGCGTGGCGCAGCGATGCGGAGACCGTTGGCTCATTTGCATGTCTCCGCCTCGCGCAGCGCGGCGAAGGAGGTGGCTGAGGGGTCTGAGGCGTCGGCGGGGGTGGCTCCGCACGCGGTGGGCTCGGGGTGAGGCCCGGACCCGGGCACCGTCGGTGGGTGGCCCCGGGGGTGAGGGGCTAGGACTAGGCCCCTTGTGGGCCTCGGGTTCCCGCGATTGCGCCGCGGGCTTGGCCCTTGGGGCTGCACGGCTGCCGTATCCCGACGGGTTGGCCTAGGGAAACGGCCTGCGGCCTCCCAGGCCTGATGCACCCTTTTCTTCGTCCTCGGAGGCCGGGAGGAGGCGGACAGCACCCTGAGGGGCTCATTCGTTCCCTCGATCATTCATTCCACCCGAGCCCGGAGCTGCCTTTCTCATGAGGCATCAGGGAGGCCGGCTGCTGTATCCGGCCCTTTGCCATTTTGAATGGGTTCAATCCCTACAGCAGCCCCCACCATTGCTGCCCATTCCACAGATGGCAAAACGGAGGCACAGAAAGGTTAGGTCTCTTGATTTGGTACCCCGACGCCAGACCCTAAGATCCCTTTGCCAGTAGGGAACAAGGGGCGCCCTAGGAAAAGGGCTGAAGGATGGAAAAGGAGGTGATGGTTATAAGGAAGACTGTAAGGCTTCACGTTGTAGGTTTCACATTGGAAGAAATATCTCCGTGGTTAAGGAGGGGCCGCCACAGGATTCCTCAGTTTTGCTTCTTTCTCAGTCTTTTTCTATTTAGTTTTCAGACTTTGTACCCCCATTCCAGTCCTCTTCTGTTTAATGTCATTCATAACAGGACCCACTTTTTCACAGAGTTGTTTCAAGTAAACGAATTAATGGGAATCCCTTCCCTACAACTCTGTCGCTAGTTCATTGTCACTAGTCAGGGATTCCTCCAAGAGGCTTCTCTTAGAGGGAAAGGTGGTTCTTAGAGCCTCTTAGTGGTGTTTGAGAAATAGGAACAATCACATCTTTCCTAACCACCAAGTGAGAGGTTTGTGCTCCCATTCCCCTATACTTTTATGTTAAGTTATGTGTGTTGCTTCTTGCAGTCCTCTAGCAACTGCAAGATAAGAGGACTTCTTTCATAGAGCTTTTAAAGGATTCTGAAGAAATGGACTCAGAAAAGCAAACTGACCTGTCCAAGATCACCATGCTTGTCATATTCCTTCTTGGCCAACACACACCTGTGAGCTTTGTGGGCGCAAAGGCCCCTTAAAATAATCTGACTTCTCTGAAGTACCATGCTGGATTATGGATTACTGCACATTACTTTGAGGATTAGATAAAATAGAGAACTGGCTCTCTGAGCATTGGTCGTCATTCTTTTCTCTTTTAAATAAGTTATTTGTTTGTTTATTTTATTTATTTGTAGAGAGAGGGGAAAGGAGAAAGAGAGGGAGAGAAACATCACTGAGTGGTTGCCTCTCTCTCGCGCCCCCAACTGGGGACCTGACGTGCAACCTAGTCATGTGCCCTGACTGGGAATCGAACCAGCGACACTTGGCTCGCAGGCCGACGCTCAATCCACTGAGCCACAGCAGCCAGGGTCTGGTCGTCATTCTTATTGTCTTTTTTTTTTTCTTCTTTGACTACAGATCAAAGAAACATGGCAGCAAGGCGAATTGCACAGGAGGCTTTTGATGCCGTATTACAAGAAAAAGCTAACCGATATCACATGGAACCCAGTGGTGAAGCTGTAGGTGAAGCTCTGCAATTTAAAGCTCAAGGTAAATTAACGTGCTTGATTGGGTGAGGGGTGGGTAATGGGGCATTTAGGGTCAGAGGAGGAGGATTTTAGTCCCTTGGGCAAACTATGTAACTCCTCTGATCACACATACCTTATTTGTTAAGAGAAGATGAAGTTTTCTGTGGGTCTGCATGTTAAATCACTATGTAGAAGGTATTGTCATTATCTGGAGCCTCTCCTACTTAAAGAAGGTGGTTTATTTTAATATTGTTATTTTATTACAGTTATCATAATTTTTCTCCCACCACCCTCTGCCCAGCCACCACCCCAACAGTCAATCCCCACACCCTTGTCCATGGATCCTTCATACATGTTCTTTGGTCCCTTCCCTCTTAAAGAAAGGTTCTTGAATCAGTCTCCTGGCTCCATCTTTACCACCACTGCTCAGGTTTGAACTCTTATCAGTGCTGGCCTGGATTATGTCAATAATATCCTCCTGAATGGTGTCTCAGCTTCTTGCTTCATTCCCCTCGAATCTGCCCTGACTACAGATCTATTGGGTTGGCCAAAAAGTCTGTATGGTTTTTTCTGTAAAATAAAAGACACATATTTTCATTTTCATCAATAACTTTATTGATTTGGATATTTTGAGTATGTCGGCTATCTTCTGCGTGTTATAAGGTTGATTGTTCTCAGTTAATGTCTCGATTTGATTGCTATCAACTTTAATTGGTCTACCCTACAATGGAGCATCGTCCAGCAAGAAATCTCCAGCATGAAACTTTGCAAACCGCTTTTGACACATTTTATCAGTCATAGCACCTTCTCCATATACTGCACAAATCTTCTTCTGCATTTCAGTTGCATTTTTACTTTTCTTGAAATAATAAAGCATAGTCTGCCGAAAATGTTGCATATTTTCTTCCATCTTCAATATTAAAATGGCTATACAAAAATTCACCAATTTTGATAAGTTTGTTTTTTTAATGCATGCTGATACAACAGCTTTCACAATACAATCTTAACAAAATTGTTTCAAATGAAGTTATAAAGACAACTAAGTGCTACTAGAGCCATCTTACAGGAAAAACCAAACAGCCATGACTGCTGTGGCTCACTGCATTGAGCACTAGCCTGTGAACAAAAGGTCGCTGGTTCAGTTCCCAGTCAGGGCACGTGCCTGGGTAGTGGACCAGGTCTCCAGTTGGGGGTGTGGAAGAGGCAACTGATCAGTATTTCTCTCACTCATCAATGCTTTGCTCCGTCTTTCTCCTTCCTTTCCCCTCTCTCTAAAAATAAATAAACAAAATTTTTAAAAAACAAACAAACTTTTTGGCCAGTCCAATATTAATGCCAGACATGCTGAGCCAAGGCCCTGCTTTGACTCTTAGAACTCCCTACGTCAGGATTACATCCTCAGATAAGTGTAGGAGCAACAAGTGATGTGTGCAAGATTGGAGGGTGGTTTGAAAGGCTATGAGGCTGCTGAGAGTACACCCTGCCTGAAAACATTTCCCTTTGGTAAGTTTTGAAACACCGTGCCAACAGAATAAAAAATGGTGCCCACACAAATTATAGGACAACATGGCGGTCCCTCGTTACCACACACGAGGCTCCCAACATTTACTCCTTGCCTTGGGCTTCATATTTCATTGATATTGTGCCACCTGTCTGTGTTGAATACCTCCTCATTCCAGCTCTTCCTGGTTGATTCCCTTGGGCACTAAGACCCAGCTCACAGGTGACTTCCCCAGGAAGCCTTAGCAGGTCTTAATGTTGATTTGGTTGCCCTTCCCCACCCCAGGGAACTATACTGTGCACTCACTCCTCTGCTGTGGACTGGCCTCCTTCAGGTGTTGTCCCTGGGCCTGTGCTGTTTGCTGTTGCACCAGCTCCTGAGCCAGTCTTGGCATGGAAGAGGGTTTCTCAGCATTGGATAAGTGGATTCTAAGTGCTTGCAATAGGGATAACTGTTGTTACATGCTTTGGACCTGGAGAAACCAATTGATGAGTTTTCAAAAATTATGAGTAGTACACAGAAACATACCTGTTATAAAAGATTGGAAGAGTTAAGAAATAGTTAAAAGTAAAATGTAAGTCTTCTTAGCTGCCTCCTTAACCCTCACAGTTCAATTCTTTTGGCAATGTGTAATCCTGAATACTTCCATGTTTATATATACATACACACAAAGACATGTCTGTATGTATATATATGTACATGTTTATGTGTATATGGAAACAAAATCTTGGTATCTTTATCTAGAGACTCAAACACCAATATATATCTTGTTACTTCAAGGAAGTTTGGGGATAAGTGAACTAGAAGCCAAGCAGGATGCTAGATGTTTCTGGAACCATCTCTTTGTCACAGAGCTGCATGATTCATAGGTTAAACTTTTTCTGTGTCTGCCCTTTTCTGATGCCTTAGCATCGAAAAATTCTGTTATGCAGAAACCAGCCACCACTCTATCTCTAACGCTACCTCTCTCACCATGCCATCAGTAGCCATCAATACCTAGAATATTCCAGTGGACTGTTGGAACATTACATTTACTCTTGCCTCTTTTGATCTATTCCCTTCAAAATAGCCAGGGAAGTCATCCCTTTGCTATCAGTCCTTCTGTGGCTTGCCATCTTACTCAGAATACTCCAGCATCTCTTTGAGAGCCTGACTTGATATAATAGATTCATCCATGTCTTTCTAAACTTGCTGCACATTAGAATTCTCTGGAGACCTTTTAAATTAGAATTCTCTGGGGACTTTTTAAAAACCCTGATGCCCAGGTCATATCCCATGCTAATTAATTAAATTAGTATGCTTGGGAGTCCTCAAGGGACTCCCAATATGCAGCAGCGTTTTGGAGCTGCATTCTTACCACTTTTCCCTTCGTTCCCTCTGGCACATATTTCCCTTGCTGGTCCCACCTCAGGGATTTGTCCCCACACTCCCTCCTCCTCGAAGGTTTCCCCCATAACTGCACAGTGTGGTCTCATGCCAGGCCTCCACTGTTTAGTATACGTATTGTCACAGCTGCCCTCCTTGACCAGCATATCTAAAAATGGCTTTCCCTCTCAGGTTCCCACCTGTTTGATATTTCTTACTGGCACTTCCTTTCACCTGATGAATTTTTGTTTATTGATTGTTGGCTTCCTCAAGTGACAAGTCCAGGAGGGCAGGGACTTTGCTGTCTGCTTTCCTTGCTGTAACTTCAGTCCCTAGAGCAGTGCCCACACACAGCAGGGGCTCAGTAAGTACTTATGAACAGATAAATTTGGGTTTATATAAAGATTTGGCTTCCTTTGGCCTCGCTCCATTACTACCTCATGGCAAATTTTGCTTCCTTTTCACTTGACTTTTTGACTAGGTAATAGATTCTGATTCAGAAGTTAGAAAAGCAGTCTGTGCAAAGTCTCCCTGAGGCTCAGAGTTACTTATGTTCATACCTTTTTACAGAGTTTCTTTGTACACGAATAAACAAATGCAAATATAGGGTCCTGTTTTCCTTGTTTCTACACAGAGGAGAACAAAAGAACACTATTTAGTTCCCGTTGCTGCCTCTCTTGATGGCTTGTTTAGCTTCTGCATTCTCTCATGTCTGCTTTAGTCTCTGTTTTTTCAGGGGATTGGTTGGCCCAGTGGACCTTTCCAAGGGAGTGTATCAGCCAGCTTTGGGTCAGATGCTTGGCTGTTGTGGGTGCAGCGTAAAACGTGGCTCCTGCTTCAGTGGCACTATGTGGTGAGAGTTCCTACTGGGAGGCAAAGGGCAGGCAACCTCCAGAAAAACTGTGTGCTTTGTGATAGAGGTAGAAGTACACAAGTATTCCACTCACAGTAAAGAAATCCAGGTTATTTGAGGATCATACACCCTTCTCTGAACTTAAAAGAGGGCTCGTACACTAGATGCCTGCTGAGCCAGAGCAGGAGATCTGAGTGTGTAAGGGGCACTGCTACCCAGCCTTGGTGCACTATCCTCAGGGTAGATGCAGGCCCACTGCTTGTAGTATATATATATATATATATATATATATATATATATATATATATATAATCAGGTGTTTAAGGGAAACCACACACATTTTAAATGTTGGCAACAAATAGGAATTTGTAAAATGCACTCAAGCGGATAAAGCACTCCAGCTGGCTGGTAGTCTGTGGACTGTCCATTTGCACCCTCGGGTCTAAAGTGCCTTTGTGTTTCCTTTTGGGTTATTTATTTCAGATCTTATAAGGACACTCCCAAGAGTCAGAGCAGATATGTATGATGACATTCACAGTGACAGCAGATACACTCTGGGAGGATCCGTAGCTCAGTCTCGAGATGCTGGGAGAGAAGGCCTGAGAAGTGATGTGTTTCCAGGACCTTCCTTCATATCAAGCAACCCTTCTGTAAGCGAAGACTACTATCGCAAAGATCTGGAATTTTCCCACCCTGACTCCCGAGAGCAGGTCTTTGGCCACCGGAAATTGGGATATTTCCGTTCTCCAGACTGGAAATTTACACTCCGTGGCTCTTGGGAACAAGACTTTGGCCACCCAGTTTCTCAAGAATCATCTTGGTCACAGGAGTATAATTTTGGTCCTTCTGCACTACTGGGGGACTTTGGGTCCTCCCGGCTGATTGAAAAAGAGTGTTTGGAGAAAGAGAGTCGGGATTACAACGTGAACCATCCAGGGGAGGTAGACACTGTGCTCAGGGGCAGCAGCCAAGTCCAGGGCAGAGGCCGAGGTCTAAACATCATTGATCAGGAGGGTGCCCTCCTAGGAAAGGGGGAGTCTCAGGGCCTGCTCACATCTAAAGGGGGGGTTGGAAAACTTGTCACACTGAGAAGTGTGAGTACAAAAAAAATGCCCACTGTAAATCGTATCACTTCCAAAACTCAGGGCACTAACCAAATCCAGAAAACCACCCCAAGTTCTGATGTGACCATAGGGACAAACCTGGGAACGGAAGATATTCAATTTCCCACTCAGAAGATCCCTCTGGGACTCAGTATGAAGGACATTAGGCTCCCAAGAAGAAAGATGAGCTTTGACCTCATAGATAAGTCCGATGTTTTTTCAAGATTTGGGGTAGAAATAATCAAGTGGGCAGGATTCCACACCATAAAAGATGATGTTAAATTTTCCCAGCTTTTCCAGACTCTCTTTGAACTTGAAACTGAAACCTGTGCTAAAATGCTTGCCTCATTTAAATGCTCCTTAAAACCAGAGCACAGAGATTTTTGCTTTTTTACTATCAAATTTTTAAAGCACTCTGCTTTGAAAACACCCAGAGTTGATAATGAGTTTTTAAACATGCTTTTAGATAAAGGTGCTGTGAAGACCAAAAATTGCTTTTTTGAAATCATAAAACCCTTTGACAAGTACATAATGAGGCTTCAAGACCGGCTTCTGAAGAGTGTCACGCCCCTGCTCATGGCCTGCAATGCCTATGAGCTGAGTATCAAAATGAAGACCCTTAGTAACCCCCTGGACTTGGCTGTTGCCCTGGAGACCACCAATTCTCTCTGCCGGAAGTCTTTGGCCCTTTTGGGACAGACATTCTCCTTGGCCTCTTCTTTCCGGCAAGAGAAAATCTTAGAAGCCATCGGCCTCCAAGATATAGCTCCCTCTCCTGCTGCATTTCCAAACTTTGAGGACTCCACTCTGTTTGGGAGAGAATACATAGATCACCTGAAGGCCTGGCTGGTCAGCAGTGGGTGTCCACTCCAGGTCAAGAAAGCTGAAACTGAGCCAACACGAGATGAGAAAACAGTTTCTCCTACGAAACCTGAAATTCAGGCCAAGGCTCTGAGTGGTCTGAGTGATGGTAAGGAAAGCAGCAAAAGTTTCTATTTGTTGTAATTTTTTTTCATGTTTTTTTGGTTATAGCTCTTATTCTCTTTGAGGTTTTCATAGGAAATTCTTTAGCCAACTGGAGACAAATCAGAGTTTTAGCAGAAAACTTTCATTGGCCAGTATATCTACCTGCCATTCATTCCATAATCATGTATGAGGAATCTTCCATTTGCCACAGAAGGTCTTAGACACTCCTTTGGAAATCTGATGAAAAGCTGAAACCTTTCCCATGAAAAATGCACATATATTTTTCATAATTTTGCCTGCACATTTTAGGGTGGGGCGGTTATCGTCCTGTAGCCAAGGTTCAGAAACCCTGTTCCAACAGGGCCCAACCTCTAGTATTCCTAGAAGGAAAAGTAAATGCTGGACACTGTGTCTGAGGAGACTCCAGGCTCCTGAGAGAAAGAAATAACAAAAACTAGCCCCTCCTGTGCTGGGATTAAGAGGGAAATAGGAGAGGTTCCAGCCTAGCCCAGCCAAGGGAGTTGGGGAGGCCAAAGGGGGCCTGTATTTGAGCTATATTGAAGGATGGACAGAGATCAGCCAGGTCGGTCCAGGTAACCTGCTAAATGTTGACAGATCACTGAGATAGACCTGGTACCGTGCAGTTAACAGTTGGCTTACAGGGCAGGGGGCAGGCTGATAAGGAGATAATAAACATGACTGGCTGATTGGTGTACCTTGTCCCTCCACCTTAGCTCCCAGGATGGTTGCTCTCAGCCCAAATATCCCAGGGCTTATGCACATAGGTAGTGCCCATATCCTCTTTCCTCCTAACATGGTTTTCCACTTCCATTGCCTCAACCCAGTGGGGAAGTCTCCTTTGTCCCTGAATCTCTTCACTCCTCTAACACCCTTGTGGAGCCTGAATGCGCAAGCACTGGTAGCCACATCACAGATGGTTGGCTACACCTACTCCCAGAGAGGGAGCCTTCCCAAAGCAGGCTCAGGGCCTAAGTGGTCCCTTCCTTTGCATTACCCCCCAAAGTGGTGGAGCAGAAAGTCGGTGTAACAATGATACTGGAAGAAAAATTCACCCATAACCTGAAATTGCCCGCCACTGTCCCCTTGTGGTGCTGCTAGGCAGCAATGCTGTGCTGCTGTACTGAAAACACTACCATGTACTCTTCAACGGGATTGTCACAGTCCCTTGTGTTTCTACAGCACTCATTGCATCATGATATAGACCTAACATAAATTTTCTCACCTTTCCCTTGATGTTGAACTCACGCTGCCTTTTACTACATGCTTCTGAGCTTGTGCAGAGCTAGGTTCCCTTGTCATTGTTAACTACAAACCTCAGCTATCTGGACAGCAGGTGGACAGCACCAGCACTGCTTCACCATTGTTTTCTTTTTTTTTTTCTTTTCTCTTTTTAAAATGTTTATTTGTTTGATTTTAAAGAGAGAGAAAAACATTGATTTCTTGTTCCACTTATTGATGCATTCATTGGTTGCTTCTTGTATGTGCCCTGACTTGGGTTCAAACCTGTAACCTTAGTGTACTGGGACAGTGCTTTAACCAACTGAGCTACCTGGCCAGCTCCACCATTGTTTTCATTACAGTATATTAGGAATACTGGGATGACATCTGTCGTTGAATTTGTTGATTTATTACTATTATTTTTAATTTTTATTTTAAAATCCTTTAAAAGGATATAGTCTCAGGAGAAGTATTGCTGGGACCTGCTTTCTGTCCCTTGCTATGGTCATCTTCTCCAGAGATGGTTGCAGTGACCAACAAATTGTTTTTGTTTCAGAAAGCTGCTGATTCTAGACCTCCTATTTTATTTTTCTGTAGAATTGGCAGTTCTGTAAATGAGAGCAATTTCAAAAGGAAGATACTTGCAATAACATGAGAATTGAAAGGTTGACTTATCCTGTATAGAGTTCTCACTGATATTTAAAATAAGCTCAGAGTGCTCTGCCTGCTGTGGCTCAGTGGATTGAGTGCTGACCTGGAAACCCAAGGGTTGCTGGTTTGATTCCCAGCCAGGGCACATGCCTGGGTTGCAGGCCAGTCTTTAAAATAAATAAATAAAATATCTTCTTAAAAAATGAGCTCAAAGCTACAACTCACACATAGGTAAGAACAGGGCAGTATAGTTACTCCACAGAACAAACTGGAAAACCTCTTCATTTCAGGGGTGGTTTTTATTAAATGAGTGAACAAATAGACCATTCTGTGCTAGTAAAACTAGCAAATATCAGAAAACTAAACGATTTTATTATTTCAGGACAGACATGTTCTGTGTTGCTGGTGGCATTGTAAACTACAGCCATATTGGAGGAAAGTCACACTTTAAAAAAACGTTTTCATATACATTGAGCAGATATGTGAATACCTACCTTGGAACTATTGACTTTTTTAATTGGGAAATTTTTATTTGTAAATTTATATATGTATGTTTTCTGATTATAGAACACATGTATGTTCATATTTTGTAGATAAAGCACAAAAAAATAAAATCCTGGTAAATATACCACCCATAGATAACATGTTAACTTTCTGATATATGTCCTTCTTTTTTCCCAGTGTTTCCATATTTATGTATCTTTTTTCCCCTCCTTCCTATTGGGAATCACAACCTAGATAAATGTTTTACATATTTTATACCTAAATACATTTTATATCGTATTTTCCCTTTAATATTGTGAACATTCAAGTTAAGCGATACACAAAAAGTTGTAACAAGATGCTGCATACCATTTCCTTGTATAGAACATATATATACATTGCTCTGTATTGTCACTGTAAACCATGACTGTTTCTGTCATTGTGGTTATGCTGTTATAGCTTTTGTGAAGATATTTTATATATTGATTTCTAGAACAACATTCCACTTTCCTCTTTTCAATGCTGGTCTCATGAAGGAGGATTTCAGTTGCTGGTGCTTGCTTAGGCTCCATCCTAGGCCTGTGACTCTGTCCTGGTTTTCCCAGGCCCGATGTGGTGCAGTATGTTTCTCAGAAAAGCCCTTTTATATGTTTTAGCTGTCCCCCAGCGAGCAGATCATAAGGTGGTGGACACCATTGACCAGCTTGTCACTCGGGTCATTGGAGGCAGCCTGTCTCCTAAAGAGAGAGCTCTTCTCAAGGAGGACCCTGCTTACTGGTAGGTCTTTAAATATCAGCCCTCTGAATCCCTCCCATAGAGCACACAGCACCATTTATGTCGCTCTGATGGTGTCCAGAGCAGAGAGTGAGGGATTTATTTTGAGCAGTGGTGTTGACCTGTGGGAAGAGCGTGAGGGTGGGTTGGGTTCACCTGAGTTCAAGTACCAGCCCTGCTGCAGACCTGCCCTGTGGCCTTCTCTTGTTCGGTCTTAGAAGTCCGTGTCCTTGCTGTGCTGGTTTAAGGATGAGCTTAGATATGCATGCAAAGAGTGTGTGTAAGATGAGGGATATGTCACAGCAGCTGTCTGTGATTTATTGCCAGTATTTGTTAAGCTGTCTTCCTTTTGCCTTATTGGCCCTTCACATGAATAGAACTTTTTTAAAATTAAAGTTTTCATCATAAATACAGTACTTCCTTTTTAGAGTAAGTGATACAGTTGAAAGGTCATCAGGCACCCACCATTTTGAAGGTTGTCACCTTCTGAAATGGAATCCAGAAGCAAGATCTGTCATGTGCTGGTAGCAGAATGCTTCCATGGCTCCAGGGTAACTGGTTTGTGTAGCTAAGTGTCCAGGACCTATGAGGTCCTTTGTGGCTTCTGATGATAGAAATGGAGGAGGATTCCACCAGTGCTTAAAGCTCCTGATTGCTCTGCAGTCATTCTGGGCAAAATGGGTAACCTGGTCCCAGCTTTGGGTCTTCAGTGGGGCCAGGTAGAACCTCAGACAGCATAGAAGCTGTCATGCAGAAAGGGTTTGCCAGTGTATTTGCAGCAGTGATTTGGTCATGCTGGTGTTTACCAGTATCCCACTGCCTGTTTCATTATATAGGTTTTTGTCTGATGACAGTAGTCTGGAGTATAAATATTACAAGCTGAAACTGGCAGAAGCACAGCGGATAAGCCAAACCTCGCCAGGAGTGGGTCAGAAGCCAGTGGCAGCAGAGTGTGCAGTCCGCGCTATGCTGTATGCCCGGACAGTCCAGAGCCTTAAGAAGAGGCTCCTTCCCGGGCGGCGGCGGGGGCTGCTCCGAGCTCCAGGGCTCCAGGGGTGGAAGGTGAGAAGAGCAACCACCGGGACCCAGACCCTCCTCCTCTCCTTGGGCACCAGACTGAAACACCACACCCGACAAGCTCCAGGCTCTTTGCAGGGAAAGCTGCTCCAGCAAGATGGAAATGGTGCTGCCAAGGACTGCCTGCCAGACCCAGCTGGGCCCTCTACTCAGGACATCAGCTCAGAAGTTGCAGGCCCATCTCCCAAGCCAGCAGAAGTGGATATATATGAAGCCCCTCAGAGCTCCTCTCCCTGCCTGTCTGCTGACGGTGGGTGCTCACTCCTGTCTCCCTCCCCTAGCCCTTAATCTCCAATCTCCAGTGGTCTCTGCAGAGGTTGGGTGACCTCAGTGGTCTGGACAGTGGGCAGTAGCATCAGAGACCTGGCAAGGATGGGTGCATGAAATGGTGCTTTCTCTCCTCTTGCTTCCTCGAGAGGGCTATCTGAGAGTTCTGTGACACCCTTCCTCCTGTCTTGAAGGTGAAACTAACATGGGCTGCTGCCTAGTGACTGTGCCTCCTCCCTGCAAGATCCTACTGTCAACCACCGGGTCATGCCTTATACCTGTGCCTGGGGCTTTGAGCTCCTTGATCCATTTCTCTTTGTCCTTTCCTCCTTTACATTCCATAGGCTGCCCTGTTCTCATTCTGCCCCTCTCCCCAGGTCTGTGTTCCCTCCTCAGGGTTAGGTGACCTACAGTTTCTTCTGAAGTTACCAACTTAGCGCCTTCTGTGTCACCTAGCCATTACCTTCTCCCTCTGCAACAGACCTGCTCCCTGACCAGTGCTTCCCACTCAGCACTAGATGGGAACGTAGAGGGCAAAAAATCTACCCAACTGCTGCATTTTCTAGCTGTTGCTACAGTACATGCAGCTCCAAACTGTAGCTTCACACAGGAGTTAAGCCTGGCTGGGCCTGCACATGCGTTTGGAGGCAGCAGCTGGTTGAGGTGTTATGGGTGACTGGGCCATGTGCCTGTCACCTCCCAGCAGCCAGCTGGGGTTGACTCACCTGAGGTTGATATCAGACCTCCAGGAGAGGCAGTGGAGGTACTCAAGGCCTTTGAGCTCCAGGCTTGGCACTTCTGCCACATCTGTTGGCTAATAGGAATCTTGATGTTAGTCCTAGTTCAGAGGAGAGGAGAGTCCACCACTGCTGGTTCTAGCCGCAGAGTCACATGGCAAAGGGCGAATATGCAGGAGGGGACAAGAGGGGCTGTCTTTGTAATCACTTTCCACAGCCCCATGATGTCCACATGGCAAGTGGCAGCTCAGAACCAACACATGACAGTTGCTTTGTTTTGTAGTCGACATGAAGACCATGGAGACTGCAGAGAAACTGGCCAAATTTGTTGCTCAAGTGGGACCAGAGATCGAACAATTTAGCATAGAAAACAGCACTGACAACCCTGACCTGTGGTACGTATACATCACACCCTTCTGGTTTGAGTGTGTTCACCCACAAGTACTCTGAGAGCCTGAAAGGTGATCTGGCAGACGCACTCCCGCGCCAGGTGTCACTCCAGGATAGGTTGACTTCACTTCTGCTGAGCTCAGGGCCATGAGGGAGGAGCATCTATTCTGGGATTTGGGGTATGATGGAGAACATGCCTAATCTAGGGAATTAGGAAAAGCTCTCCATAGGAACATTTAAGCTGGATCTGAAAGCCAAGTAGGATTTCTCCAGGAGAAGGGAGATTGTCCCCTGGGTAGAGGGATGGTGTCCCCAGGACCTGAGCAGAGGCAGAACAATGGTGGGAGAGGGAGGGTGCATCCTCACCCAAGAGCCTGAGGAAGAAGA
Organism: Furipterus horrens; assembly: GCF_987537825.1. Classification (NCBI taxonomy): domain Eukaryota; kingdom Metazoa; phylum Chordata; class Mammalia; order Chiroptera; family Furipteridae; genus Furipterus; species Furipterus horrens. The sequence goes on along the minus strand of NW_028327180.1, from coordinate 48,391,579 downwards.
GAACACTGCCCCCTGGTCACACTGGCTGCTGTGGGCTGATGAGAATTTGCTGCTCGTGAACTGATGATGGTGGTCCCTGGTCTAAGTGTGGGCAACAGGCTCTTCCATGTAGTGATAGCCTGGCACCCTCGGGCTGGGAGGAACATGATTACCCTCTCTATTCCTCAGACTCAACACCACACAGTCCAGAAACAGCTCTCCCTCCAGGGTGCAGGTTTTCCTCCTGGGTTCCCAGTACTGAGCCGTAACACTTGCGCTCCCCTTGGGCTCCCCTCTGCTGGTGGGGAGTGTGTGGGGAGCAGATGGGTTTACATGCTGTGTACATTGTATCCTCCAGTCTGCTGGGGCTCTGGACTGTTGCCCTGCTCCCAGCCTGCTGCAGAATGGTGCCTAGTCTAATAAAGAATGCAGTTTAAAACTTCACATTTCCTAGTGCATTTCTGGGATCCAGTGGTGGCCAAGCATGCTCTTCTAGCTTGTTTGAGACCTTGACTGGGCACTGCACTGGGAGTACCTTCTGCTTCTTGGGAGACCCAGACCAGCTGCCTAGACACTGATGGTTTTGCAAATGCTCTACCTGGTTCTGCCTTTTACAGGCCTGGTGACCTCAGGGGCTGCCACCTGCAGGCCTCAGAGTAGGGCTTCCTATAGCATGTGGGATTTTGCCATAGCAGTGCCTGGCAAGGGGGACAGCTAAGTACAGGGAAAACTAGTTTGCAAGAAAACTTTGGCCCTGGCTGGTGTGGTTTGGTGGACTGAGCACTAGCCTGCAAACCAAAGGGTCGCCAGTTTGATTCCCAGTGAGGGCACATGCCTGGGTTGTGGGCCAGGTCCCCAGGTGGGGGCTTGCAAGACCCAACCACACATTGCTGTTTCTCTCCCTCTCTTTTCATCTTCCTTCCCCTCTCTCTAAAAATAAATAAATAAAATCTTTAAAAAAGAAAAAAAAAAAACCTGCATCATCCTGGGCACTTGGTGCTGCCAGTGCTTAAGAGTTATTCCTCACCCTCTGGGCAGACGACTTCTTTTTATTTTTTTATTTTTAAAGATTTTATGTATTTATTTTTAGAGGAAGGGAAGGAGAAAGAGAGTGAGAGAAACATCAACTGCTTGCCTCCTGCACACCCCCAACAGGGGACCTGGTCCACGAGCCAGGCATGTGCCTTGACCAGAAATCAAACCAGCAACCTTGCAGTCAGTGGGGCAATGCCCAAACCACAGAGTCGCACCAGTCTGGGCTGTGAAGCCTTTTGTGATCAATGTTCCTTAAAACATCCCGTTCCCTCCTTACCCACAGTGAGAATCCCGGATCCCACAGCAATATCAGTGGAGTGATGCAGTCTGTCTCCCAATGCTCGTAAAATAGTTTGAAACTCAGTGTACTGGGTAGCATGCCTATATGGTAAAGGCCAAAATGACTTTGTGTTTCTTTTTCTTTGAAAGAATTATACCTCTGATGTGCTCAGTAGTCACTCGAGTTGATTCATTTTGTGTGTGTGGCTGTCATCAACTTGACATACAGTTAGGTTCATTTGTTTCTGTGGATATTCAGTTTTAGGACCTTTTTTACTATACTTTTTATTTTGCTTTTAAAATACGTACAGCAGCCCTGGACAGGTAGCTCCATTGGTTAGAGCATCGTCCCGATACACACCAAGGTCGTGGGTTCAATCCCCAGTCAGGGCACATAGAAAAATTAACCAGTGATTGCATAAATAAGTGGAACAACAAATCCATGTTTCACTCCTTTCCCCCTTCTCTAAAAATCAATAAATTTTAAAAAGTAATAAATATAGCCCTCACTGGTGTGGCTTAGTTGATTGAGCATCATCCTGCAAGGTGAAAAGTTCACTGGTTTGATTCTCGGTCGGGTCAGAGCACATGCCTGGTTGTGGGCCCAGTCCCCGGTTGGGGCACATATGAGAGGCAACTAACTGATCGATGTTTCTTTCTCTCTCTTTCTCCCTCCCTTCCCGTCTCTCTAAAAATAAATAATCTTTAAAAAAAAAAAAGTATAGCATTTTCATGGTTGTAAAGTAAAAATTATAAAAGGTAAGCTGAGAGAAGTGGGACTACTGTATTTTACTTACCTGTTCACCTCTTGACAGTATTTGAGGTGTTTTCATTTTTATATTTATTATAGATAAATCTGCTGTGAGCACTATTCATGTGTAAGGACCTCTGTGGACACCTGCTTTTATTTCTCAGATAGATACTGAGGAGGGGAGAGGCTGGCTGCCACGGTGGGTCCACATTTAACTTGAGAAAACTGCCGAACTTCCTTTCCAAGTGACTGCATCATTTTGCCTTTTCAGCAACCTGGATAAGAGTTTGGTTTCTTCCCTTCCTTGCCAGCACTTGTCCATCTTTTTAATGTCCCAATTCCAGGAAGGGGCAGGGGTGTCTCACTGTGGTTCTCATTTCTCTGAGGACTGATGCTGAGCATCTTCCATTGTGCTTATGTGCTTTTCATATTTCTTTAGTGAAGTGTTTCTCCATATCTTTGGCCCATTATTTTGTTTGGCTTTCTTACTTAGTAATAAATTTTGAGAGTGCCTTATATATTCTTTTTTTTAAATCCCTACCTGAAGATATGTTTATTGATTTTAGAGAGAGAGGAAGGAAGGGAGGGAGAGACAGACAGACACATTGATGTAACAGAGAAACATCTATTGCTTGCCTCCTATATGCTCCCTGGCTGGGGATTGAACCCTCAACATTTTGGTGCAAGGGACAACACTCCAACCAAATGAACACCTGGTTAGGGCATATGGCTTGGTTTTTACATATAGATCCCCAATTTGTGTGGAGTTATTTGGGAGCAAGGGGTGCAGCATGGATCTAATTTAAATATTTTTCTTAAAACTGTCCAGTTGTCCCAACACCATTTGTTGACAAGATTGTCTTTTTCAGAGTGGTTTGAGGGACCCCCTTCATCAGATGCTTTGTTTCTGACTTCTTTTGGTCTGTCTGTCCATCTATTCATGGACCAGTACCACACTTTTTTTTTTTTTAATTACAGTTGACATCCAGTATTATTTTATTAGTTTCAGATATACAGCATAGTGGTTAGACATTTATATAATTTACAAAGTGATCCCCCACTAATTCTGGTACCTGCCTGGCACCATACATAGTTATTACAATATTATTGACTATACTTTCTATGCTGTACTTTACATCCCTGTGACTATTTTGCAACTTCCAATTTGTACTTCTTTTTTTTTTTTTTCTTTTGAGATTTTATTTATTTACTTCTTGAGAGAGGGGAAGAGAGGGAGAAAGAGAGTGATAGAAACATCAGTGTGAGAAACATTGATCTGTTGCTTCTTGTACATACCCTGACCGGGGACCAAACCTGCAACCCAGGCATATGCCCTTACTGGGAATTAAGCCAGTGACCTTTTTGGTTTGTGGGATGATGCCCAACCAACTGAGCCACACCAGTCATGGCCTAATATGTACTCTTAATCCCAGTACTGCAGTGTTTTAACTATAGAGGTGTCACACACTTTGTAATATCTGGTGAGGCTTGTTCAGAGTTCTCCCAGATGTTTTCTATATGAACTTTAGACTCATCTTGTCTAGATCCAGAAATAAATGATGCTTTTATTAGGATACTTTTCAACATTAATATGTTAACTAGTGAGAACTAACATCTTTATGAGGTCGAGTTATCCTGTCTAAGAACAAGGGCAATCTTTCCTTTAGTCCAAGTATATTTTGTATCTTCAGGCATGTTTTGGTTTTTTACACCAGCCAAACCCCCCAGCTCTGAATATGGGTCTAGGTGGTCCTTGGATTCAGGCTCAGAGAGGCTTTATAACCACCATGTTTATGCAGCTTCTCTACAGGATGTGAGGCAGGAGGTTCTGTGGGCAATGCACTTCCTCCATCTTGTACCTGGCAGTGTGAAAGGGACCCTAGAGTCACAGTGAGCACTCAAAGATACAGAGGGCCAGTGATGTCACTAGAAAGGGATGAGTGAGACCAGGTTGGATCTCTGGACTGAGTATTGGAGCTCATTCCAGCACACTGCCTAGATGTCCCCACATACCTTGTTTCTCCACTTCCCTCCCCCAAAAAACAATTAGGCCTCACATTATGGCTCCTTAAACTTTATATCAGTGCAAAATTGCACCATCAGCCATATGTAGAAAGAGGTCAGGTTATTCCCACCCCCAGCTTCATCTGGTCCATTCAGGAAGTTTGAACAAATAAGAATGTTCAGAGGACTGTCTGGTTAACCAATGTATATCATCTTTATCCCAGGTTTCTACATGACCAAAATAGCTCAGCTTTTAAATTCTATCGAAAGAAGGTATTTGAACTGTGCCCATCGATTCGTTTTACATCATCTCCACTGAACCTGCATGCCAGTGAGAGCGCCCTGGAACCCATGGGAGAGGAAGGAGAGTTTGCAGATGAGCCTCCCCAGCAGGAGGTTGAGCTGGAGAGCCCAGAGGTGATGCCTGAGGAGGAGGGGGAGGAGGATGAGGAGGAAGACGACGATGAGGAAGAGGAGGAAGAGGAAGGAGGCAAGGAGGCCTCCACTCCTGGAGGGCCCTCCAGGGCCGTAGGAGACACTGCCAAGTCCGAGGGCTCTGAAGGCAGCCTGCCCACTGATGGTCTTCCAAGTGAGGCAGCCGAGGATGGCCCAGCTGTCACACCTGCCCTATCACAATCCTCCTCGGGGGTCTGCTTTCCTCGGAAGAGGGTCAGCAGCAAGTCATTGAAAGTTGGCATGATTCCAGCTCCCAAGAGGCTGTGTCTCATTCAGGAGCCCAAAGGTGAGTGGCACCATCAGCACAGTGCCCTGCATAGTCTCATGTTGAGCACTCGAGGAAGAGTTAGCAGGACATGGTTGTACAAACAGGTGGAGATGTTGCCTGCCTGTTTTGAAGAATTTGCTGACCCTCAGCCACAAGATAACCAACTGGCCCCTGTTACCTTTCCACCTCTGATTCTACCTGCCAACCTGGTGGTCCACTGAACATAGGGTTCTTTGGTCTTGTGTTTTTAACTTAAAACAGTCCTTGTGGTTTTGCACACCACTCCAAATGTTCGTGTGAAACTCATGTTCCCAGTTGATGTAATGTTTGCACTCTAAAGAGATGCTGCTGAGTAGTCTGTGGTTTCTAGCATCCCACATACTGCTCATGGTCTCCATTGTTGCTCAGATTCCAGCAGGATGGCCCTAGATATGGAGGGGATGGGCCTGGGTCTTCTCAGCCATTTCCTGCCCATGGTCTTGGGGGGTGCCCAGTCTTCTGAGCCAAGGAAGACCTAGAGTAGTGGCACTGCCTTAGTGACAGTGAGGTGGAAGGACATGGGACCGGACTGGTCTCATGCAACCATTAGAGGGAGCCATGTGTTCTGTGGAAGCCATCTCCTGTTCCCCTGTGTGGAGGGTTAAGGTTCCTGGGGTACAAATTACCAGCAATAAAATGCACCCCTTTCAAGTGGACAGTTTGAGCAGTTTGAGGAGTTTTGTCAAATGTGTACAGGCATGAACCCACCAGTACAGTTGAGCCGGAGCCTGTCCCCAGAAAGTGTCTGTAGTCCCCTCTCCAATCTGGCCCCAGTAGCCACTAAGTATTTTCTGGCCTTTCTTTCTTTCTTTTTTTTTTTTAACTTTATTATTTTTTTAATTTATGGATTGATTTTAGAAAGACAGGAAGGAAGAGGGAGAAAAACATTGATTTGTTGTGCCACTTATTTATGCATCCATTCGTTGATTTTTACATGTGCCCTGACCATAGATTAAACCTGCAGCATTGGTGTATCGGTACAACACTCTAACCACTTGAGCTACCCGATTAGGGCTGGCCTTGCCTTTTCTAGGCTCAGTAAGTGGAATTGTATTATGAATGGCCCAGGCCACTACTCATGCCTCCTACCACCCAAATGTTCACACAGCCAAGCCTGGGCCATGTGCTTCAACTGTGGAGCTGGTGCTGTGAGGTGGTGGTGGTGGTGAACAGTGCCTCGTCATTTGTAACTAATGTTCAACGTTACTCAGACTGTCATTTTCACACCCAGCAGTGTCAATACAGTTTCCCACTAACAAAACAGTCCCATGGCTTGTGTTTGGAGACTTTGGCGTAGCAATGGATCACTATAACTGCTTTGCTGAACTCTTATTGCGGATGGTGGTAGCTCATCAGAATGTTTAAGTATGTCCTTCTTGGGGAAAGTGGAATCCTTTCTATTTCAGAAGCTCTCAGTTCTTCAAGTGAGTGGTTGATGAGACAAAACCAGGCCTGCTGATCTCTGCCCTTCCTCACCAAATAAAATAACAATAATAATGTGATTTGGAGCTTTGTAGAAGTAGCAAGATTATTTTGCTGGAAAGTTCTATGTGGACTTTTAATTCTTTTTTAAAAAAATATTTTAATTATTTATTTTTAGAGAGAGGGGGGGGAGGGAGAGAAACATCAATGTGCAAGAGAAACATGGATTGGTTGCCTCTCGCATGTTCCCCAACCAGGGACCTGGCCCATAACCCAGGCATGTGCCCTGACTTGGAATCTAACCAGCGACCTTTTGATCTACAGGCCAGTGCTTAATCCACTGAGCCAAACCAGCAAAGGCCGGACTTTAATTCTTTATCGATGGGATAATCATGATGACGCTGGAGGGCATACATAGCATTGCACATTGTGAGGCAAAATGTATTCTTGTGCTCATGGAATATGATTTACGCATTCGGTTCATCATAAACATGGGTGTCTTATGTTTAAGGATACTCTCCTACAGTAAGGAGCCCTTGGTTGAGCCCATGTGTTCATCCTCTGGGCTTCATGGTTATGTGGTTCCTGAGAGGATTCCAGGCCAAGCAGCTGGCCTTGTGCAGGTCGTAGGTACCTTCTGTCAGCAAGGGGCTATTAGCCAAAGTTGTAGCATTTTCATTTTCTGTCTCAGAAATCTGGGGAAAGCATATGTGTGTATATGTGTGTGTGTGTGTGTGTGTGTGCGTGTGCATACACACACAAACATATGTTTTTTTGTCTTCCAGTTCATGAACCAGTCCGTATTGCCTACGACAGGCCTCGAGGTCATCCAGTGTCCAAAAAGAAGGTGAGCATGACTATTTGTGAGAATTCATGTGACATAGTCAGTTAGAATTTGTCAGTCTCCAGGGATACTGTAGCCTGTGATTAAGCTGTATTCATGCTTCAGACTGGGTGTGAATGTACAAAGCACGATTTTTCTCTCTGGCAACTTTTGAAAACTATTTAGCTTTGTCCAGAGCACAGGAGGGTAATCCATTTAACAGATAGTTCACCCTGACTGTGCGGCTCAGTTGGTTGGGCATCATCCCACAAAACGAAAGCTTGCCAGTTCGATTCCCAGTTAGGGCACATGCCTGAGTTGTGAGTTCAGTCCCTGGCAGGGGTGTATGTGGGAGGCAACCACCTGATGTTTCTCTTCCTTTCTCCCTCCCTTCCCCTCTCACTAAAAATAAATAAAATCTTTAAAAACATTAAAAACAAAAAACAGATAGTTGGGGCCTGACATACACATTGGAATGGAGAGATGAACAAGTAATGTCTTGGTCCTCAAGAGGTTCAGATTTAGTGGACTGTAATGTGGTTTAAAAAGCAGTTATGCAGAGTATGTGTGTTAATTAACTTGTTGGCACCACCTATGCACCAGGTCCCATGTTCCCAGTGAGCAGGGCCAAAATGTGTGACCAGGTCCTGGGCAGGGGTGGTGCTGTGGGTACAGAGAAGCAGTTCGACGGGGAATAAGGTGGATTTGGGGTACTGTTTAAGCAGGAGGGCCTAGGAGAGGCCCCAGGGTGGTCAAGGGTCCACAGGGAGCTCTTTGGGCCTGAGTGGAATGATGAGAGTAGGGAGGTGAGGAAGTAGAGGCAGCGGGGACTCAGGTCCTTCTCTGGGAGAGGATGTTGGGAACCTGTGGTAGGGTTTGAGTGGAAGATGTATGTCCAATATCATTGTGTTGAGAGCAGCCTGTTGGGTGGGAGCTGGTCAGAGCTGAGGACGTGACGGGTAATGTTGGACATGGTGGGACTCAGATGAACTGGATGTGGAACAGCGAAAGCCGAGAGCTCAGCACAACCCCAGGGCTGTTGACCTGGGCAGTTAGGCGGATGGGACTGCCATTGGCTGAACTGGGGAGCCCCTGGGGGGAGCAGTTCACCAGAAGATGGAAGTGAATTCCAGGTGGCCGGGTGAAGTCGTCCAGGACACATGGAGACATCACAGTTCTCTAGAAGTCAGGAAAGTGAGCAGGGAGCAAGGGGGTCTCTGCTGGTAATGAGAAAAGCCCATGCGGAGGCCCCCAATAAGTCAGACCCGTTTCGAGTGCACCAGTCTCAGCAGCCAGATGAAGCGTCACTCTGACCCAGGCTACAGCAGGAGGAGGGATCTTCCTGCACCTGGAGCTTATGGTCCTGCTGCTGCACTCAGCTCTAAGCTGGGGTGAAGGGGCAGCTTGGGTTCAGGCTGAGGCTGGCCACCTAATCTTGTCATGTAACTCCTGAGCCTCCATCTATACATCTGTTATATGGGGCAGTTACAACTGTCCTGCAAGTAGGAGATACCTTGAGGATTAAATGAAATGAGTGTTAACCCTGTGTGCATCATGTGCCCTGCAGATGCAGTCTCTCCTTGGGGAGGCTGCAGACAGGGAGGAAGCCTTGCCTTCAGCCCCTCACGCACACCTCAGCCCAAGGAGGCTGGTCAGGATGACTCTTAGACCTAGATTTAATGCTTACAAGATCCGTGCAGGCTGAGCTGACCCCTGTTCTTCCCATTGCTCCCACCAAGGGCTTTCCTGACAGTGGGTAGGCCTGCCATTTGGGAACCCTTGGCCAGCCTGTGCCCTGCCTTCCCCACCATCCATTTGCCTTAATCATTCTTTTCTGGGCCTGGGAGGGCATGAGGGCACCCTTGTCATCTCAGTGGCAGGTTTCATCTCCTCTGTTCTCCAGGTCACTTTCCTGATGGCGGGGGCCCTATCAGGAAAGCAGGGATAGCAACTCCTGCCCATTGTCCCCCTGGCTTTCCACCTGGCCTTCAGCCTGCACACATCTCTCCCGCACTACTATTTTTCGCTTCTTCCAGCACCAGCCAATGGCAAGCTCCTCCCTCCTTTTCGCCCCTCCTTAAATGCCCTGCAGATAGACTCATCTTGCCAAGACCCCTTCCCTCCCGGCTCCCCCAGAGCTGTTCAGGAACTCATGCACACTCACACTGCATCTACCTCAGGGCATGCTTCCCTTCCTATACCTGGACTCTCAGTGACTCTTACGTTGTTTTGTCCCTTCTAGGGTGAGAGCTGGGGAGGTGACCATGGCTTGATCGTGAATGGGGACTCAAGAGTGTCAGTGCTGGACCATGCTAGAGACCCTGACTCTGGGCACTTTGCTGCAACCCACATGCTGCACTCTGCTCTCTCCTCAGAAACCCAAGGACTTTGACTTTACCCAGCAGAAGCTGACCGACAAGAACCTGGGGTTCCAGATGCTGCAGAAGATGGGCTGGAAGGAAGGCCATGGCCTAGGCTCCTCTGGGAAGGGCATCAGGGAGCCCGTTGGCATGTACGTAGCAGGCACTTAGGGCTAAGGGGTAAGGGGATGGTATTGTGCCTGTGCCTGGAAGAAGAGGCTTTCTTTGGGATTCTGGTCCTAAGTTCTTTCACCTGCAGCCTAATTCTTGGTTCCCCTCACAGGGAATATAGTTTAAAGTTGGCAGTTTGGTGGGGCAGGGTGGGGAGCAAGGGGGGGTTGGGTTTTTGTTTGTTCGTTTGTTTGTTTGGCGAAGAGAGTCTTCAGATGAGATGAGAAGCAAGCATTTCCTTAGGCAGGTGTTCACCCAGCTCCATGCTATGCTTGTGCAGATTATTTAAATGGCTTTCTGGCCCCTGGCATTTTGGGCACATTGTCATAAAAGCTAGAGTGGTGATTCTGGATAGTTAAACCAAGAAGCACTTTTCCTTTCCTGGGAACCCATATGCAACCTTGCCAGTGTGGAAGCTGGCCCAGAATTGGTTAAGCCCGTTAACATCCAGCAGACATTTCATTTACAACTGAGTTTGGCACCTGTGAGGGGGCTGCCTGCTGTAATGGGGCTCCTGAGCACCTGCACAGGTGAGTGCCCTATTCCCCTGTGCAAATCACATCTACACTTTCCCTTTGCCACCACTGAATTGCATTCCACATACTTCTCTCTGCTCAAGCCATTTCCAGTCTCCTGGTGGTCAGGTCTGGGTGCAGGTGTGGCTAACTCTCTGTTTTGCTTCTTAGGGGAACAGCCTCAGAAGGGGAAGGGTTGGGCGCTGACGGGCAGGAGCACAAGGAAGACACGTTTGAAGTCTTCCGTCAGAGGATGATGCAGATGTACAGACACAAACGGGCCAACAAATAGGTATGTGTGGGAGCTGGCATGTTGGGCGTCCTGCCTAAGCTGACATTTTGATATGCAGTGACGGTTCCTCCAGAAAAGTCGGTGTTCCCTGTGCCCCCAAAACCAGACATCAAATATCACAAAAAACTCAAAAGATTATTTAAGGGAAACAAAAGGAGTCTTTGGATGTGGATGTTGTCCCCCCCTTTTACCTTCTAGGTTTGGCTGAAGGAGCGGGTGTGTGATGTGGATCTTAGTGCCACATCCCCTGCGCCAAGCACAGCTGCACATGCCTGCTTGCAGGACCTCTGCACAGGGCTTCCAGGCTGCCGCAGGAATGATCTTGTGTCCCACAAGTGTAAGGGCAACCTGGAAGCCAGCCACAGAGGACGGTCGTTCTGTTTCCCTCTTTGAGGGTCTTCAAATCCTGTTCCTTCTGAAGGGTCTTGGCCTTATGAATAGCTTCATCTTTCTCCTCTCTTTCTCCCCTCCCAACCCATAATTTCCAAATCAGTTTTGAACAAAATCATTCTCTCCTTGAATAGATGAAAACCATTGGTGAGAAACATAAGCCTTGAAGCAGCAATCACTCTAAAAACGCCATCTCTGCCCCGGATTCACCCTGGAGCCAGAGCCCAAGTCGGTTCGGTGTGTACATGAAAAACAAAATGTCTCTGCAGTTTCTGGTGTGGAGGTTCTGCTGGCTTTTCTTTTTCTTAAAGAAAAAATAGTGCATCATTTCTAGGCTGCTCTTGCCTTTCTTCCTCTTCCAAATGCTTTGGGCAGCAAGTCCCCTCCAAGTCTTTCCTGGTTCCCTAAAGAGTGGTACTGCCTTTAGTGCCCAGGAACCAGCTCCTGTCAGTTTTCCGTCCAGGGCACATTGCTCTCCAGAAGTGCTCTGTTAGCAGACTTGATGCTGAAATGATTACCCATTGTGTCTTCTCATTGCTTCTAGAATTTAAATGGGATATAATCTGTACTCTGGCACCACAGCCTGTCAGTGGGAGCACTGAAGCTCTGAACAAGTGGAGATACTTGATTCTAGGAATGTTATTTATGGAGTTTCATTTCTTATATGCATCCCAAGAGACTTAACAAAATTTAGTAATAGTATAATATAGCTGTATTCAGTGAGGGGTAGTCACTGATGAAACTTTCCTCAAATTTATATTTCTTTTTAGAATCCACAAAGAAAGCTACAGCTTGATTTTTCTTTTTAAACCACGCATGGGGTCTCCTATCCTACAAAGGGAAGGGTAAACTCTTCAAGACTTGTCATGTTTTGCATGTGTGGCAGTGGAAAAAAATTGTTTTGTTAAGGCCCTTTTCCAGAACAGAAAGGAACCTCTTGGAGTGGGCTCCACAGCTGTTTGCTATTTCAAGGCCTATGATTGCCACCGCCCCCCGCCCCCCGCCCCCCTGCCCCCTTACAGCTTCTCCCAGCACTTCGCAACTACATGTTAAGTTCTCAGGCTATGGGAATCTCAACCCTTCCTAAAACAGCAGCATTGAAGCTTTAAATATGTTAAAATTGGGACAACTTGGTCATACTGATACTACAAACTTGAGGAACACAGCAGTGAGTTACCTTGCTGGTTGCTTTTATTGGCTGTTAGGAAATCCTTGATTTCTCAGAGCACAGACCCAGCCATAGTCCTGCTCCTCTGATTCTGTCTTGTCTGTCTGTCCTGCTATTCACCACGGCATCTTGCTACCTGGTGCCATCTCTCTTCATATCAGGTATAGTCCCCAGATTTCTCTGCCTGCATCTGAGCAGTCCTGTTGCTGTAACGTCCGGCAGATCTTTATGGCCACGGCAATGTTGGCAGTCTTTCAGCAGAGGTGAACCAGCCTACAAGGATGGTGTGGTTTGGGAGAGCCACACCTGTGGAAGTTCATCTTCTCTTCTCTTTCCTAATCCTTCCGTCAGCCTTCCATGTTGACTGTGCTTTGGGCCACAAGATGGAACTCTGAGAACAAGGCCTTGGTTCCCCGGGGCCTTTCATGGAGTACTTGTTGGCCTGAGTGAGACATGCACCCGCCAGCACATTTTTGCACTTTCTCTTTGAACACAACTCTGACCATTGTATTCACTCTATCCTAGTGTGTTTATTCTTGGCTTTCTCCCCTTTTATTCACAAGTAAAGTGTTTAAAGAATTCCCAGGATGTGAGCTCTGTCCCCATAGCCTCCTGCCACTCGTCCTCCCAGGGACATCCCACTTTGTGCTGACACTTTGTGAGCCTTTGGCAAATATTAATGGAAATGTCTGCTTCTTGAGCCTGCATAGACATCTGAGCACTTAAGTGACACTTCTGTGGAGTCAACAATTAAGGTGTTGCAGGCACCGGGGTGAAGCATGCTGGTGTGTCCTGTGCTGGCTGCCGGCCGGGAACCAGTGCATGCTGGCCCTCTGTGCCACCTTGCTCTCAGCAAGGGCCGCTCACTACAGGGAACTTGCAAGTGTGCGTGGGGGTGTATGGTCTTGTCAAAGTCACAGCATCTTTTCTGTCATTCTAGTTCCAGGGTCTCTCCCGTGAGGACGACAGGCATCCGGAAAGTGCTAACTCGCCACTTTGGGTGCTTACTGTCTCTGGCTTGTTTCCATCACTGGAAATCAGATAGAGAATTTTAGTGTTTTTGGTCCTTGGTAAAACCTAGAAGACATTTGTGATGTTACAGAATGGAAGTTCTTTGTTTTTCTTTTTTTAATCTAAGAGTTGTGAATGTTAATCATTTAGCAATTGCAATAAAATGTAGAGGAACCCAATCTTCCATGGTCTCCATTGATATATTTAAAAAATCAGACCAGTTAGGGAAACAGATCCTAAACACTCTACCTCGAGGCATTTCCCCTGCCTGCCAGGGTGAGAGCCTGGCCAACCACCAGGAAAGCCCAGGTGCTGAGAGCAGGTAGTGATTGGGACCCAGCATGGCAGGGGCATGGTAGGGGGACACAGGCTGCCTTTTTTTTATTTTTTTATTTTTTGCATCAGACTTTTTTTTAAATTGTTGTTCTATTACAGTTGTCCCATTTTTTCCCGAGCAGGCTGTCTTCTGAGGGAAGAGTAATGCTGGGAACAGAAACCCACGTTTGAGAGGGTGTCATGGCATAGGAGCCCTGCACAACCAGTGCCCCTTGTCCTGCCAAGGCCTTTCTTGCTCCCAGGGTTGGGGTTCTAGCTGCCAGAGATAGACCAAGGTGCAGCTAGGCTTCCCTCTGACCAAGAAGCCAACCTGTGGGTGTCTTCAAAGCTCCCTGCTGCTCTATGTGCTGTCTGCCTATGTCTGAGTCCTCTACCAGCTGCCCTTGGCTCTTCAGGTTGAAGAAGAGGGCAAAGAGCACAGCAGGTGGGTGAGCTCAGCACGTATGGGCCTGCAGGGGTCTCTACCTGAGCGTGGCATGACAGGCAGGATGCAGGCTGCAAGTGTACCCAGGGCAGCAGGGAACCCAGGAAGGGTTGGCGGGGAGAGGCTCTGTCGGCAGATGAGAAGTGAACAGATGGGACAGGGCTCCTTAGGAAGCTGATGTGGGACCCCTGAGCCTCCCTTTTCTTCACTGTGTCCTGGAGGAATCTCAGGAGAGGTGGAGGCCCATTTGACCATGATGGGAGCTTCTCTCAGCCCAGAACCTCCACACATTTGCCTTCATCTTCACCAGAGCCTGGGAGGTAGGTGGGTGATGTGGGTCTTAGTGCCACTCCCTGTGAATAAAACCCTAGAAATGGCATTTCTGGGACCAAGGGGCCCTCCACAGCATTCCTGTGCAATCTAACTCAGTGGGGGGGGCAGTAAGGGGACGGTGACTGTCAATGCCCCTGTTTCCCCAACAGCACGTGCCTTGCTAGGACGTGGCAGAGATCACTCCACCATGAACCACAGCCTCACCCCTCCAGACCATATCCCTGAGCTCCACTTGGACACACCCAGCTGCCACCCATCTGCTTCCCCCACGTCCCCTCTCTGACCCTCTCATCCTCGCCCTGACCACCCCATACCTTGAGTGTGTTCTGGATGACAGATCCCAGAGGAAGCTGTGGGGTTGGGCAGGAGTTCCTGGCACTCAAGTCTTTGATTTCCTCCTCTATCTAATGATTGCTGATGCCATGGGGTGACCATCATGAGGGCTGGAATACCCTTCAAATTGCCCCTGCTTTCGACAGAGGAGGGGGCCAAGACCAAGTGTCTGGCCAGAAGAGGGGGATACATGGTGGAATTCCATGTGGTTGGGAGATGGAGGGGATGATTAGTGCTGTGGCTGGAGCCAAACTCCCACACAGTTACCACTCTGCCAGCTGTTCTGTCTCATTGTATAGATGGGGAAACTGAGGCCCAGAAAGAGGAGGAGCTGGTCCCAGGCTACCCAGTGAGTTCTTCAAAGCCCTCTTTCAGTTACTGAGCCTACTCAAACTTCAGTTTCCCAGTTTGAGTATAGGTTGGCACTGTTTTGCAGCAGCAGCAACCCTTCCAGCTTGTTAGGACTTAGAAGTGGGCCCTGGGGTCAGGAATTAGTTCCTACTCCTGAATATCATGTGTTGAGGCTCCTAAGCTGCCCAGCTGGCCATCAACGAAGGTGACTCTCCATCCTGCGGCCAGTCTTCCTTATGCCTGGGGTCCTCCATTCAACCTTCAAGGTCTATCTCCCAGGTTCCCCTCCTCCAGGAAGCCCACCCTGCTCTCCCCAGGCAGGGGCCTGGCTTGACCCTATGGCTTCCTCAGGACTGTCCCTGACCACTATGGGCCAGGGGTGTGTGCATCTGGCTCTGTCTCACCAGGGCTAGGGGCTCCTCTAGGGGGCTTGCATGTTGTGTTTAAACCCTCAGCATTGAATAAATGTTCCATGAAAGGACAGTGAATGAGTGCTCTTTGTATAATGTCTGAAGGCCCTTTCTTACTGCTGGAAACTGCTCTGAAGTAGATAGGCAGAGCCAGGCTGAGGCTCAGCTTGAGGGCACAACAGCAAGTGAAACGGAGCAAGTCTGCATCCATAACATTGAATGATAAAGTCACTTTTTTACAGTACTTAAATTGTTGTTTTAATATACCATATTGGACTATGTAGAAACAGAAATGTAAATTTAAATATATAAATGCATGGTCACACACAAATTCTGGGAAACTACAGCCATCTATTAACAAAAGCTGCTTTGAGAAGTGGTCTAGGCCATGGATGGAATGTTCAGTTTACTCCACACATTTCTCTGTGGTTTAACATCTTTGCTTCTTTGATTTTATGACAAAATATTGTGGATGATAATGTGGGTGATAAACTCAGCCTTGGGTTTGCTTCGAGAATTAGAGATGACAGGTGTCAATTTCAGAGCCTATAGCACAGACTGTAAACTGACAAATCTGATAGTGGCTTCTGTGGACATTAATCCGTGAATCCAGCAGAAGCTGACCCATTTCCCAGTGGAGAAACTGAGGCCCCAGACAGTCCAACTCCAGCCCCACACTCTAAACCCCAGGATCTCCCATGGTTTTTAAGCTTCCCATATACACACGTATGCAACTGTGCAGTGCACATGTGTACGCACAGCTGTACATGCATAAACGTGCGTGCACATAAAGACATGCACATATAGGCTCAAAGATGTGCAGACATGGGTAACATACGATGCATGTTCACATGCAGGCAAAATATATGTACATGTAGGCTCAAAGGTGTGCACATGCACACAGACACCTACAATGTGCATATACACATGTACTTATGCCTGTGCATATGTGCACAACCATGCACATACTCAAGGATATATGTAAGCTCAAAGGCATGTGCACACAGATGCATGCACACAAATACACATGCATTGTCACATGGTTGCTCAAAGACATGCGCACAGGCACATGCACACACGTCATTCCAATTTTCCACCAACCCCATGCTTATGGCTCTGGAAACTCTGACTCTCAAGAATTGCAGCTCCATGATGAATCTAGCACCAGCCACTTCCCTCAGACTCCAGGAAGAGGACCTCATGAGCTGCGCCTTCCTTTGCTTGTTTTCTCCAGAGATTTCTCAGGTTGTCTTAGGAGCACAGTCTCATAGTTCCCAGAATTCACGGTCCAGAAGTGAATGAGTGCACTTGCATTTCAGCATTTACATTTTGATGACTGGTTTTTGACCAGAGACAGCTCAAAGCAAAGCAGAATTTGAGGATTTGAATCCCAATCTTTACATGTCCTCACTGTGCTGTGTGACCTAGAGCAAGTGATCCACCTCTGTGAACCTTGGTTTCCTCATTTGTAAAATGGGAGAACAGTAGTATCTACTGCTAGGGTTTTGAGAATGAGCACCAGCACTCCACAAAGCTCACAGATGTCAGCTGTCCCATTTCCACCACCCTCTGTCACTGGGAAACTGTCATTGAGGTTTCCTGTCAGCCCAATTGTCCTCCAAAAAATAAAGTTCCCAAGTTCTTACCTAAACCCCATCACGTGATGAAAGGGCCCCCATGGGTGACCTTGTAAATTTGCTTCACCTTTCAGAGCTTCAGTCTCATTTGTAGACTATGGATGTTCTTCCTGTCCAGAGAGTCAGCTGAGAAGAATGTATGTGAACAAGATTCAGCGGAAGGCATTGCGGGGAGCCAATAAATACCCAAGTAGAGGCATCTCCTCACTGACAGGAGCCCAGAGAAATGCCAGAATTGCTAACCACCAGTGCTGCTGGCCTGGTTGGAAGGACAGCACCCACCTCCTTGCTAGCCTCCCTGAGGATCACCTCAACCTTTTTGTTTCTTACTGATACAAATTTCACATAACATAAAATTCACCATTTTAAAGTGAACAATTCAGTGACATTTAGCACACTCACAGGGTTGTATAACCAGTACTATCCAGTCCAGAACATTCCATCACCCCAAAAGGAGATTCTGCCCCCATAAGCAGTCAGTCCCCATCCTTCCTCTCCAGACCCTGACAACCACTGATCTGTCATTTTGGATTTGCCTGTTCTGGACATTTCATATAAATGGGATCAGACAACATGTGGTCTTTTGTGTCTGGCTTCTCTCAGCATGATGGGGTTTTTTTGTTTGTTTTGTTTTTATAAGTTTATTTATTTTTAGAGAAAGAAGAAGAGGGGGAGAAAGAGAGGGAGAGAAACATCAGTGTGCGATTGCCTCTCGTGTGCCCCCAACTGGGGACCTGGCCCACAACCCAGGCATGTGCCCTGATTGGGAATCAAACCAGCGACCCTTTGGTTCGCAGGCCGGCACTCAGTCCACTGAGCCACACCAGCCAGAGCTGCATGATGTTCATCCATGTTGTAGCTTGTTTCAGTGCTTCAGTCCTTTTTATAGCTCAGGATGGACCACATTTTGTTCATCCATCTGTTGATGGGCATTTGAGTTGATTTCACCTTTTAGTGATTGTGGATAGAACTACTCTGAATATTGGTATGCAAGTCTTTATTTTTTCTTTTGGGTCTATACCTATAAGAGTGGAATTACTGGATCATATGGTAACTCTGCATTTAACCTTTTGAGGAATCACCAAGCTGTTTTCTACAGGGATTACACCAGACACTAGCCTGTTGCCAACCTAGCTGGGCTGGCGTGTTTAAACACCGGAACCCCTCTGCTCCATGGGGCAAACCACTGGGTTCAACTCAGGGTGTGAGTTTTGATGTCCACAGATGTCAGGAGCCTTGTTGTACTGGTGAATCCTGGGGACAAAGTAAATAGAGGGATGGAAGGGACAATTCAAGGAGGCTTCAGGTGTGAAATATACTGGAGCTTTGGAAAAAGGAGTTTGATCCTAGGAGGAGGACAAAAGCCAAAGTGGGATGTGATTTTTGTAGAAGTATTGTAAAGTGGAGACAGATGTTCATATTCAGGGATGCTCAGTTGTATTTGAGCACAGAGAAGGCAAGTGTACTCCAAAATGTCCGCCCTGGGAAAGGGGGGGCAGGGTGCTCTTCCTGCCCCTCCCTCAGCCATGTGCCTCACCACACAGAGAGCTTTCCTGTGCACTTTTAAAAGAAAATTCATTGAAGAATATTCAAAGGAAGTAAAAATGATAAAGCATGTGCTGGCAACAATTATTGGTTTTTGTTTGAGGCATCTGTGATCTTACAGGAAAAAAGCACCAGATTTGAATGGAGACTCTTCCCATTGCTTCCTCCCAGGCCCCAGTTAGCAGGCTGCTATGATTCCCTCCAGCATCTCCCTAAGAGTCTCTCAGTAGCCTCTGTCCATCTATCTGTTGGTTCACTCATTCATTCACCAAATGACCTCCCTGAGAGGGGAGAGGGTCAGCCCTGTACATACCAAGATGCTGTTCCCAGAAGGAGAAGGAACAGACCTGCAGGTGTGCAGAGCCAGGACCCACAGCCAAGCCTTCATCCCTGAATTATACACATCTTAGCTGCTTTTGACTAAGACATTTCTCATTAAGACACCTCCTGCTTGAAATCACCATCAATCAGGCCTGAGGAGGACCCCTGGAGCCCCCACTGAGTCCCAGTTTTGCCCTCTCCCCTCGTCTTTGTAAAATGGATCATAGGTTGGGAATATCTTGCACTCAGTGAACAGTCAAAGGTCATACTGGGTTTACAAAAAGCAAGATCCACATTAAGAGTGCAAAGAAAAGCCCTGGCTGGTGTGGCTCAGTGGATTGGGTGCCAGCCTGTGAACTGAAAGGTCACTGGTTCGATTCCCAGTCAGAGTACATGCCTAGGTTACAAGCCAGGTCCCCACTTGGGGAGACATACGAGAGGGAATTCAAGGTTTCTCTCTCTCTCCCTCCCTTCCCCTCTCTAAAAATAAAAAATATATATATTTTAAAAGTGCAAAGAAGGGACTTCTCTGAGTAGCAGTGGAATCCACATTGGGAGAGGCCCAGGGGTCAGGACTCAGCAGCAAAGGTACAGTAGGTCCCGGGCACTTGGAAACAGCCTGGGGCACAGCAGAGGCAGAGCATATGGCGGCCAGCCAAGCATAGGGAGGCCAGCTTTGAAAGGCTGCATTCATCTTCCCAGGAAAGGCACAATTCTCTCTTTCCCCTCAGACCTCACCCCGCACCCCCTCCTCTGCCCTAGTTTCTTGTTTACCCATTCAGAGTCATGATTTATTTTCAGATGAGAACGTCGTCCTCCTCATTCTCTGTGGCAACCTGCCAGAGCCACGTGCTGGCCACACTAGGAGAGGGGAGGCCAGAATGAACCTAGCCTGAGAGAAGGCAGGTCCTTGGGGAAGGTTCTCAGTCAGGCCTAGCCTTTAACCTTCTGTTCAGCCTCAGGGAGTTGGCCTGGGTGAGCCAGGTGTGGTTCAGGGTGGGTTGTGAAGTGTCCAAAAATAAACACTCCTTCAGATCATGCAGACAAATGAGGATGCATTTATTTTCATTTTTTTAATTATATTTATTGTTTATTAGATTTTATAAAGTTGAGGTCACTATCAGCTCCCACCTTCAATTTGGCAAACTCCTATTTATCCTTCAAAACCCAACACACACACTCTCTCCTCCATTCTTCACACACTCACACAAATGTTACTCTTTCTCCTTGCCATACAGTGAGTAAGAGAGGAATCTGTTGGTACCATGGTCATCTGTTTATGACTTTTTCCCCTCTAGGCTCTGTCCTTGCACCCAGCTCAGTGCCTGGTATACAGTGGGTACTCAGTATGTGTATGGTTTTGGAGAATATTTTTTAAAAAAGCTCTGGTAAGCTATAATTCACATACCATTCATTGTACATATTTAAAGTATAAAGTTTAATTTTTTAAAGATATTCACAGATGTATGCAACCATCACCACAGTCAATTTTAAACCCTTTAATCACCTCATGAAATAAACCCCTTTTCCATTAGCAATCGCTTCCACTTCCCCTCCCCACTTTCCCTCTCCCCACCCCTGGCAACCACTAATGCTTTCTGTCTCTACGGATTTGCTTGTTCTGGACATTTCATATAGATGGAATCACACACCATTTGGGCTTTTGTGTCTGGCTTCTTTTACATAGCATCATGTTTTTGAGGGTCATCCACGTTGTAGCAAGTGTCAGTGCCTCACTCCTTTTATGGATGAATAATAGTCCGTTGTGTGGATGGACCACATTCTGTTTGTGGTCCTTCATCCACTGATGGACACTTGGGTTGTTTCCACCTTTTGGCGATTATGAATTGTGCTGCCCTGAACATATGTGTCCACGTGTTTATGTGGATGTATGTTTCATTTCTCTTGGATACATACTGGAGACTGTCAGTAAATATTTAATGGTTATTTTTAACCCTGTTAAATAGTCTCTGGTAAACCAGAGATCCACCACCACAGGCTTTCAAATCAGAAATGTGGGTTGGAGTCTGCCCCCACTGACTCATCTGTGAAGGAGACCACCAAGGCCCTAGATTACTCTTGATTGCCTCCAAGGGACAGAGGGTCCCATGAGGAGAAAATGCCCTTTAATTGTCAGCTGCTGTAATCACGTTTTCTCCAAAATGAAATTTTTGTTCATCAAGGCCAGCTAGTCTACCTCTCAGACTTTTGGGGGCCAAGGATGGCCCTGTCCATGGGGCCTGCAACACTCAGATCTGTGACCTGAATCAGGCCATGGAGTTTTGGGGTGGCTAATCTTGCAGGTCCCTGTCCTGGGTTTATTTTGGTCGAGGGGTGGCAGGGTGGGTCAGCACCTCGGAGCGATCTCTGCCCAGGACCATGAAACCCAAGGACTTGAATGTGTTTTTGGCCTTCGGGTGTCTTGGACAGTGTCTGAGGCTGAGAGCCTGGCCCGCATCCCACTGAGAAAGGCCAAGGAAAGCGGCCAAGGTTCTCCTGCTGGACACTCACTTTATCCAGGAAATCCTGTCCTGACACGCAAGCCCTTCCTGCCACCATTGCCAGTCCTCTAGGTGCCTGTACCAGTCCAGGCTCTCCAGAGAAACAGAATCAACTGGATATACTGTGTATATTTGTATTATAATATACAGTATATGAAGAGATTTGTTTTAAGGAATTGACTCATGTGATTGTGGTAGTAGTAAGCCTGAAATTTATGTTCAGTGCACTGGAAACTCAGGGAGGGTTTCTATGTTGCAGCCTTGAGGAGGATTCATTTTTCCCCTAGAAACCTGTTTTTGCTCTTAAGGCTTCAACTGATTAGATAAAGACCACTCGGAGTATCAAGAATAACTTCCTTTCCTTAAGATCAACTGATTAGAGATGTTAACCACATCTAAAAAATATTTCACATCAACATCTAGAATACTATTCGACCAGAGAATTGGGCACCATTGCCTGACCAAATTGACACTAAATTTTAAGCATTAGTATGCTTCCCTGTCCCCCACCCCTACAAACCCACCCACTAAAATGCCAACTCCTCTGAGAAGTTTTCCATGACATGCCCACAGCAAAGGAGAGAATACAGAGGCATGTTAACTGGCTGCATCTGGGCAGAGGGAGCCAGAAAGCGAGCTGGTCAGGCATGCAGAGTATCCGTGGGAGGACAGTGGAGACATCAGCACACACAAGAGCTCCAAGGCCAGCCAAGGAGTTTGACTTCGCTGCAAGGTGAAAGGAAGTCATAGTAGGCATTGGTGGAGGGGAGGAGTATGGTTAGGTACACCGACCATTGCAAAACTTGTCATTGCTGTTATGGGTCTGTCAGCATCCCCAGTGGGAGTCAGAGCCCTTAGCTAAGGGCTGCTTCATGATCTTCATAAATGCTGCCTCCATTTAACAAAATAATATTTATTGTTTCCCATTATTTTTAACATGTGATCTTAATCCTCAGTATTTCAGGTCCTTTTTCCCCTTTCATTAAAGTTTTTATTTTGGAATAATTTTATATTCACACGTAATCATAAAAAATAAGACAAAGAATTAAAAGCATATGCTTATACAAAAACTTGTATGTGAATACAAAATAGTCAAAAGTGGAAGCAATCCAAAGTTCTACCAACTGACGAATGAATTAATGAAATATGAACTATTGATACAGTGGAATACTATTCAGCCATAAAAAAAGAACGAAAAGTGATACAGGCTACAACATGGATGAATCTTAAAAACATATGCTGAGTGAAAGAAGCCAGACATAAAAGGCCACATATTATGTGGTTCCACTTAAATGAAATGCCCAGACCAGGCAAATTAACAGAGACAGAAAGTACATTAGTAACTGACACAAGGCAGGGAGAAAGGAGAATGTGAAGTGATTGCTAATTGGCACAGGGTTTCTTTCCAGAGGTGATGAAAATATTCTGGAATTAGGTAGTAGTAATGGTTGAACAACTTTGTGAATATACTGAAAACCCATTGAGTTGAATACTTCTACCAGTGAGAACATCCTGCATGAATATAGTACATTATCATAACTGGAAAATTGACATCAATACAATTGACAGATCTTATTCAGATATTCTCAGTTTCACATACACTCCTGTATGTGCCTCATAGAATAAAAAAAAACAAAAAACTAATGGCAGGAGCTGTTTGAGTGCCAGCTACACAACAGGCTTACTTACAACAGCTGTGGGAGGTAGGGACCATCTCCCAGAAGAGGCTCAGAGTAAGAAAAGCTTTACCCAAGATTGAATTTTTGTGGAAAGCGTGAGGTGGGAATCACTTGTTTTGTTCTACAGGGAATCTGGTAGCTCCAGAACAATTTCTAGAAAAGCCTAACCATGTCCAGGCTCAGGCAGGTAACCAGGGGTAGGGCAGAGATTCCAATCCAGAAATGGCTGACTCAACCCGGAACAGTCTCCACATCCCTATGGGCCTGAGCCAAGCTAGCTTTGTCCTGTCAGCACAATGCGGTGACTTTTGAGAGAGTTTGTCAAAGGAAGCGGGGCAGGGAGGCGCAGGCCAGCTCTAACTTGTTTCCTTCCCACAGGATGGTGAAACGTCTCACTCAGCCTTCAGCCTACCATGGCCCCACCTTTTTAAATCTTTTCCTTTTCCTGCCCTCTTCTGGGGAAAAGGTGGTCATCTAGCCGCGTTCCCTATGCACATCTATGTCAAAAGAAGTTCAAGGTCATGGGAGATGTGAACGTGAAGCCCCCCAGACCTTCCCAGGGCCCCACAAGTCTCCCCAAATCACAGAGAAGCTCTGTCAAACATCCGGACCTCCCGGAGCCGCCTACAGTCCTCTCCTCCTTCAGTCTCCAGAACATCCTCCTCCAAACCCTTGACCAGCTTCTCATGATCAGGGCCTCCATTCAGTCAGGCCATCTCCCCCGCCCCTGGAAGCTGCTCCAGCTCACCTTCAGTCTCCCTGACACCACTGTCCCTGCAGACCCTTCTCTGGACAGCAGCCACAGGAAGCTTTCCAGAACTTACAAACCACACCAAGTTATTCCCCAGCTCAAAACTCTCCTATGATTCCCATCATCCTAGAGTAGAACCTGCTCTTTTCGATCCCTGGCCTCCTCACCATCCCTCTCCCTGACACTCACCCTGTTCCAGCTTCAGCATCCTCCTTGATGTTCCTCAGACACGCCCAGCTCCTTTCCATCTCAGAATCTTTGGTGGGCTGGGCCCTCCACGTGGGATGCTCTTTCTCCTGGTATCACTGTGCCTGACTCCTTCTCTTTGCAGTCTCAGCTCAAATATTGCCTTCTCAGAGGCGGCCTTCCTGCACATTCAGGCGACACATTCAGGCAACAGTAGAGCATCCCCCACTTCACATGCCCCCTCATTTGCATGCTCTCCAGGCTATCTCCTGCTTCCTGTTTGATTTCCCTCTCAGTACATATTGCCATGTTACCTCTCCTTGTTTATATATTTGCCTCTTATTATTATCTTCTTCATATATATAATATTTATTTTTAGAGAGGGGGGAAGGGAGGGAGAAAGAGATGGAGAGAAACATCAATGTGTGGTTGCCTCTCATGGGTCCCCAACTGGGGACCTTGCTCCGAACCCAGGCATGTGCCCTGACTGGGAATCGAACCAGTGACCCTTTAGACCCTTTAGTTTGAAGGCTGGTGCTGAATCCACTGAGCCACACCAGCCAGGGATGCCTTTTATGATTATTGTAACCCCAAACCTAGCACAGGGTGCAGAACATAGTTAGGCCTCAAAATATCTTTGTAAAACAAATGAGTGAATGGATGAACAAGTGAATGGACTGAAGCAATTAAGGGGCCAGAAGTCACAAGAACCCCTTCCGAGGTCCACCTGCTGTTTACACAGTGGCAGTATAACAGCAACTGTGGGTGAACTGTTTACAACTTCCCTAATTTGGAAAGGACGCCACCCATGGCCCATGGGCGTCTCTTGAAGGGGCCAATATGGATTGACGATGAGGATGCAGCCTAGCCCCACACCCACATGGCTTGGTGCCGGGTAACCCCAATGCTCTGAGCCTCAGTTTCTTTCTCGGGAAAATGGGCGTAATAATAATTGTGAACTCCTCTGCTGTGGGCAACCACTCCTCGTGGTTTAAGGAACTGTAGCCCCAGCCTGAGCATGATGAGCCGCCAGCTTTCTGGCCGCGCTTGCCTCTAAGTCTCAACATAAGGCTGCGTGTGGAACATGACTGACAACCACTCAGAGGGTTGCCATGGGAATTGGATCAAAGGATGCTCATTATGCTCATTATGCTTTAGAACTTGCTCTGCTTTCCTTATCAGTAATGTAACATAAACAATCTCTAGCAAGGAGTATATGAAACCTTGCATCTGGTCAAGATATTTTATGGACCCTGACACAGACTGGTCACTGCAACCCCTATACTGGTATGTGTAATCTGTTACTGCCAAACGCCTAATGACTATTGACGATTTATAAATTTTAGCCTTGTATCTCTCGCATGTATCCTCAATAAAAGGCATAAGGGATGAAGGTTTGGCTGCTGGTCTCTGTCAGATCATGGACACCTGGACTTTGGACTTTGGTAATCAACCTGGCCCTGGACTTAGCATTTCCCAAAAGATATGTTGATGGACTGAAATTTTCCCAGAGGAAATGCTAATGAACCTAGCCTGATATGTTAACTAAGCTGGTGTGGGAGGGGGAAAGCAATAAGATGTAAATGACCTACTGAATATATTGATAAGCAAACTCCCCCTTAATGAAAGGTGTATAAAAAAGGTGTCTGCAGAAGTGTCGGTGGCGATTCCTATGGGCCCACGAGGAGGACTGGGAGCTACCTTTCCTTTATTCCCTTGCTCCTATGGGCCCATGAGGAGGACCAGGAGCTACCCCCACCCCCTCTGCCGCCGTTTTCCTTGCTCCTATGGGCCATTGAGTCTGTCAGGGGAATTGCCTTTCCCCTTAACCCCCTTCCCCCTTCCTTTGCTTCCTCAATAAACCAGTTATCTGTTCCCACAGCAGTCTCTGGCGATTTCTCAGAGCAGGGCTACCCTGAGAGTCTCCACTAGAGAGGCACTCACCTTCCTTCCCCGAGACATAACAAAGTGTCCTGGGTAAAAGTTTGTTCCACCGTGGTCACGAAGCCTCTGCTGGACAGAGCAACTTCCAACTGAGCCTAGGGTGTGTGTGCCACCTCTGCCATACTCTGCCAAATGAATGAATGAATGAAACTATGCAGGGAATGATGAGCACTTTGAAGACAAATAAGAGGACAGATGGGAAGTGCTGGAAGGGGCATGGTGGGTTGACCTGGTAAGGAGGTGACGCTGAGCAGAGTTTTGAGGACTTTCTGGAAGCCAGAGGCCAGAGACCTCCCTAGCTTGGGGCCTCTGATTTTTTTAATTGAAGTAAAATTCACATAACATAAATTAATGATTTTACAGTGTGTAACTCAGTGGCACTTAGTACATTTTCAACGTTGTGCAACTACTACCTATATCTAGTTCCAGAACATTTCATGCCTCCAAAGGGAACCCTATACCTATTAAGAAGTCATTCCCCAATCCCCCTTTGGGAGCCTCTGATTTTAATCCCTCTCTTACAATGCCAATATCTCCAGTATTTATTTGCAAATGTCAGTTGTTCAGAGAAATGGACACACAGAGTGGGATATGGCACACATCGTATGGAAGGTGGTGTGGCCCTAGGTGTCCATCAAAAGTGTTGAAAATGTGTGATTCCACTTTCAAAGTCATCACCCAAAAGCATTCCTTGGAGAAGCACCCTAGTTGCCCAACCACAGGGATCAGTTTAACAAGTCATAGAAGAACCCTGATAAAAATCTTTCAACACAAGAGGGCAGACTGCTATTGATCGGTGTGGAAAGTGGGCCTCCACTGAGAAGTCATGAGTACAGTATGATTGCATTGTGGCTGAGAAGAGGAAAAGAAGAAAAAAATCTAGAATGAGATAGACCATTGTGTTGTAACAATGATTTCTGCGCATTCACTTTATTCTTACCATTTCATTCACTCAACAGATTCTTACTGAGCACCTGATCTGTGCCAGCCCACGCCCACCAAGGGCAGCAATGGCGTCTGAATTGTTTGTTTCCTGTGCCAGTGTGTTTTAACTCACCAGTGAACACAAGGCACATTGTAAGTTTGTAATATAAATGCATTCAGGGAATTAAATGCTATGACAATGGACCTATTTGCATTATTTACTTCATGCTTGTCTGTGTTTCCTTTGCAACAGATTTTACACTGAGTATGTATCGCTATGGCAATCAGAAGAGAAAATACATAAAGCTGAGTCCATTAGAAAATGTGTGCATGTATGTCCCCGCCCTCCCCCACCCTCTATGCCCCAGAGGCCACAGCTGCTCCTGGCCTCTCACCAAGAATGAGGTTGGTACCTCCCAGCTCCTGGGGTTTACTCACCAGCCCACCAGCCACTCAACACACTTGCTGCTGTCTCAGGAGGTGAGAGGACCCCACGGGTTCCTCAGCTCTTGGCATGGCCATCTCTCAGACTCAGTTTCTGCAGCGGTAGAAGGTGGCCACGACAGCTCCCACAAGGGCCAGCTTCTGAGTTTAACGCTCTGATGTCACTGTCTTAAAGTACTGAATAATTTTGTGGCAAGGGGCTCTGAATTTTCCCTTTGTGCTGGGTCCTGCAAATCAGTCAGGAAAAGCTGCCCCTGCTGGATCTGTCAACAAGTGCTTATCCTGTGCACGGCAGTGATTCTCTGCCTGGGAAGTGTGTGGCCACTGGTCCCAGGCCTCCCAGGCAGAATAAGACAGGGCAGGACTTGAACCCAGGCCCCTGATTGCAACCTGTACATAGTTGCCTCCCTGTGTATGCAGTCAGTGCCTAATGTGTGACTCTTTTTCTCTCAGTGATCCTCCTCCCCCAGCCTGGGAGACAACAGGCTCCTCCCCAGGAAGCAGATGTTTCCATCCTGTTGGAAGCCTGGAATTTCAGTTGAGAGAGAGAGAGAGAGAGAGGAAGGAAGGCTGGACAAGGCAGAAAGGGGGTTATTAAGATAGTCTTCCTCCCTGGGGTTTGAGCTCAGAGCCTGTGGCCAACTCCAAAGATATAATAATAGTGCCGATAACATTTGTTTATCAAACACAACCCAGTGATAACCAAGGAACACAGCCTTAGAATCACCCTCCTCAGTCCATTTGTCATGTGGCACTTCGTTGAATCTTATCCAAAGCATGTAATAGCAGATCATGTCCCTTTCCTGCTCAAAAGCCTTTCATGGCTTCCCAGGTCTGTGAGTATAAAATCTACACTCTGCTCTGGGGCCTGCAAGGCTCCTTGTAACCCAGCCTGTGGAGCTCCCAGCCCACCTGGCTCCCCACTATCTTCCCAAGTCACCCTATTCCTACCACACCTGCCTCCTTGGTGCTGCACCAAGGGACTGAGCACATTCCCACCCCAGGTCCTTTGCACATGCCGTTCCTCTGAATCACTACCTCCTCTGCTGAGCAGCCTTCACCAACCCCCTGTCAATGCCTGATGCTTTGTATGGTTTTTCTCTCCTTTGCAAAAAGTTGTCAGAAGTTATCCTACTTGGTCCTCTATTTGTCATCCATCTTGTCTACCAGATAGCTGTCCTCTTCCTCACAGCAGGGCCTCCCACAGTGCTGAGGAGCCCATGTCTTAGAGAAGAGGATACAGAGGCCCAGGGAGGCCCCCAGTGCATCCATGGAGATGGACTGTCACACTTCTGGAGTCCAAGCCCAGATTGTACCAAATTCCCCTCCTCCACAGGGTAAACAAAGCTCCAAAGGCTGCAAGGAGCAGGCTAAGCTTTCCACATGGCCAGCTTTTGATTTGGGGAATAGATTTAAGCTTCCTGGGCCTCAGTTTTCTCTTCTATAAAACTGAGGTTTAGAGGTCAAGTCCATGGGGTCCTCTCTTGGGCTGCCACAGCAAGTGTCCTCTACCCCAGTGCCCACTTTGTGCACTCCCATACTGAGTGACAATGGGACCTGTGAGGCCTTGGTCTACATCTGGACTTCAAGGATCCCCAGTCTGAGGTGGAAGAAGAGCTGGACACAGACCCCTATGGGGTCAGGGTTGGGGGAGAGAACAGGGAGTCTGGGAAGGCTTCCTAGAGGAGGAGGTTTTGGGACTGAGTTCAGAGGCTCAGATGTGGGATCCAGCAGTGTGGCCAATGGTGATGAGGAACTGGATTTGCCCTCTGAAGCCTGCAGGAGAGCCACTGAGGGTGTTAGGGCAGGAAAGTGAACAATGTAACCCATTAAAGGAATCCTGGGGAGAGAGGGAGGGCTCTTTTGAGGGTGGCCAAGAGAAGCAAATCCTGACTCCAGCCTGTGCCTGGAGATGAGGAATGGCCTCTCCCAGCAGATCGAGAAAAGAGGTTGCTACATCTGAGTCACACAGTTCCTGCAAGAACATTCGGCACTGGGCGGCTCCATGTGGGCTGTCACCAAGCAGGAACACAGCCCCCCCACATTGGAGCCCCTCCTCACTGCCTTCCCTGAGGCCCCCTGCTCTCTGTTCCCACAGCTGTTCCTTCAAGCCACAGAAGGAGAGTAGGAGGAGAGGGCAGGCGAGGGAGAGGCCATGTAAGCTGCTCAGCCAGAATTCGGGAGTTTTTGGGAAAGGGAGCTTCTCTGGCTAAAGGTCCAGTGTGTGCTGGGGCTGTCTCAGCCTCAGGACTCTGTCCAAGTTGGGGAAACTGAGGCTCAGAGAAAGGGAGGGTCTACCTCCATTCTGCACATGTATATACAACTAGTTCTCTCCTGAGAACTAAAACTCAGCCTGGAGCCAGAGGTGTAAATCTGTTCACATCTCTCCCTTTCTGGCTCCAAACTTTCCCAAGGCTCCCCAGTACCTTTGGAACAAAACCCACACACCTCATCAGGGCCCATGAGGCTCTACCTGGCCTTTCAGCCCTCAGAACCCCTACTCTCATCCCACTCACTCTGTTCTGGCCACCTGGCCTCCCCACTGTTCCTCCAATATACCCAGTCTAGCCCCACCTCAGGGCCTTTGCACATGCTACACCCACCTCCCAGAGCATTCTTTGTGAGTTTTTATCCCTTATTAATCCCTCAGGAAAGGTGCAAAGAGAGGAGGTCATATGCCCAGAAATACATAGCAAGTCAGTAGTGGTGCTGTTAACACCCAGGCCCATCTGAACAGCCCCCACCCCTAGACCTCTCCCCTCAGTGGTGCCACGTTTAAAATAGACCTCCACCTCAGAGCTGATTCTTAGCCCCTCCAGGTCTTGCCACCTCCAGCTACGTGCCAAAGACCTTCAGGCCTCAGGCCCAAAGCCCCTGCTCAGGGAGCTCCTGGCCCAAGTAGACACCTACATCTCCTAGCGTCCCTCCTGAAGAGGCTGCAATTTCTCCGCCCCACTTTCTGTCCTTCAAGCAGGCAGATGCCAGAGCCTTCAAGGACGGCACAGCCAAAAATAATCAGGCCGACCTACCTCCTAAAAGTGGAGCAGCCCCGCCCAGCCACCTGGCATCACGGAGGTAATTAGTGCACGTGGCAATGAGGGTAATTAGGTCTGTAGGAATCCAGACCACAGATCCAGGTTTGGAGTTAGGAGTGGGTGGAAGTGCACCAACCCCATCCCCAACCCTCCCTGGTCCTGGGAGCTTGAGTCCATAATCCAGTGCTTGACCCCATCCTGGAGCTCCTTTGTTCCTAGGCCTGAGGGTGCCCAGCTCGGTTTCTTCCTGGGTACTGTTTGCTTAACGAATTAACCTTGGCCTTCGGTAGAAGTTAAGTTGGATCTAAATATAAGTCAGGGTCACTTTCACCAATATTGAGTAATCAAACTCTCCCCTGCCATGATCCCCATACATTCACCTATAATGCTCCCCCAAAGGACACCCCAGCCAAGCCCTTGAGGTGCCCTCAGGCTGCAGGAGTCAGAGCTAGACATAAACATCCCCAGCCCCTTGGTATCAAGGACTGGACCAGAAGGAAGGAAGGTGTTGGGGGGGGGGTCTAGAGCAGCGGTTCTCAACCTGTGGGTCGCAACCCCTTTGGGGTCGAACTACCCTTTCACAGGGGTCTCCTAAGACCAACGGAAAACACATATATAATTACATACTGTTTTTGTGATTAATCACTATGCTTTAGTTATGGTTGGGGGTCACCACACATGAGGAACTGTATTAAAGGGTCATGGCATTAGGAAGGTTGAGAACCACTGGTCTAGAGAAAGAGGAGGTAGGGCTTCTCAGGGAAAAGAGCGTTGGAAATGGGCTTTGAGGGATAAATAAGAGTTTTCCCCAAAGCTAGAGTGTCTTGGCTTTGGGGGAATGGAAGAAGGAGAAGGAGAATGACTGGAGGGGTACATAGGGGTTCAGAGCTAAAGATTTAGAGGTTATCACACCAGGTGGGACCTGAGTTCACACCGGGTTGGGGCCTCTCAACCCCTAAACAAAAATCTTAAGAATTTGGCTCAGGATCAAAACCACATGCCCAAACAGCCAAGAATAAATATAATGTTTATAACAGTGGGCATTTATTAAGCTCCTAGGATCATTCCCTCTTCACTCAAGGACTCATTGGATTCTTACATGAAACTTCAGAAGTGGGCAGCATTCTTATGCACATTTCATAACTAGGGAAACTAAGGCACAGAGGAGGAAACTGGCTTCTTTAAAGTCACACTGCTGGTAAGAGGCAGCAGGGCTGGGAGTCACTTTCTGGCTCATGTGACTCTGGAGACCACTAAGGACCAAGGTGGGAGCCCAGGGATCCCTTTCTTCTGGAAACATTTACACAGTTCCTGCTGCAGACCAGGCTTGCTCTAGGTGCTGAGCCAAAGTTGAAGAAGTGGACAGCAACCAGATCATGCCATAACAGATCTAGGTGACTATGGTGATCCATGCCACGTGGTTGGGCATGATGCTTTGGGGAAGAATTAGACTTTCCCTGACAGGAACCCTCAGGGAGTAAAAAGGATTTAGCTATTTAGCTTTAGTTCAAAGCTTGGGTCAGATTTAACTAGGCAGAGGTCATAAGTGCCATTCTGCAAAGTGCTTTCCTAGAGTCCAACAAGCCATTCTAGTTCCTGTTTGGTCCCTCCTACGACACATTGCTCACTCCCTTATGTCCTGAAGGGAAAGGTCTTCTTGTCAGCCACCCTGGGGTATACTGGCCTCTGCTGGCCCTGCAAGAATGACCTTAAGAAGAGGCCTCAGTCTGTGGTGGGGGATAGCAACTCAGGGTAGCCCTCTGCCTGTCTATAGAGAACAGTGAGGAGCTACTGGTGCCACATGGATCATCCCTGCCTTCTCCCCCACCTCAGCCCTGTGAGCATCAGCCCATTCTCCAGATTAGAAAACTGAAGTCTGAACTGGCAAAGCTACTTCCTCTGTTTGCACTTGCCTAGGACAATATCAGGTCAGGGCTGCTCAAGGCCAGCACCATCCCAGGCCCTCTTGGAACATGAGGGGCACCCAGGAAAGGATTCACTTCCCCACTCTCTCATGCTGTTGCCTTCTGCCCACAACAAGGAGGAAATTTGGCCTGGGCCCCTTGCCCAACCCTCCCCACAGAATGGCCACGTGGCCCTAGCTACAGAACTGCAGCAGTCTGGCATTCAGCACTGTTAATGGCTTCCGGAAACTTCAGCTTTCCTGGCACCTTTCCAGTTACTTCTTTTTTAATATTTTTTTTGATAATAAGGAAAAGTCCTTCTTTGCACAGAACAGACGGTATTCCCTTTGTTCCCCATACTGTTCAAGCATTTTGTGGCTTCAGGCCTGAGAGCAACGCCAAATCTTCTGCTTGTGCAAATGCCTTGTGAAGTTAGAAACTGAGTCTGCACTTCCATTTTCCCAGGAAGTCTGAGGGTCCAGAATGGGTTGGCCCTCCAAAGGCACCCAGGTCTGACCACAGTTGAACTAATAAACAGGTAACATACTCAGGGATCTCACAAAGGGATGAGGGCATGTGGCGGGGTAGGATAAGATCCCTTCCAAGCCTAGGATGGTTAGACAAGCTTCTAGAAGGAGAGGGGCAGTGGAGCAGAGCCTGGAAGGTGAAGCAGAATACGTGCCTGCGGGAAGGGCATTCTTGGTGGAGGGAACAGCTTGGGTAAAGTCCTGAAGGGAGTAAACTCAGATCTTGGCCTGGGAATAAGCCTCCAAAATTCACCTAAAGGTAATTTGAAGGCAGCTACCAGCTCAGATGTGTGATTCTTGTCAAGGAAGAGAGATAAAAGAAGAGGAAAGGAGATGCGGCAGAAAAGGTTGTCAGAAAGCTCAACTGTGAGGCTCCCAGCTTCAGGGAGCTGTGGGCCTTGGGTCTGAGGAGCCTCGATGCCTCTGCCCATGGACGGATGGCATTGTGTGACTTAGGGCAGGCCAGGACCTGGGGAGATCACTGCCCAGCCCCAGAAGAACAGCAGCTGCTCCTGGCAAGTATGTGAAGGGGTGGGTTTCCTCTGACCAGAGGTGCGGATCTCCAGGGAACTCACCCATTTGGGGGAACCTGGACACCAACTTTCATTTCCTGGATCCTTGATTCTGGGACCCTGTAACATGTTATACAACCATTGTTGGTATTGTCACAGTTGTCTTGTTCCATCCCCAGATCCGGAATTTTTGTCTGTCGTCTCCTTTGTCTCTGCCTCTCTCCCCCTCTGTCTCTGGGTCTGGGTCAGTGTTCTACCCCGACCCCAGTCCCATTCCCATTCCCCACCCCCAGGCCTTTCCTTATTCCTCCGGGCTCTTCCAACCTCCTCCCCACTCCCCCGCCGCGGAGGGCCGGCAGGGGGCGCTGCGGCCCGCTTCTGGGAGGCGGGGCGGGAGGCGGCCTCGGGACCGGTTACGATGGGACTGGAGGCGGCGCGGTCGGCAACAGCAGCGACAGCGCAGACAAAGGCGCGGGCGGCGCGGAAGGCGTGGAGGGCGCGGGAAGTCGGCGCTGCTGGCCGCACCCGACTCCGCCGGGACACTCATGGGGCACCGGGTCGGCAGGGTGAGCCCGGCCGACCGAGCCTGAGCGCTGGGGTCCCGAAGTTCCAGGGCCGGGGGAGGGCGCAGGGGTCCCGAAGTTCCGGACGCCGAGGCTGGGAGCGGCCCGCGAAGTTCCGAAGTACCCGGTCTTGCGGGGGCTCAGGGGCCTCGAAGTTCCGGAGCTCAGGTCCGGGAGGGGACAGTGCGAGGGGTTTCCAACGCTCCACGCCCAGCGCCACACGAGGCTGCGAAGGTGTCTTCGAAGTTACAGACCTGGGGGTAAGGGGCCGGCGCGAGGGAACCCCGAAATTCCGGATCTGGGGATGGAAGGGTGGCATAGGGTCACCAAAGTTCAGGAATCGGGACGGCGCAGAGGATTCTCGAAGTTATGGACCTGGAGTTGAAGAGTCAGGTAGTAGTATGTCCCCGGAGTTCTGGACCCAGAGTCGGGGGATCGCGGGGATCTTGGAAGTTCCAAGGTTAGGGACCGCACATCCCGAAATTGAGTCACGCGCTGGGCTCCCCATTCCTGATGCATGTGGGGACTAGAGCCTGACTGAATATCAGGATCCCGGATTGGGGCGCATGGGGTGGGACTTCTCCCACACAAGCGATTAAGGATCCCGGGCACCCGGCAGCGTCGGGCCCCGTCCGGGAGCCTAGTGGCCGGCGGCGCCCGAGGCACATGACTGGTTGGTGAGTAACTTTCCCCAAACGGGAAAGTCGCGGTAGGAGCGTCCCGGCCGGAAGGGTCAGAGTTCCTGGGACCCCCGAGCCCCGGAGCCCCAGGACTCGCTCCCAAATTCGGCCAGAGCTGCCGCCCCTCCCCCACCAGAGGCTCCGGTTTCAGACCCTGTGACCAGGACAGCTGCCCAGGACGGGGCGGCGGTGTGTGGAGGGGGGCGTCACCCTCTGACCATGGGGACTACTGGGCCTGGGTGTGTCTTCCCCCAGCTTGCGTCCCCCTTCCCCAGGTCCCTCCTGAGTCTCCTGCATATCCCCTGGATGCAAGTCTAAGAGCGCAAGGGGTTGATCAGGAAGTTGTCCTGGGCAGCTTTTCCTGGCTTCTGTGGGGTGGTGGTTAGAGGAACCAGCAGAGAGACTAGAGCCCATCTCCCAGTCCTGGGTTCCACCCAGCACCCCATGGTATTGGGAGTGAGTGGTGATGGGCAATGTGGTGGGAACCCAGGTAGTCCTGTTTGGCTACATCTTATCTTTTTGACAAGAATGGGGGCTCCCTAATTGTACTTTGACACTAAGTCTGTGCCCTAGAGTAGGAATGGAGAGGTCCCTATGAGGCTAGTGGGAACTGGTCTCCCAGTAGGCACCTGGTGATGCAACACTTTTTGCTGGAGGCCCTGGTTTCAGGAATGATGGGTGAATGTGTGGGAAAGTGTTGAAGAGGAGCTGGCCTTGGCCTCCTCAACCCACCCTAAGATTGAGGGGGCTTCACTGGGGATCCATTAACCCAGATAATAATTTTATGCTGAGATGTCAGCAGCCACCTGGCTCCTCTCAGGGAGCTGTCTTTTGGCCAGGGTATTGTGGGGACTTCTCCAGTGAAGATAGTCAGGGTCTCCTTGCTCTGAGTGATCTACTGCTTCCCTTACCTTTTTGATTGAAATTCTGTGAATGGTGCATCTGGTAGTGGGTCCTGAGGTTGAATCTGCTTGGCCTCCCTCAGCCTGTTCTGCAGAGACATTCACAAGCCCCCTCTACCCCAGAGGCCAAACCAGCAGCTTCTGCTACCCATCTGGCTGCCCCTTGGAGCCCACCCAGCCCAGCTTGACCAATGTCCACAACCAGGTGAGCCCCTGCCTCCACTGGTTTGGCCCTGGGCCTTGTGGGGGTGCCTGGCCCTCACTGAGCACCCTCTCCCCATGCAGGGAGCAGCCTATCTTCAGCACACGGGCGCACGTGTTCCAGATTGATCCAGCCACCAAGCGGAACTGGATCCCTGCGGGCAAACACGCACTCACTGTCTCCTACTTCTATGATGCCACCCGGAATGTCTATCGAATCATCAGCATTGGGGGTGCCAAGGTCCTGGCGGGGCCTGGTTGGGGTGGCAGGCAACAGGAGTCTCAGCAATAGGCTTGGGTCTGATTGTGGCCTTGCTTTGTGCCCAAGGTTGGTGGGAGCCCTGACCCTCAGTCTCTCTTCCTCCTAAAATGGCTCAGACCAAGGACCTTGGAGGCACTAATACAAAGTGATACCCCAGTGGTCTCATGGTCATTGTTAGCAGATCCCATCAACCTTGAACTTTGCTCTCTTCTCCCCAGGCCATTATCAATAGCACTGTCACCCCCAACATGACCTTTACCAAAACCTCCCAGAAGTTCGGACAGTGGGCAGACAGTCGTGCCAACACTGTCTACGGCCTTGGCTTTGCTTCTGAACAGCATCTGACCCAGGTGGGTCTCAGGGGTATGTGGTGGGAGCACTGAGACTGGGTCTTTCTCTTGGGTACACTGGGGTGCCTGGTCAGGTGCTGGGCCTACACCTTCCTAGCTGCAGAATTGGACAAGCCAGAAGCCCCCTCCCGGTTCATTCCCTGGTTCACATCTCAGCTCTGCAGGCCACCTGCTCCAATTCTGATACACCCTGCCCTTATCTGGGTTCCTGTGATGGGCTGGGTGCTTCCCTGTACCCTCTAGTAAAAAATCATAGCTTCCTTCCACTGTATGCTGTCTCTAGACATCAGTATTGTTTTAAACATTGTTTTACTGGATGGTTGGTTAGTACTCTCTGAGTCCTCCTGAGGGCATGACAGTTTTCTATTAGCCTTTGTTTTCCTTTCATATTTAGATCTTGAATTTATTTCTGTGGGTAGTGTAAGGTAGGAATATTTTTTTCCTACATGAATATCCAGTTGATTTTGGGCCACTTTTGAAAAAGACCACTTGCCTCCAGTGAATTGCACTGGCCCCTTTGCACAAATCAAGTGGCTGTATAGCTGTAAATATTGCCTTTAAAAATTATTTTCAAACTAAGTAAATTTATTTTAAAGTGAAACAAAGTGTATCCTACCCTAACTGGAAAGCTGGTATGGGCAGAAAATGTAAACATTAATACACCAAAAATGAAAACAGGACAATCACTTTCTCACTGGCTAGGCCTCAGATCCCAGGGCCTGCTTTCTCTTTGTCATACAAGGAAGGATATTTACATGTGTCCTCAGGGTGGCTCAATGAACGCCTCCTCCCTGAGCATCCCACCCCAACCCTCAAACCCATTCTGCTCATTGGGATATCATTTCCCACTCTTCCAGTTCATGAGATGAGTAGATGCACAGAGTTCCTAAAGTCCCTTCATAAATGATAGGGATGATGCTGGCTGGGGTAATCTGGTGGGGCACCAAGGGAAGAGGCCAGGGGTTTGTTGACTATCTGTTCTTGTCACTCCTCCTCAGTTTGCTGAGAAGTTCCAGGAAGTGAAGGAAGCAGCGAGACTGGCAAGGGAGAAATCTCAGGATGGGGGGGAGCTCACCAGTCCAGCCCTGGGGCTCTCTGCCCACCAGGTCAGCACTCCCTGTCCCATGCCTGCCCTGCAATATTGGGGTCCCTGTATTGTGTTGTGCTGGTGCCCAGAACCAAATGCTCACAAATTGTGACAGAGACTATGGAAGAGGAATGTGGGTCCCACGGAGCATTTCGGGGAATCTGGCCTAGCTTTGGCCAGCTCAGAAGACCAAGGCAAAAGGTGGAAGTTTAGATAGCTAAAGTGGGCAGAGTAAAGAACTGTTTCCAGGCAGTTTCCCCCATTAATTTATTCAGCATAATTAATTAACTACCTACTGTGTGCCAGGCCCAGGGCTGGACTAGGGTTACAGAGATGAAAGAGCAGGCTGGCCCCTGCCCTCAGGGCTCCTGAGGTGGAGTCATAAGAAATTCAGCCTGGGGAGAGGGTTTCCTATCAGAATGTGAAATGGATGTTGAAATTCGGCCCCAGAGGGGTAACTGTGTCTAGGGTTTCAGATTGCCCCCCACCCCCCTGCCGTCACGGCAGATTTCAAGTATCTCAGTGGGTTTAAACTGGTCTGCATCATCAGGTTTGCTCCTAGGAAATTGGTGAGAACCCAGTCAGGCAAGGTTGGGGGCCAGGACCCAGAACTCCTGTCTAGGGGCCTTGGGGAACCATGGAGGATGGGTGACGGTAGAGGCGTGCTCGGAGGCCAGTGCTGGGGAGGAAGCCTCCGCTCAGTCATGACCCCAGTAACATCAGCCCTGACCCTAACCATGACCTTCTAACTAGTCTTTAACTGAAGCCCACACCCTGTAACCCTGCTTCTGCCCACACCCTTAGGTGCCCCCGACCCCCCTCGTCAGTGCCAATGGCCCCCCCAGCGACGAGAAACTGTTCCGCAGTCAGAGCGCTGAAGCCCCTGGCCCCACAGAACGAGAGCGGCTCAAGAAGATGCTGTCGGAAGGGTGAGGGGGTAGGGCGGGACACAGGGTCGCGGCAGGACGAAGGGCTGCCAGAGGAGCTTCTCTGAAGCCGCTGGAGCGTGACTGGTGGTGGATCTGGCTGGAGACCCAAACCCTGAGGATCGGGAGGTGGCTAATCGCAATCCTGCCCTTTCCGGAGCGGAGCACGCCCTTCCACGCGCTTAGGCTTTGGCCACGCCTTAAGGGATGACTCTGCCCCTCCGTTCACAGTTCCCCCGAATAGTTCTAAACCCACCGGTGCCTCTCAGCCCCACTCCGTCCTAGCTAGGTCCCTAGGGCTGACCTCGGGTCCATGCAGTTATTCCCATTGTCTCACTGAGCAAACAAGAGGCGACTACTCTGACCCCACCCTCGCCCAGCCCTAACTACATCTCCGGCAAGACCCGCCTTCCCCGGACTTCCGTGGCCCTGACTCCGTCCCCATGCACCGTTCCGCCTCTACCCGGCCCCAACCCATTGTGGTATCCTGCCAACACGCAGAGTCCAGTGTGGCCTCGTAGCCCGCCTGACCTGGCCCCGGTCCCGCCAAGCCCCTCCAAGCCCCGCCCCTAGCCTGATGCCACCTGCCTGGACCACGTGCCAATCCTCCTGCGTCCCCGCAGCTCTGTGGGCGAGGTACAATGGGAGGCCGAGTTCTTCGCGCTGCAGGACAGCAACAACAAGTTGGCGGGCGCATTGCGAGAGGCCAACGCAGCCGCCGCCCAATGGAGGCAGCAGCTGGAGGCCCAGCGTGCAGAGGCTGAGCGGCTGCGGCAGCGGGTGAGGGGACCCCCACCCCTTTCCGAAATCCCATGGACCAGGCGACTGTGGAGTCCCTACCTGCACATATGCTGTCCTTGGTTCACCGACTGGCTGTGTGATCTCTACAGATCACTCCCCTTAGTTTCGTACTCTGTAAAATGGGTTTGATATAGTCCCCACCTCAGAGGGGTGTCCTACACTAAAGTCTTTCCTGCCGGGGGCAGGGTGGTAGCTCCAAGCAGAGGAGATGAGTGCCTAC
Organism: Furipterus horrens; assembly: GCF_987537825.1. Classification (NCBI taxonomy): domain Eukaryota; kingdom Metazoa; phylum Chordata; class Mammalia; order Chiroptera; family Furipteridae; genus Furipterus; species Furipterus horrens. The sequence continues at coordinate 48,352,527 of NW_028327180.1, read as the reverse complement.
TCGTGGGTGGGGCTGAGCAGAAGGCAGATTCTCAGGAAGGTAATAACGTTTCCATGCAGGTGGCTGAGCTGGAGACCCAAGTAGCCCCAGAACCAACCCCAGTCAGTGAGAAGGAGGGGTCAGGTCAGGTGCTGGAGCAGCTGGAGTCCCTAGTGCAAACCAAGGACCAGGTGAGCACTGAGCATATGAGAGTATGTATGTGCATGTGTCCCCAGGTCTCACCTTCCCTGACCTCCCATGGAGGAGCCAGGACCCCCAGAACACCCTGGGAACTCTCCTTCACTAGGAGATCCAGACACTAAAGAGCCAGGCTGGTGGACTCCGAGAAGCCCCTGAAGCAGTGGAGCGTGAGGAAACACAACAGAAGGTGCAGGTGTGTGTGGCTGACAGGGGGTCGGCAGCCAACCTCTGGTGTGGGGCAGACTTGGTATCTTCCCTTCCTGGCGGGTCCCCCTGAGCTTCAGTTTCTCCACCTGTAAACTGTGTCAGGAAGACTTGTGAAGCATTGGGAAGACCAGATGCACGGAATGTCTGAGGTGGTTTGTAAATGGTTGTTACTGGTAGTGTTTTATATCCATCCATTTATTCAACATGCAGTTTTTGAGTCCCCACTGAGCCCCCGTTTTTGATCCCATCGTGTCCTCACACATCCCCAGCCTAAGGTCTTGAGCTTGCATTTGAAACCAGGTCTGGTTGGCCTGGCTCTTGCTAAAAACTTCATCCAAGAAACATTTATGGGGCATGTTCTGTGAGTCTACAGGAGGAGTTACTGAAGGATCTGGTGCCCCCTAAGTGTCCTGGGGAGAGAGGAATGGGGGAAATGCTTACTATTCTTTCCTGGTCAGAGTGTACAGTATGTGCAAAGGCCCTGAGATGGTTAGGACATCAGCATGTTCAAGGAACCACAAGGCCAGTGAGGCTGAGTTGGAATGAGAGGAGGGGGATAGTGTGGATTTCAACCCTAGCCTGATGGATCACAGGAGGGCTTTCAGAAGAGGGATGTGATCAGTTCTGTGATGTTCAAATTGGCCAGGGGACCAGGGAGTGTCTTTAGCACAGGGGGTGGGGAGACCAGGAGACAGAGGAAGCTTGGCCCACAGTAAGGTCTCTGGGGATGGCACTCAGATGCTAGATGCCCCAGGCAAGGCTGTTGATTCGGTCCACCTTCTCCTTGCAGGACCTGGAAACCCGTAATGTAGAGTTGGAGCACCAGCTGCAGATGACAGAGCGCAGCCTCGAGGAAGCTCGGGCTGAACGGGAGCGGACGAGGGCTGAGCTGGGCCGGGCTGCACAGCTGCTGGACGTCAGGCTGTTTGAGCTGAGCGAGCTTCGGGAGGGCCTAGCCCGCTTGGCTGAGGGTGCACCCTGAGTCTAGCCCAGTGGGAAGTCCTTGTAGGAGCTGAGGCCTATGGGAGCAGGTTTTATACAAATACTTTCCGACTGGGGCATGGGCTGGCCGCAGGCGATCCAGCAGGCCATTTGTCCTGGCAGGGACTGAGCGACACCCCAGGAGGGCCTGGACGCTCACAGCTCAGGGGCTGTTTAGAGCTTTTCATTGTATAGGATTTCTAGAATTCCCAGGGCACATACTAGTGCCCAGATTACACTTCTAAGCATGGCTGTATGTGTGCAATGTGTGGGCATCTAAATTCTGTCACTGGATCCTCTCCTGTCTCCTCTTGGGTACACCCTAGCTGCCCTCTGTCCATGTGGGGCTGGAAAGCCACCTGCAGGTGAGCACAGTGAGGCTCAGTGCCCAAGCAGGTGCCCAGGCCACACAGCTCTGCCTTGTTCAGCTGCCTCCAACCCTTGGGGCTCAGCCCATTGCTTAGACCTGTTTGGACTTAGGTGGCTCTGGTAAGTCTCTCTTTACTCTGGTTACAAACCCCCAAACTGATGGAAGCCAACAGGTAGAGAAGCTCCTAGACCACAGTCATATTCTTCAGGGAAAAGGATGATCTCTCCAACCTCATGGCCACATCTGGAGAGGTGCAGTTGCTGTGTCCATCTTCCAAATGAGGAAACTGAGGCCCTGGACAGGCTTCACCAACCCAGGGACACCCAGCTGGAACAACCAGCACTGTAGTTCAAAGCTTTGGGCTTGGCCCAACAGGAATGGAGAACCGAGGGTGGGTGGAGTGACAGGAGGTTCTGGGGGGCTTAAAATGTATAGGAGGCTGTACCCTTCTTTCCTGACCTACTACCTGAGAGTCAGACTGGGTAAGCTGAAAGACCCATTTATTGAGTGCCTCCTGGAAATGACACACCTTCACTTTTGCTTCCCATGGCAGCCCCTGTGCTGACCCTGGACTGGGGTCACTATGTGGAGATTCGCCCAATGGCTGGTGTTCTTTCCTTTACAGCCTGACTTTTGGCCAAGGCTTTGAGAAGGGGCCAGTCAGGGTCACAGGACAGAAGAGCCATGTACTGCACAATGTAGATGTCCATGGATCCACTGGCGGGCTGGGCAGGTTGACAGGGTACTGTCAACAGGAGAAGACCCTCCACCTCTCCAACCCTCAGCTCGAAGGAGCCTCAGTCTGGGCTGGTAGGGGCTGAGTGGGCCTCAGGCTGGGCCCTGGCTAGACGCCTCCTGCGGCCAGCCCCACCAGCCTTATGCTGTTGCAACACATGCTCCACCTGCTCCTTGAAGCGCCGGTTCTTCTGCTTGATCTTGGCCAGCTCAGCCTTGCGCTTGGCCTCCAGGTCGGGGTCCTGTCTCAGGAAGGACAAAGGTGACTGAGCAGGTCATCCCCTACCTCAGGAACTCAGCACCCCCCACCCCCCTCCAACAGGCTCAGCCCTCACCTTCCCCTCCAGGATCAGTTGCTTCCGCTTGTTAATTTCCTTCTTTTCATCAAAGTTGGCTGCTTCAAGTTTCTGGGGGGGGTGGGGGGGGGGGAGAAGGCCATCACAGGGTGGAGGGGCAGACCCATCTTGAAGGGGGCACCCTGGGTCCTAAGACTCAGCTGCACAATACTCACAATCTCACATTCCCTCCGCACCACGTTGACCTGCGTGAGAATCTGCAGCACCTCAGCCTCCTCCACTGTGAACTCCTCCAGCTGCTTCTCTGTGAGGAGGTTGGCGGCCGGAGGAGGGGGAAGGAGAACATGACAGGGAAAGGAGGTTCAGCCACCTAGTGAGTTCCTGGTGCTGTGGGCCATGCATGCTTTCTGGGGTCCTATCAGATAAGTCGGGTGGCAATATCTGGAATTGTTGGGTATAGGCTGCTTTTTTTGTGTGGTTGTCAACACTAGGAATCAGACCAGGAGTAACTTTGTTTTTAGTTTTGACAATGTCCTTTAAAATCGAGGTGTTTCTGAATTTTAGGACAGTGTGATGATTGGAGATACCCTAGTGGTGCCTAGTCTTGGCTACACATTACACCACCCAAGAGGGGTTGTAAACAGACTCAGGACCCATTCCTAGAGCTGACCCATCCACACAGCATGGTCTCAGAAACCAAAGGCCCTGCCCACCAGGCAATTATGGGGCACTTCTGATTCAATAATTGGGCAAAAGAGGCCCTAGCCAGGTAGCTCAGTTGGTTAGAGTGTTGTTCCGAAACACCAGGGTTGTGGATTCGATGAATGCAAAAATAAGTGAACAACAAACCAATGTTTCTCTCTAAAAGTCAATAAATAAATTCAAAAAATAATTGGGCAAAAGAAACTTCTTTGGGGTTGTATAGGAAGGACAGTGCTGCTCATGTGGGAAAGCAGGTGGGCATCCCACCCTTGCCCTCTTACTCACTGATCTGCTCCTCGATGGCATGCACCAGGTGGATGTCATACTGTGTCACCAGTGTAATGGCCTGCCCCTGCCGCCCTGTGAAGACACACCAGTTACCTGCTGTGTGCCAGCAGGGGCCAGGATGAGGGACCAACAGAAGCAGGTCAGGACTCCTCTCAACTGAAGGGAGAACTTGGTGGATAGGCATGAGAAGTTGAAGGCAGGTGAAGGAAGCCCAGGATAACAGGGTTTGACCCCCAGCCAGACCTATGCAGTGGGTAGGTCTGTCCCAGGGGAGCTGCAGGACACCAGAGACGGCTCCTTTGCCAGCCTGGCCCTACATGGAGACAGGTGACGTAGCTGATTGTCCTTTTCAGAATGGCTGCCAGTGAGCCAAGGCCGAGTTATGTCAGCAGTAAGCCCTGATATGCCTCAGTCCGGATTTCTGCAGGCCAGTTTCTCAGTTCTCCCATTTCTATGACAGAGACTAGTGCTGCATCAGCACTGATAGCTGAGAAGACACATGACCCTTGGAGCAATAAGGCTCAGAATGCTGATGTGACCTGCCTGAGGCTCTACGACAGAAGGAACAGACCCACTATAATCTCTTGACTCCAGGGTTGATAAAAATCTCACAAATGCAGTGTACCTCCCTGGCAGGGCTGGGAGCAGACAGATGCTTCCTTAGTCCCTGGCTAGGGTCACAATAAGGGGCTGAACTTGGGACACCAACTCCCATATGGCAACATCACACCCACCAGGACTCCTGAACCCACTCACCGCAAAGTCCCGACAGGCAGCCCTGACAAGTGAGGAGGACTGGAGCGGTGTGCCATGTCCCCAGGAGACAGTGTGTGGGTCACAGGAAAAAGCCAAAATACCCCACATTTGCTTTTATTATTTTTTTTTTCTTTCTCCTTTTTTCCTTGCCTGTCCCACAACGGACTGACCCCCACAGCACATCCTGCTGCCGCCTCACCCACAGTGATGGCCAGTTGGTCTGCCCTTCCCTGACACCTCCCCAGGCCACAGATCAGACCCAGCAAGTGTTCTAAAAGGAAACACATCTGCTTTTAAAAGGGCAATTCCTCAACTAGCAAACACTGCCTCTAACACCTGTCATCTCCTGCAGCCTGTATCCCCACCATTTCCCACCAGCTCACAATTCTTGGCTCCTCATGGTGTAGGAAGGCTGGAGGGATGTGTCCCCAAAGGCCACCCTGCCCTGTCTGCTCACCTGCACGGGCTGTCCGGCCGACTCGGTGGATGTAGATCTTTGGGAGCCCAGGGGTGTTGTGGTTAATGACCACCTGCACTGTGGGAATGTCCAGGCCCCTAGAGGCAGAGGCCAGTCAGCACCACTACCCACATGGTGAAACTGAGGCTAGGACTCACCCAAGGTCACTTAGTAGTGAAGCTAGGGTTGCCTAACCCTTGCCTGAGGCCAGTCTTCCCCTCTAGCCCCTCTGTGAGGGCATCACTGAGCCAGCCCATGGGAGGGAGTATCCTGATCCCCTCACCGGGAAGCCACGTCTGTTGCGATCAGGATCCGATAGATGCTGGACTTGAACTTGGCCAGGGCGGCAAAGCGTTCTTTCTGTGCCAGATGAGGGAAAGAATTAACGGGATGGAGCCGGGGCTCATGTAGCACCTTGGTAAATGTTTGTGCTCTTACTATATGAAGCTTGGGGACAGGGCGGAGGTCAGAATGGTCCTACTCTCATAAGGGCTCATAGTCCAGTGAAGGAGATGACTGTGAAAACGCAAGACTGGGACACACGGATGGAAGGAAGAGTGTTCCAGGCAGCGGGAAGAGCCTACGCAAAGGCCCCGAGGCAGAAAGGAGTCTCAGGCAAGGCTGGTAGGTGGGTGGGTCTCCTCACCTGTTTCATCATAGAATGCAGAGCCACAGTGGGGAAGTTGAACCTGCGCAGCATCATACACAGGACTTGGCAGGTCCTGGTGGGAAGGATGCACTGTCAGCCGCTCCAAAGCTGGGGTGCTGGGAAAGCACTCCTGCTTCTGCCCCCACCCCTACCTAGTACCCCAAGCAGGTGGTCCTGCACAGAAAGGAAAAGACAAGCAAAGGTGCACTGACATCCTTGTACTGACTCCTCTCCTGGCTTAAGCCAAGCAGAGTCGGCCCCATGTCCAGACTTTGCTTTGGATAGCCAATAAATTCTTGGCAGGCAGCACCAATTAGGAGGTCCCGTCAATGCGGTACAGACTACCTATCTACTGCCTCACACTAGAACAGCCTACAGCTTCTTGACCATCCCTCAAAATTCTTCAGAAGATCCTAAGGTCCCCTGGGACTATGGGGGAGGGTAGCCCAGGGTGTGGGTGCTGCTGCCCTGGGCCCGAGTAATACCCTTAGACCACAACAAATAGTCTGGGGACAGCCAGGGGCCCCTTGCCCTTCAGTTAAGAGCAGATCTAAGGAACCCCAAGTCCTGGCTCTGCCTTCAGAAGAGGTGACCCTGGTGAATCACTTGATCTCTCTGAGCCTCCTTGAGCAAATCTTCCAAAACCTCTGGTCTAAACAGAGGCTCTGGAATGCTGAGGTTGGCTATGCACCTCCCACCTGTGATCTTGGGCCACTTCTTAGGCCTTCATAAAGGGCTATGAGAGACAGCCCCACCAAGCTCACTTGCATGTGTTGGTAAAGATGATAATGGACCAGTCCTCATGCTCATCCTGGAAGTTCTGGATCAGGTGGACCAAGTAGGCGTCCTTGACCTTCTCAGGTACCAACAGGTAGCGCTGGTGTAGCTGTTCTACCGTGCGCACCCTGGAAAGGGGTGGGCCTCAGTTTCCCTTTCTGTTGAATTCAGCCAATGCTCTGCCCCATCTATAGGCAATAACCTCCATTGTCTATAACTCCACCACCTCCTCCCGCCTGCCCCACCACCAACCCTGGAATGTGGCTGTGGACTCACGGGGCCTGAGCCTCCCAGAAGAAGGGCTGGTTGGTGGCCAGGCCCTGCAGCTCCCTGAGTGTGTCTGTCAGGGTGGCACTGAAGAGCAGTGTCTGCCTGTGGGCTGGCACAGCCGACAGGATGGCCTCCAGGTCCACCGTGAAGTCAGTGCAGCCCTGCTCCAACAGCCGGTCTGCCTCGTCCATCACCTAAAATGCCAGCAGCAGGGGTAGTGGCAGAGGTTTGAGGTTAGGGTGCTGTCCAAGGCTGGCCTGCCTCCCCGATGTGCTTCCTTCCTAGCTTTGGTCATGGGCCTGGGAGCAACTCTTCCTCAAAGTCTTGGAGGTCCTGTTCCTTCACCTGTCTCAGCTCCAATGTCACTTCCTCAGAGAGGCCCTGCTCCCAACCACCCTCATTGGTACAGGCCACATCTTGTGGGTCTCTGAGCTGTCCTTGTCACATTACTAACATCCTACTGGATGGCCTGTGGGACATGTTTTCCAAACAGATGAATCAGTGACAAGGCCAACTCACCAGAAAGCGGATCTTCTTGATGCTGAACGTGTTGGAGCTGCGAAGGTGGTCAGCCAGGCGCCCTGGTGTGGCAATGACCACATGTGGTTTCCGGGAGAGCTCCAGAGCCTGGGTCACCATGTCTACAGGTGGAAAACAACAGGTGGGGCTGGGCATGTGGTCTGAGGCCACAGGGGTCCCACACCCAGAGCCTCCCTGGGGCCCCTGTACCCATGCCGCCGACGATGATGCAGTCTTTCAGGCCCAGAGGCTTCCCCAGGACTCTGAACTGCTCTGCAATCTGGTAGGCCAGCTCCCTGTGGATGTGAAGGAGCTGGGCTGGGTCACACAGGTTCTGTGCCTGCCTTCCATTACCATCTCCACCCTCAGGGCTTCCTGGCTCCCTCTCTTCTGTTCACACACCCTCCACAGCTTCCAGTCTCCTTTGGACAAAAGCTCTTGACAATTAGCACTGGAGGCCTGTGTAAGCCCTGCCCCCTTACCAGAATGGGCCCCAGAACAGGCTACGGCCCCTCCCCTACCAATCCCACCCAAACTGACCTCTCCTCCTTCCATGTCCTCAGCAATAGCCTTGACACCAGTCACCAAAGCTTGAAACCCAAACATCAGTCCCTCTTCCCCTGGGGCTAGTCAGTATCCAAGTCCCCTCCATTCTACCCTTCAGTCCCAGCTGCAAGTGGGACTCTCCTCAGCCCATGTCCCCACTTTCTGGCCTCCTATCTTGCCCTCTCCTGTTCACACTCCCTCAAAATCAATTCTAACCTGGCATTGGAAGTCCTTCTCAAGCTGGCCTTAATATGCCTGGCCCCCAATACCCTTTCTGTTCCCTGCCTCTCACACCTCTGTGTGAAGGCACTGACAGTTCCCTCTGCCTAGGTTACCTTTCCCCAAACTTGTCCCTTTGAAAGACCCTTCTCATCCTTTAAGGCATACTTGACCGAAACTTTCCTTGACTCCATCCCTTCACAGGCCACACTCTCAAAGCATGCAGTGCCTACCTCTCCTGCCATTACAGAACTTATCATATCAACCATCACTCCTGTCTGACCAAGTATGGAAAATGTACCTATTCTTAAGCTCTAAGACTACTAACAGCTCCTGTTTGGTCTGCACTTGCCCTTAGTCAAGCTCTGTACTCAGCATTTTTTACCTGCTATCTTGTTTAGTTCTCTAACACCCCTAAAAGAAGTCATGATTTCTCTCTCCATTTTGCACACAGGAAAGGTGTGGCTCAGAGAGGTAAAGAAGCTTGCCCAAGAGAATGCAACTGGTTAACTCAGCCAGGAAGCCTGTGTGGTGCTCACCTGGTGGGTGTCAGGACGAGGCAGAAGATGCCATAGGGATCCTCAGAGAGCTTCTGTAAAATGGGTAGGACAAATGCTGCTGTCTTGCCACTGCCTGTCTTAGCACAACCCAGGCAGTCCCGACCTGGACAAAGAGCAAAGCACATAAACAGTTTAGGTGTAGACAAGTGTTCCATTGAGCAGTTACTGTGTGCCTAGTATTGGCTTAAGCCCTTCCCATTCCTGACATACTGACAACTTTCCATTGTGGGAAACTAACAAATTCTAGGAGAGAGACACCATTATCATTCCCATTTAACAGAAGGGGAAACCGAGACTCAAAGATTTGCCCAGAAACACAGCTGGACAGTAGCAGGCTAGAATGGAACCCACACCCACGACCCAAGATGCTACTAACACTAGCTCATTCTGACAACCCCCCCACCATCATCTGAGCTGGGGAACTTGGAACACCCTTCCAAACTGCATCTTATGCTCCCTATACATTCTTTCACCTCTGTTTGTTTAACCTCTCAACTTGTCACATCCTAGGCTTCCTGAGGATATCTCTGCAATGGCAAAATTGGATTGGGCCAGAAGAGTGGAGAGAAGAGCAGTCATGAACCAGAGTGCTGGACCTACCAGTAATTTTAAAGATTGATTTGAGCCCTGGCTGGTGTGGCTTAGTGGACTGAGTGCCAGCCTGCCAGCCAAAGGGTTGCCAGTTTGATTCCCAGTCAGGACACATGCCTGGGTTGCAGGCCAGGTGCCCAGTTGGGGGCGTGTGAGAGGCAACCATAGGTTGATGTCTCTCGCCATCTCTTTCTCTCTCCCTTCCCCTCTCTCTAAAAATAAATTAAATAAAATCTTTTTTTTAATTGATTTGAGAAAGGAAAAGAAAAAGAGAAATATCGACCTGCTGTTCTACGCATCCATGAATTCATTTCTACCAGTGACCTTGATGGCTTCAGTATTCATTTGCAAAATGAAGACAGTAGTACAAGTTCTAACAAATTTTCCCAATAGTATCAGTTAATCAGTCATTCACTAAACCCTCCCTGAGTTCTAAGACTGTGGAAATTTCAGAGATTACATCATTTGTGAACGGACACAGTGAGTTAGTCGTGCAGCCTAAACACAAAGCCTGGCCTGTCTCCGGAATCCAGATTCCCGGAAATACCCGAGGTTGCCCCTCGCTTCGCAGGACCAGCACGGGTAAAGGGAAGGGAGAAGACGACAGGAGCGGAGTACACCTCCTGGGGAAGATACCGGGCCATACTCACCTTCCAGGATGGCGGGGATGCAGCCAAGCTGCACGGGTGTGGGCTGCTTCAAACCCAGCTGCCGACATTGTTCTACGAGCCACGAAGACAACCCAATCTCCAAGAACCCGGCCATCCTCGCCGCCACCTGCTGGACCCGTCTGAGCCGAGCTTCCGGCGCGTGCCAATGATGTAATGAAAATGTTCTCTTTGATTGGATCCGACTGCCACGTGGGCCCACCCTCTTCAGTTCTCTGCCATTCCCAGCCTCGACCATTTCCTTACATGTCTTCCTGAATTCCATTGGTTCGCATAATTAAACCAAACTACAATTCCCGATATTCCCTGCGAGACGCACTTACGTCTCTTGCTTCTTTACTCTTGATTAAGGAGTCTCTCATGGGCTCGTCTTCAGTCCTGAACCATTAAACTACATTTCCCGGTATGCCCGCATTGGCTCCCTGCTTCCGGCCGACGTGTCCCTCAGGAAGAGAAGTGGGTGGGACCAGACCGACATGGCGCCTCCGGCCCCCGGTCCGGTCTCCGGCGGTTCTGGAGAGGTGGACGAGCTGTTCGATGTAAAGAACGCCTTCTACATCGGCAGCTACCAGCAGTGCATCAACGAGGCGCAGAGGGTGAAGGTGCGGCCGCTCCCGGGTGGGGACGTTGGGGACGGAGGCGGAGGTCGCTTTCTGGTGGTCCCGGGTCGCGTTTCGTTTTTAAAAACTTTTCTCCCGGTGGCGTTTCTACCCCCAAGCTTCTCTTCAGAGGTGGTGAGGAGTTAATCCTTATCCCAAGACAACCAGAAGTAGTGGCAGTTTTTACTTCTCAGAGCGCTTGCTCTGCAGCCTCAAATGTATTTGAATAAGGCGTTTATGCCACTATAGTATTAAGAAAGGTAATCTCGTTTGTTGGGCGCCCACACTGGCCGCAGTGCCCTGAATACTTGTGAGGTAGGGATTCTTTATCCTCATTTCACAGACGAGAATACTGACGTTGAAGAGAGAAGTAATTTCCCCGACGTTACCTGCCCAACTAGCCGGGTTATTTCTCCCCAGACTAACTCATTCATTCCTCAGTGAGCATCTCTGTGGGTCAAGCAGTGTTCGTGCTGGGCTCAAAGCAGTGACAAAATAGACAAAACTTTCAGCTCTCTTTGGGAATCTCAGCAAGGGAGACGGACAATAAATGAATAAATAGACAAGTGAGGAGGTGGTGTGATAGAGTGGTGGAAATGAGCTTGGCTGTTTGAGAGCTAGAAAATAAATCTGCAGGCAGGCCCCAGCCAGTGAAGAGGAGAGGAGAGGGTGCTGTAGAGGCTTTTGGCAGGACCTTTGGAAATGGGCGTTCTGTCACTTGGAGTGAACCATTGGAGAATTTTTTAAAATAATTTATTTTCTTTAGAGGCGGGGGAAGGGAAGGAGAGAGAAGGAGAGAAACATCAATGTGTGGTTGCCTCTCGCATGCCCCTGACTGAGGACCTGGCTCGCAGCCCAGGCATGCACTCTGACTGGGAATCGAACTGGTGACCCTTTGGTTCACAGGCTGAAGCTCAATCCACTGAGCAACACCAGCTAGGGCGTATTGGAGAATTTTTAAGAGCAAAGTACATGACAGCCTAGTGGTCCAAAGACAGTATACAAGAAGCAAGTGAATAGTAATTGCAACTGGAACACTGTGTATGGTAAGAGGAGATAAAAAGTGTTCAGTCCAAAATTGGGAGGGGTGACTTTATGTGGGGGTGATCCAATCAGGCCTTACCTCTCTAACTGTCATTTGAATGTGAGACTGAACCTTGAGAAGCATCTAACCCCATACATTGCTGCAAAGGTGTGAGCTCAGGGTAGTTAAGGCATTAAAGGCCAGTGTAGCAGAAGTGAGGGAAGTGTCAAGGGGGAGAACGGAGAATGAGGTAAGCAGGGTGAAGGACAGGGCCTTACGGCCACAGCAGGGGTGTGGATTTTATTCCAAAAGTGTGAGATGCCATCCAAGCACCAAAGAAGGGAGTGGCAGACATCTTCACAAAGGCAGCCAGATGATTGGGGGGAATTTGGACTCTGAAGAAGAGAAGGCTTGCTTTCCATGATTTTCACCTTTGGTAGGGAACCCGATGTTTCTCAGCATCTGTATAATGGGGATAAAACCTCAAACAGACTTCAGGAAACTGTTAGGACTTGTTGAGGTAACATTTACACAATTGTATTAATTTTATATTGCTGCCTTGACAACTTACCACAAACAGCATAAGACAGCACTACCTTATTAACCTCTCACAGTTCCTGTAGGTCAGAAATCCAGTACAGCTTTCACCATGCTAATTTCACGGTGTCAGGCAGGCTGTGTCTTTTCTGGAGGTTCTAGGGAAGAATCTGCTCCCAAACTCATTCATATTATGGGCCCTCTGCCTGGGCCACTCTTAGCTCCTAGAGGCTTGTCCCCAGTCCTCAACCTTGAATGTGCCCCCCACCATCTCCATCTTAGAACCAGCCATGGAGTTCTCACACTTGAAGTGTCTGATTTCCCCTTGTGCTGCGTTCCTTCTGCCTAGTCTACTTTAAGCTTCTGTAACTAGACTGGGCCCTCCCAGATAACCAGCACACTCCCCATTTCTGTGAAGTCTCTTATGATGTAAGCTATTCACAGGTCCCAGGGACTGGCATGGACATCTCTGGAGAGCCTTATTTGCCCGCTTCAACCAGATTTATGTGCCTCCTTGTTGGGGTAGTGGAGACTGTGAGAAGCTTGAGACAGACCTGAGCTCAGTTCCAGCTCTTCTGTTGTCTCTGCAACCAGGGCTGAGTCACAGTTTCCCCTCCTGTCAAATGGGAACAATGATACCTACCTTAGTGGGGTCACTGTGAGACTCAGCATTGCATTCGTGTTCTCTTGTCTTCTGCCATGTGTCTGTGCTGCTTACATCATAAGTGTGTTCTCTAAGTCGTCTTTTATCATGATTTGCAAATTTTACATCGCTGCTGAAAGAACCAGCATGGCCTGCTGTATGTGGAGAGTGACTGAAAACAAAGGAAATCATACCATCGGTCACTCTGACTGGAGGCACACACAACCCAACTTCTGAGCCATGGGCATATCAAGACATTATCCCTGAGGCATCCAGAGAATGGGAGCACTGTCCCTGCTGAGCCATCTGATGTCATTTAATTCTGGTTCATGGAGCACCTAAGCCTCTTAGGCAGCCTGTAATGCATTGAGTGCTATCCTCAAAAGGATTTGAAGAGTCTTTGCAATGTAATTTATTTTTCGTTTCCTTTTTTAAGAAAATTTATTTGCTTTAAAGAGAGAAGGGAGAGAGAAACATCAATTTGTTGTTCTAATTTACACATTCATTGGTTGATTCTTCTTTTTTTTATTTTTTTTTTAATTTTATTTACTTACTTTTAGAGAGGGGGGGAAAGGAGGGAGGAGGAAAGAAAGTGAAACATCAATGTGTGGTTGCCTCTTCCGTGCCCCTAACTGGGGACTTGGCCTGCAACCCAGGCATGTGCCCTGACTGGGAATTTAACCGGCGACTCTTTGGTTCACAGCTTGACAGTCAATCCACTGAGCCACACCAGTCTGGGCATTGGTAGATTCTTATATGTGCCATGACCAGGGATCAAAACCCGCAAACTTGGTGTATTGGAACGGTGCTCTAATCAACTGAGCCAACTGGCCAGGGTCCATTGTAATTCAACGAAGGATCTCTAGATGAGATCAGCCAGGATTTAAGAAGGCCCCAAATTGAATGACTGGTTTCCTTCTAAGAGAAAGACAGAGAGAGGTTTGAGGCAGACAGAGAAGATGAAGGCAGAGGTTAGGGTGATAGAGCTATAAACCAAGGAATGCTGGGAGTTGCCAGAAGCTGGATGAGGCAGCGGAGTCTCCCCTGGAGCTTTTGGAGGGAGTGCGGCCCTGCTGACACCTTGATCTCGGACTTCTGGCCTCTAGGACTGTGAGAAATAAGTTTTAGATCCCCAGTTTGAAGTAGTTTGGTATAGTGGCTCCAGCAACCTCAGATAGGCACAACCTGAGGTGTCCCAGATGGAACACTGGTGTGTCCTAATACTGTGGCACCATATGTTTCTGTTTGTCAGACACTTCTCAAGTGCTCACAAGATGGCAGTCACCACTCAGGTATTGGGGACAAAACAGAAGAAAGACACAGAGAACCTGACCATTTAGTGTGGTCAGGTGACTCTGATGGCTACAAGGACAGTAAGGGGAGGGGATGCAAACCCCTGTACCCCGACTCCATCAGGAGCTTCCCAAGACAGTACCCCTTGTTCTCTGGCTTGGCTGCCCCTGTGTACTGCCTAGGGTCCAATAGGACCACCCCAGTGTCAGGCAGCATTAGTAGACATGGATCTCTGCCAGGCTTTGCTGGTTTCTGAACTCCCAGGTGATTCTGATGAGCTGTCAGTACTGGGGATCTGAGAGTTCACCTGATGGCATGCATCAGGGTCCCTCGAGTGCCCCTGGTCTGTACATCTGTCTTTGTTCTTACATTTCCCAGAGGCTCTTCTACTTTTGGCTAATTGAGAGGGTCTTGAGCATTCATATGTAGCTTCTTGGTAAAACCTTGGCAGTCCTGTGGGATCAGTGGTAGTGGTGCCCGTTTTACAGATGGGGCCATTGAGGCTCAGAGTCACTTCTGGGACCCAAGGTCCCCCTCAGGTCCCCCACTATGTCCTTGCTTCGAAGACACCAAGGCCAGCATGTCTGCTTTTTTACTGAGGGTGGTGTGGGGCCACCCAGATGGGTGGTTCTCACTACTGACCACCTCTAAGGGTCATTTGAAAGTCACTTATTTAGCAGATATTGTGTTCCAAATCATGGCCAGATTCCCCAGCCTGGTCACCAGGGCCAGAGAAAGCCACTGGGACTCTGCAGTGAAGTTGGGCTGAGTCAGGCTGGGGCCAGGAGCCAAGTTTCTTGTTTGTACTCTCCCTTAGCCTGGGAGGAAGACATACTCACCACACTCACCCCCCTCACCTCCACCCCTCAGGCTAGGGGGAAGAAGACATGGTGACAAGGAATCTGGTTCTCACCTTGGGGGAGGGCAGTCCTGGTGTATCCCCACTTGTGGAATGCCAGACCCTTCGTTCCTGTGCTGTGGCAGCTGTACAGGCCATCGCTCTGAGGCTGTTGGAGAGGCCACCCTGAGGTGGCTGGCTCCCTTCGCACCTCACTTTTTTCTCCCGGCCCCCCAGTTGTGTGTCCCAGTGCAGCTATACCCTCTGGTTTGAGCTCCTCTGTGCCCACCTGTCCCAGGCACCAAAGGGCCTCCAGGAAGTTGGCTAGAACCCTGGGGTCCAAAAACTGTTCTCCCAAGGGAGGGTCGCTTGTGTGCCTGCATCCTCCTGGCACCTTCCTCACAGTCTCACAGTGAATGCTATGTGAGGTCATCTCGCTTCTGCTTCTCAGCTCTGTGCAATGGTAAGGGTGAGGGGGTGCAGCCTTTGGACCTTGTCCCCAAGTACAGGGATGTCCTGAGATGTCACATGGCCCAGCCTAGACACAGACGTCACTGTGCTGGGACAGCAGAGCTGAGCCCTCCCAGAAAGGTCCTCTGAGTAAGCCAAACCTTCATCCTTTCTGTGTATTGTATTTAGAGAGTTTCTGAAACAAAAGCAGGGTAGGAACAAGCTTCATGGAAGTATTTGTCACAGAAAGTAAAGTCTTTCGCACATCTCCACCCGGGTCCCATCTATGTTCCAGCATCACCTGTGCCCTGTCCCATGGCTGGAGCAGTTGTGGCACTTTCAGTGGCCAATTCCTCACCTGGACGAATGGCTGACAGTCAAGCCTCCTTCCCAGGTGATGTTGGGATGGGATGAGATCAGGTGCCTGCCATGCTGTGTGCCCTCAGCGGAGGTCACTCTCCTGCTGCCCAAGGTTACAGGAAGCTGAGAGCCAGGGCCTGGATTCCACCAGGGAAGCTGTCCACACCTGGCCTCTGAGGGCCTGTCCAGCACATGGCCCCTGCATCCTGACCTGCCTCTGTTTCCATAGCTGTCGAGTCCAGAGAGAGATGTGGAAAGGGATGTCTTCCTGTACAGAGCGTACCTCGCACAGGTGAGCATCGGCTGTGACCACTAATGTCCCTGGGATGGGAGAGTAAGGAATGAAGTGCTGAGTGGAGTGGGGCACCTGGAAAGATGAGAGGTGCCTGGGGGGGTGGGTGCTGGCTGAAGGTGTTGGGGTTTCACCAGAGTGATGCTGGAGCCTCAAGAAGCCCTTGGTGTCCCAGGGGCTCAGGACATAGAAACATTATGGCAGGCAATGGCGGGTGGAGCTGACAGCATGCTTGTCTCACCACAGAGGAAGTACGGTGTGGTCCTGGATGAGATCAAGCCGTCCTCGGCCCCTGAGCTCCAGGCTGTGCGTATGTTTGCAGAGTACCTGGCCAATGACAGCCAGAGGTGAGGATTGGGGAAGGTCCCTTCTCCTTGCCCCCCCTCATTCCTTGTGCTTTTTATTTCCCTACCTGCATGTTGGGGAGCAGTGAGGGATTGAGCTTCAAAGGGTCCTGGGGATCAGAGACTGGATGTGTAGATGCACTCGGGGATTCTGAGGGGCTCCCTGAATATACAGTCCTGGACATTGGAGAGTGGGCCTCAGCCTGACAGGGGAGGTGGCTGTACAACCCCTGCTTGTCTCCCCAGGAGGGGGGCCAGGTGGAGTGCAGGTGGGGTCACACCAAACCTCACCCTAAGCTGTGGCCCCAGACTGCGGAAAGCAATGGCCAGGAGAGGTTGGGGGAGGAACTGTAAGGACCCATAAGTCCCACACCCTCCTGTGGCACATGGTGGGCCTCAACTGCCCACACTAAGGCTGGGGTGGAACTCCACAGGACTAGACCCACCTGTGTTTGGCCACTTAGCGTGCTGGCCTCAGGTGGTTCCAGCTTTATATTTCCATGGGCTGTTCCCTTGCCGCAGGGATGCTCCCCCAGATGTATGTGAGCTCATTGCAGTGACTTTGGGTGGGACTCAGGTGACCCTGCTTTACCTGTGCATGGGGTATTCTCACAACTAACAGGCTCCTAGGCCCACAACAGGGAGTCGCTGTGCTCTGCTCTGCAGGCCAGCAGCCACCCCGACCCTCACCCTGGCTTGTCACTCATGGCACCTGCTGCCACACAGAGGGGCCTTCCCCAACCTGTGCCCTTTGGAGCTTCCTATACCGGCTGTGGTCCCAACCTTGGTGGCACCATGCTTCCCTCATGGGGTGCTGCAGCTGTGGGTGAGAGTGTCTGCTTTGCCCCCACCCCCCACCCCTCTGATGCTTTGGAGGGCAACACCCTGTCACCACCCCCTGTGATTGGGCCCCTTTGCCAATGAAGCCCAAGGCTCAGGGGGTTTGCTTGTGACCAGTGGCAGCTGAGTATACCCCCCAGAAGACATGTCAATGTCCTGGCACCCAGAAACTGAATACGACCTCACTGGAAATGGTGTGTTTGCAGATGTAAGTAATTCAAGGATCTGAGATCATCCTCTATATAGGATGGGCCCTAAGTCCAGTGACTGGTATTCTCATAAGAGACAAAAGAGGAGACAAAGGAGAAGATGAAAGCAGAGATCAGGGTGAAGAGGACACACACATCAAGGACTGCTGCAGCCACTAGCACTGGAAGAGAGGACAGGACCGTCTCTGTTAGCGCCTCCAGAATGAGCCAGCTGTGCCCACACCTCCATCTCAGACTTCTGGTCTCCAGACCTCTGAGGGAATAAATTCCTGTTTTGATTCCCCAGTTCATGGTGCTTTGTGTTGGCAGCCTCAGGATACTAAGACAAGCAGCGTTCTGAGACCATCATTTCTCCTGCTTTACTTCACTAGCCAGGTTGACAAACCTCTTTCTCATATGGAAGGGGAGGTAACCCTGAGGACTCTCCAGGAGCTGTGGCTGCTGTGATCATTACAGAAAAGAACCCACAGGAAGCACAGGGCGTGGGGTGAGCGCTCAGGAAAGCAGAGTGGTGTGTGGTGCATCCATCTTGACAGCACAAGCTGCTGTCCCTTGCAGACAGTTGGCAAGAAACAGAGAAAGTACTAGAGGTCATAAGGATAACTACAGTACCTGACAGGAACAGTATACACTAACGTTGCGATGATGACAGCAGGCAGCATGTCCACAGCAGTGTGCAGGAACCAAGCAGGAAGCTTTGGGAGGTGGCTTCAGGGGCCCCTCACGCCAACACCAAGTGACCCCTGCACACGATCCCACTGTGCAGAGCAGGAAACAGGCTCTAACGTGAAGTCATTTGTCCTTCAGGCACCTCCTTGGTGGGTGCGGAGACAGTGATGGACATGTCCCTGCCCTCTACAGTCCTCAAACACAGGTGTTTGGTCAATAGCACCCCAGCACCTGTATGGCAGATACGCATTTGTAGAGACTGGACCTGAACAGCAGTGGTGATGCCAGCTGGACCCACACCTCACTTCTCTTGCCAGCTGCTCAGCAAGCCTTTAAACCATGGGGTGCAGCTCCATTTTCTAGTTAAGCAGACCATGATCCTGGGCCCAGCCCTGATTCCAGCTAGGCTGCCATCCCCTGGCCTCCAGCTCAGCATGTCGCCCACCTGGCAAGCTGGGGCTGGGATATAGGCCTCTTCAGGAATGCAGCAACATCATGAGTGTGAGCTTCATCTGTAGAGCCTCATGTCCCTGCACAGGCACCTCTGGTGAGTCAGCCTGTCTCTCCATGCCAGGGGCAGAGTGGACACAGCAGCCTGCTAGCTCTCAGGTCCAGGGGACCCTAAGTCTGGACTTTCCTTTGTGCTGCTTGGTGGGCATGGCCGCTCCTGCATCCTCTCTCCCCATGAAGCCTGGAGTGCCCAGCCTTGGCTCCCCAGTCTGTGTGAGGGTGAGAGGCACCTTGAAGGAAGGTGGTGAGACTGGCATGCGTTGGTCCTGTTCTGCCCCCTCGCTGCTGTGCACCCCTGGGGGCCTACCTTACTCTCTTTGGGTGTTTCTCTTCCCACAGAGAGGGTAGTACCACTTCTTGCTGTGGGTCCTAAGTGCCTTGTCTTAACAGGGACACAATTGTCGCTGAGCTAGACCGAGAGATGAGCAGGAGTGTGGATGTGACCAACACCACCTTTTTGCTGATGGCTGCCTCCATCTACTTCCATGACCAGAACCCAGACGCTGCCCTGCGCACACTGCACCAGGGGGACAGTCTGGAGTGGTGAGTGCACACCCTGTTCTGGGGCAATGGCCTGGAGGGGTGAGTGTCCCCGCCAGTCTTTGGGCTGCTTAGGGCTACTTTGTCTATTGTCATGGGAATGGTGAGGTGGAGGCTGCTATGAGAGATCTGCATGATCCAGGCGTCCCATTCAAGCTCCAGCTCCCATTCTTGGTCCAGTAGACACTCCTTTCTCTGCGGCTGGGCCACTGTTCCAAGGACATGGTGCGCAGGGCTGAAAACCCTGTTCGAAGGACAGAGCAGAAAGCACCTTTGTCTCTGCCCATGGTTTCTGCCCACCCCACCCCCCTCTGTGTTCTGGCCCTGGCCTTCTCACAAACTCCCTGGGTTCCCCCTGCCAAGGCCCTTCCCTGAGTATGGCCCTTGTTTAGGACACTCCAGGGCTGGGGCTCTGGAGCCCAGCTCAGCATGTAGTCAGCTCCACCCTGCACCCCAAGAGGTCACTCTGAGCCTGCACTGCATCCAGGGTGTTGTGACCAGAGCTCTGGCCCCAGAAGTTGCAGCTGCCCTCTCCCGTGAGCTCTCGGTGCCTGCCTTCCCTCAGTTAGTTGGTCACCACACATTTGTTACATACCTGTTTACGTCCCATCTCAGTCCAGAAAGGGATTTGCAGCAGCTTAGAAATAGACGTGGTGCAGGGCCAATAAGGCATTGTTTCTCAGGCTCCTACAAGGGCTGCTCTGGGTGCTGAGTCACATTCTAGTGGGGAAACTTAGAAGTGAGCAGCTATATAAGTAGTGGGCAGACACAGCCTGTCTAAGCCTAAAAGGGAAGCAGTGGGTGTGGGAATTGAAGGGGTGATCACCTGCCCCCATGCAATACTGCATCTGTGACTAAATCTGGGAAGTGGCTGTGATGGGGCACAGATACGGTGCTCATCCTGGACAGGGTGCCCATGGGCCTGGAGTCTGTGCCCTCCGGTCCCCACGGGAGCTCCCTGCCCAAGTGTGGTCAGTGGTGAGATGTGAGAGCCAGGGCCCTGGAAGGTGGAGGGGGTTGGGCCCAGTGAGTGATGCCTAGGTTTAAAACCAGCTCTGCTGGGCTGGCGGTCAGCTTCAGTGTCCTGCTCTACAAGGCAGGGTTGGTGACCCAAGCAGTCATAGGAATGTTCTGGAAGGTGGCACCCACATGGAATGAGCCCTGATGGGAGTAGAGTGGGAGGGTGCCCGCTGACTGTCTGCCCTGTCCCCCAGCATGGCCATGACAGTGCAGATCCTGCTGAAGCTGGACCGCCTGGACCTTGCCCGGTAAGTCCCTCTGTGTCTGTCTCTACCTTGTGCTACTGGGCTGGGCGGTCTGTGCATCAGGGTTGTCTGAATAGTGACGAGACCAGGTTAGGCCCCGTGTTCTCTGGAAAGCAGGCCTCAAGGGGGCATTCAGCATGAGGGCTGCCCCAAAACCCTCCCCAAGACTCAGAACATGACGGCATGATTATTTCTCCAGTTATTTTATTCCAGTCCATTGGGTGATACACCATCCTTACCTCCCTTTCCCTGCAGTATGAGGGTGACACTGTCTATGCCTCCGTTTCCCTCTGTGATTAGGTGGTGTGTCAGGGTTGGGGTGGGCTTTACAAGTGCGATGGGCTGGCATGTCCAAGCCAAAGGTGGGGAGGTGGTTGGGCCAGGGCCTGTGAGCCAGCATGTGTGTGCGCCCCATGAGCAAGGAATGGGGTGTGGGAGGGGGCAGCAGCCAAACCACTTGGTTCCCTCCCACCTCTCCCCTCCGCCCCTAGGAAAGAGCTAAAGAAGATGCAGGATCAAGACGAGGATGCCACCCTCACCCAGCTGGCCACTGCCTGGGTCAACCTTGCTGTGGTGAGCCCTCAGTCATGCATGGGGGGTGGGCTGTGCAGGAATATCAGAGCGCCAGGAGGTGGCCCCTTGAATCCAGAGCTGCTGCTCCCATTGAGGGAGTATAGATGTGGGGTTCCATGGATGCACTGGACTGCTGCTGATTTGCGGCCAGGGGACCATCCCCCAGAGGAACCATGCAGGCCAGGCCATCCCTGGCATATTTCTCACTTCGCTAAGCCTTAACCCCATTCCAGGTTTCTCACAGCCGAGTGGCTTGGCCAGAGTCAGAGTGAACAAGTCTGGTGGAGGGCGTCAGCCAGACTTAGGACGCCTCTACCCACATGCTTCCCCAGGGACATACTCCCTCCTCCAGGGTCTGACCCTGTGCCTGCATGCTGCTCAGCTTGCTCTCTGAGCATCTAGCACTGGGCAATTGCCAGTGTGTCCCTGGTGCCTTCCCCCATGCCTAGCCCCTCCACACATGCCTGGGTACCCCCGTCTCCTGGCAACAGCCCCTTTTCTGTGTTTTGGCATTTGGCTTTCGTTCTCTGAGCTGCTCTTTTGTCTGAGCCTTTTAAAACGTGCACCCTATCTGCATGTCTGCATTGCCCTTGGGGGTTGAGGCCTTACCCAGGCTGGTTTCCAGTATGTGTTCAGTTTAGTGGGACAAACCCCTGACAGCTCTCTCTGGGACCTTACCTGTTTTTACAAGCACACCTTGGTCCCAGGCTCCCTTGCAGGTGTGACCCTGCTAATCTTCAGCAGGAGGACAGAACTCAGAACCTGGTGGGCAGGGGCAGGGCTACTGGTTACAGAGAAGAGGCCACCCTTGACAAACAATGTGACCCAGTGGTCTCCACTTGACCTCAACTTGGATGCCCATGGGTCTCTGTTTGGAAGCTTCAGCTTCAAGTCTAAACTGAGGGCTTGGGGAACCAGATGTGAGGTAGCTATGTGCTGTTTTGGTCCTGTCAGCAGAGCCCAGGCTATGTGGGGGTCTGCACAGGGACAGTGTCTTAAGGAGTGCTTGCCATGGGCTGGCCATGCCAGGATCACCTCTGCAAAGTGCTGGAATTGCTCTGCTCTGTGAGAGAGCAAGCTGGGATAGGGCTGCGCAGCAAGGTAACAAAGCAGTGACGACAGAACTGTCCCCACAGGGTGGTGAGAAGCTACAGGACGCCTACTACATCTTCCAGGAGTTGGCTGACAAGTGCTTGCCCACCCTGCTGCTGCTCAATGGACAGGCGGCCTGCCACATGGCCCAGGGCCGCTGGGAGGCTGCTGAGGGCGTGCTGCAGGAGGCACTGGACAAGGTAGGGCAAGCCTCCTGGGGAGGACAGCCACACAGGGATTTTAATGCCAAATCAGCTTAAAAATTGTGATTCAGGCAAAAATCCTGATTCGTTTCTCTTGGAAGTGGGACGACCTTATCGGCTGGGGCCTGAATCGGCCTGAGCTGAGCAGACACACAGGGCGCTGCCCTTCCTTGCTGTCACTTTGGCTGCCCATCTTGGGGGCCTCAACGTAATGCCTCACCTGGGTCGGTATTTGGAAGAAATACCTGCTATTCACAATGAGGGAGGGGAGAGCGGCTGCAGATAGGAGGGGTGACTGGACCCTGTCAAGAAAAGAGACCAAGCGTGCCATCCTCTGCAGTGGCTGCAGTTTTCTCCCTACCAGCATCCGAGGTCTTTCACCATATTTGTATAATCGGAAAACCAACCAAAGTTTTTTCCATTTTTGGAAAACATCTTTTAATATAATGAGAAACTGGTAACAGTAGGAACCTTTCTCTCTGTTCCTCTCTGCAAGGGGCCAAATTATCAGAAGGTTGTTTGCAGAGTGGGGACAGGCCAAAAGGCTGTTAGTCCAGTGGTCTTATGGGCCCGTGTCCTTAGGCTGCACTTGTGGAGCTACCTTACCCTGTCAGGATGTCCTGTGCTGGCAGCAGAAGCCAGGCCTCCGAAGAGAAGGGCAGCAAGGGTAGAGCATGCCTGTGGCGGCCATGTGTCCTGGGTGGTGCATCTCTGCCTCAGTTGCCTCGGCACGGTCCCCTGCCCCATATCCCTGCCTTGCACCCAATAAGGACTCTGGCTGAGGATCCTGGCCAAGGCAGTGGCCCGCCGGTTCCCAGGGTTCCCTGTGCCTCAGAGTCCAGCGTGGGTGGGTGGGGTGATGTCACCCTCCTGGAGTTTCTGGTAATTTCCCAGCATCTTTCTGCCAAGGCCTCCAGGGAACAGGCTGGGCGGGTGGGGTCTACTTGTGGTCGAAGACTTCGGGGCTGTGGCAGCCCTGAGGCCAGCCAGTGAGGCTGCCGTTGGCCTGGTTTTGTTACTTTGAGATTGGAAATTCTTGTGATAAATTGGCCCCTCCCAAATTGTGACAGGCAAGGGGGCTCTGTCCCAGTCTGATCTAATGAGGCAATAAGCTCAGAGGGGAAGCAGCTGGGTGGAGAAGTGGGAAAACTGGAGAGACGTCCCTGAGGTCACCGCCTTGCAGATTGGCCAGGGTGGGGAGCACTCAGGGTGTTGGGGCCTTGACCCTGTCCCACATCTGAGGGTGTGACCTGGTGCAGGTCATGTCCCTACCCCAGGACAGTGGGGGAAAGACATCATCCTGCCTAAGATGGGGGTAAACAGGTCAAGTTCAGGGCCTGGAAGTGTTGACCCTTCTTGCCTGGTGTCCCCATATTTTCAGGACAGTGGCCACCCGGAGACGCTGGTTAACCTCATCGTCCTGTCCCAGCACCTGGGCAAGCCCCCCGAGGTAGGCCCTCTCCCCTGCCAGGTGCAGGAGGGTTGACTGGCCCTCATGTTGCAATCCTGGGGCGGGTAGAGGTTTCTGCTTTGTCCTTGGCTCTAGAGGAAGCTCAGGGCCTCAGGATCTGGGGTAGCCTGGAGTTGGGGCAAAAAACTCACTCCCCATGGGCGGGTATAATTGCTGTTACTGATGGGCCCTGGAAGTTGGAGTTGCAGGTACTCCCCCAGAGCCCCACCTTGGCCAGGGCCACAGGTCAGCTGCTCCTGTGGGTCCTATGGACAAGTGATTTGAGGCTCAGTGAGGGTACTTGGGCTGGAACCCCAGCCTGTGCCACCTCAAGGTGTAGGGTAGGCAACAGAATGGGAAAAAGCCCAGTGGAGTGATCCCACCTTATCTGAGGGGGGACGGGAGGAGGATCCTGGAGCACTGCTCATTTAAGTGACTGGCCTGGGGCACAGTGACAGTCGCTTCCTGGCCCTTGTAGAAGGGCTCTCTGCAGCCTTGGCTAGGATGGTGCAGAACAGACAGGATGACCCTCCCACTCCAGAAACAGACCCAGACTCCTAGTCTTAGAGAGACAGAGCCAGACAAATGCCCCAGTCCCATACGGTCAGAGCTGGGCATGACTGGTGGGGTAAGCCTGGCAGCAGAGGCTCTGCTGGGGCCCAGGTTTCAGTCCCCAGGCTTCTGGGTGCCTCAGACCCATCTCCCTTTCCAACCCCATCCCCTTTGACTTGCCCTCCACTTTTCCCGGTCTCCCACCCTCTCCCTCCCAGTGCTGAGGACCCTGCCCATTCCTGTGGACCCCATGGTGCATCCCTCATCCATGTGCCAAGCTCAGGCTCTGTGTCAGGTCCTGTTCCAGGGTGGGGCAATGAAGGGCATGTGGGGAGATCAGGGCTCCTGGCAGGGAGTCTGCTGGGTGGCCCTCATCCCACCCGACTCCTGCCCTGCATGTCAGAGCACAGGGCTTCCCTGTGTTCAGCTAACCCAGCCTCACCTTCCCCACAGGTGACAAACCGCTATCTGTCCCAGCTGAAGGATGCGCACAGGTCCCACCCCTTCATCAAGGAGTACCAGGCCAAGGTGAGCCTCAGACCCCCAGGCCTGCCAGGGGAGGACCAGGACTCAGGCTCCAACTCACATGTGCTCCCTTTCTCTCTCTCTGCCCCTCATTTTGTGTTAAAGGAAAGTGACTTTGACCGGCTAGTACTGCAGTATGCCCCCAGCGCCTGAGGCTGGCTCCAGATGAAGTTCGTGCAGTGGGAGGGGGAGGCCCAGCCGTGCTGCCCTCCCCACTGGGCCCCCACCTTTGTCCTTCTCCCTCACTTTGGTCAGAGGCAGAGGCTAGAAGCCCAGCCCCCTTCTGTCAATAAATGTCTCCACTCCCGGTATCCTCACCTGACCCACCTTTGTTCTAGACACTTTGAGGGGGGCATGTGGGAACAACTCTGGGACAGGAGGGGCCTGGACACAGAGTCCTGGAGACCCGGGTCTACGAGCAGTGGCTGCAAGGACTCCCTTGACCCTCAAACAGCTGCCCTATGCTGCCGAGCTGAGGGTGGCATAGCCATATCCCCCAAGCCCAGTTGGCATCCAGGGAAACTGGGGCACAAAGAGGTCACAGCCACCATGAAGGGCATCACAATTCAAACCCAGGACCCCTGGGTGGTTTGTAGGTGGTGAGGGGCCTGAAGCACTCAGACCTCAGCTTGGCTAAGCAAGGATGGGGTGTGCTGGGTCCTCGTGAAAGGAAACATCAGCCTTCGCCAAGCTCCTGCTCCCCTTGCTCCTGCTCCTTGCTGCTGCCGTGCAGTGAGTCAGCCAAACCTGAGACTCGCTGTGGTGGGGGCCATGGGTGGTGGAGAGCCGCAGTGGCCAAAGCACCAAGCTCCCTGTCCAGAGAGAGACGCATGGTGATCGTCCTGCAAGATAAGGAGAAGCGGGACAACAGAGAGGGAGGTGGATAAGTGGGTTAGGGGGCCTCTGGGATGAGGTCACCATCAAGCTATGTCCACTTAAAAAATAAGTTGCTGCCAGGCCAGGTTCTAGGGGACAAGCATCCTAGGCAACAGAAACAGCCCATGCAAGGGCTCTGGGGCCACACTGGGCTCCATGCACTGGAGAGGGATTTATTTTAAAGATTTTACTTATTTACTTTTAGAGAGAGGGGAAGGGAGGGGGAAGGGGAGGGAGAAAGAGAGGGAGAGAAACATCAATGTGTGAGAGATACATCAATCAGTTGCCTCTCACACACCCCCGACTGGGAACCTGGCCTGCAACCCCTCAGGCATGTGTTCTGACTGGGAATCAAACCAGCAACTTTTGGTTTGCAGGCTGGCACTCAATCCACTGAACCACATCAGCAAGGGCTGGACAGGGCTTCTTGCTCTTTGTTCCTGGACCAGTGTCTGGGTTCTTTCTAGGAATGAGATAAGACACCTGGGCTCCTACTGCCTGGCCTCATCTGTCCCAGAGGTGGCTGCCCAAACCCAGTTCTGTTGCCAGAATGGGACAGAGAGCAAGGGACCTCCATCAGTGGAGTTGGCCTCCAGCCTCTCTGCCTGTCAGGGAGCTCAGAAGCGGGGAGGTACAGAGAAGGCCTCCCTTGACAGGGGCATCAGTGGAGAGAACGGAGGCGCCGCCTCCCCCCCCCCAACCCCCCAGCCATCAGGTAGAGCAGGAAAGGGGCACCAGTCCAGGGACCTCAGCATCCCCTTACCAGGCCCCTGGTGCTTGGGAGCCCTGGTCCGCAACTGCCACCACCAGGAGCTGTTTTCTGTTCCTGCCCTATACTCATCCAGTGGTGGCCTCCTGTCTGTGCCCTGCCAGAATGAAACTTGAGGCTGGGCTGGGCTGGTGGGTAGGAGCCCTCTCCCATTACTGATGGGCTCCATGGACACCAGATAGTGCTGGGTGGAAGGACAGAAATGGGTTGTTAGGAAGGTCCAGAGCTGTCCCACAGGCTGGGCTAGACCTATGGGGGCACGTCCAGCCAGCCTGGGACTTCTGAGCCCCTCTGCCTGCCAGGTTGGCTGGGCATTAGTCATCCAATAGAAAGGATGAACCCCTTGTACACACACACACTCAAAAACAGTAGGAAGTACAGCAGGACAGGTGGTGACAAGTGCCAAAGAGAAGAATGATTGGGGGAGGGTTGCTGAGGCACACTGAGCAAGTGACATTTGTAGACAAAGCCTGAAGTTAGGTGGAGGAGCCTTGTCAGTACCTAGAACAACATTCGAGGCAAAGGAAATGGCCAGTGCAGAGGCCCTGAGGCAGAACTGTACCTGTGGTGTTGAAGGGCAGGTAGGAGCTCAGTGTAGCTCTAACAGAGGGAACAAGGTGCAGAGGAGGGCAAGAGGGCAGGTGGTGAGTCACAGGAGTTGGACTTTATTCTGAGTAATGGAAACCATGAGGACTGTGAGCAGAGAAGGTTCCCTCTGACCTCTGCAAGGTAAGGAGGAAGCCAGGATGTCAGGCAGGAGGGAGGAGGTGACCCAGGACCACATGAGGCTGCAGGTGCAGAGAAGTGGCGGGATTCAAGACCATTTGAAGGCAGAGCAACGGAATGTGCTGCAGGACTGGATGGAGGGAGTGAGGGGGAGGAGGAGAAATGAAGTCCCCTTGACTCCTGCCTGTTTTCACCCGTGCACCTGAAGGTCAGGTCAGGCTGGTGGCTGCATGGGACCTAGCCCAGCTGCCACACTGATGCCTGCACTCTGCACCTCAAAGGCTAGGGGATAACTTCCTGGGTGGGGGAAAGGAGGGGCAAGGGTGGGTGGGAGTCATTGGGTCTGGGATGAGGGCCATCAGTGCCAGGTGAGGTAATGTCCCCAACAGGTGACCAGTGCCCTCAGTGATGGCTGTTCAGGGGTTTGGGTATGGCCTGGCCAGTGGATGGAAGATTACCTGGGGTGGCCCCAATAAAGCCTGATCTTGATCTAGTCACTGAGCCCACCCCCAAGTGGGCACTCACTCCCTTGGCCTCCCTGCAGGCCTGTGTTAACCTGCTGCACGAGAGTCCTGTCAGGTCCTCAGAGTCACTGAGAGCATCAGGTGGACTTCGGGCACATCTCAGCCTCTCAGGCCCCCTCCAGGGAGCCCCCTGATGCCTGCAATCTCTATCTCACACTTGGAACCCATGCAGCCTGGGTAGTAGGTGCAGAGGAGCAAGCCTGAGAAGTATCCAAGAGCCCTGTGTTGGAGGGCAGAATCTGCACCCGGTGTTTCTTCACTCTTGAGTGGGCAGTGTCCTTTTGAGAAAGAGCAGGCCTTCATTTACACTAAGCCTATTGAATGTAGTGAGGCCACTGGATGCATTGGGTGTGTTCCCGGATCCTGGAATGGTGAGGTCCGAGGATGGCGGACAGGCTGGAGGGCTGGGGAAGGGGCAGTACCCAGTCTAGGGCACTTACCTGCTCGTGCCCACCGTGTCCCTTGTTGCGGACACAGCGTGAGGGTGGGTTAGCCCCGGGACCTCCGCGCCTGGGTTTCCCCCGCTGGAAAATAGGGCCGAGCGCGGCCTGTCTCCAGGACGCGGCGCGACAACGCCAGGACTTAACCGCCAGTCGTCCCCTCCTTGCTGCCTCCCGGAGGACCCAGCACCTGCCCGCCCCCAGATCGCTGACGCCACGCCCGGGCCCAGCGTCCCCCGCCAAGGCGGAGCTTTCATCTGCCCCGCCCCCTCCGCCCCTAGGGCTTTGGCCCGCGCGCCCCAGGCCCAGCTGCGCTCGTGACGCCGGACGCGCGGCTTTGGTGCGGGCAGGCGCAGGCGGCGCAAACAGCTGGCGAGTGGGCTGCATGGCGGCGGCCGGGAGTACGGCGGGCCCCGTGGGGCCTGAGCCCATGCCGAGCTACACGCAGCTAGTGCAGCGCGGCTGGGGCAGCGCGGTGGCAGCGGCGCAGGGCTGTGTGGACTGCGGCTGGGGGCTGGCGCGCCGCGGCCTGGCCGAACACGCGCACCTAGCGCTTCCTGAGCTGCTGCTGCTGGCGCTCGGCGCTCTCGGCTGGACCGCGCTGCGCTCAGCGGCCACCACGCGCCTCTTTCGGGTCAGTGCGGCAAGGGGTCAGACGTGGGAGCCCCGGGCTGGAGGACCCTGGGCCGCCGCGCGCCCCTTTCTGCTTTGCGGGCTGGGTTACTGAACGTGGGGGAACCTCGGGCTGTAAGAGCTCCGGACGCGGGGTCCTGGGCTGCCATGGCTGTGTGCCCCTTTCTGTCAGTGCGGGGTGGGGGTGGGGATGGATCCGGGGATGTAACCGTGCCGGGGGAAACCCGCGACGTGGGGACCCTAACACGGATGGGGTGTTCTTGATGGGGCAACCGGAGCACGACCCATTCCGTTCAGTGCAGAACAGCCAGGGAGGGCTCGCGCACAAGGAGGAATGGGCCACGGAGTCCGAGCTGAAGCAGGGTCCGGGGTCTGCGCGGCGAGCAGGGCTCGCTTGTCTGCTGTTACTGGGTAGGGGCTGGAGCTGCTTGGTCGCGGCCCCGCGCCTGGCTGGAGTCCGAGCCCATCTCTAGGAAAGCAAAGGCCTGGGCTCACCCGCCACGCTGGTGGTCACAGCCTCGGGGAGATGGCAGGATCTGGGTCTTGGAAGCTGGACTGTGCTGCCTCCAAGGGGCCCAGAGGGAAATGCCCAGTTTCCAATGAGCCTGGGTAGGCCGCCGTCCCAGCTGGAGAGTGACCATGGGGGTGACATTGGCGCCTGGCCTCCCTGCCATCCTTGGGGAGGGGTCTCCTGTGGGAGCTGCTGCAAAGGTGTTTTTGGTTCCCTAGCTTGGCTGCAACTCCCCCGTGGACCAGCTGGAGTCACTCCGCCCCGGTCTGGCTGGAGGTGGCAGGGGTACAGGGACAGCGCCCAGCGCCAACAAAGGAGCCTTTCTCTGCTGGCCAGGAAGAGGCTGAGCTCTTGTTAAGTCGGGATAGGGTGTTGTCTGGCTGCCATTGTCCCCATCCCCATCCCCACACCACCCACGTGGGGAAGAGACCCAGCCTCTCACCCCACTTAGGGAGGGGGAGGCAGGTATGACAAGGTCCCCTCCATAGTTAGCCCTAGACCCAATTAAGCTTTATTGCTCCCCCACCTTCCCAATTTACATCTGGAAGGTTGGAGGTCCAGTAGGGCAAGCGCCAGTGCTCAGGAGGGGTATGTGGTCGCTCTGGGACTACCAGGGCAGAGGGGGCTAGAGCCCGATCTCCTGGGATTCCAAAAGTGATGGTGGACATAACCTTGCTGTCCCCGCTCAGCTCCCTCAAACGTGGGAGGGAGCCCCCTCTACCCTGGTAGTCCCAGAGCGACCACATACCCCTCCTGAGCACTCACCCTTCCCAAGAGTAGGTGGAGGGGCAGCACCATTCTCAAGCGCTCATCTTCTTGGCAGGAGCCTGGTTGCCAGGGGTTACTGGAGCTGGCTCTGGCTGTCTCCGTGGCAACTGGAGGTGCTCCAGCCCCCTCAGCCTCGGGGATGGGGCGGGGCCTGGCCCAGCAGCTCTGGAACCCTGCCCCACCCAGGACCCCAGAGTCAGATTTCTCTGCAGCTCACTAATGCATGTCCCACATCCCTCATGTCTTCCCTGATGTTCCCTAAGATCACCCCATCTCACTGTGCCATCCATTCCCTGCTTCATTATATCTTTTATAGAAGATAATGTCCCCATGTCCTCCCCCAAATACCCACTCCACCTTACCCCAACACCTTGTTCCTCTCTACTCTCCCCAGACTCCTCCTCTGAGGCACCCTTTCCCTCATATTTCTCTCCCATGAGAATCAGTTGGGATTCCAGTTCCCCAAGTTCCTCCAGATGCCCCCATGTTCTCTTTACCTGTTCACCCCCACAGACAGCCCCCTCCATGTGTTTTTTTGAATCCCTTCCTTGTTATACCCCCTGCTCCCGGTGACCCCCCAAGCTCCTTGCAGACCTCATTGACCTCCCTTGCTTTATGTGATATGTCTCCCTCCTGGCCCTCATAGCCTGCCTTCACATTTCCCTCAGGTCCCCCCCTCACTCCCCTCTACACACCTCGGCCAGACAGCTGGGTACTAAGTTTAGCCCTTGGCAGGCACACATGGGCTCTGGTTACTCCAGGCGGCTGTGGGTACCGGGATGCCCCTCCCCAACACTGCCCAGCTCAGGGAATCCCTGGGCCTTAGTCTTCTTACCCTGGAGGAGCGGCTCCCAGCTCTGATGGGCACCCACCTTCTCACCCACAGCCCCTGGCCAAGCGGTGCCGCCTCCAGCCTAGAGATGCTGCCAAGATGCCTGAGAGCGCCTGGAAGTTCCTCTTCTATGTGGGCGCCTGGAGCTACAGTGCCTACCTGCTCTTTGGCACCGACTACCCCTTCTTTCACGACCCACCCTCTGTCTTCTATGGTAGGGTCCTGATGGTGTGCAGGGTGCTTCTGCTCTAACAGCTGAGGAGAAGGATACATGAGTGAGACACCTCTCATCAGCCATCCCTCCTGGATGTCTGCCCCAGACAAGGCTGATCAAGGGACCCTGGGGACAGGAAAGGGGGCACCTGGCCCTCTTAGGGCTCAGGGAGGTGTTCTAGAGGAGGTGACTCCTGGCGTGGGCCCAGGTGCGTGCTCCAGGTGTCAGGAACAGCACATACAAAGACCCTGGGGCATGCACAAGTTTGGTGCATGAGAACAAGAGGAGGGTGGCAGAAGTTTGAGCATTATTCTAAACGGAATGGTTTGTGGCTGTCATGTGGAGACAGCAAAGTCTTGGGTGAAGATGGTAGCAGGGCCCCTGTGAGAGGGGGGGAGGGACCAATGTGGTTTGGACCAGCTTGGCTAAGAGATAAAGATGGCGAGACGTGGCTGTGTCCATGGATTGGGTTAGATGTGGGGGTCGTCAGGGCCTGAGGTCTGGGTGGGATGGGCAGGAGGTTGACTGCGGGATCCTCTATCACCACCAGGCAGGCCAGTGTAGAAAACTTGACCTGTGATGGGGGTCAGGCTTCTCTGTTCCTGTGCTGACCATCCAGGCTGTGTATCATGAACGTGCTTTCTGCTGTGTGATGTAAACGGCCTGAGAGGGCTCCTGGTGGTACTGCTAGAAGGCTGGGAATGGAGCTCCTGCATTGCAGGGTCCTGGTAACGAGCACTGGGGTTGCTGGGCACCCATCTGTCTTCATGGGACTGCTGTTCACGTGGCCATTTTCCTGTGTGCATTTCCCACGTGGTAAATTTCAAGAGGAGAGGTTTTAACTGGTATTCAATTTTCCTTTATGCAAATGAACCATGATTGAATTCTTAAAATTTAAGGCATGGAGTTGCCTCTGGCTACTTATAAATTATGCTGATAGCATGCTTGCAGGTTAGCTGTTTCTTGTTTGTTTGTTTTAAAGATTTTATTTATTTTTAGAGAGGGGAAGGAAGAGAGAAAGAGAGGGAGAGAAACATCAGTGTGTGGTTGCCTCTCATGAGCCCCCAACTGGGGACCTGGCCTGCCACCCAGGCATGTGCCCGGACTGGGACTAAAACCAGTGACCCTTTGGTTTTCAGGCCAGTGCTCAATCTACTGAGCCACACCAGCCAGGGCTCTTTTTTGTTTGTTTGTTTCAATCCTTACCTGAGGGTATGTTTTTTATTGATTTGAGAGAAAGAGAGAAATATCAGGCAGTTGCCTCCTGTACATGCTCCAATCGGGGATCAAACCCACAACCTTTTGGTGTATGGAACAATGCTCCAACCAACTGAGCCACCTGGCCAGGGCAGTTAGCTGCTTCTCTGCATACTCAATTATTGAGTACCAACTGTGTACCAGGCTGTGAGCAGCTCAGAGAAAACTCCCCAACGGACAGTGAAGTACAAAATCTGTTAACAGCAATAAGTCCTGTTGAGAAAACTTTAGGGGGGAAAGGGAGGAGTATGGGATGTCTGTGAGGAGGGGGGCGTTTTCTGCACCAGTTGAGGATGGCCCCACCAAAGGTGACTTTTGAATGGGACCTGGAGGAGCCTGAAGCAGACAGGAAACATTCCTGGTGGATCAGGAACAAAGAGAAGCTCTCCTGGCCAGGGTGCGGGGTGAGGGGGGTGGGTGTGCCGTGAGGGTATTTACCATGGGTCTGTGAGCAGAGGAGGGGGCCTAGGACAGGAACTGAACACGAGGGGCCTCCAGCCAGGACAGGGCTGAACAGAGGAGAGTGGTTGATTTGAGAAATGGTTTGAAGGCAGAGCTATTGCTGCCAAACTAGAGGTGAGTGTGAGAGAGGAGGGTGGGGATCACACCAGGATCTGGGGCCCCTCAGTGAGATGAGCCAGGAGCAGCAGGTCTCAGGGAGACCAGGAGCCTGATATTGGAGGTGGGGGAAGGGGATGAGAAAGAGGTGATATGGAGCATTCAGAGCAACAGGTGGCACATGTGCGGAAAGGAGGCTGGAGGTCCATGGACAGAGCCCGGCCCTCCAATGAAGTCTGGATGGTGAAGTATATGCCCTCCTCTTCCCCAACCTCAGATCTGGGCCCGGGGCTGGAGGGGGATGTGGATGCTCACCCACTCTTAAGTCTCACTCGTGTGATAGATGGAAAATTTGGTATCCCGTTTCCACAGTGGGCTCTGTACACCAAGATACTCAGTACGCCTGCCTTCGAAAGAGATACAGAGGCATCTAGCAGCCGTGCGTTATCTGTGGCGGGGAAGCCTCCACCAACAGCAGCATTTCCACCAGCTGAGGACAGAACTCAGGGTGGCGGGCAGGGGGTTGGGGGGGCACTCCACTAGAAGTGTGGTTTTGCTATCCTCCTTTGAGAAGCCTCTGGACATGTTAAAGTGGGGGGAGATTAGATCTGATCCGTGGGGAGTTTTGCATTTTTTTTACTAGGTAAAATGTTCATAACTTAAAATTAACCGTTTTAGCCAGACACAAAAAGACAAATACTGTGAGTCCACTTCCAGGGGTCCCTAGAGGAGTCAGACTGGTAGAGACAGAAAGTGGAATCATAAGGACGGGGACTGGGGGAGTGGGATTGGGGAGTGGGTGTTTTAAAAGGACAAAGTTTCAGTTCTACAACATGAAAAGAGTTCTGGAGAGAAGTGATGGGGATGGTTACCCAACAATGTGAATGTACCTAATGCTACTGAACTTTAAAATAATAAGGTTAAAGTTTATGTGACCATTAGTTTCTGGTTTCTTTCCCTGAGCACCATGTTTTCTAGGCTCATGCACATCGTAGCGTGTGCTGGTACCTTTTGTGTGGCTCATATTCCACTGTGTGGATGCACCACATTTTGTTAATCCTTCATCTGTTGAGGGTTGTCTCTATTTTTTGGCTACTGTGACTATTGCTGCTGTGGACGTGCATGCACAAGTGCCTGTTTGAGTCCCTGTTTTCAGTTCCCTAAGCACACACCTAGGAGTGGAATTGCTGGGTCATGGGGTCTGTGTATTCACAGCCTTTGAGCCCACCATGGGGAGAATGGGCAGTTGGGAACACACTCAGAAGCCAGGAGGAGCTGGGGCAGTGTTCAGTGCCTGGTGGGCGGGGTGAAGGGGGCAGAGAGCAGCAGCAGGGTGGCGGAGCTGGGGAAGTGAACCAAGACCTGGACTGAAGAGGGGCCCCCAGGTAGGGGTCTGAGTGGATTTTGGTTGCAGGAAGGGTCATAGCACAGGTGAAGGGCTGTCGTGAGGCAGGTGCACAAGTGGAGTCTAGGAAACAGCCCCAGGGGTCATGAGGGTCTAGCTCCAGGTCACTGTGGCAAGGGTGGGGCAGAGAAGGAGTGGCCAGTGAGCAGAGAGTTCCAGGTCAATGGGCAGAGCCCTCAGCCATGGTAATTGGTCGAGAAGAGAGGTGGTGGGAGAGCAGGCAGGTCACTGTTGTCAAGAAGGGGCAAGACCTGAGTGAAGGTGGGCACAAGTGCCAGGAGTGGAGGAGGGGGCCAGGGCCCACCTGACGAGAGCCTGTGTTCCTGAGCATCGGCAGTGTTATCTCCACTTCAGCTGCTCTGCCAACACCATGAGTGGGCAGCAGCCTCCACCCACTTGGAAATTTGCTGGGGGAGAGGATGGGGGTGGTGCCTGGAACAGGGGTGTACCAGCTGTCTGGAGAATGCAAATGCCTGAAAATTAGAGAAGACAGGAAGGGCAATCAGGGCAGGGATAGGAGCACCTTTTATTCTAAGAGATAATGTCTATTCATAAAAAAAATAACAGATAGGAAAACAGTGGCCATTACACGTACAGAGACACGTGGCCAGTCCTGGCACAGGGAGGACTCATACCTGGCTTGAGAGCATGTGTGTTCACTCGGGGGTTCCAGATGCCTTGCAGGTCCCTGACAACATTGTCCGGCTCTTCCCAGACTGGA
The DNA here is from genome assembly GCF_987537825.1 of Furipterus horrens. NCBI lineage: Eukaryota > Metazoa > Chordata > Mammalia > Chiroptera > Furipteridae > Furipterus > Furipterus horrens. Next base: position 48,317,714 of record NW_028327180.1, on the reverse strand, counting down.
CACCAGGCATGGTGGTGCCACGGGACATCGCAGCTGCCTATCTGCTGCAGGGAAGCTTCTACGGCCATTCCATCTATGCCACGCTGTACATGGATGCCTGGCGCAAAGACTCGGTGGTCATGCTTGTCCACCACGTGGTCACCCTGGTCCTCATTGTTTCCTCCTATGCCTTCCGGTAAGTGCAGGCGTGCAGAGGGCACTGCATGGGCAAGGGTAGGAGGCTGGCACAGGGCAGCAGCTAATGTCTCAGGGGAGGGGGCATCAGGGTGTCCATGGGGGAGGGTTCCAGAGAGATTCCAGAGGGTTGGGGTGATAAGGGTGCAGGGAGCCCCCACTCCATCTATCCTCATCCATCCCCCTCCAACTCCACCCAGATGGCACCCTTGGCCGGGTCACATAGCAAGTGTTTCCTGAACACCTGCCACGTGGCAAGTGCTGCTAGGAGCACAGCCATGAGCACAGCAGACAAACGCTGGTGTTCTGGAACCCACACGTGGTCACTGAGCCTGTCCCAACCATGACCTGCTGGTGGTTTTAAAATTCCACCCAACTTCAACAGCAAAAGGAGTGAAAATATCTTGCCTTTGTTATATCTATTACATGTTGAAATGCCAGTATTTTGGATATACTGAGTTAATAGAATATATTATTTTAATTTCCTTCTCTCTTTTTAACATGACTGATAGAAAATCTAAAATGAGCTATGCACTTGTGTTCTGTTCCTATTGGACCAGCTGCTCTCGCGGCGCTGTCCAGTACAGTAGCCACTGGCCACAAGTGGCTATTTCAACTTTAATTAAGCTTAAATAAGGTCACATTCTGTTCCTCAGCCACTCCACCCTTATTTCAGCTGCTCAGTGGTCACATCTGGCTGGCAGCTCCCATACTGCATAATGCAGGTTTAGAACATTCCTTTTGTTCTAGAAAATTCTATCAGCACTACTCTAGAATATAAAATCAGATGATAACACCCCCCAAAAAAGAAAAAGAAAAGAAAGAAAAAGAATTAACAATTTGTTTGAAGGTATTAACTATGGAGAAAAATCAAGTCAGAAGATAAAGACTGCAGGGGTGGTGAGGTTTAGGTGGGGTTGTCTGGGGTGATAGGTGAGCAAGAACTGAAGAGGTGAAGGAAGGCTCTTCAAACCCTGGGAGGTGCATGTTAGGTACTGGAAACAGCATGTGCAAAGGACTTAGAATAAGAAGGCTAAGTAGAGACAGACACATGGTGAGAGACCCATGGCCCCCTCCAGGCTGAATTCAGGACCCTTGGCTCAAGCAGCAGTGAAGGGAACACTGAGGAGGGACAGGGGTATGGCTTTCAGGCTTCTTTAGATACTAGTAGGGACGCTGTGTTTCCTAGGCATCTGCAGCCCACAGCAAAGTTCAGGTTAATCGTATAGACCTGGGAACGTCAGCAAGTTTATGGGGGATCGTACACAGAACAGCCCTGGCCTGGAGGGTTAGGGGTCATGGAGGCCCAGAGATCACAGAGATGAGGAAAGATTAGAGAAGAAACTTTCAGGAAGGCTTCTGCGTCACTTGGGGATGGGGAGATGGGAATAGGGAGGGCCCAGGGGTGGGGCTGCCACCAGGTGGGTACAGTCTGGGGGCTGCTGCTGACCTGGCCCTGTAGGGGGATGGACAGGGCAGGTGGGCCAAGGCAAGTGGCTCTGAAAGGCAGGAAAGGTGTGGCGAAGGGGCCTGTCTTGGGGGCCTCAGTGCAGGGTTTTGGACCCACTGTGACTGCCCTTCTCTCCTCTCCTACCCCGCTTCCCTGTCCAGGTACCACAATGTGGGCATTCTGGTGCTCTTCCTGCATGACATCAGCGACGTGCAGCTGGAGTTCACCAAGCTCAATGTTTATTTCAAGTCCCGTGGAGGGTCCCACCATCCTCTGCACGCCTTGGCTGCGGACCTAGGCTGCCTCAGCTTCAGCCTCAGCTGGTGAGCAAGCGGGGGAAAGACGGGGGGGCGGGGCTTGTGGAAAGGGGCAATCCTGGGGGGAAGGGGGTTGGCTTATGAGAATGGGCGGGGCCAGGTGGGGAAGGGCAGGGCCAGGCAGGGAAGGAGGTGGGCTTGGTGGAAGGGGCGGAGCCAGGCAGGGACAGAGTTGAGCCTGGTAGGAGAGTTTGGGGCCTGGGTGAGACCGGGTGGGGCTATGCAGGGAAGAAGGCAGGCCTGGTGGGAGGGGTGGTGCCACTCGGGGAAGGAGTGGGGCCTGGTGAGGTGGGAGGGGCCTGGCAGGGAAGGGGAGGAGATGAATGGAGTAGGGAAGGAGGAGGTTGGGCAGTAAAGCCAGAGCAGGAATGGAGATAAATGGGCAGGGGCACATGAGGATGGGGCAACCAGACAAGGATGTGTGGGGATGACCAGGGACAGATAGATGAGGCCAGATGGCACTGGACAGGGACTAGGTGGGTCGCCCTCCCTCTCTTGCCCACAGCCTCCTGACCTGTTCCTCCTCACCACAGGTTCTGGTTCCGCCTCTACTGGTTCCCACTCAAGGTCCTGTATGCCACGTGTCACTGCAGCCTGCGCTCCGTGCCTGACATTCCCTTCTATTTTTTCTTCAACGCTCTCCTGCTGCTTCTCACTCTCATGAATCTTTACTGGTTCCTGGTGAGTCAGCCTCCCACAGCTCCTTGCTCACCTGCTTCAGTCCTGTCCGGGTACCCTGTCCCAGGGAAGTGGTCCAGATGCAGACCCTTCTCAGATGCAGGCCTCGGGAGGGGCATATTAGACAACAGGAAGAGTACATACAAAGGGCCTGTGGCAGGAATGCATGGCCATCAGGAGGGCAGCACGGCACGGGAAGGCTCTTTTCTCACCTGTGCCTTCCCCTCCCACAGTACATCGTGGCTTTTGCTGCCAAGGTGCTGACAGGCCAGGTACGGGAGCTGAAGGATGTGCGGGAATATGATGCAGCAGAGGCCCCGAGCCCCAAGCCCAGCAAAGCTGAGTGAGTGTGGAGGGGCTGCCGCCCCGGGTTCGTTCCTTTAGCTGCATCTGTCAGTCTGAGTGTGCACTGTGGGCGGGCCCTGGAGACACAGCAGCGGATGAAGCCATAGCGGACGCTGCCACCGGAGCCTAACGTCCAAAACAAAGACTGTAGTAAAGGCGTTTATGATGTAGTGACGGAGTCAGATGCTGTAAGGACAGATGTCAAGGAGGCGGTAGTGGGGTCGGGGTTGGGCAGAGTGGTGAGGGGCAAGAATCGGCGTGCTGTCCGTGGTCAGTGAGGGCCAAGCCAAGTGGCTGGTGTGCTAGGCGTGGCCAGAACAGGCCAGTGAGGGCCCTGTGGGTGGTGAGGAGCAGCTGCTGAGCAGGCAGTAGAGGTGGGGAGGAGGGGATGGCATGGGTGGTTGAGAGAGCCCATGTTCTGTGTGTGCTAATGCTCTCTGACCCCCTGACCACCCAAGCAGGAGATGGGGCTGGGAGCTGGGGGCTCAGATCCAGCCTGGCCCAGGTGGAAGCCCTAGGAAAGGAAAGAAAAAGAAGCCTCATCAGGCATCCTGGAGGCAGGGCACCAGGGGCTTGCGGGCCCTGGGATGGGAGCCCAATAGTGTCTGAAGCCCCTGCCTGCAGGGGTCCCAGGAGTAAACAGAGGCAGGTTTGGGTGATAAGCAGGGTCCAGGGTGTGCAGTGCCCCAGAGGCAGCCTGAGGGGTGTTTGAGTAAGTGAGAGGTCAGGTTGCTGGCCAAGCGGACCTCCCATTTGGGCTCTGGGAATGGTGGTTGTGCGGAATCAGTGATCTCACAGCTCATTGTGGTGGGCCAGGATGGGTGGTATGGAGGATGAGAGGAGCATAGGTTTTAAAACCTCCATGAAAGAGGAGAAGGGAAGCAGAACTGGGGCAGAGTTGAATCAAGGGAGAGCTCTCAAGGTCTGTTGAAATAAAGAGAAGTGCTTTGTACCCACCTGCCAACATGGGACTGCAGGCAGGGTGTGCTTAGGCCAAAACGCCAACACCCGAGGTAGGGAGGGATCAGACGGGGAACGGAAATCATAAACACAAGAGGGCTAGGCAGTAAGTGAAGTTCCCTCGGTGGTCAGATCACAACACTGAAATAAAGAAATCAAAGATGACCCAAAACTTCTGGCTCGAGCTGCCATTTACCAGAATGAGAGTCAGGCAGGGCTCTGTGCCAGTGGGGGGAGGGTGTGGGATATGTGTCTGCTTTGGGGGTGTTTGGTCATCAGTTTTCGGGGATCATGAGTCAGGAATACTGCTGAGAAATCAGTGAGGTTTAGCAAGAAGTCTGACCCTCAGAGGTGTCCAGAAACAGCAGTGGCTAAGGTAACCCCAGGGACAGGGAGGAGAAGCACCTGCCTGCCAGATCTAAAAATCTGAAAGCTTTTCCTGCTGTCGAACAGTAAACTTCTGGTGGAGAGTCCTTATGAATACAAAGCCCTACCCCTGGCCCCACCCGGGGCTGCCTCCTGCTCTGTTTCCCAGAGTGGCCAGAATGTGGGTTGAGGGCCTGGTACCTCCACCAGCATGCCCACTAGGATGGCAGAGTGTGAACACAAAGGTGTGACAGGGTGTACCAGGGGACATGCTGCCATGAATCTACCCCATGGGCGCCACCAGCAAAACTCAATTCCCAAAGGATGGCTAGCTAGTGTTAGCACAGTTGGGTATAAAGATGGGGTGGTTAGGATGCCTCAAAACCTCCGGGTCGTAGAAAACAAGGAGATGGCAAGGATTGAGTGCAGTGTGGGATCCTGGACCAGAAAAACGGACAGCCACAGAAAAACGGGTAAAATCCACTCATGCCTGCTGTTTAGTTTGTAGCAGTGTGTCCAGCATTGGTTGCTTATCGGGACAGATATACTGTAGAGATGTAAGATAGTAACATCCGGGAAGCCTGTGAGAGCCACACTGGAGCTGTCTGTACTATCTCTGCAATGGTTCTGCAAACCTAAAATTATTCTAAAATAAAGTTTATTTTAAAAATAAAAGGCATGAGTGACCATCAAAAAAAACATTGGATGTTATGTTACTTTCCTGGGGCTGCTGTAACCAGGAAGCACAGACTGGGTGACCTAAAACTACAGACATTTATTCTCTCACAGTCTGGAGGCCAGAAGTCTGAAATCAAGTTGTCAGCAGGCCCACTTCCTCTGGAGGCTTTGGGACAGGCTCCTGCCCTCCCCTTGCAGTTTCTGGGGCTCCAGGTGTTCCTTGGCTGTGGCTACATCACTGATCTCTGCCTCTTTCTTCACATGGCCTTCTCTTCTCTCTGACTTTTTTGTCTTAAATTCCTTCATTTAATTATATCTGCAAAGACTTTTTCTAAATAAAGTCACATTCACAGTTTCCAGAGATGTGAACCTCTTTTCAGAGACCACCATTCAATCTACTAAAGCTGTTAAGGCTCAGATTAGATTCAGCTGAAGAAAAAAATCAGTAAATCAAAAGCTGTGAAGAAATTACCCAGAATGCAGCAAAAACAGATGGAAACTATGGCAGCTTGAATTCTAAGCATGACCTGGTCTAGCCGAATTCTAATAGGAGACAGGTGAGCAGAGACAATATGAGAAGTGAGAAGACATAATGCTGAGAATTTTCCAGAAAGTGGCAAGACATCAGTCATAAGCAGGATGAATAAAAAGGCATCCATGCCCCCGGCACATCATAGTGAAAATATGAAACAGCCACAGAAAAGCAGAAATGACCTATGAAACAATGACAGGCTAATAGCAGCAAAGAACATTGGATGACTGTGGAGTAAAGTATCACCTCAATTGCTAAAATGAAGTAATAAATAAGAGGGAGAGAACCATTGATATGAGAGAGAAACATTGATCGGAGGTTTCCCATACATGCCCTGATCGGGGACCGAACCCACCACCCACACATGTGCCCTGACCAGGAATCGATCAAACCAGCGATCTTTTGCTTTGCAGAACAATACCCAGCCAACTAAGCCACACCAGTCAGGGCTGAATAAACATTTTAAATGCCTAATTTGAGAAATATAAAAGAATCAGAGTTAAAATATTAAATGTCGAAACAGGATTGGGTGCTTTGCATTTTGCAAGAGGGTGGGGATTACCTTTAGGCTGTATCAGGCATTTATGTTAACACTACCAGGGTTAACAAAAAACAGGTACAAAATAAATGCAGCCCTGGCTGGTGTGGCTCAGTGGATTGAATGCTGACCTGTGAATCAAAGGGTTGCCAGTTCGATTCCCAGTTAGAGCACATGCCTGGGTTGCAGGTCAGGTCCCCAGTTGGGGGCACGCGAGAGGCAACCACACATTGATGTTTCTCTTCTTTCCTTCTTCCCTTCCCCTCTCTCTAAAAATAAATAAATAAAATCTTTTAAATAAATAAATAAAATGCAAAATGGAAGGTTAGAAAAGGCAGCATAAGTAATGCAAAATAAGAGGATAGAATTTCAAATATTAGGCCTTCAAAGAAACATACATGGGTAATAATGACAGTTAAGAAACTGGCCTTATTTTTTTTTAAATCTACCTCTGTACTTTAAAAGTTAAAAGACTACAACTCTAAGGTATGTAAAAGTTGCAAGTGATAAAGGGCAGGAAGAGAAATTCAGGAGTCATTCTTTTTTTCCTCCATAAATTTTCATGTATTGATTTGAGAGAGAGAAGCATTGACTTGTTGCTCCACCCATTTATGCATATTTATTGGTTGATTCTTGTACATGCCCTGACTGGAGATAGAACCCGCAAACTTGGCATATCAGGCTGGCACTCCAGCCAACTGGGCCACCCAGCCAGGGCTCAAGTGTAATTCTTGATCTAGAATGTTCCACATGACGCAGTCCTGAACCTCCGGGTGATGGAACTATGAGAGGTACAGTTCATGCTTTATGCGCCTCACCCAGCAAATCAGAAGAAGGGTGAACAGATTTTTTAAAATATATATTTTATTTATTTATTTTTAGAGAGGGGAAGGGAGGGAGGAAGAGAGGAAAAGAAACATCAATATGTGGTTGCCTCTTGCACACCCCCAACTGGGGACCTGGCCCGCAACCCAGGCATATGCCCTGACTGGGAATCAAACCAGCAACCCTTTGGTTCGCAGGCCAGCAGTCAATCCACTGAGCCACACTGGCCAGGGCCAGATAATCTTTTTTTAAAAACACAGAACGTTTTTCAGAATTGACCATAGCAAGCCATAGGAATAACTCAATTGCTCAAAACCAGGATTGCACAGACCATATAGATGAGAATTAAGTTAGGTTTGAAAACAGTAAGAAAATGACAACTGAGAACTACTTTGAAGAATTCAGGAGAAAGAAACCATATGGCAATCAAGTAGCACCAACCCCTTTTCCCAGCCCTGTCTTCACTCCTGTTTCTTTCCTCTGTTCTCTCTTCTGACCACCCCCTCACAACAACTGGACCATTAGTCATCTGGTAGACCATCTTCCTGGACTGATTCAGCCCTCTGGATTGCCCCCCATGCCCTGATCATGACCTGGCACCTTGGTCTTAAGCTCATAATCCTCTCGGGCTTCTGGGACCGCCATCCACCCAGGGGCCTTCACCCTGTTCTGGTTCTGCTGACCCACCTAAAGACACATTGCTGCTTTGTACATGCAGTTTCCCAACACTGCCCCCAACTGTGTCTAAAGATTTGTGACCCGCATGTCTAGCTCACAACAAAGCGCCAACATGGGCCAGAGAGTCTTCAGTGATGCCCACACAGTGCCGGCATGCCTGCTTGTCCTTGATTCTCTCTCCTCCTCAACTGTCAACTGCCAACTGTCACCATCATCCCCTTCCCCAACGACCTGCCTTCTGTGTCCCCAAGAAGAAAGGCGTGAGACATCCACCCTCACACTGGCTGGCTGCTTCAGTGGATGGTCCATCTCCCTCTAAGGCCACCCTCCAGAGCCAGGGACATCTACCCTCTTGCCTGCTCAGGACATTCTGATCAAGGAGAGACACCCTCTTTCTCCACCCTTCTTTCTCTGCCTTAACGGCTGCACCCCTCCACTCTTGAACCCACCCCACTCCTGGGTCCTCCTCCTGCTACTCCTGAGACCACTCCTGTTTGGCTCCACTGAGGCCTTCTTAGTGCTAAACCTGGGGTCACCTCCCCTTCTTTGTCTTTATAAAAGCTTTCTTGAAACAGAATTCACATACCATACAGGTCACCCATTTACTGTGTATAATGTTTTTAGTCCATTCACAGAGATGTGCAGCCATTACCACAGTTTTAGAATATTTTCATCACCCCCAAAAGAAATCTTGAACGAAACCCAGTACCCCCTTAAACATCCGCCAGTCTGCTCCCCACTTCTTGATGTTCTTCTCCCCACTTCCTGGTGCTTCCTGCTCAGTCTCCAGACTCCCTGCCTCCCGGGGCACTTTCACTTAATCCACCCCAACTTCCAAGTTTCTCTCCCAGCTCCCAGGGCTCCTGAGCGCTATTCTGTCTCCAGCAGCTGCTTGACATTCTAAGTAGCACATCATTCTTCTAAAATATCCCAAATCAACACCTATCCCCACTGCACACTACCTCTCCTGAACATTTGTCCATCACAGTTGGTGGCAACTCAGGGGGAAACCCATGGGAAATCCCAGGAAGCTCCCTGCCCCCCGACCCCATTCTCCAGGAAACATCCAGAACCCATCCAAGTTACTGGCTGCCCTCACCTTCTACCTCCTTCCTCCCTCCCCTGATTCCTTCCCCATAGTGGTGCACTGAAGCTGAAAAGTATATCTAGAGAGGCCAACCGCCCCCCACCGAAAAAATGCTAACATTGTTTATGAAGGAGGAGAGTTATTTGGAAATTTGTGCATAAAACAATTCAGAGTCACCAGGAAAGCTCTGATAAAAAAGAAACGGGGGACACTTCCCACCAAGATGGAGGCCTAGACAGACATGCTGAATCTCCCTTCACAGCTAGAAGGAATACAACTACCTCAGAACTAGAGACAACCAGAAGCCCCAGAAAACCAAGCTTCATGGAAGTCCAACAAACAAAGAAATAAAGAAGAAATACTCATCCAGACAGGTAGGAAGGGCGGAGCCGGGGCAGAGAGGGTGAGGTGTGGTGGTGGCAGCTGCAGCAGCAGCAGCAGGCCAGCGGAAAGTGCAGTCAAACAGTTAAAAAGTTGAGAGGGACACCTGGGAAGCACTCCGAGCACCAGACCAGATTGCACAGCTCACAGTGCCAGCACCAGGAATAATAAAGCCTCATTGCTTCTGACTGTGCAAACCCGTGGGGGTTGGGGCGGAGGAAGAAACTGCTGGTCTCTCAGTAGAGTCCGCTTGTTTAAAGGGCCCCCACGGTCCTAGAACATCCACAGACCCACCCACTCTGTGAACGACGGCCAGGGCAACAGCTGGAGAGACGCCAGTCCCATATGGAAGTGGAAGAAGTGCCTGTAAAAAGGTCAAGTGCTAAGCAAGCGGCATTGTTCCCTCTCAGACCCCTCCCCCCATGCACATGGCCACAACGTGGTGAAACCGGTCACCCTGTACTGATGAATACCTAAGGCTCTGCCCCTTACAATGTAACGGGAGTAACAGCTCTGCCTAAGACACAGAGGCAAACACAGGAGCCTGTCAAGATGAGGAGACAGAGAAGTATGGCCCAAAAGGGGGAACGGATCAAGGTTCATGATGAGAAGATAGCCAACCTAACAGACTCAGAGTTCAAAACACTGGTGATAAAGACAGAGGTTTGACAGATATGCTTGAGTACAGCAAACGCATAAGGGAAGAAGTGAAGGCTATGCTAAATGAAACAAAGGAAAATACACACGAAACCAATGGTGAAGGGAAGGAAACTGGGGTTCAATTCAATGATTTGGAATATAAGAAAGAAAAAAAGTCAACCAATACAAAATGAGGAAACAAGAATTGAAAAAAATGAGAGGCTTAGAACCTCTGGGACAACTTTAAACTTGCCAGCATTAGAATCATAGGAGTGCCAGGAGAAGAGGAAGAGCAAGAAATTGGAAGCTTATGTGGAAAAATAATGAAGGAAAACTTCCCAAATTTGGTGAAGGAAATAGACATACAAGTCCAGGAAGCACAGAGAGTCCCAAAGAAGCTAGACCCAAAGAAGGCCACACCAAGACACATCATAATTAGAATGCCAAAGCTTAAAGATAGAGAATCTTAAAAGCAGAGAGTTACCTAGAAAGGGTTGTCTATAAGGCTATCAGCTGACTTCTCAAAAGAAATTTTGTTGGCAAGAAGTATTCAAAGTGATGAAAAGTAAGGACCTACAACCAAGACTACTCAATCCAGCAAAGCTATCATTTAGAATGGAAGGGCAGATAAAGTGCTTCCCAGACAAGGGGAAGGTAAAGGAGTTCATCATCACCCAACCATTATTATATGAATTGTTAAAGGGGTTTATTTAAGAAAAGGATAAAAAGTATCAACATTAAAATGATAACAAACTCACAACTATCAATAACTGAATCTAAAAAATAAAAACAAAAACAAACTAAGCAAACAACTAGAACAGAAATAGAATCATAGGTATGGGGATCATTTGGAGGGTTATCAGCTGGGAGGGGGAAGGGGAAGAAATGGGGAAATGGTGCAGGGATTAAGAAGCACAATCAGTTGGTACAAAATAGGGGAAAGTTAAGAATAATATAGGAAAGGGTGAAACCAAAGAATTTATATGCACGACCCATGAACATGAACTAAGGGGGGGGGTGGGATTTCTGGAGGGAAGGGGGCTACTGGGAAGAGGGGAGCAAAGGGAAAAGAAATTGGGACAACTGTAACAACATAATAAAATATACTTAAAAAAGAAAAAAGAAAAAAGGCATGGGGGCAGAGGTACTGATCCCTGAAGGCATTCAACTTACTATAAAAGTTTATAGGAATTAGCCCTGGCTGGTGTGGCTCAGTTAGTTGGGCATTGTTGCATGGACCAAATGTTGCGGGTTCGATTCCCGGTCAGGGCACATGCTTGGGTTGCGGTTCGTCCCCAGTTGGGGTATGGGGGTGTGGTCAAAGTGCAGGAATGCATACAAGAGGCTACCAGTCGATGTTTCTCTCTCACATTGAAATTTGTCCCTCTCTTTCTCCTTTCCTTCCTTCTCTCTAAAATCAGTAAGTACATCCTTGTGTGAGGATTTTTTATTAAGTACAGGAATTAAAACTGTAGGAACAGAGCTGATTCATCACATTTGAGCAAACAATAAAGGTCACAAGGACAGAAGGAAGGACTTTTGGAACATGGTGGGAACACTTGGTGACTCCTGGTGACCATCTGGAGATTATCTTCCATCAGCCCTCAGGGCAAACTCCGATGGATCAAAGATGTCACAGAAGTGGAAGACATGAACTCCAACCAGAGCCAGAATTGGGACACTATGTCTGTCATCTAGCAATTGAACTATGTATAAGAAAAGTCCAAAAGCCAAGAACTTCCTCCCTCTCTTTGTCTAAAGAATCAATGGGCAAAGCCAGAAGACAGTGAATGCATGGAGGTCTGTGTAGGGCTTATCTCTAACCTCACAGATAAAAGGCTCCTGCTGGTTCAGTGAGAGAAAGAGCAGTGACCCACAGGAAAAGCAGCAAGAATAGGATTAGTGTGCTCCCAGGAAGGGGCAGCCAGCCTGAGGACAAACTAAAGTGGCCCAGACCACGTTCTCTAGGCAAGTCTACAGTGTCTGCTGATGTCCATAAGACTGCACTCAGGAGTGGCTAGGGGTTTTTTACACTCTCCGATGTCTAGATCATGAGAATGTATTTCTAGCTCAAAAAACTCAATACATTTGTATGTAAACTAGACTGTAGAACTCACTTCTACAGACCAGTAGACCATGTGCAAAGGCATAAAGAGTTCCTGTAAGTGGGAACAGGAGTGGCCAACGGCCACGATATTAGGCTGCACTGAGATGCCATCTGGGCACCAGCCGGCTGGTTCAACAGGATGAACTCTGAGCTTTCGCACAGGTGGTGAGGATCAGGGGCCAGTCAGGTGGGCCTTGGCGCACCACCGAGGCACAGGTCCCCTCCCCATCAGAACCTCAGAGACCTGCAGGGAAAGTGGAATTTGTGGAGAGGAACAGCGTGCACAGGCAAGATCTCAAAGTGTCACATTTTTGAAAAATCTAAGACACCTTTATAGAAATTTGAAATATGCAAACCAGGCATATTGTTTAGAAGTTACGGGCCTTTCTCTGAGATCTTAAGCTGGACACTTAGTATATTGATTAGAGTTTTAAAATATCAAGTAGCTTGTTTTAAAAACATGGGCTGAAAGTAAGGGATGCAGCAATGTAGACAGGCAGTAGATGGAGAATGACAGGCAGGGAAGCCTGTCTTGGTGGGGCTGGAAGCCATCCAGGGCCACTACAGCAGGCAGGGCTGCCCTGGAGGGTGGCAGGGGCCCCTGGCCAGTTCTGCATTTGTGGAGGGGTTAAGGATAAAAAGTGCAGGCGTTAACCCAGGTTGAGGCGGTGGGGTTGTGTCAGGCAGAGGTGGGAAGGTGGCATTTGCTCTCCAGTGGCTGCCAGGGGCCTAGAGTAAGAGGGAAAAGGGGAAGGGAGGGTTCAGTTGTGGGGAGATAAGGAGCTAGGCTGAAAAAAGGGATGTGGACAGCAAGGCCGGCGGGACTGGGTACAGAAGGCATGGGGTCCCTAGGCTAACCTGGGCCGGGTTCTGGCCCACAGGAAGACGCTGAAGAACGGTTTGGTGAAGGACAGGTGCTTTTGAATCCTTCGAATCCCGCCCGCCCCCAGTACCCAGCCCCGCCCAACCTTGCGCCATGGGATGGCTCCGCGGCCTCTCCTGACCCCGACCTGTTCAGCTCCTCCTCTCCTGGGCCCTGACCACTCCTGGGACCCTTACCCCGCAACCCCGAAACCCCGCCCCGGGATCGGTTTCTGCTGGGCTTCAGGACCGCGGCCACGCCCCCTGGGACCCTGACCCTGCTCAGCCCCGGACCCCTGAGCGCGCATCTGGTTGCTGCCTGTGAGGACGATGCCACTGTTGCTTCGCTGTCCCGGCCACCGCGTTCTTCTCCTCCTCCTGGCCCTGCTGCTGCCCTTGCCGCCTCCAGTCCGCGCCCCCTCGGCTCCGGGCCCTGCCGCCGCTCTGCTCCAGGCTCTCGGGCTACGTGACGTGCCTCAAGGCTCCCCCAAGTCCCGGCCGGTACCCCCCATCATGTGGCGCCTGTTCCGCCGCCGGGACCCCCAAGAGGCCAGGGTCAGCCCACGAGGGACGCCCTGGGGGACCACCCTACGACGGTGCCACGTGGAGGAGCTGGGGGTCGCTGGAAACATCGTGCGTCACATCCTGGATCGAGGTGAGTGGGTAGACTGAACTGACCCCCCTCAGCCCACCATGAGCTTCCAGCGCCCGAGGGTCCCTACCCACCAGTGCAGCCAGCCCAGGAGCAAACTGGGCCCCTGTACTCCATTCCTCCTCCCTGTGGACACCTGTGGGGACCAGGGTGAGTGGCCACCAGGCTGGGCTGCCTTGCACCCGGCAAAGGCCCTTGCTTGCAGCTGAAGCCCTGCCCCCACTCTCCCCGACTCCTGCTGCTTCACACAATTTGAAGCTTTGCTGCAGATGACACCTCGCCCCAGCATCGCTTCCCCAGGCGTTCGCTCATCTCTGCCCCCTGCCTGTGTTCTCCACCCACACAGGCAAGCCGCACTGCATTGGGCAGTCTCTTCCTTGTGATTCCCCCCACACGCAGTCCATCCCAACCCCCCTTCACACCATTTGACGCCTTATAACAGATGGTGCGTCCTCAAGTCTCAGACGCTCCCCTTCCCCCTATCTCCCCAACCGAAAACCCCTCCCGCGCAGGCAGGCACCGCGCAGGGGTTCGGGTGGAGGACTCAGTGCGAACCGAGCCCTCTTCCGACCTCCGTAGGTGCAAGCACACGGCTACCGGAGCCCTCTGCCCCAGGGCAGTGCCCAAAGTGGACAGTCGTCTTCGATCTGTCGGCTGTGGAACCCGCAGAACATCCGAGCCGAGCCCGTCTGGAGTTGCGTTTCACGGCAGAGGAAGCGGCGGCGGGGACGGAGAGAGGCTGGGAGTTGAGTGTGGCGCAGGCGGCCGAGGGCACGGGTGTGGGTCCAGTGCTGCTCCGCCAGGCTGTGGTCTCCCTGGGGACGCCAGTGCGCTCCGAGCTGCTGGGCACCGCCTGGACCCACAACACCTCAGTGCCACACAGCCTCCACCTGGTGCTGATGCTGCGCCACCGGGCCACCGGCGCCTGCGTGCGGCTGGCCGAGGCCTCGCTGTTGCTAGTGACTGTCGATACGCGCCTGTGCCATCCCCTAGCCCGGTCGCGGCGCGAGGCCGAGCCCACGGTGGGTGGTGGCCTAGCGGGTTCGTGTCGAGCGCGGCGGCTCTATGTAAGCTTCCGTGAGGTGGGCTGGCACCGCTGGGTCATCGCGCCACGTGGCTTCCTGGCCAACTACTGCCAGGGACAGTGCTCCCTGCCCGCCACACTGCCTGGGCCCGGTGGGCCGCCCGCGCTCAATCACGCTGTGCTGCGCGCGCTGATGCATTCGGCGGCTCCCGGTGCTGTCGGCCTCCCCTGCTGTGTGCCCGCGCGTCTGTCACCTATCTCCGTGCTCTTCTTTGACAACAGCGACAACGTGGTCTTGCGGCACTACGAGGACATGGTGGTGGACGAGTGCGGCTGCCGCTGACGGAGCTGGCATCAGCGGGAACACAATAAACATTGGGTGGTTTGAGCTGCGCGTCTTTGGGTCTTGTCACGTGGAGGTAGGGAAGACTGCATCCAATGGAGGTCAGGCTGGTGGGGGCAGCTGGGGGGGAGGTTCCTAAAGTGGAGCCCTCTGCACTTCTAGAGCACCATATCCAGGTGGCTCCACATCCAGGGGGTCCCTGGGAGTCCTGCCCACCCCTCCCATCTAGATCCAGCCCTTCTCAGCTTTGCCCTGGAGGCAGCAGACCCCAGACCAAGTGCTCTCCCACCCCTTGCAGCTTACCCCGCCCCCCCGTGACACACACAAGTTGTTTCAACATTTTATTGGTGACAAAAGAGCTTAAAACAAATTGACCAAAAATTAGAAGTGACATTGCCTTGGTACAGATGCTCTCTGATTTGGAAAACTCAAAGTAACTGCTGCTAGAAAGTGAACAAAGCCAACAGCAAAGAGCGAGGTAGAGCACTCCAAGGAAGGAACAGGGCAGTGGGCAGGCACACAGGGTCACAGCCAAAGCCTAACCAAGCCCAATGCCTCTACCAAAAAGGGACCAGAAGCCCTACCAATGGGAAAAAGAGGGCCTACCAGAAGGAAGGTGCCTGTGTCCCCCCATCTCTTTGTGTACCAGATGGCAGCTGGAGGCTTTGGAATAAGGGCCAGTGTCAGGTGCATGGGGAAGGGATGCTAGGGCTCATGGTCACTAAGACCTGAGTAGGCAGAAAACAGTCCCCAACTTGATGGTCACCAAGGAGACTTAACACCTACCCCCTGAGGGGTCCTTTCCCAACTACAAGAATTTCCACAACGCAGACCCAGGTTGATGTCCATCTGTACAGCTGAAGCGACAAATTCCTCCAAGCACCTTCAGCACAGGATCAACTTATTTCTGAAACTTCTCCCAAATAAAGTAGAAACCGACCCAACTCATTGAAGCTATGCCCACAGATAGAAGGGCTACAAATCTGGGAGTGGGGTGGAGAATATGGGGCCCAAGGCCCTTGGCTTCTCTGATGGCTGCAGGGGCTGAGGGTGCCACCCTAGAGAAGGATCCTCTTAGCTGATGTCTTTCGCCAAATCCTCAGGAAGGACACTGGGGAAGAAAACACCTGGCGAGGAACCACCACCTTCCCGCCCTCTGGTCTCACAGCTAATTTTGCCAGGGCCCTTCAGGGACGGCATCCGCTGCGTGTGAGAAGTGCCTTGCTTCTCAAGAGTCCAGCGGAGCAGGTGGGCCCAGGTGACACTCCAGTCACCGCCCTGACGCACAGGGAGAAGCTGCTGGAAACTAAACTGAAAATAAAAGTCTTCCTCTCCATGATCACGTCACAGGTGTTCATCCTAACCTTGTGTGGCTCTTTTAAACTTCGTTTCTGGAAGCTTCTTGCATCTCCCAGGTCCACCACTAAGATTTGAGAGACAAACTCAGTATATATTTCAGTACTCCTTTAAAACTCTTTAAAAAACAAACGGAAACCCCCAAACACCGTATTTTCTTTAAATGAAAACCTTCTTAGAACACAGGCAGCATGACTGCAATGTCTCAGACGGCACGGATGGAACCCGCGCCTTGGTGGGGCTCTCCAAGCACAGCTTTAAGGAGCCTGCTCAGCACAGAAATTCGAGTTGTTCCTGATAAAATGTAGTCCCCTTTCAATAAAACAGAAAAAAGAAAGAACAGAGGAAAGGGCTACTCTGAGATGAGGGTCTTCCTCCCTCCACCTGGTCGAAGACCCAGGTGTAGACACGGCGAGCTGGGCCTCCTTGGCGAGCGGGCTGCAGGGCTCTCGGGCGGGCCGGCCCCACCTCCGCTCTCCCTCTGTCTCCTCGCCGCGGTGCCAGCAGTGGGCACTCACTATCTCGGGCTGCTCTCCCTCAGGTGTTCCTCTCCCCTCTCCTGTTGCTCACAGTGGTGCTTCAGTTTTAGCAGTGGAAAACAGGTATCCATTTATTTTTATTTTTTATTACCCAGAATAAGATGCTGATGGACTAAGCCACATAGCTTAGCTCTTCTGCCGCCACCTGCAGAGAGGGAGGGCATGAGACTGTCAGAGAAAGTGGGAGCCCAGCCCCGCCTGGAAGGCAAGGGGCTTTCTCCTGGCTTCCACTTTGCAACTATGGTCCCACCTGTGAAATGTGACCTCAGGTGCTGGACAGTGCTCACCAGTGACTTCCCAACCAGAGAGAGAAGGCAGCCAGGAGCTAAGGCTCGAGCCTGTGCGTTAACAGTGGCACACCTCCCAGCAGCACCAGCACCCAGCCAGATAGGAACTGCAAGGCACGGCTCTTGCTGGCACCTAGAGACGCCTCTTGCAGAAGTTCCTTGTGCACCTAGCGCCGGAACCCGTCACCCTCACAAGCTGCCACTCAGAGTAAGGGGTGCATCTTCCTTCCTGCCTGCCCAGGAGGGTATGGGCCTTCTCAGGACTTTTAGGACTCTCAGGGGAGGACATGACACAGGGAGAGGTGCAGGGACCTGAACTGACAGGTCACAGGATGACCTGGCTCCTCGGGGACGTGAGACTCCCACCACATTTCCTGAGTTTTCCTGCAAGTCCAGGTCCTGGTGAAGCCCTCCTCTGGGATTGGCTTGCCTTCTAGTACTGGGACAGCCCCGTCACTCCACCGTGCTGGTATGCCCGTTCCCCCTGGTACGTGGAGTCTTGCGACAGCGCCACATCAATCTGAGACTTAAACTCATCACCAAGGTAGCTGTCCTGAAAGACACAGTTGGGAAGATGAGCAGCCAGAGAACTAGCTCACGTTCTTGCAGCCTTGAGAACCAGCTGCGTGTCCTGTCCCTCCCCAGCCCAGAGAAGGGAAAAAGTGGTCCTTGAGCCTCAGTAGCAGAAAGTGCACACTGGCTACCTCACCATTGGGATAGGTGACCCAGGCCTATATGTGAAGAGGCAGTGTTGTTGATGGGATGTTCTAGACCCACAGTCAAATTGCTGAAAGCAGTCACGAAGGAGGCCATCCTGACCCCTGAGTCCTTGGGGAGTGTTGGGAAGGGCTGGCCTAACTTTTCTGCAGGTTAGTTATCGTGTCAGTCTCGGTGCAGCCAGCTCACCTGGGACAGCTCAGGCTGGGAGAGGCCAGGCTGGCTCATCTGGGAGGGTTGGCTCATGGAGATGTAGCCCTGTGTGAGGGCACCCTGAGAGAAGGGCTGCGATGCCACATCCTGGCTGGCCTGGCTGCTGGGCAGGTTCGTCTGACTGGGCCCAGGAAGCCCAAAGCGGTTCTTCTGGCGTCCACCACGACCAGTCTTACCTTTTGGGGTGCCCCGGCCTGAAAGACAGCGTCCAGCGTTCCTTGCAGGAGGTCTGAGCCTCACAGACAAGCAAGAGTGCCCAAGGGCCTGGTGCTTGCTCACCTGCAGCTGGCCCATTAGCCTGTCCAAAGTACCCTGGGGGCGGCATGGGTGGCATGACCAGGTTGAAGGGGATGGGAATGTTCATGGCGGCTACGTGGCTGGGGCCAGCGCTGATCATACCGAGCTGGTCGTGGGTCTGGAAGTACATGTTCGAGGGTCGGCCTGCAAAACGGTGGATGGCGAGTTCCCCACTGTGTACAGGTAAGTCTGCTGCCCGCCCCCAGTCAGCTACTCTGCCCACAATGGAATGGCCGTCCCATCCTGTCTGTGCTCTGTCTGTGGTTCTTGGGATGTCCCCACAGCAGAGCCACCTGCTGCAGACTCTGTCAATCCCCTTTCAAGCTGCTGGGGGATGGTGCCTGGGAAACCATCTTTTCACCCAGGGGATTCTGAGAACCACGACTATAGGAACACAAAAAACAGAACTACATACAGTACTTCAAATAAAAAGTCCTTTTTGTGCCAAATTACATGTTCATACCACACACACTACACACACTAAAAAGCAGAGTACCTAAGCTCCACAGACCAGTGGATCCACTGATGTCAAAGCTCCCTGGATCCAGGACCTGAGAGCATGGCCTTCCGAGTTGGCCCCTGAGGACTCATGGAAGGAGCATGGGCCTTGAACATCCTTAGCTACACAGCGTTTTGCAGGATGTGGTCATGAGATGTTTTTGTTAGAGAACATGATCCCCAGTGGCCCCAGGGAATATGGGATCAAAGGGGGCTGCCAAGATAACATATGAGGGGAGGAGCTGGGGTACACTGCCCTCAAGATGGGACAGTGAGCCCTGGCCAGGTAGCTCAGTTGGTTAGAGCATCTTCCCAATACACCAAGGTTGTGGGTTTGATCCATCAGGGCACATATAAGAATAAACCAATGAATGCATAAATAAGTGAAACAACACACTGATGTTCCTCAAATCAAAAAAAAAAAAAAAAAAAAAACAAGGACAGTAAGCACATGAGGGTAAAAAAGCAGGCAGGTGACACTGAACTGAGTCTCTGGGCATGGTGGTCACCCTCTGTGGGTGGGGAAGGGTCCAAGCAGGCAAGGGCCTGGGGGATGAATGGGAACCATCTACGACTGGCTCAGCAGGAGGAGGTGTTCCAGGGTAGTGGGGGTCAGACTCAGCCTTAGGACATAACAGAGACTCCACACAGCAGACTAGAACATGCACCCAACTCAGTTCTGACAGAGCAAGTGGAGGCTTTAGGAAGGAGGCAAAACTGAAGAGGCTGGAGGCCACCTGGAGGAACTGCAAGTGTGACTTCCCATTGAAAAAGGGAGCACAGGGCAGATGGGGTGGAGTCCCAGGGTCAACAGGCAGAGCTGTGTTATTTAAAAACATCTTGTTTTTAGAAGCTGCCGAAGACCAACTCTTTGATCTCAAACAAGGGAAGCTAAGAAGGAACTGCTGTCAGGCAGGTTTCTGTGGACAAAAACAGCGCTGGCGTGGGAAGGGTCAACATCCCCAATGCGAGTCGTTTCCCATAGAGGACTTACCCTGGCTGCTCCGGTCATAGACTGATCCCGGGATGATGGCCTCCCGGGCGTCATACATGGCGGTAGTCATGAAGCGAGCTCCCTGCAAAGGGTTTGGGTAAGTGTGGAATGCCACCCTTCTCTAAACGACCCAGCCTCTAATGCTCAACATTCCATCTTTGGCTTCAGGTCAAGCAGCACTGGACCCCCAGCCTGTGTCTGACTCCTAGATGCCCCTGAGATTTAGAATCCCATACTTCCCCAGCTCTCAAGGCACTGGTGTGGGGGCTAGCACACACTGCTCCTCTTCTCACTGACATGTGCACACTTGCCAGAGGCCAAATCGGCATCACTCACTGCCAGGTGCTAGAATGTGGGTTTGGGGGGGAAAAGGGGTCCCGGCCCTCCCTCCCATTGGCCTGGGCTCACAGGATTGATGGTGTTGACCAGCTTCCGGGGCTTGCTGAACTGCATGAGGCTTTCTCGCAGGTTGTTCAGGGGCCCCTCCACCAGCACCTTCTGTTCCTTGTAGTAATTCAGCAGGTGGTTCCACAGTGGCTGCTTGGAGAGGGCCTTGGGGTTGCCCACAATAATGACCCCATATCTAAAAGGTGTGGGTGCAAAGAGCGTGGTGCTTAGGACCGCATGGCAAGCAAACATGCCGAACAGTCTGAGGCCCAACAAATTCAAAATCCGAGTCCAAAGTCCCTGGGGGCCACCCTCTGCCTCCCTGCCCAGAAGCCTGACCTGCCTATGACGACTGGCACTGGAGCCCACCCTGCAAGTTGTTGACACTGCACTCAATTTATTTGGGGGTAGATTTCTAAGGCCTCAGACAACAAAACACCCCTGTGGGCATGTTAGCTCAGGGATTAGTTTCCTTGTTGCATCGTCAAGTCAGCTTCCTGAGCTGCCACAGAGACCCTAAAAGGAAGGGGACGTAACTTCATGCCCAAGCCTGGGCCTAGTTTCTGTGGACATTCACCCTCAACCAGCTATATCAGGGAAATGCCCCCATGCTGGCCACCTAACAAGAATATACCAAAGGGAGTAACCACGAAAGCCAAGTGCCCTGGGTGGGGAATGAACTGACATGGGAACGTGAGTCTAGCCTCAGGCTGGCACAGGGGCAGCACGGGGGCCACCTTGTTCTCCAGGTCCCTTCTGTGCTGTTACCACTATTTCAGAGCAGTTACACCCCAGAGCCAAAAAGGAGACAGGATCAGAATGTTAGACTTGTGGGTTCAAAACTCAGCAGGGACACCCCACCGCCACTGGGTTTGAATCTGAAGTCAGAAGGGCCAAGACCGACACTGTTCATGAAATGAGGCCACAGAAAACCATCAGGACACAAAAACAAAGACAACTGCAGGCGAGCCCTGCTTTCTAAGTTGCTGCTGTAGCCCTTAGACCTCAGGCATTGGCAAGATCTCTCTTGTGCCCTGTGCCACTAGCCCAAGGTCTAACAGGGGTGCGAGGACTATTAATAAAAGGACCAGGAAGTGCGGACCCTCCCAGAGCCAGATATTAAGGAAAAGTCCCTCTGAATGATTCTAAGGCAGGACAGTAGCAACTGCCACCTGCATGCAAGCCCAGACAGGACTTATCTCCCGTACCTTGCTCGGGTCAGGGCCACATTAAGCCGCCTGGGGTCATTTAAAAACCCGATGCCTTGGTGCTCATTGGCTCGCACACAGGAGAGAATGATGAAGTCCTTCTCACGTCCCTGGAATGCATCCACACTGGCTATCTCCACCTCCTGCAAGGGGACACATGGTCATGGTCAACCAGCAGGTTGCCCTCAAAGACCTGTAGGCTGCACAAAGCATGTCCGAATCCATCACGGAATCCCACCCATCAGCCCTGGTTCCCAGCCCTGCTCTCTCCTGGCCTTCCCTCTTCGGTTGTCTTTTTAATCTCAGTAATTTGTTTCCCAATAATAAACACATACTTCCTCATCTGAAAACCCAAGACTGTTCCCCAAGTTACATGTCATTGTCAGAGACATTACTCTGTATTCTGGTTCATTTCTACATGGAGAAATAACTATGTTATCATGCACCCTCATGACAGATACACCTGGTCATTTTAACCCAGGTATTGACCCAAGAGTTGGCAGCATTCTCATGACTATGAAACATCCACTACACAGCAGGACAAATGACAACCCTACTGGTCAAATCTGGAGCCTTTTCAGTTTTGTTCTGGAAACTATCCTAAGAAAACACTTTTATGCATGAACTTTGGCCCACATTTCTGATGCTTAAGGCAAAGTCTTAATGTGCAGGACAAGGGCAGAAAACACAGTAACAATCAAATGCAAACCTCCCCGGCCAGGCGATCAAGGTCAACCTGGCAGGGGAGGACAGAGCTCGCACCTGGTACAGCTTGGTGTGCAGAGAGCCACTGAACTGCATGTACTGCACCAGGTAGGACCGCTGGCCCTCATATGGTGTGATGATGCCAATCTGGTCTGGCTTGGCGCCTGCCTTCAGCAGCTTCGTGGTGATCTTCTCCACGTTTGCAGCCTCTGTCCTAAGGAAACCAGGTGTTCAGTTCCTGGGCTGCATCTGTGGGTTCCTGACACCTAAGGCTGTGGGAGGTGCAGGGGCAGCTATGCCCACAATGGGCCAACCTGTCCTGGACTGAGGGAGTCGTGGAGAACACAAAAAGTTCACCACACAAGGCACGAGAAGTATCTGCTCAACATAAAAACTATATTGAAGAGCAAAATGAGAAAATGCTGTGGGCTAAGAAAGCTGAATAGAACAGAGTGAGGAGGGCAGTTTCAGTCCAGCCATCACATACATGGATCAACAGCTTGGCCACACTGCCACCAAAGCCAGCAGCTGTGGCAGGCAAACCTCTGCTTACCTGTTCAGGTAGGAGGTACCCGAGCTGGCGATTTCCTCCTGGCCCTGGGTCACATAGAAGAACATCGGCTTATCAGGTTGGGGCCACTGGAAGTCAAACCCCTTCTTCACTCGATCCGCTGTCATGGGGAGAGAAAAGAGGCAACACTTCTCATCAGAGAAGAAAAACACGGAGGCCACCTGAACGGGTCCCCTGCTCAAGGGGTCAGGACTGAGTAAAGCCATGCATACAACAGCACAGAGCTGTTTACTCCCTGAACACGTCTCATCGGTCAGTGCTTTCAATAGCCAATTTAAGAAACCTATGCTCACCCCCATGAAGATGTTCTCCTATTTCCTTCTAGAAGCTTTACTGCAGTCCTCTCAGTACCCAGACACCCCTACAACTGGCTTTTGTGGATGACACTGTTGAGCAACCTGTCCAGTCACAGACCAGCCTGAAAGGAGCTGCATCTAACCAGCAGATCAGTGTGAGGAAACTAATATTTCTGCATCCCAATGATCTAACGTCGATGTGCAAGAATACATGGTATGATGCCCTTCGGGTCAAGCTGAAAACGAGGTCAGTCCATCTCTACTGTCGAAGTGAGGACAGAGGCCAATTGATGAATGAAGTGGCCTGTTAGTCTAGGGGATGCTGGCAAACATTTAATGCCCACTGGGGTTGGGGCTGGTCTGTAGCACCTGCTAATTTCTGTGGTGTAAAACTCCCGCCACAGCTGTCAAAATACCCCACGTCAGTGGGTCTAGGTGTCAGCACTACCCTGAACAGGGGGTCCTGGAGACTGGGCAGGTGCTGGCTCTACAGGGTTGTTCACTTAGTGAAACGCACTGAATTAAACACTTAGGATTTGGGTGCTTCTTCACAACTCAATAAAACTTTTTAAAAATATACTAATTGGCTCTGATTGGTGTGGCTCAGTGAGTTGGGTGTCGTCCCACAAATTGAAAGGTCGCCGGTTCGATTCCTGCTCAGGGTACATGCCTGGGCTGTGAGCCAGGCCCCCAGTTGGGGGCGTGCAAGAGGCAACCAATTGATGTTTCTCCCTTTCTAGCCGCCCCCCAAAATAAGTAAATACAATCTTTAAAAAAATATACTGACTTCCGGCCAAGATGGAAGCCTAGACAGATGCACTGCTAAGAAGGAATACAACTACCTCAAAACTAGAGACAACCAGAAGTTCCAGGAAACTGAGCTACATGGAAGTTCGACAAAGAAAAAAATAAAGAAGAAATACTCATCCAGAAAGGTGGGAGGGGCGGAGCCAGGGCAGAGAGGACACGGTGAGGTGGCAGTGGCGGAGGCAGCAGCAGGCCAACAGAAAGCACAGTCACACATTTTAAAAAGTAGGGATGGACACCTGGGGAGTGCTCCCAGCACCAGACCAGACCACACAGCTCATGGTTCCAGCACCAGGGAAAATAGAGCCTCATTGCTTCTGACTGTGCAGACCAGTGGGGGCTGGGGCAGAGGAAGAAACTGCTGGTCTCTCAGTAGAGTCCACTTGTTTAAAGGGCTCCCACAGTCCTAGAACGTCCACAGACCCACCCACTCTGGAAATGACAGCCAGGGCAACATCTAGAGAGGCACCAGTCCCATATGAAAATGGGAGAAGTGCCTGGCAAAGGGGCGAGTGCTGAGCTAGTGGTATTATTCCCTCTCAGACCCCTCCCCCACACACAGTGCCACAATGTGGTGAAACGGGTTGCTCCCTACTGATGAATACCTAAAGCTCAGCTCCTTACAACATAAAAGGAGCGACAGCTCTACCTAAGACACAGAGGCAAACACAAACGGGAGCCTGTCGAGATAAGGAGACAGAGAAGTATGGCCCAAAAGGGGGAAGGGATCAAGGTTCCAGTGGCAGAACTAAGTGACGAGGAGATAGCCAACCTTAGAGATGCCAAGTTCAAAACACTGTTGATAAAGATGCTCACAGGCTTGACGTTATACTTAAGTACGGCAAACGTATAAGGGAAGAAGTGAAGGCTATGCTAAGTGAAACAAAGAAAAATCCACACAAAACCAATAGTGAAGGGAAGGAAACCGGTGTTCAAATCAATGATTTGGAACATAAGGAAGAAAAAAACAGTCAACCAGTACAGAATGAGGAAACAAGAATTGAAAAAAATGAGGAAAGGCTTAGGAACCTGTTGGACAACTTTAAACAAACCAATATCCGAATCATAGAGGTGCCAAAAGGAGAAGAGGAAGAGCAAGAAATTGAAAGCTTATGTGAAAAAATAATGAAGGAAAACTCGCCAAATTTGGCAAAGGAAATAAACATATAAGTCCAAGAAACACAGAGTCCCAAACAAGCTAGACACAAAGAGGACCACACCAAGAAACATCATAATTAAAATGCCAAAGATTAAAGATAGAGAATCTTAAAAGCAGCAAGAGAAAAGCAGAGAGTTATCTACAAAAGGGTGCCTAAAAGACTATCAGCTGATTTCTCAAAAGAAACTTTGCAGGCCAGAAGGGACTGGCAAGACATAATCAATGTGATGAAAAGCAAGGACCTACAACCAAGTTTACTCTTTCTCCAAAGCTTAGTGTCACTCTGAAAGGAGTCTTTCCCCTGTCTTATGGACCCTAGGGCATGGGCTCTGAGAACTGGCCATTCCACATTCCAGAGTAGACATGCTGTCCTGCTGCTGACCATGGTGCCTCTCGGAACTCCTCCCCACCACACACACACACACACACGGGGTTACTAGGTGAAGTCACTCAGGAAGGAACTGGCCGCAGGTTTCATACACCCCCCCACCCCCCACTGAGTATTACCTGCAGTGACACCGTTCTGCAAAGAGCCCTCGTAGAAGATGTTGGAAGGGAAGGCACTGAGTGCAGGGTGCATCCGATACTGGACTTGCAGGCGGATTGGACGAATGCCCAGCACCACCAGGCGCTCGAACAGCGACTGAGACAGCCCGGCCTTGGCTGCCTTCTTGCACATCACCACAGGGCCCAGCTGGCAGTGGTCGCCCACAAGGATCAGCTGTTGCAAGAGACCCACACAGGTGAGAGGTTCAAGTATGAAGGAGCTGAGACGTCCACTCTCAGAAGACTAAGAGACCTGTGGTCCAAATATTCCCCCAGCCATGTGAATTCCAGTAGTTAAGATACTGACTGGGCATGGGAAATCTGCCCACCACAGACACTCACACACTCACACTTGCATTCAGGACCCACAGAGAGGCACCCTCAAAGAGCTTGCCATGCACCCCTTGGCTCTGCCAGGGTGTCACACAGCCTCCAAGGATATTAAAAACCCCAAACCTCCAGCATTAAGAATTATACAGAACTGTAACAAAAGAGAATGCACACCAGTTTCCAAACAAGACCACAATGGAAGTGACATGGCCCACCTGCTTAGCTCCAAGGACCACGGGGACCATGCACTCTGGTTCGGTGGCCTGGGTGCTCTCATCGATTAGAATGGAGCGGAACTGCATCTTGGCGAGCCTGGGGTCCCCTGCACCCACACAAGTGCAGCAGATGACATCTGCGTTCTATGGAAGAAGAGGGTGTGAGCATCAGGGGCACCTGCAATAGTACATGTTACCAGGCCTGGAAGGGCAGGCAAGCAGGATAGGACAGGATGCCACTCTGGTCCCTGCTCTACCTACAACCATGAAAACAAGCTGTCTCTCCTTGACAGCAATCACTGTCCAGGCTGCAGTGACATAACTTTTGAGATCTTAAGTGGCAGGGCCTTACCACAGAAAACCTCTCAGCGCAGATGGCTCAGTGCTGGAGACAGCCTCCGAGGGGCAGTGATGAGCCAGAGAACAGGCTGTGATCCACTTTTGGTTGGTTTGTAAAGAAACAGCAAACCCACAGGGTGTGGGGGTGTGGGGGGCATATCAGGATCCCAAGCTCCCAGCAGCAGGGGGGATAACAGGGAGTAGAAGGTATTCAAAAATCATGTCTGTGTGACCTCAGATAAAGCAAATAAAGTAGGGTATCTAAGCTTTCTTCCAAAAGCAAGTAACAGCCTGACTGAAGGTGCCATTACATGCCCAAACACCCTAACCTAGGCCCTCACCATGAGCAGTTCCCTTTCAGCTGTGCGCTTCAGGGCTCGGTACCGCTTCTCATCAGCGGATGACAGCTCCCCAGTCTCGTCCTTCAGCTGCTGCAGCTTCTGAAGCTCTGGCATGCTGGAAGCATGAGGGCATGTCAGTGGGAATGAAGGACTGACTGTGTATCAGGGCCACAGAGAGGAGACCCTGCCCCCCTCAATTGTGGCTGGCTACTTGACACCCACCTATCCATGTTCCTGATCTGGTTGTGCAGGGCCAGGAATGACACCGGGGAGTCAATGGCCTCGCGGCTCTTAGCACAGAGCCGAACGACTTTCAGTCCAGTCTGGTGGATCTTCTCAGTCAGCTGATCCACAGCTATGTTACTTGGAGCACAGACGAGTACAGGCCTTCAACATAAGGCAAATGAATGTCTCAGTGCTCTCCCAGAGGAGATTCACAACACTCTAAGTAGCCAAGACTGTTATGTTGAATCACAGGCAGTGCAAACAGCTAAAATCTGACTAAGGCCACAGATGGCACAATGCAGAAGATGCTAAAAACCCAGCCAGTCCAGAGCTTCCTGTCCCCACCCAATTTTCATTCTATTTGTGCAAAGCACCGCTAATAACAGACCTTCATCCTCACCTCTCCTCATCTCATGGTGAAGACTTTCCAAGTTGAGGTACACACAGCACAGCACCACCTGGGAGAACTGACCAGTGCCAGTGCTGCCTTTAGGAGCCCAGACTAGCTTGTTAAAAGCAGCTACAGCCCTAATTTAATATAAACAATGTAAAACGCAGCAAGCAGGTAACCCTCCCAAGACGTTCCAGTCAGGCCTCCTGACCCCTACCCATTGCCTTGCCGTGCCAGGTGGTAGACAATGGTGGCTGAGGTCACAGTCTTCCCTGTTCCTGGTGGTCCCTGGATCAGGCTCAGCGGTCTCTGCAGCACAGTCTTTACAGCATAAACCTTCAGAGACAAGTGGTGTTAAGGATGCAGAGGCCCTGGGGGACCCCACCCAGCAGCTGTTTGTGCCAAGCCCCAAGCACCCCCAGAACGATGAGAACCTGAGAATGGTTGAGGTCCGGCAGCCCCTGTGCTGTGAAGCGCTTGGGCAGCTGGCACTTGATGATCACGTCCTCCACCTCATGGCCGAGCAGTTTGTGGTAGATATAGCCCGACACAGAGGTCTCATCCACAGCAAAGGTCTTTAGTGCACTCTGCATCCTGTGGAGAAGTGATAGGTCGGCCACACGCTCACGTGGGCTGGTGATAAGGCCCACACCTAGGAAGGGAGCATCATAAGGAGCTGGAGGCTGAGGCAGTCGCACCTGTCAAATGAGGTAGACTTCCACACGAAATCCACCTGGAAGTTGTGTGTCACCTCCACGGGTGCACCCACACTGCTCCGCAGCTCAATGGCAATTTCATCACCATAATCTGCACAGCTGAGTTAAGGTTCATCTTCATCCTAAGCCGGCTATACCTTTCTGAGGAGCCCTCATTTGATTCCTGAGACAGATCCCTCCCTTTGCACCAAAAGGTGACAATGTAGCCAGTGAGACCCATGTTCTCACTGACAGATTTTGTCTGCGGTGTCTGGGTCCCCTGCAGCCAGCCCCCCATAAGTACCCTGTGAGCCTTCAGGTGTCACCAAGGATGCTGGGACAGATTGGCCACATCTAGAACCAAATTATTTTTCTTTTGCTTTTCTCTTCTTTTTTTTAAGATTTTACTTATTTATTTTTAGAGAGGAGGGAAGAAAGAGAGGAGAGGGAGAGAAACGCTGATGTGCTAGAGAAGCATCAATCGGTTGCCTCCTGCACACCCCCAAACCAGGGATGCCTGCAACCCAGGAATGTGCCCTGACCAGGAATTAAACTGGTGACCTTTCAGTCTGCAGGACAAAGCCCAACCCACTGAGCCAACCAGTCAGGGCTAGAACTCAGGTTCTGACTGTGGGCTTCAGAGAGCCCTAAGACGCAGATCTCAAAGCATCCTTGCTCCAGGCAAAGAAGTGCTTCTATTAGTCTTATATAAATGATGCACCCTCAAAGTCTGAATGAAGAGAGAACTCAATGGCTTAAAACAAACTTAACTCAAAGGGGCCCCAATAGCCATGGCCATATCCTTCAGCCGAGGACCCAGGACTGGTTTCCACAGTGGCCCACACACACATCTCCTGTGCTAGCTGCTCTTCACACAAAGGATACTATCAGGGACCTTGATGACGTGGCCGATCCCTTTCCATAGGGGTGCCAGATCCCCTTTGTACCGCAGGCATATCTCATCCCCCTGCATGAGCCGCATGTCTTCCAGGAAAAAGACAGCAAAAAAGTTAGCGTTTTCAACAAATGCCTAGGTTGCCACCATAAAGAGTTTAAATTAAGGGTCACTTTACAAGGGCACAACTAGGAATTTTATGCTACTTATAGTCACAAATATTTTAAAACTTAAAATCACCTCTTAACCAAATTATGACTAAATCCTCATTACCAGAGTCAGTCTTGGGTAAAGTGAAGTAGGCGATTCTCTTCTTGTTAAGGCCCAGGTCCCACCTGACCGTGATGTTATCTTGAGTCTGAGCACATGAAAAATAAGAGCCCTGTTAGCTTGCAACACAGACGTGGCCTGGACTCCTGTGTCTGGGTATCCACAGACGTGTGCCCTACAGCAACTTCATGAGCCATGATACCGGGTTGCAGCAAGCAGCACCCAGCAGCTTGAAACACCAACAAGGACACCACCGGGAGAAAAAACATTAGAATCTCCAGAACCCCCACAAGATGGCCAGGAACTCGCACAAGACGTCTGCTCTCAGAGGTCCTCCGAGAAAGAGAAGGAAGCTGATGGCCGAGGACATGGCCCAGGAGCCCCAGGGCTCCTGCTCCCTAGACCTCCTCTTCCTGGGACAAGCACAAGGAATGGCTGCCATGGCTCCTTGGGTCTGATGCTTGTGGCTATGGGCAGAGGCTGTGAACCTGACTGCGAAGGACTTTTGTTGGATTTAAAATCAGCTAATACTAAGGCTGGTGTCTAGCTCTGAGTGACAAGGCATCTGCCCTCAATCCACAGCTCCGTCTCTCTAGTCACTGGGCTGAATGAGGCCCATGATCGTGTTGGCAGCCTGCAGGGAAAACTCCCCGCCCCCCCCCCCCCACCATGTCTCAGGAGAGATGTGTTAAACCAACCACATCCTCCTGCACACACCACATCACCTGTGACTCTTTCAGCTTCTTGTCATAGTCGGCCTCCAGCTTGACCAGAGGACCAAATATGTTCTGGTACTGGTAGGCATCCTCATACCGCAGAAGGACGTGCTGCGGCTCCTCATCTACCCCTGGCTTCTCCAGGTCCTCCAAGGTAGCAGAAGGATTCTCCTGGAAGACAAGAACCACACCGGGTTCATCCCTAGTTTCACCTGTGTGTGAAATGGACTATATTCGAGCTCACCAGTCACCAGAGGGACGGGGCCACCCATCACTTCTCAGAACGAGCCAATGTTGGGCTGACATAGAGAAAGGCGCCAGCAGTCAGTGGTATCGACCCTGTGGGAGAGCCCTCATGTCAGGAAGTTCATGTGGCACAGGGAGCTGGGATGCCCACCAAGGCCCTGCTCATGCCTCAGCTGCTGCTCCTAACAAGGTTACACCAACCAATAGGGTAAGTCTTGGCAATACTCCAGGTATACAACTAACATGCCCACACCATCAAATGGCCGTGTCCTCCACAATTGCCTGGCCCTGACCTGGAGGGGATGACACTTCTTCCAGGCTGTCAGAAAGACCATTGGCTCCTCTGGCTGTGTGAACAGAAGGGGAGATGAGACCCAGCTCCCCATTTCCTCCTGATTCTACACTACAACAATAGGGCTCCGTGCACTTTCCTGGCAGGGAGAGAACAATATCTGGGCTACAGAAATATGAAAAAATTGTTGCAACCTAAAAATGGAAGTGAAAAGGCACCTTGCTAGACAATGCCTGAAAAATATTTTAATTTCCACTTGAAACAGATAAATTCGCATTTTAAGATTTGTTTATAAGGGTGCCTAATTAAAATTTCTAGCCTCATTATCAAAGCTTTATAGTAAAGTCTAAACAGACAGAACCAGAGAAGGACTTCCCTGGAGAAGTGGGTATGCATGCAGGGCAGGTGCCCAACCACACAACCTAGGGCTCCTCTCTCCTTCAGCCACTGGGCTGCACATCTCTGACCTTTGGGACCCTGACCCCTTTCCCACTGCACGCTCACCTTGGCCTGATGTTGCCCTGGCTCAGATACATCAAAGGCCCAGCAAGATTTTAAAATGCACTCACAGTCCTATCTGCTCAGGCCCTGGCTCCTCCATACACGTCCACCTACAGCTGTTCAGGGCCAGTTCTTGTCAGGACTCCTCCATGTAGAGACTGCAGTCTCCCAGGAGTTTCTTCCACATTCTCCCATTTATGAAGACAGTCTCATGTGTGTCGTGCCACTCCCTCCGACCTCCGCCCCTGATCTACAGGAAACTGGTGCTGAAGTAGATTGCATTCTCAGCAGGCCTCACCTTCCACAGCTCCTCAAGCTTGTTGATCTGCTGGGCAGTAATCTGCCGGGCCCGCAGCTGCTCCTGCTCTGAAGGGATCTTGACCAGCCAAGACAGGAAGCAGCGATCCTGGATCAGGGGCTGCCACTGCGAGCTGTCCCAGTTGATGTCCTTGAGGCTGCTCTGACTGGCACAGGGTTGCCTACAGAAGCCCAGAGGGCAGGAGAACTCAGGTAAGGATGACCTCAGCCCCAAGACTTACCTTTCACCCCAACGTGCCAGTCCCTACTTTTTATTATGTGATCATGTTACCTTTAAATTGTAATAAATTGGATTTCCCCACATACTTGAGCTCTGAACTCTTAAAATTCAGAACAGACTTTGGTTTTACAGAATTGTTATGGTTTAACCAGACACACACCCCCAGAGATACCTGACATTCCCAGCTCTCCAACAAACCCCAACCCACTAACATCCTCACACCTAGCCAGTCAGCAGAAACCACTGAGTCAGAGCCAGCCCCCAGAGAAATCAGGGTGCCCTCACCTGCACAACAGCACCACCACAGAGTCGGCCTTGGCGGGGATGAAGCCAAGGAGGAAGACGTTGCGGCAGCCACAGTTGTAACACTCCAGGACCGTTTCCCCCAGGGGCCCATCCTTGTGCAGAGTCACCTCTTTGCATTTTGCCCTCACAAGGTGATTTACAATGTGGCTTAAATCAGGAAATGATAAATAGTTAACACCCAAAGTTTGGCTTTTCACCACTTCCAATTCTCAAGTCCCTGTTAAAAGTTCCGGTACCATTCACGGTCCATTAGCAGGGGCAGTCACACCTCATCCATCTGGCATCCCAGGAGACCAGCCCGCCCCTGAACTGGCTCCCCACTGAGCACAAAACTCAACCTGCCTTGAACCCCTTTTAAGCAAAACTTTCCTAACACGTTTCACATAGTTTCTGCCCTTCTTTTTTTTCCTTTCAGTTCCTGCTTTCTTATATCCAACTTATTGGGCCTCACTGAATCTACAGCTGAGGCCCCAGCTGCTGCCCCTTTCCCAGCTCCTCTTGCTCCTCACAGCTTCTCCACTGCTTCTTTCAAAGTCACTTCTTGTGGCCCCTGTGCTGGCTGCCAGGAGCAATGCTCCTCCTAATTTGCTGCAGGCCAGGAAACTTAATAAGCACACGTATTAGAAACCTGAGGAGAGTAAAAAATATCGAATAGGGGGCTAAGGGCTACTCAGGAAGAAGCACAAGGGCCCAATGAAATCCTCTGGAACCCCGCTGTCTTGGCGTGGCCAGGACTCTGCTGTCGCTCTCATTTCCGGCTACAGCTCACCTAAACCAGGGCCTGTGCCAAACCAGACTCACTGGGGCCTGTGGGTGGTACAGGCCCTGCCTCAGGCTCTCTGCAGCCTGGCTATGGGCCTGTGGAACACTTCTTGTAGTAGCCTTCCCTTCACATCAGGAAACCCCTTCTGTCACAGAGTTAGGCTCAGGGGCCAACATCCTCCACCCCACAAAGCCCATCATCAGATCATTTAACCAACAACCACCACTCTGGGCATGTTATCAGAACCAGTGGTTTCCTCTTGTACTTTCTGTGCCCACCTCATCCCACTACACTGGCAATAAGCCACCCATCAGCTTTCACCCGAGCCTTGCAATGCACATGTGATGCTGGTTGACTGAGCCCTCTCTTACTTCCCAGATCTTGGCTCTGCTGACCAGAAGCTGGGGTTGCCAACTAAGACAAGTTCTTTTTAATTGCCTTTCCTGCAGGAGAGGAACTAATGCAAACATGGTAACAGTTAAATTGCCCAGAACATTCTGAAAACGGGACCTGAATCTCTTTTGGTCACCCTGAAGATGCTTTTTCTTCGAAGTCTTTTAAACACATCAGCCCCCTTTCTTGCCTTGCTCAGAACCCCACAATTCACGTCCTAACTCCAAGAGGACCCAAGATCTAATCACTCTGTGTCCTTAGGCAGTATGATGATAAGGCCCAACCTGTGGCTGCTGAAAGCACCAAAAGTGTAGGTGAGGGATCTGCACACATAAACCCCACCTGTGGAGTTTTGTCACTTTACTTCTCCAAAACATGAACTCAGAAGATGCCATTTCCTTGCTGGAGACTGGAGTCCTGTCCCACTGAGACTATGCTCTGCTTCTTGTGGCAGTAGAGTGAGCAAGAGGTAAGGGCCAAGGAGTTTTAACACTTCAGCTGGACAGACGTACTCTCTCTAGAATCCAAACACTACTCACACCCCAACACCAAGCACAAGCACAAGCATAAGCACAGGCCCAGTCACAACTGCTGCTGATCAGGAGGGACCCAGAGCCACCACTGGTTGGAACTTGATTTAATTTGATGATTCAGGATCTGGCCCTTGTTAGCCTCTGAACTATTTGATAGCTCAGGACTGGAGGGAGCCTTCTCAGGATGCGCATTACTGTCTTGGGAACACCCTCCCTGGGCACCCCATAATGAAGATGAATGGCTGTGCCAGAAGCTCATCTTGCAGAAAAATATAAATAAATACTGGGAATGAAAATTAAGGCAACCATACTGGCATAATAAAAAGAACCAGAGAATAAATCAAGGGTAAATACATTAAGGCATTCACACACCACCATCTGTTTCAAGTTAAACCCGTCACAGAGGAGGAAAAAACCCAGGTTTCTTAGCGTGATTTTATATTGTGCTTCACTTCAGCATTTCCATAATTTACACACAAATCTGAGCACAGGCTGATTAAAGACACATGCGCAGCCTGATACCTACCTGCCAGAAGTATTTCCACGTCCATTACAGAACCACTTCTTGCTGGTATTACAGTAAACCACGCAAGCAGGATCATGTATTCCGCAGTAACTAAAAAAAGTCAAAACATGAAGTTAAAGCTGGAAGGTCACTCTCTGGTTTTAATTTGGCAGAATGTAAAATTCTTTCCTCTTACAACATTTTTATGTTTTTCATTAAACACATACTCAAACCCAATGATTCTACCAACACAATTCAATCAGTTAACTGTTGAGGCTTCCTGGCCCTGTGAATGCAGGAAGGGACTGGGGTGCTATGAAGAACCTCAGAGATACCCCAGACAGCAGCAAAGCTTCCAAGTGGGCGGACAAACACTGTGCGAGGTGCCAACTGAGCCCAATACCCTCCAGGCGACCTAGTCACCCCATGGCCTTAAGTTTCAGGAACATGACTTATAAGCAGAGAAACTGGTGTCCATGGGTAGCTCCGAGCACATGGAAGGTAAGTTGTGACCAAACTTCATTCATGTTCCAGCAGAGGGCGCCATGCTCCCGGGAATACTCAACTCAGACCCAGCAGCAGAGGGTCCTTGGTGCAGAAAGAACTCAGCTCAAAAGGAGAACATCAGTAGGAGAGTCCACCCTCCAACCCCTAGACCTCATTTCTTCTGAAAGTCAATACACCAAAAACAAAATAAACACTGGCTCTCAACAGAGTTCTATATGCATATGAAGCCAAGGCTCAGTCTCAGACCAGAATGTCCTTCGACCAAGAACCTTCCCCCAACACCCCACACATGGGGGACAGCCAGGAAGGCCAGGGACTGTACACTTTCACTACCTAAGCTTCACCAGGACTGGCAACTGTGTATATGACAGGAACACTAATACATCACTCATACATACGCAAAAACATCCGTAAATGAGAGTGAACGAAGAGACAAAATAAAGTAAAAACCTCTGCAGGGGGGGTTGGGGGTGTGTAGTGTACGGCATTCAGTCCCTTGGTGGGTAGACCCTGGAGGGGCAGCATGCCCGAGGCAGGCAGAGCTGAGTAGAGGCCCAGGCCCAAAGCTGCCCCAACTGGCTGAGTGCCCTGAGCAAGATCATTTCACCTCTTTTGGTCTCAATTTCCTCTTGTATGTGTAACAAAAAAGCAAGAATAAGTCCAAACATTAGGGCTGGGTCCTGCTCTAGATGAGAATTCCAAATTTGGTCAACATGCAGGTCTACCCACTGACTGACTATTCACTTTCAACTTTTCAGGAATCTTGAACATATCAGAGGCAGACATTTTAAAGAACTCGACAGTAATCTCTCTGTAAGAGAAATCTTGATGGCTCTATTTACCTTATATACCCAAATGCTCACCCAATGAAAAGAGTTCTGGTGAGTGAGTGGGACAAATACCAGGAACACCCCCAGGGCCTGAGGAAGGCAGCGGGGAACCTTTCCCTACCTGCTGGAAGAATCAGGGGTGACAGAGGGTGCTGAACCCACCCTCTTGCCCAATAATGTGTATACACAGGCCTGAGCAACCTTCTTATTACAAAGCATCAAAGTCCCCGGTCTTGGAGTGGGCTCTGTGATCTGTGAAGCCAGCAGACACATTCGGAACGCAGAGGCTCTGGAACACCCCTGCTGTTGGCACTCACCTGCAAGCATGTACTGGTAGGTCCTTTGTGTAATAGGTATCCTCTTCGTCCTCTTCAAAGTTCAATTCAGCCAGCAACTGGCTGGTCTTGGCCACGCTGTCATCCACCGCCCCGTTCTGCAGGATGCCCTCAGGTCCTCCAACCTACCGCAGAACAGCAGCATCACCAGGCAAGCCTGCAGCCTCCAGGCCTTGGGCATGTGGCTTCTCCCCAAGTGAGCAGTCATGGCAACCCTCCTGTGAAGCACTGGCCTTCTCTCCACTTTGAGACAGTTCAGTGTCTTTTGCTTTGACTTTTGCCACTCTTCCCTTCCCTATCAAACCTATCGAGACCAAAACAGGGTAGTGTGGCCTTTGTCATCTGCCCTGACTCCTGAGAAGCCAGACCCAACCACCACGAAGTCATAACTACAACCAGGATGCAGAGGAAAATGCTTCACTCCCATCATTGAGGGTCACAGGAGCAATATGATTTTTTAGAAACAAACTAAAGTCCCCTGTGGGGACAGCTGCACAGTATCTGGCAGAGGACCTGGAATCCCACACAGGGAAAGGTCCTCCCAAAGCCAAAGCACTCAGAAGTAACTGTTGTGATCCCTGAAGATGTAGGAGAACAGTTATCACCTACAAACTTCTATCACCGGAACCCTCTCCGGGAAGCGGCCCTTCTTGCTTATGAATTAGAAACTGAATGTTAGGACAATCTTCCAAATTCAGGCAATAATCTTACTAAATGTATTACCCTTTATGTTACAACAGCAGAAACAAAAGAAAAGGCCACTTTAACTGAACCATAAATTTCACAGGCACTTCTGCTGAGCTCACAAGTCCATTCAGGAGCACACAGACTCAGCTCCCCCAGGGGAACAGCAATCCTAATGTCAAATCCCAGGGACCTCAGGTGGCAGTCAAGTGTCATCTTCTCCCAGGGGCCACAGCCAACGCAAGCTGGTTCGGGCAACAGGAGCAATGTGTGGTAATGAAATGTGGGGAGTAATGACTGGAGCCCAGTGCAGACACCAGTCCTGTCCCCTTGCCAAGCCCCTGCCACACAGAGCCAGGGGACCAAAAATTAGATCCAGTACAGCCTGAGCCAGCAGTGTCACCTGTAGAGGCCTAAGAATAATAATTCTCAAGAGGGGCATTTGGGTATTTAAAAGGTACATTTGGGGTGTCAGGAAGTTAGCATCCTGTTGTAGGAACACTTATGTTTCTCAGGATTTCAGCCCAGATCAGAACCCCATTTCACAGTGCCAGCCACCATGTTAATATACTTTTTTCAAAAAGGGAACAACCAGATTAATTACAAGAGAATTGTTTTGTTTGGGGGAAAAAATTGTTTTCAAAGAGGAAAAAATAAAAATAAACTTTTAGATTTTAATGCAAACAATGCTATAACATCATCACAAACACCTCTTTGTGAATTCTTTATCTCCTTTAAAAAATTGTGGTAGAAAAACTATATGCACAACCAATGGGCATGGACTAAGGGAGGGGGGGACAACTGGAGGGAAGGGGGTCATGGTGGAGGGGAGCAGAGGGAAAAAAGAAAAAAGAAAATTGTGGTAAAATACACATAACATAAAATGTACCATCTTAACCACTGTTAAGTATACAGTTCAGGGGCATTGAATACATTCGCAGTGGTGTTTAATCATTCCCACCATCCATCTCCAGAACTTTAGCCATTTTCCCAAACTTAGTCCCCATTAAACACTAGTTCCCCATTGGCTACCCCCGGCACCCACCATTCTATTTTGTCTCGCTGAATTTGACTCTTATAGGAATCTCATATAAATGGAATCACAGGGTATTTGTCCTTTTATGTCTGGCTTATTTCATTTAGCGTAATGTCCTCAAGGTTCTTCCAGTTTGCAGCATGAGTGAGAATCTCCTGTTTTAAGGCTGAATAATATTCCACTGCATGGATTTACCACATTTTGTTTATTTAGCCATGTGTCAGTAGACACTTGGGTTGCTTCTCCCTTTTGGCTACTGTGAATAATCCTGTTGTGAACACAGGCGTACAAATATCTCTTAGAGACCCTGCTTTCATTTCTTTTGCATATTCACTCAGAAGTGGAGTTGCTGGGTCACACAGTCATCTTATGTCTGAGTTTCTCAGTAATCTCCAGACTGTTTTCCTCAGAAGCTGCACCATTTTTACATTCCCACCACAATGCACAAGGGTTCCAATTTCTCCACATCCTAATCAACACTTGTTATAATTTGTCTGTCTGTTAAAAAAAAAAAAAGCCATCCTAATGGACATGAGGTAGTATCTCATTATGGTTTTGATTTTCATTTCTCTGATAGCTACTGATACTGAACATTTTTTCATCATGTGCTTGTTGGCCACCTGTATATCCCTCTTTGGAGACATGTCTATTCAAGTCCTTTGCCCATTTTGAATCTGATTAAACTTTGTTGGTTATCACTTCAGAGTCACCTCTCCATCCAGCCATGCTTCTCCTGACACACATGGTGGCAATGCTGGTATGAGGCTACCAACAGGACCACCAGCACTGCTGGCTTATAATGTTTCTTGGTGTGACTGTACCTAGGCACATCCATATTGGTTTTCTGAAAGTGTATGACCAGCTTACGGCACCCAATTTCAATTCATGGCAATGATGGGGATATATATATATATATCATACTGCACGACAGGGCTGAGAAGGTGGTCTAGAATGGGATCAGCTTGCAGCTACCTTCTTGGGCTCAGAATGGTATTTACATTTTTAAATGACTGGATTAAATACCTAATAATAGCCTCAATTTTGCCCTTTGTCCCATAAAGTATAGAGTATTTACTACATAGCCCTTCAAGAAAATGTTTACCGATTTCTAGTCTAGAAGAACTTCTAAAATCTCTTATCAGGTTCCATAAACTATTACATATAAAGATTTATTCTCAGTGGCATTTGAACCTTTACTTTCCTGAATCAACATTAGTATGTGAAGTAAAAGATGGAAGCACATACCACGGGGTGGCCCTCATCCTGCCCACTCCTGCCTCATACTTCACCTCCCCTCCCTGGAAGGGATGATGTACCTAAGGAGCATGTGAGGCTCCTAAGGGAGC
The DNA here is from genome assembly GCF_987537825.1 of Furipterus horrens. Taxonomy (NCBI): domain Eukaryota; kingdom Metazoa; phylum Chordata; class Mammalia; order Chiroptera; family Furipteridae; genus Furipterus; species Furipterus horrens. The sequence goes on along the minus strand of NW_028327180.1, from coordinate 48,279,267 downwards.
CTGACCAGCCATGTGGCAACCCTCTCTAAACTACACTGACCCCTTCAGGCTTAGTAAGGGATGGAAATCTAGGTCCACTTTCAGTACTCCAGGGAGACAACAGAAGACAGACCATGACCAGGAGGGCTCCCTTCACCCTCACTAAAGCTGGGGAGAAGCACAGATGCCCTGAGACCCAGAGGCCCTACTGTGGCAAGGCCCCCTCACTCATGTGCCTACGTGCGCACACACTCCTAGCTCCTACTAAGCCCCACTCCTGCCCGGCTGTAATCTGGCCACAACACAAACGGACCTCTGTAGCTGGGTTGTTAGCTTCTTCCTCTACTTTCTGGAAAGTTTTAAGGTAACATTAACTTCAAAAACACATTTGACCTTAGAAACTGTGATTAAACGAGTTAAAAGCACTAGAGAGTACCTGGCACAGAGAAGGCCCATAACCCATGTCAGGTGACATAATGGAAGGAATGCAGAGTGTCCTCATCCTCGGCTGGCACAGGACTGAAGTCCTCCAAGGTCATCAACTCCTAACCTCCAGCCAGGACCCTGGATCCTCCTGGGCTCAAGAGGGACAGGGCCTCCCTGCATCAGTGGGTATCCCCAGCCTACCTCCAGGCACCACATCACTGGGGAAACAGTTCCCTCTCCTTCTGTGCTCTGAACACCCACTATCTGAAGTCCATCTATGAGCTGCTGAGCTGGCCAAGGCCTGCAAGGATTTTCTACCCAAAACAGTTCCATACTACCCACTGCAGAACTCAGTGCACATCAGAGCACTAGAAAGAGAGGTCACTCGATTCCCAGTCAGGGCACATGACTAGGTTGCATACCAGGTCCACCACCCCCCCCAGTTGGGGGCGCATGAGAGGCAACCGCACATTGATGTTTCTCTCCCTCTCTTTCTCCTTTCCCCTCTCTCTAAAAAAAGTAAATAACATAATAAATAAAGTAACCTTGTTAAAAAATTAATTAAAAAAAACAAAGAAGAAAAACAAAGAAAGAGAGGTCACTTCATTCTCACAGAGGAAAGGAAATACATTCAAAAACTACCCTTCAATGTGCTGGAAAAGAACTTTTAAACCATGGCTTTTACTCCAAACATCGTTAAGTATCATACCACTCAATATGAAATAGACCTTTCTGTCCCCCAGTCTCTGAGTAAGCAGATGCCCCAGGGCCTTAGCATTCACTACCCCCTGGCCCCTGCACAGCTGGCTTCTGGTCCTTCAGGTCTCCATCCATAGGGCACCCCTCCCAGGGAGACCTCCCCTGATCCCATCTGAGGAGGCCCAGTGAGGCCATTATGCCTGTCCTGCTCCCTGCTAAGACCCCAGCACCGAGACTGAGCCCACACCCAAGGAGGCTCTTATAGTGTTGGTTAAATAAATACATCTCATCCAAAACACAAAGGCTGTAAAGTGATTCATCATTTATTCTTTTATTCACAAGGTTTAAATATAAAAGAGTGGGAAATCACCTTTCCCTCAGAGTGGCCTGAGGCAGAGAGGAGCTGCAGGGCCTCTGAACTCCACTTCAGGAAAAGGATAACAGAAAGTCTAGCTGCCCCCAATTTTTAAAAAAGTTCCAAAATGAAACATCCACATACCCGGCACCTGGATCCACTAGCCACTCACATTTCACTACACCTTTTCTCTCCTCTTCACTCTGCACACACACTTTTATTTTCCTGATCCACTTTAGTTTCTTATTTTACTGCACTTTGCAAATATTGCATTTTTTCTTTTTACATTTGAAGGCAAAACCCCCCAGCAGCAAAAGGTTACAACTCACTGAAGGTTCCAATGATGGTTAGCACTATATAGCAAAAAGTATTTTTTAAATTAAGATACGTGCATTGTTTCTTTAGACATAATGCTATGGCACACTCAATAGACTATATTGTACATATAACTTTTATACACACCAGGACACCAAAATGCTGGCATGACTGACTTCACTGAAGTGGTACGGATTGGAACCCGTATTGTTTCCAAGGCGTGCCTGTACAGGCATCATGCTCAAGAGCAACACGGATACAATACTGCTATCTAATATACACAGGTACATTTCCCCAGTGTCCTAATAATGTCCTTTATGGTTGTTTAAATTCAAGATCCAGTGAATAATCACACATTACTGGTGATGTCTCTTAGCCTCCTCTAAACTATCAGTTTTAACCATATGACATTGACATCTGACCATTTTGGATTTACAAAGGCATGGTCCCACCCAACAGAGTTGGGCTCTAGATAAAAGGTACCTGCCCTCTTCCCCCTTACAGTGGACCTTTGTTCTGGTCAGCATGCTGAGTCCACCCCTGCAGTTCATGTCCATGCTCTAAGGATCCTGGACATGTCCCCAGCCACCCTGGGCTGCCCCTACCCAACCAGCTCTCAAAGGAGCTCCAGTCTGAGGTGGAACCACCAAACACCTGTAGGGAGAAGTCAGGGTATGTCCAGAAGGCAGGACACCTCACAGGACAAGGACCCAACTGGACCCCAGTTTAGTGGCATGAAAAGGAAGAAGGGCTTCCCTGGAGAGCAGGACAGGTAGATATGACAATCACATTAACACTGGACCTTGAAGGGGTCCTGACCAAGTAAATGCAACAGTTTCTAACCCATGAAGAATCTAACTGTGGAAAAAGGAAGCTCTCTGTATTTGATGATCCTGAAATATTGTTGGCGCTACCCACCTGAGAACAGCAGTACAGCTACTAAGGAAAGGTGCCCTTTTACATTTTGAGAAATATAGATTAAATACTGTAGGTCGATGGTTTGGTATCACTAATTCTTATGGAGCAACCTCAGAAAGAAGGTGAAGTGACACTTTTAAAACATTTCAGTGAAGAAAAACAAAAAAAGGGGAGAAAAAAATCTTCACAATCATCAAATCAAGGCAGTGGATGGACAGGGTTTACTCTTGCTAGTTACACATGCGAGAATCCATAGTAAACATTATTACACAATACAGGTGGCCACCTAAAACCCGCAGAAGCTCTATCAGATGCCTCTCGCCCAAGGTGAGCCACCTCTCTAGGCTGCCATCCCTGACAGCTGAGTTCAGCAAGGAGATGAAGTAGACAGGCAGGTGCCATCTTCAGTGGTGACAAAGGGCTCACAGAGCTCAGCAGGCAGCTTACATCTGCTCTGTCTAGAAGCTCCTGGCAACAGTCCACAGGAATCCTGAGAAGCCTGGCTTAGTCGTCCAGCTCACAAGGTGCTACTGGAACAACACACAGAAAAAGGAACAAGACCCTCTGCCAGCCACAGGTCCACCCGGCCTCCCATGTTTATCAGAGGAAGCAGCATTCTGCTCTGAAGGAAAGCTCTTCCAGCAAGAAGGGTTCAATGACCCCGAGACCTGGAGGCTGGGCTGGACTCACTTCCCCCTTTGCACCTTCCAAGGCCACACACTGCTCTGGGTCCCACTGAACATAGCTGGGTGTCATGGCTCTACTCTGCAGGATGGACTGTCCTGCACCACCACAAGACCAATCTGCCATAGTAACCACCACAGCTACCCAGAATCTGCACCCTTCGGCCTTCGTACTCATCACTCTGGTGGGGCCGCTCCCTTTTCACAGCAAGGCTCTCGCCCTCTTCTGACCAGCAATGCCCCCAACTCACACCTCCAATCCAAGGGGAGCCCTGCCTCAGCCCTCAGGACCCTGGGCCCTGACAAAACCACAGACAGGGCCCTGGTCAGTGTGACTCAATTGGTTGGAGTTTCATTCCATGACTGAAAGCTTATGGTCTCCATTCCCAGTCAGGGTACACACTCGGGTTGTGGGTTCAGTTCCCAGTCCAGGCGTGTGCAGGAGGCAACCGATTAATGCCTTTCTCTCACATAGATGTCTCTCTCTCTCCCTTCCTCTCCCTCTACAAGCAATAGGGGGAGGGAGGGAAGACAGGAACTCATGTCTGCTCTAGACATAACTCCTTCTGAGGACTCAGGAGCAATGGGGCATCCAGTGCAGGACAAGCACGTGCCCAGGAGTGACCACTGCAGCAGCCTGGTACCATGGTAATTTACACATTCACTTGAGTGCACAAAGACACACATCCAACCACAGCATCCCATCTGAACTCTCCTTTTGGCCTAGGCCACACTCTGCTGGGTCTCCAGCCATCTGTCGAAGAGCTCTCCCTATCCAGTGAGGTCAGAGCACTCCTCAGCAGCTCCACGAGGCTCCAGATCCAGCCCAAACCCTTCGGCATGGCACATCAGCCTTCACCCACACCCACCCTTCCTTCAAGCCCCATGTAGCACCCAGTGCCCACCCCTCACAAAGTCTCTCCCTTTGCAGGGCAGACCACTGCCCCTCCTGGGCCCTCACCATTCCTAAGGTCAACTGCAGTCTAGGCAGTATCTGTCATTTCTAACAAAGCAGCTGCAGTTGGTAAAAGACTCACTGCTTGTTGTACATGAAGAGGGTAGAACAAGCAGAAATGCTGAGAGAGCAGGAGTCAGTAACCAGGCTGAAGAGGCTGGCCTGATGGCCTACACAGAGGTAACAGAAGTAAATGTGGACCAACCCAGGAGGGTTCCCAGGCCTCACCTCCTGCCTCTGAACCCCAGTTCAGGGTCCAGCACATGGGGCAGCACATCTCCTCAATGTATGACCGGGAGTCGCTGAGCATGGGTCGCTCAATTTCCCTATGTTACAGCTGTTGACCAAATACTACAAAGATTAGCAAGAACAAAACTGGAAGAGGAAAGAAAAGGCGGCGTGAAGGAAAAATCAAAGGCAGCAAGTGACTAGGGTGATGGTCAGACAGCCCTGCAAACTTACTAGAAAAACACTGATTTGCACACTTACAAACCAGAGTGCTCTACAGTATGTGACCATACCTCAATGAAGCTACTGGAAAGTTGTCTTTTTCTGGTATGTGGGAGCTGGAGTGAGAGAGAACTTTAGTTTTTAGTTAATATTGGTATTTTATTGGTGTTAACTTCCCCCTAATCTTCCTAAATCTGGGTGAAGCGGGTAAGATGAATAAGAAGTCATCTCACTTATGCACCATTAACTGATACGAAACCTCCCTTTGTTATAATTGCTTGCTGAGTCCTCACCATCTGGAAACAAACCTGGGAAATCCAACAAGGGGAAAGTGATAAATGAACACTTGCCAGAGCTCCTGCAAGGTTACCCGTGTCTTATCTCTGATTTTCTCGAGGCGCACTTATATCACAGCTGAATTGCATATTCACAAAACCAGATGGAAAAAGCCCCGCTCCAATTTTAAACTCACCGCCTTCAGGAACTTCTGGACTGTATCAAACTCACTCATCATAAGCTATGGGCCAGCAATCAGAAGAGGATCTGTTTCCCTGATGGTCAAGGATATGTTGGGACAGCCTTCCATGAATTTTGAAGGCAGCAGGAGTATGGTTTTGAAGACTAGGTAACTCTTTATCAAAGTATCTTCCCACTTGAAAAGGAAAACGCAGCCCAAGTTTGTGTACTCAGGACTATAACTGAAGAAGAGCTTTTGTGTATCCAGGGGCCTGTTTAAGGCCACTGAGTTGTTTCTACTCTGGGGCTCTCATGAATGAAGCTGCTGTAACACTCTGAGCAGCCCCACATTTGGGCAACTGTCTTGTTTCTCTGCTGGATCACAGAGCAGTGGGTACCATCCCACCAGCAAGATATGACAGTTTCAAGTGGTATCTCCAGCTTCAAAAAAAAAAAAAGAGGCCAGTCAGGGCACATGACTAGGTTGCATGTCAGGTCCCCAGTTGAGGGCGCGTGAGAGGCAACCACACAGTGAGGTTTCTCTCCCTCTCGTTCTCCTTTCCCCTCTCTCCAAAAATAAATAAATAAATAAAATTGTAAAAAAAAATGGAGCCACTTGAATGAGTGGGTAGTGGTCTCTCCATGTGGTTTTTATCTTACATTGAGACACAACTGACATAATTAATGACAGGTTTAAAGTGTATAATTTTATACACTTTACACACATCAACATATGTAAACACTCACAATCAGACAATGAACACATTCACCACCCCCAAATCCCCTAATGCCCTTTGTCATCCCTCCCTCCTTTCTTCCCTCCCTCTCCCCAACCACAGACCTGCTTTCTACTACTCAAAGTTAGCTAGCACTTTTAAAGCTTTATATGAACAGAAATCAAGAGTATATACAGATGGTTCCTGACTTACAATTTTTCCAACTCTACAATGGTGAGAAAGCAATGTACATTCAGTACAAACTTTTGATTTTTTTTCCTGGGCTAGTGATATGTGGTACAATAATCACCTGTAATGCTAACAGGACAGCAGCAGTGAGGGGATTTTGCCCAAATATAGGCTAATGTAAGTGTTTTAAGCACACTTAAGGTAGGCTAGACTAAGCTATGACATTCACTAGTTTAGGTGTTTTAAGTGCATTTTTGAATTGTATTTTCACCTTACAATAGGTTTATCTGGTTGTAACCCCATCATTAGTCAAGGAGCATCTTTTCTTTTGTCAGAGTGCTTCTTTTACTCAGTGTAATTATCTGGAGATGCATACACACTGTTGCATATATCAACAGTTTTCTTTTTTGTTTTCAATTGGGTAGTATCTTAGATTTTCACAATTCCAATCTTTGGAGGAAACACAATTGTAGCAACAGTCAAGAAGAAATATTCCAATTATACAGACCAGAAGGGTGTAACACCAGCTATTAGGCAAAGGACTTCTGAAATTACTGTTCCCAGTCCTTTGGGGGAAAAACCCAGGAAAGGGTCGGCTGTCTCATTGAAAACTGTCTAAAGACACTTGGCAGGACTATGTCAGCACTTTCTACCCCAAGATCTTCAGGGACTTGATAAATATCGACTTCATTTCATAAAAAAGAAAATAAGTGTTACTCTAACCAACTCAAGAACTCAGCAGGAAGGGCCCTGGCTTATGTGGCTCAGTGTATTGAGCACTGGCCTGCAAACCAACGGGTCACGGTTCAATCCCCAGTCAGGGCACAGGCCTGAGTTGTGGGCCATGTCCACAGTTGGGAGCATGCAAGAGGCAACCAATCGACATCTCTCACACCAATGTTTCTCTCCCTCTCTTTCTCTTTCCCTTCCCCTATCGAAAAATAAATAAATAAAACCTTCAAAAAGAAAAAAGAAAAGAACTCAGCAGGACTCACTCCTGCTGGCTGTTCTCCCATCCCGGTCAGGACCAACATTCTGTCTCTAAACAAACTTTTAAGGTAAAACCAACTGTGCAAAACTGGCAGTCGGGATTGATATCAAAAGTGGCTGCACATTGAAAAATAGTCTGGCAGCTCCTGAAAAGAGTTATGCAGTTACCACAATTTCACTAAAGACATACATCCACAAAGAAACTTGTACACCAATGTTCACAGCAGCACTATTCATAATAGGTAAAAGTGGAAACAACCCATATGTCCACCAACAGAAGTGTGGATAAACAAAAAGTGATCTGCCCATACTTAAGTGGCTGCACAGCACTTACACTTTACAACCACTCATCCAATACGATCAAATCAAAAGGCATTCAGAATGAAAGGTTTTCTGAGTCTCTCTGGAAGCCCCGTCATATAGTTGGTTACACAGATAACTCCTGAAGACAAACAAGAAAAGTGTTCCCAAATGCTGTGGGTAGCCAATATCACCAACTAGCAGAGAACTTTCTGATTCTATTCAGACTTTCCTGCCCCCAAATTCAGAGCCTCCTCTTGTGACACAAAGGATGTTAACTCCCCTCTTCCATACACAAATCAAAAGTTAGGCTACAACCCTAACTGGAGTGGCTCAGTGGGTTGGGCGTCATCCCACAAACAGAAGGGTCACCAGCTCGATTCCCAGTCAGGGCCCATGCCTGGGTTTTGGGCTGGGTCCCCAGTTGGGGGCATGCGAGAGGCAAGAGATCAATGTTTCTCTCCCTCTCTTTCCTCTCTCTCTAAAAATAAATAAAATATTTACCAAAAGAAAGGCTATAAGTGGGTGGATCATCAAGGTTAACTAAAAGGAAGGAAGGACAGTTCCTTTTGTTATCATCAGAACTCAAGTGAGCTCAACTGCAATATTTACCTCCAGAGGAGTTTTAATGCTTTTATTCTGTACAGCTCAGTGTTCAGGTGCAGGGAAATAAGTCAGTTATTTCAACTGAAAAAGAAGGACATGCCTTTAATTAATTGAAAACACAAGGAACAAAACTAGAACCAGAGCTGCCCCAGGTTTGCTCTTTTGTGTTAGCTAGTTAAAAAGATCTGTAATAAAACCATTACCTTTCACAACCCTAGGCTGCCACAGATCATGGCACACTGCCCAACCAAGAGATCTTTATTGTTGGTCTTCCAGACACGTTGAGCAGAAGTGAGAGAGAGCGAGCACTATCAGGACCATTCATATATGGACCAGATGTCAAATACTTTTAAAAGTAACAAAACTAAAACTGCTATGCCCCATTTTACAGCTGTGGAAACAGAGAGGTCTAGAATCTGAGACAAGAGATGTGATCATGTACCTCTTGCAGCTCTGTCTTCTCTCCAAGCATATTCTCACCTCTCACCTCCCTCCATCCACCAAATGTAAACAAAACCGAGAAACACATACATTCTTGCACACCTGTTCTCCCTGCTGCCCCACCCATCAGGCTTCTATTTTAAGGAATCTGGAGTTAGAATGAATCAAATGTTTTCTGCTTCTATTAGGGGCTAAAAGAAAGCCTAAGTGGGTGGTCTACCCACGGGAATGACTCAGCCAACTAGACTCCCAACCAGAATGCAAGCCCCCATCCGCCAGGAAAGGGTGTGAGCTCACTCTGGCCAACTATGGGGTAGCTCGTGCAACCCTGGCACTGGGTCCTCATGCCACAGGACACCTGTGACAAGGTGAGCCTTATAGCTCCTCCCTGGCTTAGAAGTCAGGAAAATAAACCTGAGAGAGGTTGCCAGGCTCAGGGAAACCTGGTGAATGGAATCTGAGATCGAGAGGATGATGGCAACATTCCCTGGGATTCTAGCCAGCCCCCCTCTCCCACCCTTGGGGCTGGGGTCCGGACCCAGGTTCAGAGAGTGTTTGCCTGATACTTCTCACAACCCAAACTCTAATTTAAAATACCTAAATAGCTTTCACTAAATGTTCACATCATTTAAAACAAAAGTTTCTGATGTGGCAGACCCATTTACGTAAAACCCACTATCACTGCCCACTGAATACATTCAAACCCAACTTTTCCACGGCAGGGCTGTAGAGTTACATAACACATCGGTTTCAGCAACAGGCAATGCAAGAAGGAAAAGCAAAATGCAACCGGCCTCTAAAATAGTATCAATAGCCAACGAGTATGGAGTTCTCCAATGGAGGCAAAAATTCCGTTTCTGCTCGAGGAGACTCCACTTCCCTAGGCCTGGAGAAATTTGATCCCGAGGCTCGGTGGGTGTGAATGGGGGTTGTCCAGGTGGCTGCGACCAAAGGTGGGAGGGGTGGGGCAAGGATCCTGTTCGGTCGAGGGAGGATCTGAGTAGATCGTCCCGGACCCAGGTCGAGGGGCACTCGGGGACAGGTCACCCCAACCTGGCTGGAGACGGACCTAGGGCAGGTCACCTCGAACATGCTCTTAAGAGAACTTGGGGCAAGTCGCCTAAGACCTGACCTGAGCTAGTTCCGGACGCGGCCTTAGAGATACTCAAGCCAGATCACCCAGAGGCAAATTAGAGTGAGACCCCCGAACAAGTCTACCCTACGTCCAGGAGGATGGGAACCCGGGTACGTTACTCTGAATGTGGCCAATAGGGGGTCCGGAGACAGGTTACTCCGGACCCGGCCAGAGTGAGAGATCCGGAACAAGTTACTCTGGGGCCGGTCACGCAGCTTAACCGGCCGGAGGGGGGAGCTGGAGCAGGTCCCGGGGCGCTGAGGCCCGACCCGGCTTCCGGCGCCGCCATGTGCCGCTCACCTGGGCGTCGAGCTGTCCGACCGCAGCGCCCGCACCCGCGCCGACCGGAACCCCCGGGCCGCCACCTCCGGGGCCACCGGGGCCTCCGGGAGGCGTCTGCGTCTGGCTAGGTAGAGTGAAGTCGGTGAACTCGAACTCGGAGCCCTGCGTGTCGGCGCCGAGAAGCTCGGCCTCCTCGGTGTCCAGGAAGGTGAGCGTCTGCGAGCTGGGCCCGTACGCCTCCACGCTCATGGTGCCGCCGCTCAGGGCCCGCAGGCCGTCTCCGCGCCGCACTCGAGTCCGCCGCCGCGCTCAGGCCTAGGCCGCCGGCCTTGGCCCGCAGCCGTCGCCTAGTCTGCGCCCCTGGACGGGACCGAAACGCCTATCGAGGCGCAAGCCGGGCCGCGAGCCTCGTGCCTAGCCGCCGCCGCCGCCACCTGTGAGCCCCTCAGCGTCGCCGCTCCCCCTGGAGCCGCCAGGAGCTAGCAGCCCGGAGCAGGAACCGCCGCCGCCGCCGCCGCCGCCGCCTCCGTGCGCGTCCGCGAGCCCGACGCCGGTGTACGTGCGCGCGCGCGAGTCCGCCGTCGGCGCAGGCGCATTGGCTCCTTACCGATGCCTCCAACCGCGCCCGGTCGCCCAGGATCCCGCAAGCCCGCGGTGGGCGGGACTTCCAACTAAGGCGGCTGTGCAAGCACGTGGTCCCGACCTATCCTCTGCTTACTGGGGCCCAGGCAATGGGCGAGTTGTCACTGGTGGCCTGTGTCCCTTGGATTAATTGAGCACTGACTGAATGCTCTACATAGGTGGAACACCCAGCTGGGGAGGCTTGGCAGGGACAGTGACCCCCGTCTCTTGGAATCGCCCAGCCAAGTGGGCTTGAGTTACTGTGGAGAACAGGACCAAGTAAATGGAATTGGTCGGATCAAGATAGCATAAGGTATATAAAACAAAGTGGAGTCCCTCATGTCAACTGATATGGCTATCAGTCAGCCATGACACTTTGGTTCAGGAGGAAAACTACTTAAGTCACTCTAGACACATCTGGCAAGGAGACATACTTAAGCTGTCTGCCCATGTGGTCAGAGCAAACACGTCTGGCAAGGAGACACAGCTAAGATATCTGCATATGTGATCAGAATAGCCATGTCTGCTGAGCAGGACCACCCATAGATAGGCTCCTGGGGAAATTTCACACTTGGCATCAGGGGTGCCAAGGCATTTATTGAAAAGACCCAGAAGGGTGGAGTACACCATTTTCAAAGTATAACTGAGGCAGGTTCCAGACCACTGCTGAGACAGCTGAGCTCCACACACCAGAGTGCTGCTCCACACCATGCTGATCTCTCTTGGCATCAGCTGTGGGAGGCTCTGCCCTGCTGGACTGGGGACTTTGCCCTGCTGCCTACTTGGATCCAGAGATCCTTCCTTGCAGGAGGTTGACAACTCTCTTGCCCACCATGCTGTCTCCCAGACCTGCAGACTGAGATTCTGGGACCCGGGTTTGTTATCCCCCATTGGTTGCTCTGTGTGTATGTTATATTTCTCTTAGATTGTTAGAGTGTGAGTAGGATATTACTGTATGTTGACGTTCTACTTCTAGTGAGCCTGCATTCAATAAAATCTGAGTGAATAGCATAGTTGCCTGGCTGACTTATAGGCAATACTATATCACGAACATACGCTCATGAGAGTTACCCCATCTGTAAACCGGGAGGGGGGGGCACCTGCACATAATGGGTGCTCAGTGTGCATTGGTTGAATAAACAAATGGGGACATCCCTTAGCATGGAGCCTGGTGCTTAGAAATGGTGCCTGCTGCTTTGGACAATAATATTCAGAGACTGTACATAAGCAAAGTGATGGGGACCACTTGCTCTGGGGTAAAATCCACACCTGGCCACCTACTGACTGTGTGACTCTGTACAAGTGATTTCACCTCTCTGAGCCCCGAGTTTCCTGGAAAGGGGAAATAATAATCACTAAGATGGGATAAAGAATAAATGAGCTACTAGTCACTCCCTTGATATTTATAAAGTTCCACGTGGACAGGGGTTGGCTATTTTCATCACAGGGTCTTCCCCATGCAGAGAATAATAACCACACACAGTAGGTGCTCAGTAAAAGGTTGTCCAGGCTTGGCCACTGGTTTATGAGCCGTAATCTCCTTAAATTCTGAGGCTCATCTTCCTTTTTTGTAGAGTGTCCTGGAGAAGCCCTCATTTCCCTTTCTGTCCCAAGATTCTGGGTCTCTTTTAAATACATGAAGTCAGCTCACAAGTCTCCTGGTTTGTTCCCGATCCTGCATGGTTCCTCATTTTCCAGCATTCCTGTCATGACATAAGAGGTTCCTTTTTCTTCCCATCTTTTCTGGCCTCCTGTGCACTGAAATGCAGGGATATGGAAAATGAATGATTAGGTTTCCTCACATACACACATCCAGGAAGACACAGTTTAAGAGGGAATACCAACAAGCCAACAGATGGTTTCAATAAAATCCAAAACCCATCCATTGAGCGCAGGTGCCTTAGGAAGGTGCCCAGACACAGAATGTGGTCTGGACCAGCTGGCCCCCAGTCCCCAATGACATGATAGCCAGGATTCCAGGCCTATTACTTAACCTCACTTTCCCTGTCACCCCAAAATCTTCATTTCCCTTCCTCTGATGGAGCTCTCTTCATAGCCTGCATTTATCATAACTGTGATTAAATTATTGTCAGTGTGATAATTTGTCTAATGGACACCACTTTTTGTAGAGGATGCTGTGGGTGCCCCACCCAGAACTTTTCTACTGGCTGGTGTACCCCTATGCCCGATGCTGCAAGTATTGGCCGTTAACAGCACACAGACACCCCTCGTGAATTGCCCTTGATCAAACTGCCTAATCAGAGAGGTTCTGCACCCCCAAAGACACGCAAACCCACATACCCTAGGAAAGCAGACACAAAGGACTGAATGGTATGGGGCCCATGAGGCTGGACGCCTTGCGTCAAAATGGGACCACTCTAGTGGTTGTCAAGCTCCAGGGCTACCCTCTCACCCAGATCAGACTGAGGCATGACTCCAACTGAGCCAATTCCTTGCCTGCTCATTCCCTAACTTGTCTTGTGTCCCTTATTCCCTCACACATTTCTCCCAAACTCATATGACCCTGAATCCCATCTCAGGTCCTGCTTGTAGGGAATCCAATTCAAGCCAAGGTAAAAGCCAGCTCTTGGAAGGCAGAACCGTGTCAGTCTTGTTTGCTGTTGTATGCCCAAGGCCTGGCACAACAGGGAGCACACAGTGCTCAACAAATGTTTTACAGGATAACTCATGAGCCTCTGTCACTGCTTGGAGAGAACAAGAAAGGTTGAAGGGATGACTAAAAGGATAATCACAGTTTGTCAAAATCTTCCATTTCCACTCACCTCTGGCACATTTCTTCCATGACTCCTCCCAGAAATGGCTATCATGACAAAAACTGACACTGTTATGTGCTGGCAAGGATGTGGAGGCTACTGAAAATGCAAACCAGTGCAGCCACTTTGAGAGGCAGTGTGACAGTTTCTTCAAAAATTAAATGTGGCCTGGGCTGCTTCTCTCTTTTGTTCAGGCCCGTGGTGCCAGCAGGATGGGCAAGTGTCACAGTTTTGTACTGCCAGGAGGCTCCGGAGCCACTGATGAAATGAAAAGTGGCATGATAAGCAGTACAAGAAAGCCCACTGGGGCACAGCCCTGAAGGCCAACTTTTGGAGATGCTTCCCATGCAAAAGGAATTGTCTGGAAAAAGTAGACGTAGAAGCCAAACAGCCAAATTCTGCCATGAGGAAGTGTGTCAGGGTCTAGCTGATCAAGAATGGCACACACACACAAAAATAATCACAACTTTTGTACCCAGTGATGGTTGCTTGAATTTTATTGGGGAAAATTATGAAGTTCTGTTTACTGGATTTGGTTTCAAAGGTCATGCTGTTGTTGACATTCCTGGAGTTCGCTTTAAGGTTGTCAAAGTGGCCAATGTCTCTCTTTTGGCCTTATACAAAGGCAAGAAGGAAAGACCAAGATCAGAAGTTGTTTTGCTTTGTTTTGTTTTAAGATGTCATTTATTTATTTTTAGAGAGAGGGCAAGGGAGGGAGAAAGAAAGGGAGAGAAACATCAATGTGTGGTTGCCTCTCACATCCTAGCCAGGGACCTGGCCCGCAGCCCAGGCATGTGCTATGTATGACTGGGAATCGAACTGGCGACCCTTTGGTTCTCAGGCTGGCACTCGATCCACTGAGCCACACCAGCCAGGGCAATAAGTTTTGATGGTGAAAACACAGTAGTAATAAATGTTCATATGCCTGGAAAAAAAACTTAAACACAACCCACCATGGGAATCGGTCTTTCCCCTTTCTGGTATTCCAGAGAGAAATGAAAGCAGACCCTGTGTACAAATGCTCACAGCAGCTTTATTTGCAATCGTCCCAAACTAGAAACAACCAGAATGTCCATCATTAGGAGAATGGTTGAACGCACAAAAAAATACTTCTCATCGATAAGAAGGTGTGAACTATACAGATGTACCTCCAAGACATCATGATGAGTGAAAGCAAGACCTAAAAGGCTACATATTTTAAAATTGATTTTCTAAGCTATTCTACTGCTTTCTTCAGTAGCACATGTACTATAAGTGAAAACTAATAAATGTAATGGACAGAAAACAGGTCAGAGGTTGTCTTGGAAGGGACAAAAGGGAGGGATGACAAAGGCAGGAGGGAACACATTTGGGGTGATTACTATGTTCACTATCTTGATAAAGGTGACAGTTTCACAGGTGTAGACGTATGTCAAACACATTGAATTATACATGTTAAACTGCAGTTTATGTACAGTTTTTAGTATGCCAATCATAATTCAATAACACTTTTTTTAAAAGTAATGTCCATGACAGTATTATATAAAAAGTGTGTGTAAGAAAAATACAGGGTGGAGCAAAAGTAGATTTACAGTTGTTTGTATGGAAAAATAATATAATTATAACAAATAATAATGCAAAAATAAACTCTCTTTTGCATCCTCACAACTATAGAGCTACTTTTGCCCCACCTTGTATAACAAAGGAATTTAAAGCTGTGACTCACAGATCCCTGTACACACACATGCACAGCAGCACTAGTCACAGTAGCCAGAAGGTAGAAACAACTCAAATGTCCATCAGTTGATGAATGAATAAATAAAATGTGGTCCAGCCACACAATGGAATATTATTCAATCATGAAGAGGACTGAACCACTGACACAGGCTGCAACATGGATGAACCTTGAAAACATCATGCCATGTGAAAGAAGCCAGACACTAAAAACCACAGAGTGTGATTCCATTTATATAAAATATCCAGAACAGGCTAATCCATAGCAACAGAAAGCAGATCAGAGGGTGCCAGGGGTTAGGAGAAGAGGAGATACTTAATGGATACTGGGTTTCTGTTTGGGGCAATGAGAAATTTTGGAAGTAGATAATGGTGATGATGGCACAACATTTCATCAATGTACTTAATGCCACTACCTTTTACAGTTAAAATGGCAAATTTTGTTATATTTTACCAAAATAAAATTCAAATAAAAAGGAAAATATAACACATGGCTGTGTTCTAACGATGTAGGATAGGCCATTGCTGACTTTGGGTTAACTAGAGTAGCTCTGGATTCACATTCTCACTCTGCCATCAGTTTGCTGTGTGACCTCTCTCAAATACCTTAGCCTCTCTGTGCCTAACTGTGAAATGGGATTCTAATGGTCCCAACAACCCATAGTGTACTATGTGAAGAGCTTAGAGCAGCACCTGGCCACCAGACCTCAAATGTCAGCTCTTTGCAAATTCTTAGTCTTCTTTGTTTTGTCTACATTTTAACAATTCATCATTGAAATTAAAAAAAAAAAAAAAAGACTAAAAAAACTAAACTAAACTTCAATATTTCAGACCACACAAAGTCCCCTCGGACCTCCACTTCAGGTGTGTGTTTCTCTCAGCCCAGGTAGATCTCGACCAATCCTAGGCCCATCCCACTTGGTGACTTAAGTCAGCTTGAATTCACAACTGTGCCCAAGAGCTAGCCCAGCCTCTCCTGAAGTTCCATGCCAGCCTCTAAGTCCAGGAAAATGAAATTCTTCTCTTGTAGCAAGAGTGATCCCTTGAGGGTAAGCAGCCCATGCCTACCACAGGAACATTCTAGGACTTTAGGAAAAGGACATTTAGCATCCTGCAGCTGCGTCCCTCCATCCAGCCACCATCCTCTTTGAAACTCTATTAGGCACTCCGCTCCCTCAGATGTGGCCCTTGTGACCACGCCTGTGCTGAGAGGTGACTAGCTAGCCCTGCCAGACCACAGACTGGATTCTGTCTGGGGCCCTCCCAGGAACAGTGGGCACTTGTGGATTTCTGTGGGCCCCCCTTCTGCAGCCCCATTCTTGCTTCAAAGGAGCCCCTTGTGGTAATGGATGTATGGCCAAGGCCCCGGCAATGCTGGTGGGAAAAGAAAAATACAGTAGGCATTTGTGTTTGTTTTATTACCTCCTCTGCTCTCTGAACAGTCTCTTTGATGATGGGTTCACAGCAGGCCTTGGGTGGGGGGCAGCAGGCAGCCACTTTGATTCTAATTCAATCACAGGTTGCTTTTTGGGAGGATGTGCTGAGGTGTCTGGAGAGGTGAGTCTTGGCTCAGCCTCAGAGCTCTGGCTCCCACAGAGACTCAAAGCTGCCATTGAGGGTGGTGGGGCCATCCAGGGTCTCTAGGAGGAAGACAGTCCCCTGAGGACCCCCTTCATTCCCGCACCAGGCTGCATGCTGGCATACATTTTGAGTGGAATTTCACTGTGGCTATTTTAGAAAGTGTTGGGGTAGAAAACTAACACTTTCTGGCAGGTCCAACTCCATGTCACTGTCTCCAACTGCAGATAGCAGTGTAGCCTCTTCAGTAGGAAGACGGGCAACAGACAGAGTCATCAGAACTTAGTAACTGGTGCAGTATGTTAGACGGTAATGAGGTATGGCTCAGTGAGTTGGGCATTGTCGCACAAACTGAAAGTTCACAGGTTCAAGTCCTGGTCAGGGCACATGCCTGGGTTGTGGGCCAGGTCCCCGGTTGGGGGCATGTGAGAGGCAACCGAGAGCTGTTTCTCCTGTACATCAATGTTCCTCTCCTTCTCTTTCTCCCTCCTTCCCACCCCCCCGAAATAAATAAATAAAATCTTTTTAAGAAAAGAAAAAGAAGGTGATAAAGGATTGAATGGAAAGCAGATCACATCACACCCATTAGGATGGCTGTAACCCAAAATGGAAAATAACAAGTGTTGTCAAGGATGTGGAGAAATTGAAACCCTCGGGCATTGCCAGTGGGAATGTAAAATGGTGCAGCTGCTGTGGAAAAAATCTGGCAGTTCCTCAAAAAGTTAAATATAGAGTGACCATGTCACTCAGAAATTCCACTTCTGAGTATATATCCCAAAGAATTGAAAGCAGGGATGCAAAGAGATACTGTACATGCATGTTCACAGCAGCATTATTCACGATCGCCAAAAGATGGAA
Organism: Furipterus horrens; assembly: GCF_987537825.1. NCBI lineage: Eukaryota > Metazoa > Chordata > Mammalia > Chiroptera > Furipteridae > Furipterus > Furipterus horrens. Next base: position 48,261,828 of record NW_028327180.1, on the reverse strand, counting down.
ACAACCCAAATGAGCATCAGCAAATGAATAGATAAAAAGTGGTTAGGTTCTATTTTCATTATTTTGAGGAACCTCCATACTGTTTTCCACAGTGGTTGCACCATTTTACATCCCTACCAATAGTGCACAGAGGTCTAAGAATGCCACATCCTTACCAGCATTTGTTGTTTTCTTCCATCTTAATGGATGTGAAGTGATATCTCATTGTGGTTTTGATTTGCATTCTCCTGATGACTAGTCAAGTGGAGCAGCAAATAAAATTGTAGGATAAGCATATCCCAAGAATATTTGGAATATACTTATCCTAAAGAGTTATTTGTTGTTTATCTGAATTCAAATTCAGCTGGGCATCCTGTATTTTTGTTGATTAGTTTTTTCATTGTGGTAAAATATACATAACAAAATTACCTTTTTGACCATTTTTAAGTGTACAAATTTAGTGGCATCTAGTATATTCACAATGTTGTGCTACCACCACCTCTATCTAGTTCCAGAACTTTTCCATCATTCCCCCAAATGGAAAGGGCCTCTGTTCTTTATCTGGTGATCCTAGCCCTGTGGAAAACAGTGAATGCATCTCCTTGTCCATCTCATGGGTACATGAATTATTTCTGATACTTTCTAATAAAAGTTTCTAGAAAAGGATTCGAGGGCCAAACCAATGGCAACGCACAGCACACCTGAGGCTTTGGAAATACACTCTGGCCTAGCCTCCCCATCCACCCAGTAGCTGGATGGGGCGGTCCACTCCGTTAGGCCTGCGGCAGTCCGCGATCATTCTGGTGCCTGCATGGCTGACCAGAGGATTAAACAGGGAAGTCAGGGACCCCTCTCTGAATCCTCTAGGCCCCTAATGGTGGCCTAATCTTCATGGATGGGATATTGATTCTGTTTTACGGCTTGGGCTGGGGGTGGGGACATCTTCAGAGGATTCCTATGGCCTCTCCTACTCTTATATTCCCCAGGATAGCGACTAATTGGTGGGAGGAAGTTTCTCCAACTTGTAAGCATATTCATTCCCATCAGCTCTAATCACACACTTGATGGATTAGCAGGTCCACTGCGAGCTGGTCTTCCTGCAGGACTACATTCACTACCTGACTCCCCAGCCCTGTACTCTCAGGCGGCAGGCAGCCGTGATGATTCCTTGGTCTGTGGGTATTGATGTCAGCTCATCCATGTCTGTTAGTCCTTAAACTATCTGGGCACTCCCTTCTGTGGTGGACAGTCACTCAAGCAGAAGACCACAGGTCACAGTGGGGACAGACTGGGTGGGGAGTTGTCACTGTACAAACTCACCGAGTCCTTCCTTCTGGCACCTGGCCAGCTCTTCAGTTCAGTTCAGGTCTGTTAACCAGCAAAGTGATCATGACTCTCTACTGGGGCACCTACCCTCAGCATCCTGCTCTTCTGCTCTTCTGCTGTTGCTGTGTTTGGATTGTGGGTGTTAATTAAGTGGCTGTCCGTCCATCTCACCTTGGCCTATAGAGACTTGAAAAACACACTAATAAGGTGTTTAACAGACCACCTCTCTAGGATGACCCCAACCCCTCTTGAAGGGCCTGCCTGAGAAAACTCAGGCTGCCAAAATAACTGCCTATTTTTTGCAGCCATACCTAAAAATGGGTCCCAACTCCTGGCCTCTGTGGGAGGGGAGTAGCCGAACTTCCTAAGTGCCAGTTAGCAAGGCCTGATGTGCCTGATGTGTTTCATGTGGACCAGCCCCTCTTCCTGCTTTCTGTAATTTTTCACCACCCAGAATCTCCAGAGTCCCCACTCAATCCACTCTCTGTTCCCTCCTTCTCTCCTTAAAAATATTCGCTTAAAGTTGAGTTCACTCCACACTGTACCCTTTTCCTTATTGTTATAGTGTGCTACCAATTTAAATCGATCCTGACCTCTTTAGTGTCCGGCATTTCTCTTTGACAAGGTGGGGTTTCTTCTACCTCAGGGAAACCTCAGTTTTATTTTTATATTGTTAAAGATTTTATTTATTTATGTTTAGAGAGAGGGGAAGGGCGGGAGAAAGAGAGGTAAAGAAACACCAATGTGTGGTTGCCTCTCGCATGTCCCCAACTGGGGACCTGGCCTGCAACTCAGGCATGTGCCCTGACCGGGAATCGAACCACCGACCCTTTGGTTCACAGGCTGGCGCTCAGTCCACTGAGCCACACCATCCAGGGTTGTTTTATTCTTAAGGCCTTTCAGCTGATCGGTGAGGCTCACCCTGATTACCCAGGATTACCTGGGTGTGGATGTTACCATGGCAACTCATCATCATGCTGTCTTAGTATACTTGAAGGCTCTGGATCTTGGCCCACTCAGCCTCTAACACTTAAGACATCAGAACCTGGATGAGCCCAGCTCTGTGACAGCCTGCAGAGAAGGCCACTATCAACCTTCCTCCTGCTGCTGGCACCTTTCTCTGAACACCTTCAAAAATGGTGTGTCCTGTGGGCCTTCCCATGGACACAATCCTATGGGGGGTTTCCACATCTACTCCAGCATGTCCACTGCCCTCTGTTTCTGCCAGGACAGCTCACCCAGCCATTTTTGCTCTGTTCAGCCTGAGCTAGTGCTTTCTCCAAGCTTCTAACCAGCAGCACTATCATTCCCTGGGGTCCTGGCCCAAATGTTAAATCCCATGTTCTGAGAAAGCATCCCCACTCCCAATGTGTTCTAGCTCACCTGGTCTTACATTCTGGCCCATGAATAAAACACCTTCAAAAAGAATTGAAAGCAGAGACTCTAACAGATGACTGTACACATATGTTCACAATAGCATCATTCACAATAGCTAAAACATAGGAGCAATGTGGTGTCCATCTACAGATGAAATAGCATAGTCATACAATAGAATATTATTCAGCCACAAAAAAGGAAATCCTGACACATGAACCTTAAGACCATTATGCTTAATGTATTGAGCCAGATACAAAAAGGCAAATCCTGTGTGATTCCACTTATATGAGTCACCTAAAACCATTGAATTCATGGAGACAGAAAGTAGAATTATGGCTGTCAGGAGCTGATGGAAGTTAGTGTTTAGTGGGGACAGAGTTTCAGTTTTGCAGGATGAAAGCGTTCTATAGATAGATGGTGGTGGAGGCTGCACAACAATGTGAATGTTCTTAATCCTACTGAACTGAACACTTAGAAATGCCTAAGATAGTAAATTTATGTTATTTTACCACAATTTCTTTTTTTTTTTTTTAAAGAAAGTGGACGAAGAGAAACTTAAGGGACATGGCAACCAAATGGGGACTTCATTTGGAACCTGATTCTAACACACCAACTGTAAAAAGTCAACTTTTGAGATAGCTGAGGAAATTTGAATACAAATAACACATCATCACATATGAAAATCCCCATGGTTTTGGAGCTGTGCAAGTAGCAAAGAAATAGAGAAATGGCTTTAGGCCTTGGGTTGCTTTAAAATATCTCAGCAAATAAAGTAAACAATAAATTAAAAGTAAAAATAATAACCTTGAAAACATGTTCAGTGAAAGAAGCTAGACGCAAAAGGCCACATATATGATCCTTCTTATTTATTTTTATTTTATTTTATTGATTGATTGATTTTAGAGAGCAATAAAGGGAGAGAGAAAAGAAAACATCAGTTTGTTGTTCCACTTATTTATGCATTCATTGGTTGATTCTTGTATGTGCCTTGACCAGAGGTCGAACCCGCAACCTTGGCAAATTGGGATGACGTTGTAACCAACTGAGGTACCCAGCCAGGACTGTATGATCCCTTTAAAAAATAATAATAATAACAAAGATTTTATGTGTTTATTTTTAGAGAGAGGTGAAGGGATGGGAAAAGAGGGAGAGAAACATCAACGTGAGAGAGAAACATCAATTGATTACCTCTCGCACATGCCCCAACCAGGGACAGGAATGGAACCCACAACCCAGGCATGTGCTCTAACTGGGAATCAAACCGGTGACCTTTCAGTTTGTGGAACAATGCCCAACCAACTGAGCCACAGTGGTCAGGGCTATATGATCCTTTTTATATGAAATGTCCTGAACAGGCAAATCTATAGGGACAGAAAGCAGACCAGTGGTTGTCAGGGGCTGGTGGAGGGAGGATGGGGAATAACTGCTAATGGGGACAGGGGTCTCCTCGTGGGATGATGGAAATGTTCTGGAACTAGATAAGAGGTGCTGGTTGTACAACATTGTGAATGTGCTAAACGCCACTGAGTTGTCCACTTCACAATGGTGAATTTCACCACTTTGGAACTGTTCTGCTTGTCCCTGCACCCTCTCTGGCATCCGTTTTCAGCCCTGTGACATGGGGGTAATTCAGAGTCTCCCAACCACCCAATCCCGACCCCCACCTGAGGGCAGGACTGGTCCCACTATTCCTGCTGTGTCCCTAGCACCTGACAGAGACTGGCTCACGGTGGGAGTGCAGCAGGTGTTTGTTGGATGAAAAAACAATTGAAAATGCATCACCTCTGGCCTGTAGCCTGAGTCTATTTTTCCAGGGGATTTCTCCCCAGCCAGGGAATGGGGGGAAGGGGGACTTTGCTTAGCTAGAAAATCACTGCAAAACCCAGGCCTCTGAGGAGGGCAAGCCAGATCCTAGTGGCTCTGAAGGAGGAAGAGAGGTGTGGCAAAGCCTTTCCACTCTGCAGTTAAGACTCCCAGCCCCAAATGCCATAAAACAGCCCTACTCGGACTGGAAACATTTTTCTTTATATGTTCCTGGAGATGTTGGCAAGGCCTGTAAGGAAAATTCCAGGGCAGTAAGGAGAGAGGTCTTTGGCATGCACTCACTGAGGACCAGCAGGGGTTGACCAGACCCAGGATCTTGGGGGTACACAGCCATTCTTGAGGAGGCTGAGGGGCCCTGGTAAGGCCAGGAGGCTGTCAGTAGTTATCTGGGACGGCACATCCCCCTGAAACCTGTGGTGGTAGGAATGGCAGATGGCCTCACCTTATACTCCACAGAAATTCGTAAAAGGCTATTTTGACATGTTCCCAGCCAATGTGAGCATGTGAACCCACAGGCTGCTGAGGTCTGGGGAGGGAGCCTCCTGGTGCCCAGCACAGGGTGATGGGATACCAGTCTGATGTGCCCCCTGCTCACACACCTATCATGGCTTCCCATCACCCTGGGATGGAGTCCAGACTCCATCGCCCTGTCTCCCACCACATCCAGTTCTAGGAATGCTGCCTTGTTCTCCATCACTTCCAGGACTTTACCTATGCTGTTCTCCCTACTCTGAGCACCCTTTGTGGCCTCTGACCTGGCTGATTCTTATTCCTCCTCCCATTGGAACTTATAGGTCCCTACTCCTGGCCCCCTATAGCTGCCTGTGAGCCTCCCATCACAGCTCCAACCACCCTGGCAATGTATTAAAGGGAAAGTCCTGGGTTATAAATCCCAAGGTGTTGCTAGGGGTGCTCAGGGGACCTCAGAGGTGTCGATGCTTCTCAAAACTTGGCATTGGGCCCTGGCTGGTGTGGCTCAGTGGATTTAGTGCCGGCCTGTGAACCAAAGAGTCACCAGTTCGATTCCCAGTCAGGGCACATGCCTGGGTTGCAGGCCATGTTGCCAATTCGGGGCGCGCAAGAGGTAAGCACACATTGATGTTTCTCTCCCTCTCTTTCTCCCTCTCTCTGAAAATAAGTAAAATCTTAAAAAGAAACAACAACAAAACCTGGCATTGGGGCTTGTATGTCCCTTTGTCCTCAAGAAGACACAACCCCACCTAGTATGTGTTGGGCCTTATGGTACGCACTCGGAGTAAAATACAATTTGTATTTGTATTAAAACACAAAGAAGATCATTTCAAAGCACGAAGAAGCATATTTGGAAGAATATGCTGAGACCCAGGAAAATATCATGTAAATATAGAGGATGTGCATTACAGACAGAAGGAATGGTTTGTGCAAAGATCCTGGATAGGGCAAGGATTTGGTTGTTGGAGGAGTAGCAAGAAGGCCAGTGTGGCTGGAGCAGAGTGAGTGAAGGAGGAAGAGACAGGCCAGGGAACAGGCTGAGGTCAGATCACATAGGGTTTTGTAGGCTATGAGGAGGAGATGAGTTTTACTCTGGAAGTAATGGGAAGTCATGGAGGGTGTGTGACCTGGGGAGTAAAACAATCTGATTTATAATTTTAAGACATCGTCTATGGCTCTCGTGGGGGTAGGCCAGGGCAGAGTCCAGGCAGCAGTTAGCAGGGTTAAGACCAGGGCAGGAAGGTGTTTGCATTCATATGTTCGGGAGCTTGAGGGAACAAGATCTGCTGCTGTACTGGATGTGGAGGGTAGGGAAAAGTCTCAGACGCTGCCCAGCTCTCAGGGCCAGCCCTGAGTGGATGGTGGGGCCATTACCTGATAGGAAGCCTTGGAGAGGTGAGGTCAGGGACCACCAGCCCCACCTTGGCCATGTGCTATAGTGTCTGGTTGGACCCACATGTCTGGGTCAGAATTTTCCCACTCCAGATGGTACCGTGGGCCTTGGGGACAAGGAGTAGACCTTGACAACTGGGCATGGATGTGATCCACCTGGGAGAGGCAGGCAGGGGACATGGACCAAGCCCTTGACCCGCAAACTTTGTACAAGCAGGTGGGGCCCACATTCTCCCCAACCTAGGCCCTTTTGCTCCAGCTGGAAACCAAGACCAAGTAGAAAAGTCCAGATGTGCCGTTGGACACAGCCCTGTGACCGTGTGGTTTGGGAAGGCCCAGCATCCAGAGGGTCAGGCCTGCGGGTGGCTTCGCTGCCAGGCCTGGTTGGGGGTAGGGGGTAGGCTTCATCTTTGAGTCTCTGGCTGCATAGGTTAAAAAAAGTAAACACCAGCTCTGACGCCTCAACCCTTCCAGGATCAACACTAGCTCTGGGCAATAAAACAGGTTTGGGACCCCTGCCAGCCCACATGCCTGAGACCCACCCTGGGGCCTGTTTAGGAAGAGTGGCAGGAGTCAGAAGTTGGATTTCAACATCTCTGACTCAATTTCCCATGTGGAAAGTGTGGCATTGATCTGAAATCACACACCTCATCTTGGAGCACCAGTGACAAGAGCTTGGTAGTCCCAAATATTCCAGGCAGGGGGTAAGTCAGCTGTTTAAAATCAGGTAGGTTAAATCACTTCCAGGTCTTCTGGTATCAGTTGCTGAGATGAAGCAGTTCAAGTGTGGATTGAGAAGATGGAGACCAGTGTTAGGGAATGCACAGTGTGAATGCACTTAATGTCACTGAACTGCACACTTAAAAATTACTCAGAGTCAAACCTGACTCATTTACTGTGTGGCCCTGAGCAAATGTCTTGCCCTCTCTGGACTTCTGTTTGCTCCCTGCCTCCCTCCCACCCTCCTTCCCAGCTCTGGGTCATGGTCACTGCCTTGATCCTGATGATTCATGCCATTCTGCATTTCCCTATTTCAACCCTTCAGGACCTGAAGCAGGGCTGGGAACAGCTTTGGAATCAGTGATGGGGTGAGGAGTCCCCTCCCATTGGCTTCTCTTCTGCCATGCACCAGTCATTTGGAATGACAGCCTGGTGGCTGTTCTGGGCCAACCTGGTTTCCTTGTGACGTTCAAAGTTGCCTGATACCCAGGGGAAGTCAAGAGGCCAGCAGAGTAGGGAAGGGCCTCAGCTGGGCCTGGCATCTCCCTCTGCAGCAGCCTCCCAGGGCGGCCTGGGCTGGAGCTGGGACTGCCACCCTTCCCAAGGGCAGAGGGCAGCAAGAGGGGCCTCAAATGTAGTACAAGGAGATGGAGACAGAGGATAGAGGCTTGGCACACTACCAGGGTCACTCCCATTAAAGCAGGTCAGACTCAAAAGCCTGTGATCCAGAAAGCCCCTGAAGCAGGAGTTTGGAGTGAGGGACCCAAGCTTCACCACATTTAGCACCTGGTGCTATCCAGGAAGAGCTGACCCCTCCTCCATCTGGAGAGGCTGACTCAGGCTCTTGGCCTGACCAATCAAAGCCCTCCATCCCCCCACCCCCACAGTGATTGGTTCTGGGAGGTTGGTATCCTGAGCTGGGCAAATGAGAGTCAGCCCTAAGATCTCTGCTGGGTCTATCAGGGGAAAGGTGCTCTGTTTCCTTTGGACAATAGGGAGGGAGAAATGTAAGCCTGGACCATTTTTGCTCCCCAAGGTGCAGGAAGAGAGCTGACCAGAAGATGCAAATCAGAACCATCACTAGATACCACTTCACACCCACTAGAGTGGTCATAATTAAAAACATAAAAAACAAGTGTTGGCAAAGATGTGGAGAAACGACAACACTTGTGCACTGCTAGCTGGAGTGTCCAATGGGGCAGTTGCTGAAAAAAGAGTGATATTCCTCAGAAAGTTAAACAGAGTTATCATATGATCCAGTAATGTAACTCACAGGTATATACCAAAACAAAACAAAACTGCAAACAGGTATTCAAACAAAAACTTGCACACACATGTCCATAGCATCATTATTCATAATACCTAAAAGGTGGAAACAACTCAAGCAACACTCAGCTGGCGAATGGGTACACAAGGTGTGATCTCTGCATATACTGGAACACTATTCAGGCAGAAAAAGGAGTGAAGCTCGGATACACACTGCAGCGTGAGAGAAGCCAGACACAAAACGACGCATGTTTATGATTCAGTTTGTATGAAATGCCCAGAAGAGGCAAATCCATAGAAACAGGAAGTAGATGAGTGGTTGGGAAACGAAGAGTGACTACTAATGGCAGGCGGGGTTTCCTTTTGGAAGATGAGAATACTCTGGAACTAGATAGAGGTGATGGTTGCATGACTTCATGAATGTACTAAAACCCCCTGAACTGTACACTTTAAAATTGTTGAAATGATAAATTACAAATCATGTATATTTTATCACCTTTTATTTTAAAGGAAGAAGACAACCGATGGAGGGACAGATCCTGAAAGCATCATTTGGACTTCTGAATCCTAAAGGCAGCCTGGTTGCTGGGGTAAGGCAGTGAGGGATGGGCTTTCTCTCCCTGTAATCTGGTTTCAGAGATCAGTTGCCTTTGTTCACTCCCATGTCCCCATCAGGATGAGAACAGTCCTCATTGAAGGTACCAGGGTCTCAGAAAGGTGAGAACCCCACTCCCAAGCCCTCTGCTTTCCCATTTGTAAGACGGGAGGGGGGCAAGGTCCTTGCACACCAGCAATACCAGGTTCCAGTGTACACTTACTATGGTCACATTTTGCCCCCACTGCTGCCCTGCGAGCAAGATGTTCTGAGCTTAGTGGAGAGGAAACATCACTGAACCTCATGTCCTGGCTTCCTTGCTGTGCCAGGAAGCAAATGGCTAGGGCTACAGGAAGAGGCAGGCTGAGGCCCCAGGAGGCAGCCTGGCTGGGTGCTGACGAGCTCAAGCTTAGCATCTGACAGACAGGGGTCTGGGTCCCAGCTCCAGCTCTCTGTAATCCTGGGTCAGCAGTCTTCTCCTCTGGGCCTCAGTTTTCCCTCTCCAAAACAGACTGATTGTTTAGGGCATCAGGGGTGGGGTCTGCTGGGAGAAGTTGCTGTCCCAAGAGAGCTCAATAATATGGACGTGTCTGGTGAAATCTGAGCTGGGCTGTGACTCCTGGAATGGGAAGAGATGGGAGCTGAGCTGGTGTGTGTGTGGTGGGGGGTGTGCGGCTCAGCAGTCTACCACCACTCAGAGCGGGTGTGCCAGGGTACAGCCTCCCCTCCATGCCATGTTGCTGTTGTCCTTTAAAAGGACATAGATGTAGAAGTAACTTGTTGATTCTTTTTCTACCTGCTATTAAGTGCTCAGTGTCCCAGCATGCCTGGCTGGTGGTGGGGCACTGTTTCCCAGCACGTGGACAGCCTCACTTGGCACAGGGATTCACTGAGTGGTGGTTGGTTGGCTGCAGGAGTCAGTAATGGCATGGTCCTCTCAGAGATGAGAAAGTACTCCATAGCTCCTGTGACCTCTGGGAGCATCCTTGGACAGCTGACAAGTGAGGGTGTAGCTGAGAGAATGGTTCTGTTGGGCTCAATTCTGAGACTCCATCCTGTGGCACCTCAGGATGTGGGATGCCCCAGTGCGGTGCCTCAGCCCTCCTGGGTCCTGTGGCTACCATTCGACAGATCTGTGCTTCTTGTAGACACATCATCCCAGGTTCATGGCTCTCTAACGCTGTGGTCCCATAGCTCTAGGATCCCACAGTTTTGTGGCTTTGGCACTCTGTGCTCCTGAGGCTCCATCAACCCATGATGTTATGACTCTGTAATTTCTTTGTTCTGTGGCTCCTTGTTCTGTGGTCTCATGGCTCTTGGATTCTTTGAAACTCCTTGACTCTAGTAATTATTTAACCTAGTGGGAAACAGAGTCAGGAAGGCTCAACAGGTGGGTGCCTACTATGTGCTTCATCTTCACTCTTTTTATTGAATCATCACAGTGACCTCTGGATGGGGTTGCCACATAGCCAGAGGCTCCTGAAGAGAGTCCATCTATCCATCTACCAACAGACCCACCTACCCACTCACCCATCCAATCTGTCCATTAATCCACCTACCCATCCATCCCAGCCATCCATCCACCCATACATTCATTCACTTGTCCATCCACTTATCCACCCATCTATCTATCCACTCATTCATCTATCCATCTACCTACCCATCTGTCTATTCACCCATCATCCAACCATTTTCACCTACCTGTACACCCACCCATCAATCCATTCATTCCCTGACCCATCCATCTATCCATCATCCATTCATCCAATCATCCATCCATCTTCCCACCCATCCATCCATCCATCCAATCATCCATTCACCCATCTGTATGTCCATTCACCATTCATTTATTCCATCAGGTGTGCATGATGCTGAAGACAGGGTAGCGAATAAGATGGTGGAACTCATTTAACATAGACACATACCCTATGTAACCCAGCAGTGCCATACAGTGTGGCCAAGCAGTCACTGAGGATGCAAAGGGCACCTTAGAGGCCATAAGAGGTCACTAACCTAGCTGGAACAAGAAAAACTGAGCCATGTTAAAGGGAATGGTGCACCAGAGAGCAGTCACAGCCCAGGTAAAGGGACCAGAGGGTAGAAAGAGATAGGGCAGGAGAGGCTTATAAAGGCCAAACATGGCTCTCATGTCTGTCCCTGCACAGGGCTTCCATCCCCACACTCCTCCCTATGGCCCCACCCTTCTCCTCCGTCAGTGGCCCTCTGCTTCAGCTGTACCTGCCTCCTCGTTGAACACATCAGGCACATCCTACCATGGCCTTTGGCTCTGTGGTGCCCTTTGCCTGGGAGGCTCCTAGTTAGCCAGAACCATTCACCTGTTAAAGTCTTGGCACCAACATTCCCCCTACAGAGGTGCCTCCCTGACCCCTGGGCTCCTTCCTCCAGCCCAGCCAGCCCTACTGCTGTGTGCTCAGTGCCCCATTCAGCTGGTGTGCACTTGTCAGCCTTCCTGGCTGCCCATCACAGGGCCGAGAGGCTGAGACCTCCTCTACCCTGCTCGATGTGTGGGGAGGGGTCAATATCTGTTCAGTGGATGAAGTTATTTAATTCCATCCCACTGGCCAATAAGCACTTATTTGGCACCTATTGGGTGCCAGTTTTCCCACTTTGGGGCTGAGGCTCCTCTCTGCTTGGTAGCTCCCTCCCCCACTTGCCCATGCCCCAGCCAGGCCACTGCCTGCCAGGCAACTCCATTAATGGGTAAACACACTCCACCCTTGGCCTCCATCCATCCATCACTGGGCTGAACAAGGGCCTCTTGTTAATGAGCTGGGATGAGGGCTGGAGAGAGGCTGGAGGAGGAGTCTGAGGAGGTAAGGCTCTGTCCACCCACCCACCATCCCCAGAGGCCCAGAAACCTGGGTGGCGGGATTTTCTTCCTGCCATAAGGCTATGTGCCTTCATGAGAAGGGGAAGGAGTGTGTAACTTCCCTCTCTGAGCATCCAGTACCCAAATCAAGGAGACAGGACAAACCCGCTTTGCTGAGCCTCAGTTTGCCCATCTGGAAAGTGGGATGTTACCAGCTGAGGGTTCATCACTTTCCACTGACTAATTCATTCAGTTCTCAGAATGATCATAAGAGTTGTGTTTCCGTGATCTCCATGTCTGCCTTGGTTTTGACTGCTGCTGTTACTGTGTGAAAATCTTTAGGCATTTCCATTTTTCACTTTATTAGACAGAGAAGAGGGAGGAACTGAGGAAGAGAATAACAGTCCTGCAGTTAGCCCCGCAGGCAGTCTCTCTCCTTATAACACAGACACGTTATTTTATGAAAATTCTCAGCCCTGGCCCGGTTGCTCAGTTGATTAGTGTCATCTTGACACCAAGGTTGTGGGTTCAATACCTGATCAGGGTACATACCAGAATCAACCAATGAATTCATAAATAAGTGGAACAACGAAATCAATGTTTCTTTCTCTCTCTCTCTGAAATCAATAAATTAAAAATAATAAAAAGAAAAGAAAATTCTCGTTAACTGTAAGAGGAAATGGGGGAAGAGGAGGACGTCAGTACCCACTGAATGCTGGATTGTTAAATTCCAGTGGGCCTCCTCTTCCTAGAGAAGTTCTTTCTCTTATGAAAGAACTTTGCTTGCTAACCTTGAGAAGTAAAAATTTACATTATAATAAATTTTAAAAAGAGAGAAACATCAATTGATTGCCTCCCATATGTACCCCGACCAGGGATTGAACCTGAAACATAGGTATGTGTCCTAATGAAGATTGAACCCCCAACTTTTTGGTGTATGTGACTATGCTCCACCAACTGAGCCACACTGGCCAGTGCATAATAAATTTTGAAGGTGGTCCTCTATACCACCAGAAAGAAAAAGAGAGAGAGAACAAAAGAAAGATATTGAAACACAGAGAAGTCAAGCAACTTGCCTCAGGTCCCACAGCAGAGCTGGGCTATGAAACTCCGGGCCTAAATGCCAGAGACCAAGACCTTCATCACTGCCTTGCTGCCTCCCACAATGACTGGTTCCTGCCTCGTGGGGCTGCAGAGGGAGCAGGAGAGGAGGACAGAAAGGGAAAACCCACAAAAGTGGTTGGCGAGGTTTTTAAGTGTTTAGGACTTAATAAATAAAATTGTAGCCACTACATTTATTGTTATCTTCTTTTTTCTTTATCATCACCCTTCAGGAAGCCTGGGATGGAATGGTGACAGGGTTGGGGCAAATGGAGGGTGGGAGAGGGAGCAGGGCTTGCCTAAGGTCACAGAGCAAGTCAGGGTGGGTCTATCAGGCTCCAGTGCCCAAATGGCATCCTGTCCCCTGACACTTAGTCTTTCTGGAGAGATGGATCCAGTGGGGCTGTTGGAGGCAGGCTGTGCCAGGCTCCTCGACTGTGGCCTCTCTCTTGTCCCTGATGAATTCCCCAGACCCTGGGCCAGGCCCGCCCAGGGCAGGGCTGCTGCCTTCCCGACATATTTTCCCTGTGGATTCACCAGAGGAGGCAGCTGGGCAAGCTGGGGGCGTCCACATGTCTCTTGGCCCAACAGGCCTTTGCCAGGAGGGGCTCTGGGTGCCCCATCACACAGGTCCCAGCCCCTCAGCCTCCTCCTGGCCAGGCTCTCAGAACCACTGCGTCTGGTGTAGTGGGAAGGGGAGCTGGCTGGGGCACTGGCCAAAGTCTCAGGCCAGAAGGTCCCAGCAGTGGAAGATTCACAGCTAATGAGCCTGGGCTAGCATTTCTCGTTTGGATTCTGTCGCCAAGGGCAGGGAGCGGGTGGTGTGAAATCCTTGGGGGTCCTGCCTTCCTCAGTTTTAATCCTGGCTGTGTGACATTGAGGTGTCTCATCTTTTTTCCCAGGAAAATGTGAATAAAAACTCTTTAAGGTATAAGTGATGTAGTGTATAATTCCCTTACTGTATAAGGAGGCTGACACTAGAGCCAGATGCTGCATATAGATTTGCTCATTCAACTCTCTCAACAAGGATCACCCTCATTTTACAGGTGAGGAAACTGAGGCACATACAGGTCAAGCAACTTAGCTAGGTCACACAGCAAGGTTGTGCCTAGCTGAAGTTCAAACTCAGGCCAAATGGTCCCCAAGTATGTCCTAAAGAACAGGGCTAGCAAGGGTTGGTTCGTCGGCAGTCGTCCGTCTCGAGAGACGATGGTGTAGCTTCTTAAGAGTCTATCTGCACCGCCGAGAATGGCTGTGCAGTCCAACTCGGGAGTGACACGGTATCTGTCTCCTCCCGTGTTGAATCGACATCTTGCGATGACGCTGGAGTGTCCTCTCCAGTGAAGCTGAAGCTACAGAGCCTGGGCAGCTGAAGGGTCCAAGGGAAAGATGGAGTCAATACAGCTTGGCTTCAGGTGCGCCGTAGGAGTTGCCGGTGTTGACTACGTCAAACCACCTTAGGGACTCCGGCTCCGGATTTTCTGTCGGGGTTTACTCCCTTAGCCTTTCTCCTGAAGAGGTATGCCGCAAGGCAGCGGAGGTTTTTTGGAGTCAGAGTTTTCCTTCTCTGATGTACCCTGACTGGAAGATCGAACCAGCGACACTTAACTCGCAGGCCGACGCTCAATCCACTGAGCCAAACCAGCCAGGGGAATCGTCGTCGGCAGCCGTCCGTTGGTTACTGTTATCAATAGCAATGATGTTGTGTTAATGATAAGGAATAACAACAATGTTAGCAGGTACTGTCACAAATCACCAAATCCTCTAGCCTTCCCTTTCTACACTGGCCCTCAGGCTCCTGAGGAGCCCCCAGGCTGGGAGGGACAGAACTAAACACAGTCTTCAGGGTCAGGCCATCCCTTCTCTGTCAGGAATCCCCAGCCGCAGGTCACACAAGCACCAGCTCCTGAGTCCTGCCCAAGCAGGTAGGGCTTCCTGGATGAGGAGGCATCAGCTTCAGGACTAGAAGACAAAGGAAGATATTGGAGTGGCAGGGAACAGCAGGTACAAAGGCTGGGAAAGACACCCAGAATGAGGAAGAAGGGGGCACTGCCTAGAAAGTGTATTCCAGGGCTGGTGGGATCCAGGAGACAAGAATGTAAAACCAGAATGCCCGTCTCCGGTCATCTGTTGTCTGATATGCAAACTGGGACATCCTCAGAGACTCTGCCTTTGTCATTCCCTCTGCCTAGAGGGCCCTTCCCCTTGGCTCCCCATGGCCTGAACAAGGCCACGTGTGTGCAAGCCCCAGCCTCGTGCCAATCCTGTGGCAGGGGCTTGGCTTCCATGTGCTCTTGTCCCAGCTGCATGAGGCACACACATGCCTGTCAGCCCTGCTGGAGCCATGGTTTTCCCAAGAACTCCAGCCGGGAGCAGCCCCTAGGTATGCCAGATGCCAAGGAAAACAGGAGGTGAGCTCATGGCCCCGCCACAGGCAGCAGGCAAGGCGGGTGCTTCACTGGAAATGCCAAGGCTGGGGCCAGCTGTTTCCACCCAGCCTCCCCTCCTGGTCCACCCCTCCTCTTCACTCACCCTCTGTGACTCCTCATTGCCCTCAGAAGACACCCTGAGCCCTGCACTGCTTCTCCTGAGCCCCTAAGATCAGTCTGTCCGTCAGGCTCATTTCCGCCTCAGGGGCTTTGAGTATGATGTTTCATTATCTGCAATGATTTTCTGTCATCTCTTTGCCTGGCCTTCTCCTCATATTCCTGGTCCTAGTTCAAGTGTTCCCTTCCCTTCTAGGGAGCCAGCCCAGACTCCCTCTACCCCTAGGTCAGGCACCTCTTTGGAGCTCCCCCATCTCAGTCCTGGCCTCTTTGGATGATTATGTAGCTGCCTCCCACAAACCTGGGCTTCCCAAGAGGGGAAGGCTAAATCTGGAGGCTAAGTCTGGTTTGTTGACCATGTGAACACAGCATCTAGCACAGGGCATGACAGAGTAGATGCTCAATGCCTCACCTGCAAGCTCCACATGCAAGATCCACATGCTTCCCTCTGTCAGAATTGTCTTCACCTTTCCCTCTGCTAATCTGAGTCCTCCCTTTTCTTTAGGTTTCCTTGCCACCTCCTCCAGGAAGCCCCCATTGATTTCTCTGTGGCCTCTGTTTCCCCATATGTATTTTTAAAGATTTTACTTATTTACTTTTAGAGAGAGGGGAGGGGAGTGAGAAAGAGAGGGAGAGAAACATGCAAGAGATACACTGATAGGTTGCCTCTCACAAGACCCCAACTGGGAACCTGGTCCGCAACCCAGGCATGTGCCCTGACTGGGAATCGAACCAGAGGCCTTTTTATTCACAGGCCGGTGCTCAATCCACTGAGCTACAGCAGCCAGGGACATCTTTAGTCACTCCTGACTCCATTTTCCCACGTGTGAGTTGAGCGGGGCTGCCATGGGGTTCACCGTGTTCTCAGCTGTGCCCCAGACTTGACATACACTCAAGAAATAAGTGAATGAGATAGCTGGAGGGTGGTCCCATCTGACACCGCCCCACAGACCCCTGCACTGGCCCCTATGACTCAGTTTCCCCACCAGGGCTCGGTTCAGCCATGCCGGGTGGGGCCTTGAACGCAAAGGCCAGCGCTGGCTGTTTACATTGTGGCTGGACGCTGGGCAGGGCAGTGGTGGGCAGTCCCTGGGGCCGGCGGCGCCACTGGGATAAATAGGCGCCGCGCGCCTCGTGGTCTGCAGAGAGCAAGCCGCGGTCCAGCTCTCAGTAGCCGCCATGGTTCTCTCAGCCGCCTACGTTCTCCTGCTGTCCCTGGGCGCCCTTGGCACGTCGGGTCAAGGCCAGATCCGGCTGGGTAAGCCGCGCCCTCCCCCACGCCGTGACAGTAATGCCCAAACTGACAGGAGGACCCGTGGGAGGCCTAGGGTCGCAGCTTCCTGGGGTTGGAACAGTTCGCGGGGGTTTGCGGAGTGTGGAAGGCAGGCAGCTGGACAGAGGCTCAAGGAATGGGGTAGATGTCCGGGGTCCCTGCGGCGGCAGTGGCGTGAGGAGTGGCGTGGGGGAGAGTCCTCCTGCCCCGACACCCCACCAGTGCCTCCTGTTGGTTCAGGTGCAGACCTGGGCCCACAGATGCTGCGAGAACTGCAGGGGACCAACGCGGCACTGAGGGATGTACTGGAGCTGCTGCGGCAGCAGGTTCGGGCGCGGGTGAAGGGTACAGGAGTGCGGAGGAGGGGAGAGAGGCCTGGAAGTGGGGGTCTGGGAGGTAGGGGCTGCGTGGGTGGGGACAGGAAATGGGGGTCCGGGTAGTGGTGGAGAAGGTCCTCGGTACATGGTAAGGGACCTCCCAGGAATAGGGGGATCCGCTGGAGAGGGTAGGGGTCCTCAAGGGGAGAAGAGAGTCCCAAAGGAGAGGGGCTGGGAGGGTAAGTGGTCTGAAGGGAGTGGGTGGGGGTGTGTGAGAGGGGAGACCCAGGGGAGGAGGATAAGGATGGAGCCCCACTGACCACACACCGTCTCCGCTGCACCGCAGGTCAAGGAGATCACGTTCCTGAAAAACACGGTGATGGAGTGTGACGCGTGCGGTAAGTGGAGCTAAGGAGACAGAGACGAGGCGACGACGGGACAGCAAGAAGCGATGGGGAGTCAGAGACAGAAACCGAGAGTGAAGGAGACAGGGAGGAAGAGCCGAGTAAAAGAACAAGGCTGACAGAGATGGAGAGAGTGGATGAGGGATGGGGGGAGACAAACAGGGACAGGAGACTGAGACGATGGGAAAGGGACACACATAAAGAGGTAGAAGCCGTGCGAGAAGTGCAGGGAGATAGACGCGGAGGGAAAAGCTGAAAACTCAAGAGCACAGGGCAGGAGACTGGCGAGACCCGCGGGCAGCGCGAGCCGTTAGGGGCGGGGTCCTCAGAGGCTCAACCCCCTGTAGGGGCAGGGCGCTGCTAGGCTCCCTCCCTGGGCTTGGTTGGTCCTGACTGTCCAAGCCCGCCCCTGCAGGGATGCAGCAGGCGCAAACCCCCGGCGTGAGCGTGCGGCCTCTACCCCAGTGCGCGCCCGGCTACTGCTTCCCTGGCGTGGCCTGCACGGTGATCGCTAGCGGAGCGCGCTGCGGACCCTGCCCCGCGGGCTTCACTGGCAACGGCTCGCACTGCACTGACATCAACGAGGTGTGTGTGCCCGACCCCACCGCCCGGATGATCCCCCAACTCCCCACTGCCCTCACGATTTCCTCGTCAGCTGGGGGTGCTCACCCGGAGGACCCCTCTCCTTCGAGGGCTCACGTCCAGACGACGCCCGCCCCCCCTCACCGCCGGAGGTCATCCACCCCGACCACGCCCCTCACTACCAGGGACGATCGTCGTCATAACCCCTCCGTTGTCAGTGACGCCAGTCCCGACGACTCTCCTACAGCCGGGAGTGGTCCGCCCCAACGAACCCCCTCATCTCCTAAGCTCGGAAGCCACAACAACCCTTCCACCACAGTGGGAAGCCCGCCCCGACGACCCCACCTCCATCTCCACCGACGGACACGCACGCCGGGACAACTAACCCCCTCTGCTGGGGACGCGTGTCCTCACAATTCCTTTCCCTGTCCATGACCACCCATCCCACGGGAGGTTCCAGGAGCAGCACCCTGCAGGCGCGCCCCTCTCCTCGCCTTATCCCTCCTCTGCCCCCATAAAGGCAAAGTAGCGTTTGACTCCTGGGACAATAGCCTCTGCCCCACGTGACACCCCCTGTCCAAGTTCTTGCTGATGACCCTTGGACTTTCTAACTCCAAGCCCAAGGAACTATAAGACGCAGCTGGGGACAGGATGAGGGCAGGGGAAGAGCCCCGACTCTTCTGACACTCCATGGTTCTTTCCCTCCCAGTGTAACGCCCATCCCTGCTTCCCCCGGGTCCGCTGCATCAACACCAGCCCTGGCTTCCGCTGCGAGTCCTGCCCATCGGGGTATAGCGGTTCCACCCACGAGGGCGTGGGGCTGGCCTTCGCCAAGGCCAACAAGCAGGTAAGGGCCCTGGGGAGCGGCGACAGGAGGAGTCGTAGTGGGGCGGGGGGAGGCATTTTAATTACTAAACTCGTTCTCCAGCCCCTGTCTTGCTCCAGCAAGAGGTGATGGGGACCAGGGTCTAGAGGGAGTCAGTGGGGAAGGGTCCGCGTCAGGGATGGTCAGAGTTTGGGGTGGGATGGAGGGGAGAGGGAGCATGCAGAGGAGACAACGAACCAGGTCCGAGGGTGTCTATATGGGGGCGGTAACCAATGTCCTTCCTCCCACCTAGGTTTGCACGGACATTAATGAGTGTGAGACTGGGCAGCATAACTGCGTTCCCAACTCCGTGTGCGTCAACACCCGGGTAAGGCCCAGGAGGAGAGGAGGATGGAGAGACCGGGCAGCGGGTGGGGTGGAGCGCGAAGTGGCAGTAGCCCGGGTTGACCTCCCGCATGTAGGGCTCCTTCCAGTGCGGCCAGTGCCAGCCTGGCTTCGTGGGCGACCAAGCTTCCGGCTGCCGTCAGCGCGCACAGCGCTCCTGCCCAGACGGCACGCCCAGCACGTGTCATGAGAAGGCCGATTGCATCCTGGAACGCGATGGCTCGCGGTCCTGTGTGGTGAGTGCAGCCGCGCGGGGAGGGGTGTGAGAAGGGGAGGCAGGGGTCAGTGACACCGGAGCATCCACTCACCTCCCCCACCCGCAGTGTGCGATCGGCTGGGCTGGCAACGGGCTTCTCTGTGGCCGAGACACGGACCTGGACAGCTTTCCCGACGAGAAACTGCGCTGCTCAGAGCGCCACTGCCGCAAGGTGGGCGGGGGCAAGGGGTGTGGTCTGTGTGGGGTTAGCGTGATATGGGGGCGTGGCTCACTGTTGGATGGGCGGGGCTACAAGGCCACGCCCCCAACCTATTCTTTTCATCCCTAGGACAACTGCGTGACTGTGCCCAACTCTGGGCAGGAGGACGTAGATCGCGACGGCGTCGGAGACGCCTGTGACCCTGATGCCGACGGGGATGGGGTCCTCAACGAGGAGGTGGGGCCAAGGCGGAGCCTAGGCAAGCTGAGTGGGGCGGGGCTTTGTCGAGGGGCGTGGCCTCAGGCGGACTCGCGGGTCCTGGAGGAATGAGGGTCTTCCTGTAGAGAAGGCAAGGCCTCCGAGGTGGGCTAATCTTGGGTGTGGCCTTTGCTCCACTTTCCTTGACTCCCCCTTCCCCCTAAATTGGTCCTGTCTCCCAGGACAACTGCCCGCTGGTACCGAACCCAGACCAGCGCAATTCAGACAGCGATAAGTGGGGAGATGCCTGCGACAACTGCAGAACCCAAAAGAACGAAGACCAAAAGGACACAGACCAGGACGGCCAAGGCGACGCTTGCGACGAGGACATCGACGGTGACCGTGAGTGCAGTGGGGGCAGGGTGGCTGTGTGGTTCGAGAGGCCTTGAGGGTCGGGGCTCGGCCATGGGCAGGGCTTGGAAGCTGAGGGTTTGAGCTTACCTCTTACCTCGGGCACCTTGAACCATGGACCGTGCTCCAGGGAGCAGAAAAACTACCGCTATGTCTGATGCTGCAGGGAGGAAAAGCAGGACAGAGGCTGGGGTTTAGGGTCAGGGAGGTGCCCTTTTTACACCTGGGGCATAGAAGCTCAGGTGGGTTGCATTCACAGGGCAAGGGGAGGGCCAGTCCCCTCCCGACCATCTACTCATGAAATCTCTATGAGGCTGGGCCCCACCAGGAGTACTTGGGTTTAACTTTGTAGTAATTGGGATCTAGGGGAGTGTAGCTTGCACTTACCCTGCTGAAGTCAGCCTGGCTTCACCTGATCTTGGGGTCCTGTCCGGTTCCCCTGTTTCCTGAAGGGATAAAAAATGTGGTGGACAACTGCCCCAGGGTTCCCAACTCGAACCAGAAGGACAGTGATGGCGATGGTGTAGGAGATGTCTGTGATAACTGTCCCCAGAAGAACAACCCAGACCAGGTGAGGGCAGGTCAGCTGGGTCCCTAGCATGAGCCCCAGGCTGTGTTAACAAGACTGCAGCCCATTCAAAACAGCCTGAGGGGTGTTCCTTTGCTCTGGAACTGGGAGTGGGTTGGAGGCTTCTGAGTTCCTCTGCCCTGATTGTGGACCCTGGCACCCCCCTAGGGGGATGTGGACCATGACTTTGTGGGAGATGCTTGTGACAGCGACCAAGACCAGTAAGGAGGCCTGTGGGATGGGGGTGGGGGTTCAGGTTGGGTGGCCCCTTACTGGGCCCCCTCTGGGCATCTCATTGTCTCTCTGCCCCACCCACCCACTCTAGGGACGGGGATGGGCACCAGGACTCTAGGGACAACTGCCCCACAGTGCCCAACAGCACCCAGCAGGACTCAGACCGTGATGGACAGGGTGATGCCTGTGATGACGATGATGACAACGATGGGGTCCCTGACAGTCGTGACAACTGCCGTCTGGTGCCCAACCCAGGCCAGGCAGACTCAGATCGTAAGGCAGGGGTGGGGCCTGTGGTGGGGACAGGATGTGCGGAGCCACTGGGGTGGGTTTTGGAGTGGGCATGGTGGGGCCAGTGTAAGGTGTGAGCAGGACTAGGCATGGAGTGGGCACCTGGCACTGACCTCACCACCCCAGGATCTCCCACCACCTCTCAGGGGATGGCGTAGGTGATGCATGCCAGGGTGACTTCGATGCCGACAAGGTGGTGGACAAGATTGATGTGTGTCCGGAGAATGCCGAGGTCACCCTCACTGATTTTCGAGCCTTCCAGACCGTGGTGCTGGACCCCGAGGGCGATGCACAAATAGACCCCAACTGGGTGGTGCTCAACCAGGTGGGGGCAGGGCCCAGCAGAAGGTGGGGGGAATTCAGGACCCTCACTTAGGGTCCTAACCTAAGGGCTGGAAAGCTGAGGGCCCCATGGCCAGCCTGAGGCCCTTCTCCCTTTGACCCCATTAGGGAATGGAGATCGTGCAGACGATGAACAGTGACCCTGGCCTGGCTGTGGGTGAGGCATGGAGAAGGGAAAAGCTCTGCAGGGAGCTGCTCAGGGACAGGGCCAGAGTGACGGTGGGGTGAGGCCAGATTGGGTCTGGGCTGGGGTAGGGTAGCTAAAGGCAGGTTGAGGGTTCAGGGTCATGGCTGTGTCTAAAATTTTAGGGGGTGGGCCTATTGAGGGGGAAATCTGGGCCCAGGCACAAGCTGGACTCTGGAGGGGGTGGTTCTGTGGCATCCAGGACCCCACTGGTCTCCTACCTCCCCAGGTTACACGGCTTTTAATGGTGTGGACTTTGAAGGCACATTCCATGTGAACACTGCCACAGATGATGACTACGCTGGCTTCATTTTTGGCTACCAGGACAGTTCAAGCTTCTATGTGGTCATGTGGAAGCAGATGGAGCAGACTTACTGGCAGGCCAACCCTTTCCGTGCTGTGGCTGAACCTGGCATCCAGCTCAAGGTGTGTGTATTGGGGAGTGTGTGGTGGTACGGGGTACCTGGCATCTAGATCCATGCCCTCTAAAGACCTCCAAAGTCTTCAGTCTTTCAGCACCATTCTATAGACCTCAAATTCACCCTACCCACTTCCAGCTCTCCTCTGGACTCTTACAGGCCCCAAGTCCTCCCAGGTCCTCCCACAGGCCCTCAAATCCGTGCCCAGTGTCCCCCAATCATCTTTTGGGCCCTGAAACCCTTTCACAGGGCCCTAAGCTTTTCCTCAGGTTCCAAATCCTTTTGCAGACCCCCTAGACTAACTATGTTGCATTAACTTCCCAGCACGTTTCCCAAATCCTCTAGACCTGTTTATCCCAGACACCCAAAACTTTCTACAGGTCACTAAATCCTCCTGCAGATCCCCAAAGTTTCCCAGACTCCAAACCTATTTACAGACTCCCAAATCCTCCCATGAGACCCCAGAGTGCTGCTGCCCCCCATGACCCACCCAGAAATCTCCATGTGGAGCTCAAGAAGGCCTCCTTGTGGATTTCTCATCCAGGTTCCCCAAGTCCCCCATCATTCCTCCATGATCTGAAGCAACCACCAGGGTTCTGGGGGGCTCCAGTGGCCAGTTCGGTCCCTGACCCTGTGCCCCCATCTCTGGGCATGTCAGGCTGTGAAGTCCTCCACGGGTCCTGGGGAGCACCTGCGGAATGCGCTGTGGCACACAGGGGACACAGCATCACAGGTGCGGCTGCTGTGGAAGGACCCCCGCAACGTGGGCTGGAAGGACAAGACATCCTACCGCTGGTTCCTGCAGCACCGGCCTCAAGTGGGCTACATCAGGTGGGGACCCTGCTCAGGCCAAGGGACTGAGACCCCACTCCACCCTGGCTCTCAGAAGAGAGGTTCTGAGGGCCTTAGTCCTCTCATTTGTAAAACAGGAACAATGTGGGCAGCTAGCATTAACTGT
Organism: Furipterus horrens; assembly: GCF_987537825.1. Taxonomy (NCBI): domain Eukaryota; kingdom Metazoa; phylum Chordata; class Mammalia; order Chiroptera; family Furipteridae; genus Furipterus; species Furipterus horrens. Next base: position 48,238,594 of record NW_028327180.1, on the reverse strand, counting down.
GACTGGCCCCAGGGCACAACACCCCTCCTAAGACCCAGCATACAGCAGGGCCTCAGCTAGGTAAGGTCTCACCTACTTCCCATTTCTCAATCCCTACTCTGTGCAGAAAGTCCAGGTGCTCTGCTTAGTTAGCACCTACTGTGTGCAGAACCCTGGATAGCTATTCTCTCACAGAAAAACAGGCACAGGTCAGGAGACCTACCTGGCCTGAGTATGGGCCAGACATGAGGGACCCGTGGCCCCCCTCAGAGAGAGGAGGGGGTCCATCTTTCAGGGAAGGATTCTGAAACTCAGAGGGACTTTACTATCCCCTGCCCCTCACAGAGTACGGTTCTATGAGGGCCCTGAGCTGGTGGCTGACAGCAACGTGGTCTTGGACACAACCATGCGGGGAGGCCGCCTAGGTGTCTTTTGCTTCTCCCAGGAGAACATCATCTGGGCCAACCTGCGCTACCGCTGTAATGGTGAGAGGGAGCAAGGAGAGGGGATGAGGGGAAGGCCCATCAGGGAGTGCGGAGCCTGCCCTGCTGGCCTCACCCTTTGTCACCCACGTGCCTTTTCTCCCTCCACAGACACCATCCCAGAGGACTATGAGGCCCAGCAGCTACTGCAGGCCTAGAGACGGTGACCTGCCATTAGACAATGGGTACCCTCAGGGCTGAAGCACCAAGGGGCAGCCAGCTTAGGGGTGGGGGAGATCAGAGAGGACAAAATAAAGTGTGTTTGGCAGGATTGTGGCTATAGTCTCTGCTTTGGGGAGATGGTGAGGTCTGGTCTCAGAGAGTGGGGCCTGCGGCTAACTCCCCTCCCAACTGACTAGGAGTGTTCAGTCCTGATTCAGGAGGCCCCAGGCCTGCTGCTGCAGCCCACTCACCCCTGGAGTGTCTGCTCCAGTTCCTAAGGGGTGGGTTGCTCCTCCTCCAAAACACAGGTCCAAGTAGCTGGCTGGTAGGGGCAGGTGGTGAGGGGTGCAGGTCTGCATGTCCATATTCATATGTGTGTATGTGTGGCTCCCGCCAGGTATACCTGTGACACCCATGTTCCACCTCTGGGGTGGAGAAAAGGGGTAGGAAAAAAGGGGAGGAGGCAGAGACGAAAACACTGAGTTTTTATTAGGTTTCATTACAAAGGATGCAAAGGTACAAAGACAAAAGCGTCCACGCCAGAGGACAGGCAGGGGCCGGCTGAGTGCACCCTGAGCCGCCCGCCCCAACCCGCCACAGGCACCCACACGCACGGCCCATGGGACATCCACAGCAGAGTGTACATGCTGGGGGGGCAGAGCCAGCCTGGCGACAGAGGGACACAGGTGGGGTAGGGCTCAGACCATGGGTTTGCATATATTAGAAGTACTGCCCAGCCCCTTGTGGGCAGTTTCCTGGGGGGGCAGGTGGGGGGCAATGGACCTGGGCTGCCAGAGCCCTCCTTCCTGAAGCCTCGTGGAGGTGGCTATGGCAGTGTCCCCTTGTCTCATTGGGCAAGAGGTCTGAAGTGACAGGCTAGGATGGGCTGAGCATCAATTGCCCCCAAATTCCAGAATCCTGTAAGATGGAGGCAACACTCCTCCCCCTCCCCGAAACACATGCCACATGTCCCTGGCTCCTTGGGATGGGGTGTTGGGGACTGGTCAGGAGTGTGGAAGGCAGAAGGAGCTATCTGCAGCCAGCATCACCCTGCCCTCTAACCCCTGCACCTCACTCTGATTGGGAGGGGCCCTGAGACCCATGGGTCTGAGCCAGTGACAGGAGGTAAACTTAGGCCTGGGTCACAAGGGTCTTGTTTCTGCTCTCCGTGCCCGCAGAGTAGCCCAGTGTCCAGCCCTGGGGGTGCAGGTCATGCTACCTCCCTCTTCTGGGGAGTGGCCAGTTGCCTGTGGCATGAAGAGGGTAATGAGGAGCCTGAGCCCCACTCAGCCAATACCCCTGAAGGAATGTCACAGGGGCCCCAAGTCACATATATACTGTGAAACCCCCCAGGAGGTGGGGGCTCAGGGTCCAAAGAGAATGGGGGCAGAAACACTCAGCTGCCTACTTACTCCAGGCAAGCCTGCCAGGGTGGGTGAGGCACTGAGTCCTTCCCCAGCTCTGCAGGCCACATGGGGAGGGCTCAGGTAGCCACAGACCCCCTCGCCTGGAATGTCACCTGCAGGAGTAATGGGCCAGTACCAGGGTGCCTAGTACCCTTGGTCTTGTGGCCCCCGCACCTTAGTCCTACACTGGGCTTTATCAGAACCCAGGGGCTGCTTTGTCAGCATCCCAATGCCTCCAGACTTCACACATCATGCAGCCCATGTAGGCGTGGGCGTACCTCCAGTGGAAATGCAGAAAACTGAGTTCAGTGGAGGGGGGATTGGAAGGATGTTTGGATATGAACCAGCACAGGGACCCTGAGGCCCCTTAGTAAAAGTCACTCATGGGCACCATCAGGTCCAGGACACCTGACAGACGGGGGTCCCCCATACTGGACATCTGCCCCTGGCAGGATGCATGAGTGGACATGGGGTCCCTTGCCCTTCATGAGCATCTCATTTGACAAGTGATTTCACTCACCCCACTGTGACACATGGTCCTCACAACAGACCACCCCACGATCAGGAGCTCAGCAGATGAAAATCAGGTCAAACACACTAACCACTCAGAACCCTCCTTCACTCTGAAAACCCATGAGCAGATAACAGCACAGAGAAGCATCGCTGGGGAAAGGTTCAGCACACATTCCTGCCCTCAAAGGCTGGCCCCAGGGAGCCCTGTGAACCACAGTGGCAGAGTTGGACCTACCAGTTAGGGCCGCTTCTGCTGTGGCTTGTCCCCACAGGGGAGCCTCACCAGCTTTTGGATGTTACCAGCTGTGGGTCCCCAAATTTTGCTGAGGGGCTGTCTCAGGTCCCCCTGCCCCAAGAGGCTGGCACTCACCCTTCCTGCCCAGAAGTGTCAAGGGAAGGGGGCTGCAGGACGCTCCAAACAGCGCTGCCTGTCTTCCCCCTGTAAGGGCATGGAGGGGGAGGTCATCATGGGCACCTGTGACAGAGGATGTGATCCCAACGAGATCCTGCCTTCTCCTCCAGTCAGCCCTGGGCACAACCCTCTTCTCTGGAGGACACAGAGAGATGCTGACCCCGGGCTTTCCTCAGCCTACAAGCCATGTGGTGGAGGAACTCACCGCCCTGGGGATTTGGAGGGCAGAGGGTAAACTGAGGCAGGTGGGGATAGGCTGGGCAGCTCAAACTCCCGGGGGGAAAGGTTTGCACAGCTGAGGTGGTTCAGCTAAAGCTGGGAGCACTCAGTGGGGATGTGGCGGGGAGGACAGCCTGGCTGGCCTCTGAGCCTGTCCATGTGGATCCAGTGTCCAGGCTTGCCCTGAGCTCATGAGTAGGACATGGGTGGCAGGTCTATATAAAGGATACAGGTCCAGGCCCGCCCCTCATGGTGCAGCTTGCCTGAAATCACAGTATTTTTCACATCACAAGTCAAAGAACTGATTCCCTTAGGCTGTCTTGACTCAGAAAGTCTTGGCAACTCAAGAACATTTAGTAGAGAAGTAATAGTTAATAACAATAATAAAAAAAAATCTCCCAAGGCTCAGGAAGATATGGGGATGCCTGGCCACTGGCTCATGGCACACCCTCCCCCTGCAGGATACCTCTGCACCTATGCTTCTCATAGGCAGAAGCCATGTGTTAATATGATGTCACCAGTGCTCCAGGCCACAGGCCTCTCCTGCCTGTCTGCGCCAGAACTGGCCCTGAACAGATGGGAAGTGTGGGCTGACAAGGCTCCCTCACTGGATTCCCAATGCCTTGTTTGAAAATTGCATCCAGGAAGGTTGCTTGTAATTTTATTAAGGCCATTTTTAAAAAGTTTTACATACAAGTCTAATGGTAATCAAACTCTTTTATGTACATGTAGGTGTTCTTTAAAAAAAAGCCCCCATCTCTGTCCCCAATCCCTGCCATGGTAAGAGGACAGGTCCTGGACCTGGATGGGCTGACACTGTCCTCGCCCAGACAATAGTGGCAGGGCCAAGTGATCAAAGGGGAGACTTCTCATGCATGTGGCCACCCAGCTGTTTGGATACGTGCTAACAGCCTGGCCAAGGAATAAGAGGGAAGGACAATCGCTAGGATCAAATCCAACTCCCATACACAGAGGTGAGGGCTCCCAAGGCCCAGGCAGAAGGGTGGCTGCAACACCACAGAGAAACACACCAGGCAGAAGTATCAGCCCAACCACAGGTGGAGAAAGTCTAGATGCAACCTGGGGACTGAAACAGAGGCTCCTACTAAAGCAGCTGACAGAAAACAAAGCCAGCCCGCTGCCCCATCGAAAGGCCTGGAGGGCAGAGGGAGGTTCACCTCTGCCTACCAAGGCACTTTGAGAAGCAAGCACCCAGAAACCTATCGCTATATACACACTGCTCTGCCTCCAAACCCAGCCCTATCAGGAGGAGTTACAAAAGAAGTGGCTAGAGGGGATGAGTGTCAGCTTTCTTGGGGTGGGGTGTCTGGGAGCAGAGGGGCCACAGCTGCTGCCAGCCTCGGAGTCTGGGATAAACCATCCCTGAGTACTGGCGGGCACTTTCAAGAGGGCCAGATGGAGCCAGGTCTTCCTGAGGCCCTTTTACTAAAATCAGTGGCTCCTTTTCAGAAGTCTGCTATGTGGCCAGAGCAGAGGCACTGCCAATCCCCCCAAACCCTCCACAACCCCCAGCTTCTGCCAGAGTCCCCTGCCAGGCACAACCTGCCCTCACTGGGCTGGACAGTCAATCAACCCTTCTGTTTTGAAATAACTTGAGGTGAAACTAATGAGGCCAGAGTCACAGCTCAGATAGCAGACTGCTTCTAGTCAGCTTTAAAAAATGTATAACATAGGATTTCAGGCAAGTGTTGACTTGAAGGAGTCAGCTACTTGTCTATAGCCAAAATAGAAATAAACCAAAAGAAATAACAACAAAAAAATGCAATAAAAATGCCCTGGCCACCCTCCTCTCACTGTAATGGTAACAGTGAGCACAGTACAGAGAAGGAAAAATGAAAACAAATTCTAAACCCCCTTAGAAATGACCCCTGACTCCACATGTGTCCTCTGGCAGGCCGTCATCCTGGCCAGCGGCTTCCTGGCAGAGGCAGCCCCAGAGGGGCTTGTTGTGGGGGGGTAGGTGAGACAGGAGGGTGCTGGGAAGATCTAGCTGCTCAGTTTATACCTTGGTATCCACCCCCATGGGAAGGGCTCTAGCACTCTGCGCTCGGAAATTTAAAAGACAGCCATCAAAATAGTGTTTGTTTTGCGCTGGGTCTGTCCCTCTCTCTGATGCCCTTTCCCTTTGGAGGGTTGGGTGGGGCGGGGCTGGCTCTCTACCTAACCATGACCAGGAGGTGGCAGGTGTGGGGGTGGGGACCTGGGACAAAGGAAGGCAGTGAGAGCTGGACAACAGTCGGAAATGCACACCCACCCACCACCGTGTGGACCAGACCCTGGTGCCCCAGACCTGTGGCCCTGCCCAACACGCTTTCTGCATCTTACAGGAACTGATGGCTCATGGCCTGGGGTGGGAGGAGAAAGAGTACGCAAAGAGGGGAGTCGAAGGAGGCAACTCACAGCCTCCCACAGAAGATACAGCCGAGGGGGGGGGTGCTTGGCAGCATTGCAAGCTCAGAATCACAAGCTCGGCTGTTTGCAGGGACAGTGTGCAGTCCCTGGGCTCAGGGAGACTCCGTTGGGACCACTGACCGGCGGGGTGACGGAGCCAAGGCTGGGAGACGGGAGTGCTGGGACTGCACTCACAGACGGTCCATCCGGAAGGTGTCCTCGGTTGCTGGGTCAGCCAGGACCATGTCAGGGTCATTAAGCATGTGCAGTCCATCCAGGGTCAGGGGATCAATCTTGAGTTCATCCAGGGGGAACTGGCTGTCAGAGTCGAAGCTGACATCGCCAACACCAGCCAGCGTGCTGGTCAGTTCTTTAGAGAGGCTGGGAGGGGACTCTCCTGTCACTGGAGGTTGGGGGGGACGACACAAAAGTCAGTTTATCCCTGGTTCCCCACTCCCATGCTTAGGGAAGAGGGCTTGGGCCACTCCAGGGGTGCTCACTGGGGGTCTGCCTTCCAGGGGACACTGGTGGTGTCTGGAAGTGTTTTTAGTCATCGTGACTGGGGAAGGGGGTGCTACTGACATCATGTGGGTGGAGACCAGGGATGCTGCTCAACAGTCAAGTGTATAGGACGGTCTCACTCCAAGAAAGATCCAGCTCCAGACATCATGTCAGAGAAGCTAGCTGGGGCATGTGCATCAAGGTACCTCCCTTTGGCTTGGAGGAAGTCTGGTTCCTCCACAGAGACCCAGGTGCAAACCTGGACTCCCTCTTCTACTTGTGGGGAGTCCCTGAGCCTCAGTTTCCCCATCTGGCAACCAGTATGAAAGTCCCCATCTTTCTGGACTACTGGGGTCATCATGGTACCTGGTCCTCCTCAGGCATCTGATGCACCCTCAGGGTGGGGAGGAAGTACTGGCTCTGCACTTGGGGGTCCAGGCCTTGAGGGGCTCTGGGCATTGACCCCTCCATCCTGGAGATGTGAGTGGGGACCACCAGGTGTTCCCCTCAATCCTACAATAGTCCTGGCTTATTAGAGAACTGCTTCCTTTTCAGTAAAACCTAGAACCTTTGGGGGGGAAGCTAGGGGAGGAGGGAGGGCATCAGAAGTATGGGCTCTGTGTTACATGGAGAACTTCCTCACACATGCTGTGCATGTCCCCATGTGCCTGGGCACTGTGCTCAGGTCACTTGAAACACTTATTGCAGCATGTGCAAGCTGTTGCACGTCTGTCGGCTGCACAGAAATCCCATGCCCACCATGCAGGGCTCATTCCTGGCCCTGGTCACCTAGGTTCCCAACACACTCAGCTAACAGGATTCAGGTTTCTGGGTGAATGGCTCTGTCCCATTCTTGCTCTGAGCACAGGGCACTGTATGCCTGGTGCAGTGTCCAAGTGTGTATCCTCCTGGCCTGTCTGCAGCTCAGCAGTGACTCAAGGTTAGGGAGGGGCGGGATCTGGCCTATTTGAATCCACACCAAAGGGAGGGACACCTGAACCATGTCCTGACTGCAGGGCAGGAGTTCCGTATCCTGCAGGGCTAAAGCCTATGGCAGTTGCCAGGCTCTGCAGGAGCACCAGGACTGATATTCCTGTCCAGGATGCCATGCATGGGACCTCACCTGTGAGAATGATGTTGGGGATACTGCTGTGGCTGGGAAAGCCCAGCTGCTGTGAGTCTGGCAGGCTCCCATGGCTGCCCGTCAGGCCCATCATGGCCGCCTGTGAGTAGTTGAGTGTGGAGCCTGGGCTGTACAGACTGCTTGAGCTGATGGCGGTCTCCATCATGTTGAACTGTTCCAGCTGGGAGGGGACACAGGTTGTGAGGCTGGCTGCTGAGCACTGGGTGTGTGGGCTGGCCTGCCTAAACCGCCAGGACCATGTCCTCTGCAGGATGCCTGGTGCTGTGCTCAGGGGCTGCCCACGCGAGTCCCTCTGCTCCAGGGTATTGCCCTCTCCTAACCTTCAGGGCTTGCTAGATGAATAAATGGGTGGATGGGTACATGAATGGATGGGTGAGTGACCAGCTCTAGGCAGTGGCCAACCCCTCCTGTGCCTGCACCCCTGATCCTGGCCTCCACACAAAGCCAACTTGACCTCCCTCAAACCCACATGCATGAACCACACCGAGTGCCACTGTGACAGCCACTGCCAATCCCTGCTGGCATTCACTGCCACATCAGGTGCAGATGCCAAGGGAGGCAAAGGCAGACACATGCTCCACTGCCTGGAGACGAGAGGGGCCAGGAGTGGAGCTCACGCCTGAGTGTGGGTGGGGTCCGGGCAAGCATTTGCTGGGGGTGCTGTGGCCCAGGTGCCTGCTCACCTGATGGGACAGAGCATTGGCCTGCCTGGCTGCCATCTGCTGCTCATAGTATGAGTCCCCAAACACGCTGCCCAGGTTGGAAGAGTGCTGCAGATAGAAGAGAGGCTTGCTGTCATCATGATGCCCAAGACCAGGTGGGGAAGGGGGCTGCTGTGGAATGGGGGGGGGGGGCTCCCATAGGCTGGTTGAGCCCACGGGGAGGCCCTGAGACCTACTGGAGGATGGTCAACAGAAAGGAAGTCTATGACAGCTATTCCAGGGCTCCTAGGGGGGCCCACTCTGAGCTAGTGATCCTCCTTCTCAAGACGACTGCTTCTTTTCACTGCCTGCTCCTGGGGTGGGGTGGGGAAGCGAGGAAACCTCTGCAACCTGACATCTCCCAAAGCACCAACCCCATCTCCTCTCCTTGAGCACAGGTGTGGGCAACCTCCTTTCTTTCAGACAGAAGACAAGGGGCTGGGGCACATGGGTATTGGGAACCCCTCCTGACAGGCCCCAGAGGACAGTGTGTAACTGGGGCCAAGGCAGAAGGTTCTTTAAATGTTCAGGATGGGATGAACACTTGGTGACCTTTGTCAGGCCCCTGGGGAGATATGGAGCAGGTCAGCAGGCCACACACATATAGACAAGACAGGATGGGTGCAGAGCAAACACAGGACAGGCACTTGGAAAGCCCCCTCCCACCTGTTGGCCCCTGGCTGCCCACAGGTGGGCATTTAGCCCCATTACTGCTTGTTCAAGGCTGGCCAGGACAGGAGGGTGGGGGCTGCTTCTGGGGGAGGAGTAGGGGGCCAGGACCTCAGATACAGTGGAGACACCAGAAAGAGCTTGGAGCTCTTGCCCACTCTGGAGATACTGCCGGGGATGGTGGGAAAGAGCCTGATGGGATATGGGAGGGATAAGAGGGACAGCCGGTGTATGGCCAGGCTGCAGCTGAAACACCAGGCCTGGAGAGACACATCCCCAGCCTGGGCCCCAAGTGTCCCTTCTGCAGGACAGGGTGGCTCATGGAAGCTGTTGCACCATGGCCATTTCCAGGTGTCCCAAGTGATCTGTCTAGCATGCATCCTCTCAAATATTTCCAAAGACCAAAGGCCCTGGAACGCTCCCTCTAAGCTCCCTGTTATAGAAAGGTCCCCATGTGCTCTGATGAAGGCCAAGGATTGAGTCTCAGGACTCTGTCCCAGCCAGAGTTTGGCCACAAACCCACTGGCAGCTCCAGGTGGTTAGTGGGCTGAGGGCAGAAAAGGACAAATAGCTACCCCAGTGGGCAGGGAGGGTCCTGGGAATGAATGTTCTATTTCAACACCAGAGAAGACTTAAAAATCACCAGCTTCAGGTTTAGAAAAGGGGGCTGAAGGTTTTGGTTGGGTTTGCCCATGAAAGAGATAGCAGGTATGTTCCTGTCCCTGTAGCCCCATAAAGGCCCAGCAAGCACAGTGGACCCCAGGCCATAAGTTCTCTCATGAGGAGGCCACAAAGGTTTGCCAGAAAGGTCTGCTCAGAATTGAACAGGGAGGCAGTACACAAGCACAATCCTAGCTGCCTGAGGCCCAGCATGCCTGCTCGAGGCTGGGTGGCACCCCCACTGCCCTCTGTGTCCAGGAGAGATACTCTTGGGGCCATGGAAGCATAAGGAGGCATGAGCCCATGGGGCTAATTGCATCCTGGTGGACCCAACCTGCAGAGGAAAGTCAGGTCTGCTCTCTGCCCAGTACTCTTTGCCTCTGAACAAGCCCCTTGCCCCTCTAGGCAGGTGTCTCTAGTTGGGGTCAGACAGCCTGATGGCCCTGTCCTCACACCTGAGTCAGCAGCCTGCATCCCTCACCAGCACAGGATGGATGGACAAATGAACCAACACACAGACAGGGGCTTGACAAGACAGGAACACGCTCTCTGTCCAGGATAAAACCACTTTGGTTCAGCAGGTCTCTCCTGAAAGAAATCTGCTTGACCCTTAAATTCCTGTCCCATTTCAAATTAGAGGATGGTACTCAGGGACTGGCCCCGGTAAGGGCTGCATATCTGGGACAGGCCCCAACTGCTTCCCCTGCCAGGATCAACTTCTCCAGCCTGCTGTATCCCATGGTACCACAGGACGAGACCACCTTCTGGTAGCTATGAGAGCTGAGCTGGAGTGGATGAACCCAGAGTGTGCAGACACTAGGCTGAGCCCTGGCCTGTCCCAAGCTTACTGCCACCCTCCCTGACTGCCTGCGGAGCAGGAGGCTGCACCCATGGTCCCAGCAGGATCCCTAGTGGCTGTGGGTACTGGAGGAAGCCCCTGGGGTGAGCCTCTTCTGTAGCAGATGGAGCCTCCAGTCCTCCCTGAGTGGGACACCACCATCCTGACACGTAGGACTGGGCTTGAAGTGCACATCTGAGAGCTGGGGAGATGGGGACAAGGGAGCCTAATGTTTTTCCTGTCAGGTCCTGTATGGAGGAGCAGCTTTTCTCTCTGCTCTGTGCAGGCAGTAGAATCCTATCTCCCCTTGGCTAAGAGTGAGGCCTCAGGGCCTGGGACACTGCAGGGGTTCCTAGGGGTTCCTTAGCTTGGTGACATTTTGGAGACTGAGGCTCTGCTGCTAGAGTGAGATGTTTCAGGCCCAGATGTCAGGATTTTGGGCAATCCTTCTCTGATGGAACCTTCTGTTCTGAATGGAATGTGGCTATGACTGAGCTGGGTATGTGAATGTTAGATTGGGGTCTGAATGTGCTGGGTGTGGTGGGGCGGGAGCCTGCATCTGATAGGCATTGTCAAGCCCTGCCTGTTGCCTAGGGCCTAGGGTCATCCTCCATCTCACCCGTGGGAGGGGGACAATGACCCAACAGGTTACAGTGCTGTTCAGAGAAGCTTCCTGGGGGACACACCTTCCAAAAGGATACGGAGGATGGGAGGACACTGAAGAGCCAGTCCCCCACCACAGCTGGCCATCACCTCAGCTGTGCTCTAAAGCAAGGGAAACAACCCCCACTTGTGAAAACCTTAAGGCATCAGGCCTCAGGGCAGGCAGATGCAGGTGGGGACATGTACACAGGCTGTTGGATGCATATTTGAGCCACACTCAGGGCTGTTCCCAGCTACTGGATGAGGACTGAGGCGTGGCTGAAACTGAGATCATTAACAGAAGCGAGGAGCCCACCACCCCCAGCTGGGGCCTTGCACAGACCCAAGCAGCAGCAGGAACGAGGGGCAGCGCCTTATCCTCCCAGCCCTGTGGAGTGGATGAGATGGAGTGAGGCTTGAGGCTCAAATGGAGGGCAGGGGCACAGGGGTACGAGGCAAGGCTGGGGTGTGCGCTGGAGGCATCCCTTACTTGTGGGGAGCTCCCAGGGGAGAAGCCTTGATTGGAGACGGGCGAGGTGGGAGACTGGTTGGCTGGGGTGCCGGCACTAGTGCGGTACTGCTGCAGAGACGGGACCTGCAATGACAGACAGGTCAGGATGCAGAGGCCCCAGCTCAGCTTCCCGCTGAGCCCCCCACGGGTCCCCACCTCTCAGTGAGCAGAGGACCTGGGCCCAGAGCCTCATGGAGACCTGCCTCCAAACCCAGCTCTCATGTGTGGGGGCTGTAGCCAGACAATCTGGAACTCAGTCTCATGGAGTTGCTCTGGAGGCTGTGGGGGAGGAAGGGAGGAGTCCACCTCAACTGAGAAGGCTTCAAAGCACTCACACCACATACATGTGCACACAGCCACACACATGCACACCCACACACACACAGACAGGAATGGCCTAGGGCTGGGCAAGCTGGCACTGCCTTTTGCTCCTGACTCTGGGTGGGTCCCCAACTCTCAGCCCAAGTCCACACTGGCACATCCTGCCCACCTCAAGATGGAAGCACTGACAGCAGGGCTCCCAGCACCAAGTAATCACTATCACTGGCGTGGCTTAGGACAAACCTGATGAGATCATGCTATCCGGAGACCTCAGAGGGGTGGCCACTTACTTGATCAGAGGCAGAGGACCCTGGCTTCTTACTAGGCCCTGGCTTCTCCCCACAGGTGAAAAAGGCTGGGCCAGGACCTGGATTTAAATCCTGCCTGACCTCTCTGAGCCTGCTGTTCATCAAGGTCCAAACAGCTGGCCCAAGGCCCCATAAGTGCTCAGTCTTCCCCATTTCCTCAGTGGCCTGTTCTAAGCAGTTTGTGATGGGGGTTGAGCCTGGGAGGGGCACAGGAACTCAATTAATAGGGTGTTGGTGGCACCAGTGTGGTCACTTGCTGAAGATGTTCTCCTTGCCTGGGAGAGTTTGCAGAAACTCTGGAGGAGGCTGCCTGTGTCCCAATGGAGTAAGAGCCAGCAGTCAACCTGGGCAGTGGCGGGCAATACACTTCTTGATCTGGGAGTCTGGGGAAGAGCTATGTGTACACCTGGCTCGAATACCTGTGCCCTGTGTCCACCCAGCTTCAAAGCCAGGCCCTGCTGCAGTAGGGTGTTGGGGAACTGGGTGCCCAGGCCAGCCCCAGCATCACAGCTGCCCCTATACCTGCTGTATTAATGCAAAAGGAAAGGTTTGGACGCTTTCCTGTGTCTGCACACCGAGGAGCTTAAGCAGCTTAGAAATGTGGGTCTCTACTGTTAGGTCACTCCTGCCCCTGTCACTCAGGGGGTTCTATTCTCTGCAGAGCACATGATTTTCTGAAGGCATTTATCCTGTGGCTGGCTGCTAAGGGTTGAGTGGGGAAGGCACTGTGCTCCAAACATGGGTCTCTGTGCCAATGGATGTGGCTAAAGGTAGCAATGACCACCCCCTTCCCCTCAGAGTCTGAATAACCAGGAAGTTTCAGGATTGTGGAGATAAAAACCTAGCCCAGCCCAGGTAGCGTGTTCCATGGCCTGAGCTGCAGTCCCTGGCCTGAGCTACAGTCCCTGGCCTGGGCTGGGGGGTCCCATGGTTTGAGCCATAGCACCCTCCATGCCCCAGCCCAGGAAAGCAGGTCCCATGGTCTGAGCTATAGTCTTCTGGGCCTCAGGTACAGGGTCCTGTCCTATAATTGAGCTGTAGCCCCCGGCCCAAGCAGAGGGTCTCAGGCACTATGATGTATCCCTTCCTCCCCTCCAAGTTTACCTCTATTTCCTCTGGCTCTCAGATGTCCTTTCCCCAGGCCCTGAGAGCTGTGCTCTCCCTGACTTCGGGAAGCCCCTTTTTGGATGGAAAGCGCAGCGAGCGGGTATCAAGAACCACAGAGGATGGTTTAGCAGCCAGACATGGGTAGCCCATCTTGGGTAAAGTTCAGGGTACTGACCCTTGTTTGTACCTTAGCTTCCCCATGTGTACACAGGGTGACAATCTCAGCTTGAGAATTCCAGGCAGAAACTCCACTGGGTTCCCAGCCCCCAGCAGTATGTCTGCTTCAGGCCCAAATCCTGCTGAACTGGCCTCCAAATGAAGCCTTGAGGCAGCTGCAGGTGCAGCTGGGTGCCCAACTGTCCTTGGGCTTTGGATACTCAAGAGGGCATCCCACAGCCCCAGGCTCCTCCTGCATGACCCCACAGCCAGGCCCCAAGGACCCTGTCCCAGGCTTACCGAGGCAATGTCGATCCCCATCGATGGCTGGCCTGGGTTGTCTGGGGAGGACAGGGGGAGAGAGGACGGTACCGTGACCGTGAGTGGAGGCAGCTGGGACCCCCGTGTTAGGCTGGTGCTCGGCATCAAGGGGCTGCCCGGGGGCAGGCCAACTGACACCTGTGGAGGCGGCGGGGGTGGTTGCTGCTGAGATGCAGGTTGTGGGGGTGGTGGGGGCTGAGGCTGTGGTGGAGTCGAGTGCTGGGAACCCGCCTGGGTGAAGAAGGCATAGGGCAGTTGCTGCTCCAGAGACAGGGCATCCATGGCCACAGCCTGCAGGGAAGAGTAGGGCATCAGGCTCAGGTGTCAGCAGTGGGGACCAGGCCACAAGCACCTGGTCCCCAGGGGGCCCTCACAGCCTGGCAAGCTTAGCAATGTGATGCATGAACAAAGGGATGTCCGTACACTGGATCCGGGAAGCACAGGCTTAGAGAGGGCCAGGCCCAGGGCCATGAGGGTCAGGCTGCAGCTGGATAGGACCTGAGCATCCAATCCAGCTGGTGACACCCTGTACCCAACCACCCTCACCACACACCAAGAGGTGGGCACAACCTGTACTCTCACTCAAGCTCAGGAAGTCCTGGCCTCTCTGAGCTGAAGCTTCCCCACTGTAGGCAGGCACCAGATATGACACTCTAGTAGCTTAGTGGGTGGCCAGCACCTACCTCCCTTGGAGGCGGGGTTGGGGGAGGGACCCACACACACATACTGCCACCCTGCAGCCTGGCCCACCTGGGGAGGTCAGAAAGGGTGATGGTGAGGAAGGTACTAGTGTAGACTCTTGGTGATGACCAGCTCAAGCCTCCTCAGAGTTGGAAGAAGGAAAATAAGCAGAGGAAATTTTTAATGATCATGAGTCTGTGGGGTAAGTCCCTGAAACAGGGGGTACTCCTGCCCTGTGATGAAGACAGTACTTGCGCCAGAACTTAGCACATGCCTAATCTCTAACAAGTGGTTAGTTAGTGATCAAAAAGTACTTTCTAGAAAGGGAAAGCAAGCCTAAAACACTGGGGGTGGGGAAAAGGGGCAGGGGTCACAGATGGAGAGAGTGATGACACACACAGCTGGCAGAAAACACCATGGCTCTGTCTGGATCCTGATCTTAACAGGACCACTGTACAAGCAGGCACGGAGGGAAAACAGGCCCAGAACGGGCATCAAAATATTTAAAGGAATGACTTAATTTTGTTATAAGTGGATGATTCCATTGAGGTTACAGTAACAAAAACAAAGAGCAAAAATATTATGTCAGGGATTTAAAAAAAATAAAAAATGGATGAATTCCTAGAAACACACAAACTACCAAAACTGACCCAAGAAAAAAATAGAAAATTTGAGTAGACCTATATATCAAGTAAGGATGTTCAATTAGTAATCAAAAACATCCCCATAAACATAAAAGGTCGGACCTCGGTAGCTTCGCTCATGAATTCTACCAAACATTTAAAGAATTAGACCTGGCTGGTGTTCCTTAGTGGATTGTGTGCTGGCCCGTGAACCGAAAGGTTACCAGTTCGATTCCCAGTCAGGGCACATGCCTGGTTTGTGAGCCAGGTCTCTGGTTGAGGGCGTGCAATGGGTAACAGATCGATGTTTCTCTCCTCTTTTTCCCTCCTTTCCCCTCTCTCTAAAAATGAATAAAATTAAAAAAAAAAGAATGAACACCAATGCTTCTCAAACTCTTCCAAAAAAACAGAAGAGAGAATGCTTCCCAACTCATTTTATGAGCCTCAATTGACTAAGTCAACAAGAGGAGAATCAAATTACTGAAATCAGAAATGAAAGTGGGGACATACTACCAACCTTACAGAAACAAAAGGATTATGAGAGAGTACTATTATTATGAACAATTGTACACCAGCTCACTGCATGACCTAGATGAAACAGACCAATTCCAGACACACACAACTACCAAAAAAGCCAATGAAGCAAAATTACAGTAAATTAAAAGAGAAAACTTTCTAAAATTTTATTTTCGCCCTGACCATGTAAGCTCAGTTAGCTAGAGCATCATCCCCATACGCCAAGTTTGAGGGTTCAATCCTAGGTTAGGGCACATACAAGAATCAACCAATGAATGCATAAGTGGAACAGCAAATCGATGTTTCTCTTTCTCTCTCAAAATCAATAATTTTTTTTTTTAAATTTTAAGTAAAAATAGCCCTGGCTGGTGTGGCTCAATGGATTGAATGCTGGCCTGTGAACCAGGGGGTTGCCGGTTCAATTCCCAGCCAGGGCACATACCTGGGTTGTGGGCCAGGTCCCCAGTTTGGGATGTGTGAGAGGCAAACACACTGATGTGTCTCTCCCTCTCTTTCTCATTCCCTTCCCCTCTTTATAAAAGTAAATAAAATCATTTTTAAAAGATAAAAATAAATAAAATTTTATTTTGGAAAATTTCAATTAGATCCTAAAGAGAATAATGAAGCATGCTCACTTATACAAGAGCCAACGTCAGAACAGCCTGTAATGGCACCAGAGCTCCAGGCCAGATTAATACATTTCCCACGTGTTTGGAAAGTTGACGAAAAGCCAAAAATCCTGGACTGTTCCTATGGCCTCCCTGGATGGAGCAAGGAGCCTTCTAGAGAGGTAGAGCTAGGCTGACCCCCACCCCACTGTGCCCTCGCACCTGAGTGATGGGTGACAGAGGGGAGAGGGTAGGCGACACCTGCTGGGCCTGCTGCCGCCGTGCCTCCGAGCTCAGGGACAGTGGGCTGACACCAGCCGGACGGTGCTGCGGTGAGGAGCCTGGAGTACTCATCCCTGGAAGGAAGGAAGAGTGGGCATGACTCCAGCCTCCAAAGGGCCACTCACACACCCACAGTCACTGCTGGGGACAGCTCAATCGCTAAGACAGAAGCCAGTAGGCATATCCTGATTGCCAAACCCAGGGTACTTTCCCCCTCCAAGGTTCTGATACCCTGACTTTTGGGCCCCCAGCTCTGTGATCTCTGTTTTCCTTCCAGAATTCCATGAGGACCAACACTCTGCATATTAATCCTGTCATCCCTCCAGGAGAGGCGTGTCCTATAGGCCCTGCCAGGGGGAACTTCCCTGCCTATGGACTGCCACACAATTGGCCCCTGGTTGGACATGTGACCAGGCTGGTCCAATGAGAGCCTACCCTGAGATGTTTAATGGCACTTCAAGAGAGCCCAGAGGTGTGTGTGTGTGGGGCGGGGGGTATCCTTTGGCTGGAACAGGAAGAATGAGATGAGAGGGGCAGCACATAAGCCCTGGATGCAGCTATACCGGCATTTCCCCTCTTCTGGAGACAATCATCTCCTTTTTTGCCTAAACTGGTTTGAGTTTTGGTTAGCCGCAAGTCAAGTCAGTCCTGCCTGACACTAGTTTCCTCTTGATCTTCATTCGATGCACATGTCCCTTCCCATAACTGGTCCTTTAGCCAGATCTCCTCTCAGTCCTAGACCTATGTAACTGGAAGCCCCTCTATCCCACATATCACTTCCATGTCCTTCTCTCCCCACCTGTGTATTCTCCATGCTAAAGCATCACCCCTACTGAGATGCTTAACCTAGAAACTCAGTTTCTTTATGTTCTTCCAAAACCCTCATTTCTGATGAAGCTCCTGCCACGGACTTCACATTGCCCCTTCCCTCCCCCAGCAATATGCTCCCTGGATACAGCTGTTGTGAAGGGGCTGAGGGATGTCAAGTTCAATGTGGCAGCAGTTGGAGCCTGTTGGGTTATCCTGGGGCACTGTGCCAAGGAGAGCCCTGAGGGCCTGGCTTAATCCCCCGGACTCTGTTTCCTTGTCCTTGAGGTGGAGATGATACCAGCTGACCTTGTCAGTTAACTGTGAGGCCCTAATAAGGTTGTGAGCTAGCTCTGGAGTCTGGCCCACAGGCAAAGCCAGTGAAGGTGCCTAATTCACCCAGGAGAGCTGGACCCATCTTGCCAAGGGCAACAGATCAACCTTGTTCCAGCGGCTAAGATGATAGGTTCACAGGCCAGTGGGAATGCACCCGGAACACACTGAGGGAGATGATGGGCAGCCTTCTCTCTGCCCAGGGCAGCTGCTCACTGTGTCATCCATGTGAGGCAAGTCCTATCACACCTGTACTTCCCCTTGGATGCCCTGGTGGCACATCTTGGCTGAGTACTGCGGGGGGGGGGGGGGGGGGACGGGGGGGGGCTGGCACCATTGATTGCTACCAAGGCAGGGCCCAGGGATCCAATTTTTGCAGACTTTGGGCCCCAGAATCAGGGGACTATGGATACAGTGATGTTAAGGGGGGCAAGATCAAGAGGCCTGGACAGGAGTCTAGGAGACACCTGCTCAGAGCACACTTGGAGTGGGCTGTTCCCTTATCTTCTCTAAGCATTCAATACTTCATAGGTATAGCAGGCAAAGGAACATGTGGCATCCAGAGAGCAGATGCCAGGATTCAGTAAGCAGCAGTCAAATGCCAGAAGTGAGAGGAACAGTGGGGCAACAGGGGCAGCTGGGCCTGTGGCAAACAGGAGTGCTCTGGCCCATCTTGAGGCACAGATGCTAGGCCTTCTGCTTCAAAAGAAGCCAGAAATCCAGACTTTTACACGTACTCTCCTGATGTTTAAGTGTCTATTGAAAGCATCATACACACAATTGTGGGCCAGACAAAATACACCATTGGGCTGAATTTGGCACATGGGCTGCCAGCCTCTAATATCTGCCCTGAATACAAAGGCATTTTTGAATCCCCTGCTGTACTGCAAAGCAAGCTCCTGGCCTCACATGGTGGCTGGGAGGGCAGACGAATGCCTTGTTGTTGAATTCCTTTTGGCAACCTGGATCACCTTTGAGAAAAGGAGTGGGGCTAGCTGGAAGAAAAGTCTGGGCAGGCAGGGAGAGCTGCCAGGGGAGGATGGGCTAGGTGGCAGGGGCCTGGCCCAAGGCATGGTAAGCCCCAAGTGCAGGGGCAGCTGGGTGTGGAGTGCTGCCAGGAAGGAGGACCCAGGCCTGTTGTCCTCCCAGGTCCCAGCGGACAGCCAGCGAAACAACTTCAGCAAATGTGGAAGGGGACAAGAGGGGCCGCTGTCTCCATGGTGGGAAGGCCTCTTCTTCCTCTAAGGCTCATGTTCTGACTGGCGGTAGGGCTGGATGGGGGAGCAATCTCCACATGCGCCAGAGGCTGAGGATCAGCTAGATTTAAAATGCACCTGGAAAGCAAAGCCCCTGCCAGGTGAGCCGCTAGTGTGGTAGGTTTGAAAACAACCCAACATATGTCAAACCTCACTGGCAGATACTAGAGCCAGGTGGCTGAAGTCCACCCCCCACCCCGGAGTCCCCTCCCACCTGCCCCCCAACTCAGGGTCTGCAGCTTTCACATGTGTTTGTTTTCCAGTGCTTGTTTAGACACTGCTCAGGTTGGAAGTACACAGCTCCGAGCAGGTGCTAGGGGGCTGCCAAGGACCCTTGGGTGGAGAGCTGATGCTCTGGAGGCCATAGTCAGAAGTGGGGAAAAATGGGCCCAGGAAACTGCAGTGTCAGCACCAGCCAGGGAAAGGTGGTGGGCAGCAGCCCCAGAGGTGACCTTCCAATTTCTTCCTTTGCACAGGCCAGCGCTTGCACTGCTGCCCAATGGTCTCTAGGGGTCATGGGTCTCAGGCTTCCCTGAATCTGCTCACTTGGATTTGGACCTTCCCAGATACAGCCAGGCTGGTGCCTTTTGCTTTGTGGTTAAGTCTGGATGGGCACAGGGGTCAGGAGTGTGGAAGAAAGAACACAACCTCACCACTGTCAGGCTACAGTCCCACTCCTCTCTTCATTGTCTGGCCTTCACCCCCTTTTCTAAAAACCTGGGAACATGGCTCTTTGTTCAACACACCTCACCTTCCCAGGCCCTGTGGGCACCACAACCAGGGCCAGGACTGACTCTCCTTCACTCCCCACAACAACTGGCTCTCAAGACAGCCAATTTCCCCTGGAAATCTCACTGCAGAGTGTCTGATGGGGCCCTGCCCTGGTCCAGTTGCTACTTCCCCTTCTGACAGCCTGTTCTCCCAGGATGGCAGCAAACATGACTAAGTGTGTGATTCTCTTAGAAAACACTGCACGGTGCTGCCCACTACACTCAAAGTGATGAACAGGTGAGTGTGCGCCATTCTGTGGCTCTGGGCAGGATGGAAGGAACACGATGTAGTCCTAGTACTTATGGGTTCACAGAGGGGCCCCCTTGGCCCCTCCTACCCATCTCACCACTAGGACTTCTGGTGGCCACCCTATCTCCTGCCTGAATGCAAACCCACACATCTCACAGTTAACTTGGTGCAGAGGTCACAGTGGGGGTCACAGGAGAGGCCCAGCCCAGGGGACAGGTGTGAGCAAAGTAGTAACTCAAGGTGTAGGCAGAGGCCAGGAGGCCTCACTGAGGGGAGGAGGTGTGAGCAGAGATGGGACAGGTGAGGGGCCCCCTGCCATCTAGAGGAAGAAGAGAACCATGGGGGAGGAACAGTACATCTAAAGGCCCCAAGGTGAGCTCATCATCTGGAGAGGAGAGGTGTAGGGGTAGCGATGAGGGGCTATGCAAGGTCCCAAGCAGAGGAGGACCATAAGCTGACAGCTGTTCTGGGAGGAGAAGAGGTGGGGACAAGGAAAAGGGGAGTGACAGCAAGTGGAAGCTGTGAAGGGTAACAGGGGTCCAAGTTGGGCTGGGTCCTAATTGTGGGGCTAACGAGACATGCCAATGGGTCAGGGTGGGCAAGAGGAAAGAGGAATTGAGGAGGACCCCTCCAAGTTCCCGGTCTGTGTCGCAGGGGGACGGTGGTGCCATTGGCCTCTAGGAGGAACAGGGTTGGGGTGGTGCAAGGAGAAACTGGGATGGGTGAAGGCCCCAAAGGTTGTCCCTGAAGACATGGCCAGGGAGAAATGAGCGTGGAGCCTGGGGAGGTGGTCAGGCTAGAGTCCCAAGCAGACATCCACAGTCAGCTACAGGAGAGGAAAGCCTAGCCTACCCTACTCTGAAGCTCTAGCACCCCTCAGAACCACTGTCCCATCACTGGGGGCACCATGAGGCTTCCCACCACCAGGCATTTGTCTACGCTGTGCCCTCTTCCCAGACACCATTCCCCTTGGGGAAGCCTGGAAACACCAAGCCCCCATGCTGGGCTCTCTTCCCACCCTATGCCCAGAATTCTGGAAGTGATCCAGCTCAATCACTTTACGAGCACACACACACTCTCTCTCTCTCTCTCTCTCTCTCTCTCTCTCTCTCTCTCTCTCTCTGTCCTTGCTAGACAGTGGGCTCTGCCAGGAAAGAAAGTGTGCTCACTCGCCCGGCCTTACCCTGGCCAGTGCCACTGATGCCCAGGTGTGTCAGGTTGGCAGTGAGGTTGCCGGTGCTGCTGGAACTGCTGAGCGCAGGGAAGGTGGGCTCCTCAGGGTCCAGTGGGGTTGGGAGCGGGGAAGGGAAGTGGATGTTGGTCAGGTCGGGCAGGGAACCCCCAGTGTTGTGGGCAGCAGGGATCAGGGCTGTAGTGTTTTCCTGGTCAGCAGATGGAAAGATGCTAGGAAAAGGCCAGACATAGGGGGTTGAGCTCTTGAATTGTGGCTGCCAGTTCCCGCAGAAGCTGTGGTGGCAGCAGGAAAGGGCTTGCAAAACAAACAAAAACAAAACAAAAAACCTAGCAGTCATAAAATGACATCCTGCGATTAGATGCTGCTACACTTGAGAAACAACCATTAGCCCAAACCTCCGATGGGACCTTAGGAAGCAGTCTACCCCTGTAGGGACAGGGGATGGAGTAAGGGTCTTCCTGCTGCCCAGAGATAGGGTATGTCTAAGGGATGGGAGCATCCTTCATAGCAAGACTTGCTGGGTGGTCGCCAGCAGCTTGACATCCCTCTTGTCTGGACTTGCAGTCTAGTGAGCAACTGGGAATTGGCCAGGGAGGAGGTGGGAGGTTGTCCAAGCAGCCCCTGGTGGCCTTAGGCATGCGGGGCAGGTCCCACTGTGACTTACTTGATTCCGGGGACCTCGCAGGACTTGGGCCTGGACCCCATCTGAAAAAGAAGACAGCAGAGGCTGAGAGCCCCCTCACCACATGGTTGATCTCCCCAAGAGGGCCTAGTGATACTCAAGGAGAAGCAAGTTTATGGGGTCCCAGTCTCGCAGATGAAGAATGTCCCCGTGGGATGGTGTGTGTGGGGGGTACCCCAGACATGCCCAGGGGAAAAACCAAGAGTTAAGTGGAGAGGTTTTCCCTAATGGCCCCTCCTGGCTTCACTCTGCCTGGTAAGGTGGCACAGTCCAGGGGTGACATGGTGCCTCATCAGAGCTGGTATCTGGAGGGGATCACGTTGTCTGCTCTTCACATCTCAACCCTTCAGAGAGCTATGCCCAGGGTGTCAGCCATAAGCTCTGCAGCAGGCCCACTGGAAAGCTGGGTACCAAAGGCTAACCCCTCATATATTCCTGGATCAGAACGGGGAAGAGGGGTGTCACCAAAGCAGGGTCTGTCTCTGTCCAGCATCTGTCTGTCCACCCCTAGAAAGGACATCACGTGGGGAAGCCTGAGGCAGCTTGGACTGGTTGGCCTAAACACAAAGAGTCTGCTGCTCTGACCCTAGCTGACCTTCCTTCCTATGATGCCCAGAACTGTGACTCCCATAGGGACCCAAGCACTCCACCGCTTGAGAATTGGAACTCTGGCCACCCTGCAGCCTAGCCCAGGAGAAGGGGTCCCAGGGAAACCCTGACAGCACTAAGACCCTGGTTTTTCCTCCATAAGCTACAGATGTTATCACCCCAGAGATATGCAGGCTCCAGTCCAGGCCCCTAGACTCTCCTTCAAAGACAAAGCAGGGAACTCTCTTCCTATGGCAGCAAACATGACGGGACAAAGCCTGTGTGCTGACAGGGGCTCTGCTGTGTCATGTTCTCTAATTCCTGTCTGCCTCTGGGGCCCTCAGGTAGACACTCCTGCTGATGTGTTCTTTAGGGATTATCAGACAAGAACGAGGACCCACTGGGGAGGGCTGGGCCAGCCAGCACACACACCCAGTGGTTAGGAATGCCTGACTGGCAGTGACTGGGGTGCCTGAGGCAAGCATGTGACCAGCAGGCCTTGAGCCCCTGTAAGGAAGTGGTGGAAGGAGTTTCTACCTGGCCACCGGCTGCTTAATTCTGGGAGTAAACATTCACTTCATTACCGGATTTTTGCAAAGCACCTTGACAATGACTTTCTAAAGAACCTTTTCAAAAGCATTCCATATAAACAGTATTAAGAATTCACCCACTGTCCCCAACCTGCCTCAAACAAGTCCAATGAAATCCCTATGCTGCCACCCTCACAGAGGCATGCATCATTTCACATAGTAGTTAAAAGGATTCTCGCCAGTATGCCGGTCTCTACCACCCTCTTCACACTTCCAGGAGGTCAGGGTGTTTCCCCAACACTCGCCACCTTCTCTTTCTTTACAGCAGCACTATATTCAGGTGCGGGCAGGGACCCTGATGTCCTTTTCTCATCCTTGGGCAGGGGCCATGCTAATCCCTGTATTGTCCAATTTTAGTGTATGTGCTGTAGAAGCAAGCACGGGTTTTATTTAATTCTTTACATGCTTTCACAAGTGTAACAGGCCTACGTCTGTGTTAAATCAGCTGATACAAGTAGTCGAATCTGAGTTGGGGTTTTACTTCAAGGAGACCGAACCTCCCCCCAATATGTTGTTTCATCATCTTTGCCTGGCTGTGCTTAAAAAAAAAAAGATCAAGAGAGAAACCACTTCTGGAAACCCATAAGCTCTTACCTTCTTGGTGTCCCATGCTTGCTTGGAAAGATTTTTGTCTGTTTCCGACGTGGTCTCCTCCATTCCCGGGACTGTGAGTAGCAAGACTAGAGTAGGGTGTGGGGAGGAGAGTCAGAAAAGGCATCTCTCTGCAGCTCCCTGGCTGTACCAGAAGGGCACATCCCTGACATACAGTGATTTCTGGGGATTGTACTAAAGTACAAAAAGGGTTTCATTTTTTTTTTTTTTTAAACCAACCTAAAAAAAATACATCAGGAAACCTGTGACTTAAGCTCTAGAACTAAGGACATGCATTGATTCAGCCTCCCAATGGGACCAACTGGGGCCTTGGAGGCCTAGGGCTACAGAGAACAGCTGAGAAATTCTCCCTGTCTCTCTGCAAGTGGCCACCACTCAGTGGACTCCTGCCTCTCCCTCTTGGACCATCAACACAGTGTTACATCACTCCATGTGCGCTGGGTTGGGTGGATCCACCATGGTAGCTGTGGCCCCACTGAGTTAGTTGCAATGCCAGCCAGCCCTAGAGGAGGGGAGGAGAGGGGGGGAAGGTCTGAGGGACTGGATGGCCATCATTTGAGGCCATGAAACAAGCTGCATCTGAAGGCCCCTTTGCTTGGACCTTTTGCTAACAGTGAGATTAAACATTTTCTTGATGAGACCCAATTTCTTCATGCCTGCTGGAGGTTCAGTTTTTCACTGGCAACAGAGTCATAATGAACAGAGCCAGATGAGTCAACTCCTCCTTCTTGAAACCTGGAGGGGCCGAGCTGAGGGGTGGGAGGGCAGCCACACTAACCCCGTCACTGTCTCGGCCCCTCCTAGAGGAATGGGGACAGGTGACATCTCCTCTACTCCACTCCAAGGCCAACTAGACTCTGAGCTGTCAGGGCTTCCAGGCTTGCAGCTCCCTTCCACAACCACAGAGAGTCCTGCCTACCACAAAAGCCTACATTCTTGGGAGGCCCACCAGGGAGATGGCCACCTCAGAACTGCCCCGCAGCATAGGGAACAGGAGGGAAATGCCAGGCAGTGTCCTTGTCACCTCCAAACATTTAGAATCCTGTTATTACATTTAGAATCCTGTTTCTTCTGTAATCTCGCCTTCACTGCCTGATGAGCTAGGGTCCCAGGAAAACATAGAGCAAGATAGTCCCCCGCCAAGAGGTAAAGTTCTGATAGACAATCCTTCTATCAGTAGAATCTCCCTGGAATTTACAGGCTTGCGCAGTCAACTGCTAATAAAAAGTGGTGAGCATTTGGGCTTTAACTGCACGTGATTAATTCTCTAGTTTCAGTGTCTTAGGACAGGTAAGGCCCCAAAGGGGTTTCCTGGGGCTGGCCTCAGAGGATCACGCTCCCCTCCCTGGATGACGCTGCCCTAGTTTTTAAAATGGCATGTGCTCTCCTGGAAGGTCCCAGGGACAGTGCCTATGCTCAGTTCTGAGGAGGGGCTGGGGGCCTGGGCACAGACCTGCCCAACAGCAGGGCTATGTACATGGCCCTGTTGGAGAGGAGGCTCTGGGCAAGAACTAGGAAAGAGCTAGCCCCTTTCTCACCCACTGAGGCCAGGATGGGCCCGAGGGCTGTGGCGGGAGGGTTCTGAGCAGCAGAGCCAGGATATAGTCCAGTGTGAAGCCCTGGATCAAGCGGCATCTGAAGTTGAACATCTAGCTATGGTCTTCTCTGTCGTGAGCTGATAACTGCCACTTTTGCTTGACCTTGCTGCCCCCTACATTTAAAAAAAACCCTGCAAAGCCCCAGACCATGTGGCCATGACAAATCAATGAACAGAAGGCAAGGGGTGTTTGCAGGTGGTTTTCTTTGCCTAGATAACTCCTACACTTTCTTCGAAATCCAACACAAAAAAGGTCATCTCTCAAGTTTCCCTGTGCCCCTCCCCTTGTCCCATAGCACCCACTGAGTCTTCCTTTACAGGCCTGTCCTCCCATGAGCTGTGACCTCTGGGAACACAGGGGCTACCATTGGATTTGCCTGACCTGAGGAAAGATGCCATGTGCCTGGTCCATACCTCTTTTCTGGTGTGCATCCTGGGACCCGCCCGCAAAGGGCTCTGGCTGGGTGGGTGTCATTGTGCTCTGGTGCAGGGCAGAGTCAGAATTGGTCCTGGGAGAGGACAGAGACAGTGAGCCGGGGCCCCAAGGGTGACAAAAGGACAATCCTGGCCCCCCTTGATGGACATGCCTGATGGGACAGGGTAGCAGTCGTAGGTCATTTTTGTGGGCTGCTACACCTGAGTGTTGTTCTCAAAAGAACCACAGGAATGACCGTGACCATGGTTTTCATGTGCAAAAGCCTGTATGCAGCAGAGATGTCCTTCTGTCATAACCTGCCACTAACCTGTCCCCATCCCCTCCCACCCCCACCTCATGTACGCCTCAGTCTTAAGGAAAGGACTGAACCTTCCTGCTGAAACCCTCTGGAGAAGGAGCCCAACGGTCCCACAGTGGGCAAGCCTTGTGGGTACTACGAGCCCCTAGCCTATCACTGGGTCCCCTTTGGTGACAAACACCAATGGGCAACCCCACCCTCTGGGACGCTCAGTTACAAACCAGGTGTGACTGGCAGGAAAAGGAGGCAGTGACATAAGGCTCAGAGAAGGCAAACCCTGGGCGGGAAGTGGGGTATGAGGGAATGGCCTGGGCTGGGATCTTGTTCTAATCAGCCCAAATACTGCCAGGAGCTCTGCCCTCTGCCCCAGGGACAGGGTCACCTGATCTGCTTCCAGCTACAAGTGCCTGGAAAGGATTCCAAACAGCCTTCAGCTGCCCAGGACACTATGGGTGACCAAAGGAAGCCAGATGGACATGCAAAGGGCAGTCCATCAGCACGGCTAGCAATTTGGGGATGAGAATAAAAGCCGTGCACCCAATGGGTATGTCCCAGACACTGAGAGTGACGTGGAGGAAACTTAGTTAAGGGAGAAGAGCAGATTACAAAGGATCGGGCCAGTCTCTGACCCCAGGGCCAGCTGAGCAGTGAGGAACCAGTTAAGGACTCAGTCCCTCACCAGCTGTGTGTCTTCAAGTAAGTGTTCTGACCTCTCTATGCTCAACTTCCTATGTCTATAATGGGGAGGACAACAACATGTATTCCACAAAGCTCTATGTGTTTTATATCAGTTAATGCATGGGATGGTCAAATAGGGCCTATTATAAGTACTTGGCGAAAATTTAATTATGTTACATATTGTATTATACACACATATATACATATATTTTAAGTTTGCTTACTTTTGCTCTTTTTTTACTGAAATTGCATACACACATACACATTTTCTGTGCTTGGTAAATATGTGTAAATAAAATTTACCATTTTAATCAATTAAAAATATTAATGGGTTTTACTTTTATTTATTTTTAGAGAGGGGGGAAGGGAAGGAGAAAGAGGGAGAGAGAAACATCAACAGTTGGCTGCCTCTCACATGCTCCCCACCAGGGACCCGACCCACAACCCATGAATACATCCTGATCAGGAATCGACTGGTGACCTTTC
The DNA here is from genome assembly GCF_987537825.1 of Furipterus horrens. Classification (NCBI taxonomy): domain Eukaryota; kingdom Metazoa; phylum Chordata; class Mammalia; order Chiroptera; family Furipteridae; genus Furipterus; species Furipterus horrens. The sequence continues at coordinate 48,211,842 of NW_028327180.1, read as the reverse complement.
GGTTCACAGGCCAGCATTCAGTCCACTGAGCCACATCAGCCAGGGCCATTTTAATAGTTTTGAAGTGTATACTTCTGTGGCATTAAGTGTATTCGCACTGGTGTGCAACCATCATTTATAGTATTGTAGATATTCATATTTATTATTTTAGACATTTTTAGATGATGGCATTATGGGTGTTTTTGTTCTCTTCTAGGTACATTTATTTTACTAGTCTTCTAGCAATAAATGCATAATACTTTTATAAGCACATTTTCATGACCATTTAGCAATGTGGGAAACCACAGCTCTAAATGAAAAAAACCAAGCTACAATACTAACTATCCAATATAACCTCAACTTCCCTTAAAAAAAATAAAGCTGATTTCTAGTAACTCCTGGATAATTAATTTTGTCATTTTAAAGCGACTACATATTGGTTTTCCAAACACCAGAATGAAAATTTGGTTTTGTTTTCAACGAGAGGGCTGGGGGCTGGCTCTGGGTCACTGACCTTCTCCAGCTGGTATCCGAGGGTGGTGAGAGGTACACAGTACCATAAGGGCAGCTGTCCGCTTAAGTGTGAGTTAAGGGGATGGCGCTGTTGACTCAGGCCCCACCCTAGCCCTAGAAACCTGGTGGCCAGGCTACTGGGAGCCTGCAAACAGCTGGGGCTGCAGGGTGGGAAGTGGGGAGGGGCCCTTTCCTTCCTGGCTGTGAGTGGCCCCAGGGGTGGCCCTATCCACCAGCACTCAGCACTCACCCCCTGCGAGCGCACGTGCAGGCTGCACCCCTTCCAAGAGGGGCCTCAGCCGTGAAACCGGGGCCCACAGGGGCGGTGGGGAGTCTACTTCAGATGACCCAGGTCATGACTCTTAATTCTGGGCTGATGGGCGGATCCTGGGGCCTGAGGGCTCCGTCTGGGGCCCAGGTGGTTGGGCTCCCCCAGCCACGGTAATAAGAACCAGGAAAGAACAGACTTCTCTGTTCTAGAAAGTAGGAGGTCCCAGGGCAGCACTTAAAGACTCTGGGGGGTGGGGCTGGCTGGCTGAGCACCAAGAGGTGGCTGAGCTGGGGGGTCTCCTGACCATCTCTCTGTTTGGCTGAGGTGCAGATGGAGTCTCCCTTAGATCTGTCTGGGTCTGGCTCAGACCCCTCAGCCCCACTGCCTTGGCTGGTCTGTCCTCTACATGGCCCCAGGAAGGGTCCACTAACATGACCTTGATGTGTGGTCACCCTGCTCACAGCCTTCCTGGGCTCCACTGTCCAGCCAGGCGTCCAAGTGCAATGTGATTCAGTGTCACCATCCCCAACTCTCACGACTGGCTGCATACTTCAGCCGCCACCTCTGCATCCTTCTTTGCTGTGTCCCTCAGTCCCCACTTAGCCAAAGGCTCTCCAGCTTGCCTCACTGTCTTGTTTGGGAAGTTCACTGGGGAGGCCCTGATTCATCCTCAGAGCTGGTAGTTTCGTTAGTTAGATGAATTCAAGGTCCTGCAGTCAACAACAGGGGGCCTAGCCCCCCGACCCAAGTCTTCTGTGAAAAGGATATCTGCCGTCCATGTTTGTCCACCGACAGAGGCCGGCGGTGTGGGGAGCCGAGCCGGCCGCGCTCCCGGTACACTCTGTCCACCAGCCCATGGTGCCGGGTAGTCCGGCTGGTGTCCAGGCCTGAGGACTGGAAGGGTGTCTGGGGGAGGGGTGGGGGCCAGCATAGGGAGAAGGAAATGGAAAAAAGAAATGAGAGAAATCCAAAATGGTTATCAGCTGTGGCCTGCCCCCAGGATCTGACCTCAGGGCCCCCCACTGCCAAGACACACTTGGCCACCATGAGGCAACCTGGACAGGTTTCCTCCTGCAACCAGCACCCAGCTTCCGAGCACTGCAGCTGTGTGGGCAAGCTGCGGACCCTGGGCACCACGGCAGCAGGCGTGCAGTGAGGCCGGCATGCACGGGTCAGGCAGAACGCCACAAGCTCAGGGCCGATGCCAGCGAGGGTGCCAGGGGTGCAGATGGCCTGAGCAGCAACCCCACCCCACCCCACCCCCAGCCTCACCAGGTGCAGACAGGCCTCCGCCTTCTCTCTCAGGCCTGGCTGGCCTCCTCTTCCCACCTACGTCATCCCTGGAGGAGCTGCCAAGAGACAGCTCGGGGCTTCTAGCCGAGGATGTTGAGGGGCCCACCTGGCCAAGTGCTGGCTCCCTGGAGGCTCCTTGTTGAGCCTGGTGCTGGTCTCAATCTAGAGCCTCTAGCACACTCCCCACCATATCCCAGCACCACCATGAGCCAAGTGCAGGCACTTTCCAGGGCCCTGGCCCATGGCTTGTCAGGACAGGGCTTCCTTCTAGCACCCAAGGCTGACATGAGGCAACCCTGGCCAAGTCCTGCTCCCTCTCCAAGCTCCATGCCCCTGGGGTCTGCAGGAGCCTGCTCTCTGCCATCCCTGGCACCCTGGGGCTCCTTGACATCTGACTGCAGTAAGACTGCAGCCTTAGTCAGTTCTGGACACAGTCTGTTCCCCTGCATGGCCATCTGGTCCTTGGGTCCTCCTGTCTTCTCTGGGAAGCAGGGTAAAAAGTGATTTCCTTCTGCCATGGTTGGAACCTACTCTTCCCCATGTATCCAAACACCTTTCCTGGCATTCAGGGCTGACAGCTCTTCCAGTGCCTAGGACCCCCGTCTCTCTCTGACCCACCAAGCACCCTGCCAACTTGGGAGATGGCTGGGACTAACAAAGGGAAGGAACCTTGCCATCAGCAGGGACACCAGATGGCAGGGGCCACTCACGTCCTCTTAGAGATGCTTGGAAACAGGAGGGAAAACCAAGGGGGCTCAAGCAAAGCCAGAGGCAGAGAGATGCTCAGCCTGGCCACAGCCCAGCTCACCAGGCTGCATCTAGGAACTGCACACACACGTGTGCATGTGTCACGGGAACAACCATGCAGCATTGGTGCGCATGCTTGAATTCTTGGGTTGGGGTCTTCCCACATGACCACATACACTTCCCGAGACATGGAGGTACAGAGCAGATCAGTTTCTGTTTGTCAGACAGACACCTCCCACCAGGCCAGGAGGGCAGCCACACTGGGGACACCAAAAGCCTCAGCCCAGGGGCTCATTTACCAGAGAGACAGGAGCCGCTGCCAGGGCATCCCCCAGAAATCCGCTGGGCTAGAAATGCAAAGAACCGAGACTCTGAGATGCTCTGGCCTCACCTGGTCCCCTGGAACCCCAACAGGCCCCTGCACCCTCAGCCTTAGGGGCTCCATGCTGGCCCAGGCAAGGCAAGCTCAGGGTGCCCAGAGAGACACCCTTCTCCAGAGAAGAGGGGATGGGAAGACAGAGGAAAGGGAGAGCCAGGGAGGAGGGGGGAGAATCCCAACTCAAAAGTGCCCTAACAAACAATGAGGAGGCTGTCTGAGGGGGGCCATGCACCAGTGACCCAGAGCTGAGCTGGGCAGACCCCGAGCCAGCAGAGGAACCCTGGTCAGCAGTCTGCTGCATCTCAGTAGCAATATAATGGGAGGAGTAGGAGATATGGGGTTACTCGGGTCGGGGCTGAGCTCCTTAAAGGGCCAGCCTGGGATGCACTTAGCCCATCAGCATGTGGACAGATACGGCTGTTTCTGGGGCCTGAGACAGAAGTGGGGCAGTCCATGAACTTGCCCATGCTGGCTGGGGGTCGCCTGGCTCTCAGACCTAGCTCTCTGGCCACCTTGCCTCTGCTTCCACTTGCAGATCAGGGAAAGAGCCTGGCACTAAGCCCAGGTGGTGAGCCTTATCTCTATTTATGATAAGGATGTGCATGGCGGCTCTGTGGCCTTCGGGAGCCATGAGCCATGCTGTGTGGGTCTCTGCCAAGAAACGTTTGCAGACAAGTGGGGTCAGGTCTTGGGGCCTCCTTCTGAGAACCGCTGGGCTTGCGGATTAGTGAGGCTGATGGAGCCAAACCCCAGAGGCCCTAAGCAGTTGCCGCTGCCGCACAGCCGGCCAACAGGTGTAGTGGCTGCTGAAATGCTTGAGGCCAGACTAAGGCCTCGTTGCAGGGTCTGCTGATGCTGACAGGGGACTGGCTGGGGGGGATCTAGGCGAGACCTGGCCAGGCCATCCCAGGGACAGGAAAGGAGTAGGCGGGTGTGAGGCAGGAGGACTGTGGCAGTTGTCTGCTGACCCCAGCTGTCTGCAGCAGTCATCACGCACACACACTTGCCCAGAGTGGATGTGCCCCAGGTGGGAGGCCAGGGAAAGCTCCCCTAGGGAAGCAGTATGGGAAGGGGGCCAACAGTGCTGCTCACCTGGAAGGGCAGATCTACGGTGCCACTCCCAATCTGGTTCACATTGGGCAGGGACCCGCCATAGTATTGACCACGGCTTGGGCCCAGCTGCAGGTACTGTGACTTCTGGAGCTGGAGCTGCAAGAGAGAAATCAGCAGCTGCAGCAGGGGCTGGGTAGCCCTCCCCACACACCCCACAGAGCGCCACCCCCAATGGCCTGGAAAGGACCCAAGCAGTAGGATCAGTGGCACTAATCACAGAATACGTGGGACCCCACGACTCAGATTCTCAAAGGAGCCAGGTGTCCCTCCACCCAAAACGGCAGAATCAAAAACTCCAGGTGCCCTGGGGGGGTCCTCTTCAGGACTTTGTGAACTTAGGGGATGTTTCTTTGCTGGCTGACATGGTAGGTTTGTGAATGAGTGAGAGTACAGAACAGGCCTGGAGACTGCAGTGTGAGGAGGAGGCCCCTCACTCACCCAGGGGAGCCATTTCTCAGCATAGCCAAAGGCTTTGTTACCGGGGCGCAGGCCAGAGGCTGCGAATTGACACCCGGACACAGGAGAAATCTTCTTTCCAACGGCCTGAATCAGAGGGGCCGGCTCAGAAGCATAGCGCGGGCTTTCAAAGTGCAGGATGTGGATCCCTCCGGCAGCACACACAGGACTAGTGGGTCTGCCAGATCTTGCCTGAGTTCAAGGGTCTTGCCCAAGGCTCCAAGCTCTTTCTGCCTGTCCCTCTGTGTCACCGGGGCTGAGCCCAGCTCTCATCTGGGCTGGCTGAATTCCTGCACAGTCCTCTGCCCATCACTCAATTGGGGACTCATTCCCCTCAGAACTAGAAGTTCAGGGCTCCATGACTGGCGATAGCTGCCTCTGACCTGGCCTGGAATCTGCCTCTTTTCTCTCAAGCAGCTGATTCCACTTTCGGGAATGACAGCAGATGCCCTGACCCAGGCAGCACCTCCTGCAGCCCATCACACCATTGTGGGAGGTGGGCAGCATGAACGAGGGGCAGTGGCTGGGTATGCAGGAAGGGGTGGTGTCACTCTCCTGGCTGAGGCAGTTGCTAGGGTCAACTCTGTATACACAACAAGGCCACTTGTGGTCCCTCACAAATAGCTCCTGGCAGCCTCCATCAGCTGGCCGCCCACACCGCCCGCTTCCTGGGGGGCCTTGGACACTAGAGGGAAAGTGAAGCCCGGGAACTGGCCACCTGCCCAGCAAAGCACCTCACCCAGGTAAACAGCTGTTTCCTATAAGCCCTGTGGAGCCGGGAGAGAGGCTAACCTTGCTCAGTTCCTACCCAGGTGGTTCTCAGCATCTGAGGGGCCCAGCCCAGGTCTATCTCCCACATGAACAACCCACTGTGTCCCTCCCCTCGATCATGAGAGACAAACAAGCCAGGGGCCCCAGCCCTACCTGGTCACAGGTCACCTCAGACCCAAGACCCACCTCATGCCCTCCTTGTGTCTGAGCCATGTGGCGGGAGCCTGCCCTGCTTCCATCTCTCAAGAAGAGGGCCACAGCCCCCTTCTGGCCTAGTTTCCCTCTCCAGTTTCCTCACCTCAGCCCTGGGCCCCTTTGTTTCCAGGCAGGGCTCCTTACCGCCCCACCCAACCCACACACACATCCTGTGCCCAAGCCCCATCATGTACCATATTTTCCTGTGTCCCTGCCCAACACCCACTCCCCTGCAGAGAGCGCTATGTAAATGATGGCTTCTCCAGCCTCCCTTGGTCCCACCTTGCTGACAGAACCCCATAGGGGTGGGATCACCCAGCAAAGTGCCCTTTCCCAGCTTCTGTCAGTGTCCACACCTCTACTGGACACATTTGCACCCCTCGCTCCTGCCACATTCTCGCAGCATCCACAGGGCTAAGCAAAGTGGGGACAAAGGCAGGTAACAAGTGCCAGTGGTCCTGGAAAGACGTGATGTGAGGGAGGCAATCACTCCTCTAGGGCAGCACCCAGACCTCGGCCCTTTCCCCTCCACTTTGCTGCCAACAGGATGCAGTGATACCTCCACCTGCCAGCCCCTTCCAGGCCCATCAGCAATCTCCATGGCAAATGATGGGCCTTCTAATGAGCTTAAGGAGAGCCGGTGTGCTGAAAGCTGAGCTCTGTCCTGCAAAGCTAGGATGGGCCAAGGAGAAGCTGTGTGTTCTTAGCAGGACTCAGTTTCCTCCTCTCACCACAAAGGCTTCAGTTTGGATCTGCTTTCCCTGACCACTGGGATTCACCAACTGAGATGGTCACTGCCTTGAGGCCTTTGCACTGATGCTACCTCCTCCAAGAGTCTCTTCCACGAGGCTAGCCCAACACTGAGCACTGCACCCCCACAGGGTCACCTTCCCAACGGCTTACCGTCCAAAATTACCCACCCAAGGTCTGTCTGTCTGTCTCCTCCCATCAGATTGTTGGCCCCATAAGGACCCTGGCATAAATCAGCACACACAGAATGAGTGACAACAGGTAACGTTGAGCACAGGAATAAGTTGGACGCACTGAGGACCCCAGGCAGGAACCATGTTTCACCTGTGCCCACATGGGACCCTTAACCCCAACCTCGAGGTAACTGAGACCCAAGGAAGAACAGATGGCTGACCTAGTGCAGAGGCAGCATGTGCTCCAGTCTGGGGCCCAACCTGAGAACCACCCATGAGAGGAAAGCAAAGAGCACATACTGTCCCTTTGCCAGCTCAAGCACATGATGCTTCCAGAACCAAGTGCTTACTGGGACTTGCACACCCTGGCTCAAGCCACCTCTGGGGATGTCGCTGGGAGGGAGAGACTGGGGATTCAACAGGTTTTCCAAGTGTTCTAGTGGCCATGGGGGTACAGGCAGGGAACACCAAGAGCCCTTGAAAAAAATTAATTCTGAGTCTTGTGGAGTCACCAGTGGGTTTTCTGGGCCCACCATTCTCTGGCAGGTGTGTGCATCCAGTTTGTCTGGCTGTGTCCCTCTAGGTTCCTTCTCAGGCCTGGCTCTAGAAGACCCCCTAGTTTCAGCTTGGGCAGCAGGTGGTGAGTTTGAGGAGGGCAGAAAGCCCCTCCTAGGCTCCATTCCCCCCCCCCCCCATTGCTCAGTTGAGGTGACATGTGCATGGCTGTGGACATCTCACTAAGGCCACAGAGGACAGTACCAAACGCCCTGGACAGAGTCATTCTAAGGAGAAGAGGGCCGAGGGCCACCAGCTCTGACTTGGGATTCCCCAAGCCTCCATCCTATGGCTCCAAGAGACAGCAGTGACCACTCATGTCACATGTCCATGGGCCATGCTGTCTCTCCCCATGCCTCCCCTTAGCCACTCTGGAAAGGATTGGAAACCTGGGCTCTCAGGTAGATGGCTATGCTTGCAGGTGCCCAACCAGGAAGGCCTTTCTCTCTTTAAACTTTTTTATCAAAGCAAAATTCTAATAACATAAACCATTTTAACACGTACAATTCAACACCATCTAGTACATTCACAATGTTGTGCAACCATCACCTCTATTTAGTTCCAGAACATTTCTGTCACCCCAAAGGGAAATCCCATCCCCATTAACAGTCACTCCCCAACCCCCTCACCCCCGACAACCACTAACCTATTTTCTGTCTCTGTGGATTTGCCTGTTCTACACCTTTCATACAGATGGAATCACATTATGTGGCCTTTTGTGTCTGGCTTTTCTCACTCAGCCTGATATTTCCCAGGTTCATCTATCTCCATGTTGTAGGCTAAGTGCTCCATTTCTTTTCATAGCTGAATAATATTCCATTCTGTGGAATATTGTGTTTATCCTTCATCTACTGATGGACTCTTGGGCTGTTCCCACCTTTTGGCAATTGTGAACAGTGCTGCTGTATACATGGGTATACAAGTATCTGTTTGAATCCCTGTTCAAATCTCTAGGCATATTCCTAGGAGTAGAACGGCTGGGTCATATGATAACTCTGTAATTGACTTTTTGAGGAACCTCCATACTGTTTCCCACAGTGGCTGCACCATTTTACATTCCTACCAGCAATACATAAGGGTTCCAATTTCTCCACATCCTCACCTTTACTTGTTGGTTTCTGTTATTTTGACAGCAGCCATCCCGATGGGTGTGACATGATATTTCATTGCAGGTTTGATTTGTATATCCCTGGTGACTAGTGATGTTGAATACCTTTTCATGGCTTGGTGGTCATTTGTGTATCATCTTTGGAGAAATGTCTGTCAAGCCGTTTGCCCATTTTTAAACTGGGTTTTTCTCTTTCTTTTTTGATTTAATCTTTATCGTATAGTTTTCCATTACCATTTAGTCCTCCTAAACCCCTTGCCCCTGTCTTTTTCATGTTGAGTTGTAAGAGTTCTTTATATATTCTGAATATTAATTCCTTATCATCTATATCATTTGCAAATATTTTCTCTCATTTTATGAGTTCTTTTTACTTTCTTGATAGTCTTTTGATGAACACAAGTTTTTAATGCCGACAGAGTCCAATTAATCTCTTTTTCTTTTGTTGCTTGTGCTTTTAGTGTCCAATCTAAAAATCCATCACCTAATCTAAGGCCAGAAAGAGTTACACCTGTGCTTCTCTCTAGGCGTTTTATAGATTTAGCTCCTCCATTTAGGTCTTTGGTTCATTTTGAGTTAACTCTTAAGGTTGTTGCTGCCCCACTCCCACCTCACAGCCGGCCCCCACGTCAACCATGGGTGCTCCACGGTGAGGAGAGCCCAGCCAACCGCCTGAAGCATGCAGGGGACACTAGAATTTCGCATCACACATCTGCTTAGTAAGAGAGGGACTAATGAATGAATGAGAGAATGAATGAAAGCATCATAGGCTTGTGGCCAGCAGGATTCCAGGCTGAGTCACCCAGCCCCCCGGCTGAGTGAGACACTCCCCAGCTGTCTCCTCATTCGTTCCCAAAGTGTAAATACAGAACCAGATACACAAACACCGAGTGTGCCTCGGAATGCCTTTAATCAGGCTCTGTGGTTGCTGCCAAGTTCCCAGCCCCGGCTGAACCAGAGGGTCCACTGGGAACACGTTTGTTTCCCTGTTGGTGTGGTTGTTGAGCACAGACCTTCCGGCTGGGATGTGTGAAGAGTCCCTCGGGGTCCGAGCTCAGCACAGCTGGCTCATGGGGGCCTCTCTCCCAGAAAATGAGATCCCAGCCCCGCCAGCCACCTGGGCGCCCATGCTGAGTGGGGCCTTGCAGCAGCCCTGAGGGCGGAGACCTGGCTTCTCCATTTTACAAGCAGGGAAACTGAGACACTGAAGGATAACAGACTTGCCCTGAGGTTGCCCATGACAGGAGGGGCCTCGGTTATAATCCAGGCTCTTTTCCTAGCAAATCCAACTTCCCACAAAGCCCTTCCTTCTGCCTTCAGATCCTTGCAGTCACCCCACTTTTCCAGAACTTTCCATGAAGCTCCTTCTCATCACCTGGGTTTCAGCTCATACACTTCCTCAGGAAGCCCTCCCTGACCCTTACTTCCACACAACCCTCTATCTTAGCTCAGGCTGCTGTAACAAAGTACCACAGAGTGGGTAGCTTAAACAACAGATACTTATTTCTCACAGTTCTGGAGGATGGGAGCCTGAGACCAAGATGCCAGCAGAGCAGGGTTCTGGTGAAGGTCTTCTCACTGCGTTGCCAATGGCCACCTTCTCGCTGCATCCCCCCATGGTCTTCTCCTTGTGTTTGTGCAAAGAGGACTCTCTTCTCTTCCTTTTCTCATTAGGGCCCTAGTCATACCAATCAGGACTCCAACCTTACGACCTCATTTCACCTTAATCACCTTGAAGGCCCCATCTCCACATGTAGTCACATTGGGGATTAGGGCTCCCACATGTGAACTTGTCCATGAGGGACACAATTCAGTCCACAGCACCCACTCTGTGATATGTTGCCTGCCTGTGTCTACCCAGTGGGCCAGTGGGCCCTGATGGCTGGGGCCCTGCTCACCAGGCCTCCCTGGATGCCTCTAAAAACAGCGCCAACCCCAGAAAGTGACCATCCACAGCTGAGAAGCCCAGAGCCGTCCCACAACCAGCCAGGAACAGGGATCCGAGAGTCTCCCACCTGGAGTCCCCAGGGTGAAGAATGACCTGTGGGGAGAGGCATTCTCATACCTGGCCCTGGAGTGCCCAAGAGTCAGTGTGGTAAAGGAATACACTCCCCCAGGGCTGCTGGGTGGCAGAGAGGGGAGGAATATTATGGGCAGCATTTCCAGAATCAGTTCCCCAAATGTAAACTGAAATGTCAGCTCACCGGGATCACGGGCTGGGAAATGGGTAGGAGCACCTGAAGAGCAGCACCGCAGGTGGCTGTGAGGCTGTGGGATGGAGCTGAAACAGCAGGTGAAGCAGTTCAGCCTGACCAGTGTTCCCCAAAATTCATGCTGACTTGAAATTTCAGCATGTGACCTTGTTTGCAAATGGAGAATTTGCAGATGTAATTAGTTAAGGCTTTTAAGATGAGGTCATCCTGGATTTAGAGAAGTCCCTAAATCCAATGACTTGTGTCCTTATAAGAAAAGAACAGGGATGGAAGCAGAAATTGAAGTGATACGGCTACAAGCCATGGAACTCCCAAGGGTTGCTGGGAACTCCCAAGGGTTGCTGGCAGCTCCCAGAAACCAGGAGCAAGGCCTGGGACAGACTCTACTTCAGAGCCCCCAGAAAAATCCAACCCTGCCCACACCCTGATCTCAGACTTCTAGTCTCCAGAAATGTAAAGGAATAAATCTGTTGTTTTAAGCACTTGAGACTAGACAGTTGGGGAAAACTGACAACAGGGACCATCAAGCTGACACTCCAGGATAAAGAATGAGTAGTAAGGGTCCAGGCAGAGGTGGAAGCCCAGGAAGAAGCGCAGAAGATGAGGCCAGGTCAGCTGTAATGGGCAGTCACTGCAAAGCGACAGAGAGGACAATGCTAAAGCCCAGACCAGAACAGTATAGGGCCTGGCCACAGACCTAGGGGCTGATGACCCTAGAGTGGACTTGCCAGGCAGGGGCTCTCAGCACACTGGGAGCTGCCAAGGGTCTGTCCTAAGACACACCTCCCTGGAAGCTCCTGGGGAGTAATCTCCCTAACCCTATGCCAACTGCACCCTAATGTCCTGAGTGCACTGGGTAGAGCAGCAAGAGATATGGGGCCTCACTGGGCATGTAGCTCAGCCTGGCTGCACACCTCCCTCTGGTCTGCATCTGGGCACCACATCCATAGGGCCAGGGCAGGATGCTGTGAGCAGTGTGATTCTCCCCCACCCCCTCATCCACAGACTATGGGGCCACAGCATGTCACCATAGGGTCGGAAGGGGGCTATGCAGCAGAGGTTCCCAGCCCTGCTCTGTATAAGCCCTGGCCAGTCTGGGAGAGGTGTGAGAAGCCCTACGTGAGAAGCAGAGGGTGATGTTTTGCAAGGTCCATGCACAGCCCAAAGGCAAAGCTCAGAGACACCAGCAAGGCCAACTGGAAAAGCGGGCTACCTTCTGCTGTCATCTGGTGGTAGCCGTACTGCTAAATGTCTTTTTCACTCTGGTTCCATGTCTGCTCTCCATGGCACAAGATGACCAGTGCATGAGCACCAGCCTCGTCCCGTCTGTCTGAGTGCCTGGGTCCCACAGCATGGTTGAGCGTGCTCACTGCTGGCCAACATCCCCTGAAGCAGGTGGCTGACCCCAGTACACAGTGTGACCCCATCTGAATAGCCAAGGGTGCTTGGTTTCCCGAGACCTCCAGAAGCTCTCCAGGCCTCCCAGGGGTTGCTGGCCCTGGCACAGAGCTGGGAGGTTTTTGGTGAGAGGAGCTTCCTAGAATGAAGCGAACAGAATCGAGCCAACTTCTAAAGATGATCAGGCCCGAAGAAGGGACTTGGAGCTGCTTGCTTATACCATGACTGCATTCTTGTTACTTGGCTTCTGGAGCTGATAAGATCAGATCTCTGATATTTCTAAGTCCAATCCCCTTGGACACTGCAGCTCACAATTCATTCTGTGCATCTAAATAAGCTGAGGAAGTCTGGGAATAAGTTTGGAACAAGGTTAATCAAGTTCCTTGCCTACTTAAAAAAAAAAAAAGAGAGAGAGAGACAGGGGTCAGGACGGTGCACACTCCCAACCCCTGGGTAGCCTCTCGGGTGGTAGGTCACTGGAGGAGAGCCCCTGCCCAGAGCCCCTTTCTGTCCCTCCCCAACTCTTCAGCACTGTATAAGTAAATGTCCTGGGACTGCCAGAACAAATGACCACACACCAGGGGGCTCAAACCAACAGAAATTTATTCTGTCACAGGCCTGAAGGGTAGAAGTCTGAGACAGGGTGTGGGCAGGGCTGGCTCCTTCCAGAGGCTATAACAGAGTCTGTCCCAGGCCTCTCTCCCGGCTTGTGGTGACTGCTGGCAGTCCCTAGACATCGCTCCCATCTCCGCCTGTCTTCACTTGGCCTTCACCCTGTGTGTCAGTTTCGTCTTCTTATAAGGATACCAGTCACTGGATTTAGGGCGCACCTTCCTGCAGGATGACCTCATGCTGACTTGATGACATCTGCAAAAACCCTATTTCCAAATGTCCTGTTTGTAGGTACTGACTGGACATGAACTTGGGGGGCACTCTTCAACCAACCACAGTCACCCAATCCTATGTCACCTCGAACCCCATGCTAAGAACCATACCACGGTGGCAAAGTCCCAGACTTCTCCTGAAGCCCTAGGCCCCGTCAGGCCGTGCTCTCCCCTGCCATGCCTGTTTCCTCCACTGTCAGCAGGGGCTGAGAGATGAAGCCCTACCATAGCACATGGACCTGCCCAGCACACGTCAGCCTCAGCAGAAATGAGCAGGACCCTGAGAGGCAGGTGGCCCAAAGTGTCCTCAGAGCCATTTGGCAGCTTCCATTAAGAGCGTGAATGTGTTCCTGTCCTCTGACCTGGTAATCCCATGTCTGGGAAGCTCTCCTGAGGGAGATGGCCAAAATGCAGATTTATGCAAAAAGATATTCCTGCATCTTCAGTCAGCAGAGCAAGGAGCTGGAACCCTGCAGGATCAGCCCACGGCAGGGCTACACTCCAGGAATTGAGGACACTGCCCAAGGAGTAGGAGGCGGATAGAGGGAAGCCGCCCCCATTGCGACTTCTGGACTGTCTCCAAGATGAGTCAGTGTGGGAAAAGGTGGACCCAGGGTAAGTCCAACCTGCCCCCTTTCTAGGGATGTCCCCAAGTGGGGGCTGGGCACTGAAGTGTGCAGGGGTAAGGTGACTGGCAGGAGAGGAATTCTTTGGAACACAGTAAAGGCCGTGGCAAACCACATTACTGAGGTGAGCAAGCCTTTTGAGCTCGGAGCTGGGACCAGACACTTGAGTTTGTCCTCTCTAGGACAGAGATTGATGTGAACCCCCAAATGGGCCAATGTGATGATCCAGACAGCTAGGGGTTCTGTGAGGATGGGGGTGGCTCCCTAGAGGCCATGGAGAGGGGCCTCAAGCTGGACAGAGCTGAGGAAGGAGAGGGAGGGCTTGAAGTGCAGAGACCCTACAGAGGTCAGAGGTCAGAGAGTAGGGGCTGGGGAGTGGTACCTCACATAGGGACAGTGAGTCACAGACATCTTCTCAACACTCAGGGGTGTGGTGTGGATGGGGCACTCTCACCTCTAGGGGTGCTCCTGGGGAAGGGGAGCAGGAGGGACAGGGTGTGTGTATCCATGTGTGTTGTACATGGAGAGAGAGAGAAAATTCTAAAACTTGTCATTTCTCTGCCTTGACTGAACACATCCTTTGGTGTACACATGGCTTCGGGGGTATGCAAGCACATATCTACATCCGCTTGTGTTTGAAGGAAAGGGGTCATTTTGAATTTAATTTTATATCTCATTACTATTGGATACAGAAACCACCAGCCAGGATGCCATTCATGGGAAATGGGAGGAATGCCTCCCAGCAAGGGACCCCTTGGCCTGAACAGGGAGCCATACACAGATACTGCTGTCGTGATGTGTCCTGGCCCAGCCACCTTGAAAACAGCAGGCCAAGTTTCTGACAGGTGCCTGACCCACCTGGGGATGTGGGGTCCCAGATGTGGCGAGGAGGCTGACTTTTCTCACACCAAAGGGTCAGCACTTGCAGGCCTCCAGGACCCCAGACACCACAGGATGATGTGCAAGCAGCTGCCTTAGGTCAATGCCAAACAAACAATTTTTGATCACGGCATCCACAGGCTGACACCTGGCCTTGCTCAGCTTCTATATTGAAACATCTCCCACCAACAGTTCCTTCAATGCTGCCCCCACCCCAGGATGGCAGGGGCCCCAGGGAAGATAATACAAAAGTGAGATGCCCTCATTACCATGGGCCCAAAATAGTTTTTATGCTCCATTTTTTAGACATAGTTACATAATAACTGAAAGCCATTTCATGATTGGGGAAGCAGGTTCCCAGGCCTGCCCAGCCCACCTTGTGCTCCTCAGGCACCTCACAGCCCTGCCCTGAGCCCCCAAGACCCCAGTGGGGCCCTGGGTGGCACCGCTGCAAGCCTGGGGATGGGGTACACGGGCCCTCAGGCTGCCTCACTGCCCTTAGACTATGTTTGTTCTCAGCCCAGCCAGGTGGGCCCCACATAACTGTGTGTGGTCCAACAGACACTCCCCTGGACAAGTCTCACTGTGGAGGAATTGTCCCCAGCCCAAGGAACAAAAAGCAACGACAAGGGTCCAGGAAGACGAATACTACAGGCTTGTGGAGACAAGACCAATGGTGGCATAGGTGGCTGAACACGTAGACATTGAGGGGAGACCTCAAGAAGGTGAGTTCAGAGAGCTGGCCAGGATGACTAGAGGTGGGCCTGTGTGCAGCACTGAGGAGGTGAGGGGCAGGCAGAGGAGCATCACAGACTCTCTGCAGATCTTCCCTTTCCCTCAACCAAGTCCCAGAAGTTCAACCTCCAGGACCCTGGTCCCAGCCTGTGTCATCTCACACTAAGATGCCCTTATAACCTCCTCCCCAAACCTCTGTCCGAAGTCTTCTCTGCACACCACTGCCAGAAGCTCCTTCCTCTCCTTTTTTTTATTAAGTTCAACAGACGTCATGTTCCTGTTTGGAACACCAGGAAGTTGGCAGTTCCTAAACAAATTTAAACAGAG
The DNA here is from genome assembly GCF_987537825.1 of Furipterus horrens. Taxonomy (NCBI): domain Eukaryota; kingdom Metazoa; phylum Chordata; class Mammalia; order Chiroptera; family Furipteridae; genus Furipterus; species Furipterus horrens. The sequence continues at coordinate 48,196,480 of NW_028327180.1, read as the reverse complement.
TTACCACAGGATGTAGGAATTCTACTCCTTGGTACAAAGCTCATGAAACAAAGACCTCCATCCACACCAACACTTGCACATGCGTGTTCAAAGCCGCTAAAAAGGTGGAAATAACCCAAATGTCCATTGATGGATGAAGGATAAACAATGTGGTTCATCCACACAATGGAATATTAATCAGCCATAAAGAGGAATGAAACTTTGACACAGGCTACAACAATGGAAGAAACTCAGAAACATGATGCTCATGAAAGAAGCTCAACACAAAAACCCACATTAATATGAAATGCTGAAAACAGGCAAATCCATAGAGACAGGAAGTAAATTAGTGGCTGCCAGGGGCTGGGGGAAGAGAGATAGGAAGTGACTGATCATGGGGACAGGGTCTCCTTTGGGGTTGAAGGGAATGTTCTGGAACTAGATAGAGGTGATGGTTCTCAACACTATAAATGTGCAGAAGTCCTCTGAAAGGTATACTTCAAAATGATAAATTTTATGTCTTGTGAATTTTACTACAAAAAAAAAAACCCAAAAAAACTGAAAAAATGGAAAGCAGCCCAACGTCCTGGCTGAGGGCCAAGTACATATCAGTGTGAAGGGGAACGGCAGTCAGGGCCCAGAGCATCCCTTTCTGAGCCCCCACCAGTAGGACAACAGTGTGGGTGAGCGACAGTCACCAAGGACAGTGTCTCTGTCCTCAGAGCAGTGCCCTCTAACTGGGAAGCTACAATGGCCCCACAGGTGTATACAGAAGAACATGAACTGCTGATCAGAGACCCTTGGCCACATGGCTTCTTAGCTACTGCACATTCCCTCTAGAGGCAACCTGTGATGGACAGACCCGCCTGACACCCATCTGGGAGTGACACAGCCACCCCTCCTCTGGGGTGAGTTCCACAAGCCCAGATCAGAGCCTCCAACCTGGCAGGCAGGAATGTGGCAGCTGTAGCTGCGGCCTTCTTGAGAACTAGGTATTTCAAAAAATGTTAACTGGTGGCCAACTTTAAAAAAACTTTTTTAGATTAATTTAAACACCAGAATTGCTGGCTTCTTCTGAAACACTAGAAGTGCCAACAACTTGGGGCCTGGATTCCTGGCTGGTGATTTTTTATCAGCCAGAGCAGGGCCACCGCTCCCCTACTCCCCAGGGCATGAGGGCAACATGGGTCCCCTCACACCCCAAGCCTGAGACTGGACCCTAAGAGAGCTGGCACACCCTGAGGTTACCCAGCTGGCTGCAGACCCAAGACCATCAAGCCCAGCTCATCCCTGCTGCCCCTTGTTCCAGCTCAGCAGCTGCATGGCCTGACGACCCAAGGCCCAGAGGGAGGAAGCCCCAACCCCACCCCCAGAAGCAGGCCAACTGGGATGGAAAGGTGCAGAGCTAGCAGGCTGCATGTGGGTCAAACAAGGCCCAGAATGCAGGTCTCATCCTGAGCCAAAACCCCAAAGAAATCCACTGCTGCATGCTCAGCATTTAACCATTAATGGTCTCAGCCAGAGTAGACTCCCCAATGCCCAGAGGCCTGTAAAGCCCTGGGGAGGGGACAGAAGAAACAGCAGAGGGGTCAGCAGCCAGGCCTGGAGGGCACAGGCTTGCTCAAGTTAGGGGATCCTGGGCAGGGAGGCACAGCATACACTACACCCATACCCAGTCCCTATATGAGAGCATAGCTCAAGATAGCCCAGGAGCTCAGCCACTCAGCAGTCCCAGAAAATCCTGTGTGTCAGGCCCAGCTTGCCATTCCCCTCCAGAGAAGGTCCACTGGGCACTGCCCAGGGCCAGCAGGACAGGAGGCCTGGGTGGGTACCTTGTAACACAGGCAGCCAGTCAACCGAGGGTGCTAGGAAAGAGGCAGCAGGAGAAGCCAGCAGGTCCATGCTCCCTGGGGTGAGCTCTGCCAGCTCATGTGCTTGCCCACAGCATAAACAGGTCATGGTGCTCTAGGCACTGAGTCAGGCAGCAGATGCAGAAAGAAGGCAGAAGATTCCTGAGTGAGGGGCCATGAAGGAAATGGGGAGCAGGGAGGGGGAGAGCCAGGTGGCCAAGGAGGTGACACAGGAGCTGGGAAGATACTCCAGGTGGGAGGCTCAAGAGGTACAGAGGCCCTGGGGTCAGAGTGAGTGTGCTGAGGGGGAAGGACCAGCATGGAGGGAGACAAGGGTACCAGGCCAGGCTGCCCACCAGTAAGTGATGAGGGGAGAGGAGGGCTCAGAGTCTCTCGGGACCTCACTCTGAGTGTGATAAGAAGCCAGTGGAATAAAGGATTTAAGCCAGAGTGACCTGAGCCACCTTCCCTTTCAGGGTCTAGCGGAAGGGCCAGTGGTGGACAGGTGATGGGGGAGCAAAAAACCCATCCATAGCAGGTGGGGATGGAACCCCTGAACCCAGTATATTCCAGGATGGGACCTGATGTGGTATCTGGAGGGCTGAGTTGCCGTCCAGGCCTAAGACAGCCCAGGACAGATGTGACCTGGAGACTCATCTGTCCAAGGGACTGTGTGCACTCAAAGCTTCCCACTGGGTCCCAGGAGGGTGTCAACAAGCTCACCAGTTCACTCCAATTCCCACCTACAGCCTCACATGCACATGGCCACTGGCCAGTCCCCAGACCCATGCTGCCTGTCCCTCTCTCGCCCCCATGCAGGCACAGGACATCCTTCTTCCCAATGTCTCCCTCCTTCCCATCTGGTCTCTCATGGATGATTATGAAAAGTACAGCAGCTATTCTCGGCTTCTCATCACCCCACCTGTCCCCTGCACCATGGGCTGAGTGCCCCTGCAGGCTTCCCACCACTACCTTCAGGAAGAAGTCCAACATACATGCAGGAACACAAGGCCAAGACAGAGCCTCCCATGTTCCTGTCCCCTTGGGCACCATCTTCTCATATGCATCACCCCCACGTCAAGCCTCTACAGATGCTCTGTTCTCTGCCAGATGCACCTTTTCCTGCCCAACCTGGCAAACATCACTGAACTCAATGTGGCCCCCCACATGCCCCACCAACCACCTGCTGCCCCAGAAGTAGCTGAGGCCCTTGTACTTCCAAGCATTGTGAAGGCTCAGAGCCGGTGCTGGTCAAATATGTGTCAAGGAGGGCACCTCTCCAGCCTGGTGCCCACAGCTGCTGTTGCAAGGGGCCTCCCTCCCTCTCTGTCTCCCTACTCCTCCCCTGGTCTCGGCCCTGGAGTTGAGCTTCCTTAAGCACAGCTCTCTGTGCTTCTCATGGTCACTCCTCTAGGGAGGCCCTGAATGCCAAGTCAGCCATCAAACCCTGAGTGCCACTGGCTACCCTGGGAACCCTCATACACAAAGGACCCTCCTCCATCCAGCAGCCCCAACCAGGCTCTCATCCTCCTGAGTCCTCCATCCTACAGCCCTGCTTCTCCTGGCCCTGGCAGACGACAGGTGCCTGATCTTCCCTAAGTCCCTAACCCGGCAGTGGCCCCATTGCTCTCTCAGGTCTCCCCATCATAGCTGGCAGTCACCTCTCCATCACAGCTCCTGAGCCCCCACCCTAGGTCCCATGCCTCCAAAACCTAGTCTCCAGCACCTATTCTCCAGCACCAGGTCCTCTCTTGCTCAATCTTTTCTCTCAGGTTCTTGCTAAATTCAAAGCCAATCTGGGGTTTCCCCTTTCCTATCCCTACAGACAGCTTCAGGATCCCATCTAAGCTTCCACCTTGGCTCTCTGGGGCCTGTGGGAATCCGGCTTCCATCCCCATTCTCTCCTCTCTTGCCACCTGTCCCCTACCCAGATTCACCTTGCTCCACATTCATGCCCCAGAAAATCCCCCTCCAGCCCTCTGTGTCTTCATACCCACTATTCCTCTCCTCCCAAAGACCCTTCCCCTCCCCATCCTTCTCCAGTTCTACCACAGAGCTCTCCTCCAGGCAACCTTTGGGATTGGCCCCACCCTCTAGTAGACTCCTCTCTCCTCATAAGTCAGTAGCTCCCCAGGCACAACTTCCTCTGCAGACCACCAACTGTGTGCAGGTCCAGTCCTCACTCCTCGACCTGGCTCAAACTGACCGGGCCGTTATGTGCTTGCCCAGGGTCACACAGCTGGGAGAAACAGAGCATGGCTTCATACTGTAAAGATGGCAACATGACCCAAAGCTATCTATAGTCAATGCAATCCCTATCCAAATCCCAACAAGATTTTTTTGCAGAAATAGAAATACCCACCATAATTTATACGGGATCTCAAGGGAGCCTGAATAGCCAGGACAATCTTTTTTGTTTTTAAGAAGATTTTATTGATTTATTTTTAGAGACAGGGGAAGGGAGGGAGAAAGAGGGGGAGAGAAACATCCATGTGGGAACGAAACATCATACCCCCAACCAGGGACTGAACCCACAAACCGGCTGTGTGCCCTGACCAGGACCTGGTGACCTTTTGGTTTATGGGATGAGGCCCAACCCACTGAGCCACACCAGCCAATCTTTTTTGTTTTTTGTTTTTCTCTCACTTTTTTTGTTCTTCTTTTTTAGAAGAACAAAGTTGGAGGACTTCACACTTCCTGATTTCTAAACTTACTACAAAGCTACAGGAATCAAGACACTGTGGTACTGGCATAAAAGACAGGCATATAGACCAATGGAACGGAACAGAGAGCCTAGAAATAAACCCTTGTGTATATGACCAAATGATTTTTGACAAGGGTGCCAAGACCATTCAATATGGAAAGGACAGTTGTTTCAAACAAATGGTGCTGGGAAAACTGGATAGCCACAAGAAAAAACTAAAGTTGAACCAATACCTTACACCATATATAAAACTTAACTCATCATGGATCAAAGACCTAAAGCTAAAACTGTAACTAAAACTGTAAAAGCTAAAATTATAAAACCCAGAAGAGAATAGTGAAAAAACTTTGTAACATGAGATTTGGCAATGACTTCTTGGCTATGATACCAAAAGCACAGTCAACAAAAGAAAAAATGTATAAACTGGACTTGGTCAAAATTAAAAACATTTGTGTATCAAAGGACACAATCATCAGAGTGAAAAGGCCCCATTTCCATGGAACGTGAGAAAATATTTGCAAATCATATATCTGATAAGGGATTAATATCCAGGATATATACAGAACTACTAAAACTCAACAACAAAAATAAACAACCCAATTCAAAAATGGGCAAAGAACTTGAACGAACATTTCTTCAAAGAAAATTTATAAACAGTCAATAAGCACATGAAAAAATGATCAACCTCACTCATCACTAGGGAAATGCAAATCAGAACCATGATACCACTTCTAGAATGGCTATAATTTTAAAAAAAGTAAAAACATAAAATAACAGTTGTTGACAAGGATGTGGAGAAATAGGAATCCTTGTGCACTACTAGTAAGAATACAGCTATAATACTATGGAAAACAGTATAAAGGTTCCTAGAAAAATTAAACACAGTATTACCGCATTACCCAGCAATCCCACTCCTGGGTATATACCAAGAAAAAATGGAAGCAGGGATTCAAAAACATATTTGTACAGACAGTCCCCAACTTATGATTTTTTTTACTTTATATGATAGTACAAAAGCAATACAAATAATAAATTATGTGAGATATTTAATACTTCATTATAAAATAGGCTTTGTATTAGATGATGATTTTGCCCAACTGTAGATTAATGTAACTGTTCTGAGCACATTTTAGGCTAGGCTAAGCTATATTTAGTATGTTAGGTGTATTAGATACATTTTGACTTACAGTATTTTCAACTTACAATATGTTTATCAGAACTTAACTCCATTATTAAGCCTCAGAACATCTTCATCTATGTTTACAGCAACATTATTCACAATATTCAAAAGGTGGAAGCAACTCAAGTGCCCATTGAAGGATGAATGAATAAACAAAATGTGATACAGATATGCAATGGAATATTATGCAGCCTTAAAAAGGAAGGAAACTCTGACACCTGCTACAACATGAACCTTGAAAACATTATGCTCAGTGAAATAAGCCTAACACAAAAGGAAAAATGCTATGTGATTCCACTTATATGAAGTCCCTTGAGGAGTTAAAACCACACAGACAGAGAAGAAGAATGGTGGGTGCCATGAGATTGGGGAGGGGAAATGGGGAGTTAAGTGTTTAGTGGGGACAGTTTCAGTTTTGCAAGATGAAAAGTTCTGGAGATGGAGGGTGTGATGGCTGCACAACAATGTAAATGTGCTTAATGACACTGAACTGTACACTTAAAAATGGTTAAGATATTATATATATTTTACCACAATTTTAAAAAGGAAAAATACAAAAAGAAAATTAGCACTTCACTTGTGTGGGATTTCTACCGGAAAACACACCACTTCAGCCCAATCGCAAGAAAACATCAGACAAACCACACCCTGAGTGACAGTCTACAAAAAGACTGGGCAGTTCCCAAGGGACTGAAGGTCATGGACAACACAGAAACCCCGAGGAATGATCACAGATCTGGGATTGTGGCAGGACGACTAAATGCGATGTGGGAGCCTGGGGGTGATCCTAGGCCACAGAAAGGTCACCAGGGGACATCTGGGGAAATCCAAATGCAGTCTGGAGTCTAGTTAATAGAACTGTGATGACGCTGCTGTTCTAGTTGGTCCAGTTCACCCTGATCATGTGAGATATCCACAGTCAGGAACTATGGGAACTCTCTGTGCTGTCTTTGCATCTTTTCACTAAATCTAAAATCATCTCGAAAGAAAAAGTGGTAAGAAACGAATACAACACCTCCCCCCAAAAAAGATATTGACTAGACATTCATCGTATCGTGGCATCCGTCACATGTCAGGCCATGGCACTGGGTGTGCTGGGTAAGACCCTGCTCTCATGATGCCCCATGGGGACCCTGATGCTGGCCAGGGACAAAGCTGAGCGCTTGTGGAGGGCACATTGTCTAACCTGAACAACTCTTTAGAGGGAAACTGAGGCACAGAAAGGAGTAATTTGGGGAAAGCTGGCAGAGACAGGGCCTGAACTGCAATGACAATCCATTTGGCCAGGTGTGTAAGGGGCACAGGGTGGGTTCTTGGGCATAAGTGGCCCCCAGCAGGCCCCCTGTTATAGACCCTCAAAGCTCCTCCCGGCATTTGCTGAGCCAGCAGCAGAAATGGCTGCTTGCCACTTCAGGCATAAATGAGGCTGCTGGACCCATAAATCACTCCTGAGGCTGTGCATTGATTCTGTGACAATTTAATGAGACGCTCCTGTCCTAATTATAGCTATCAAACCCCACCTGACTGGAAAGACAGAGGGATAGACAGTATAATGCTCACAGGTACGAACGGACCATAGAAGAGGGCTGCAGGGATCTGTCTCTTAAGTTACCTGAGAAACAATGAAACTGACCTCAACACAAGAAAGTCTCTTTAGCCAGGAGGTCATAGACACAGTAGCCATGATGAGTCTCTGCAGGGTGGACAGCTCTTGTATCTTTGTGGGGTGCACTTCACCACGCCAAGTCCTCTGTAAAGTCAGCCCTGGGCACTCTACCTGCCATAGGCTTCCAGTTGAGTGGCCAGGTGGCATGCACCCACCCACCTCCAACGCCTAGGTGAGCTGTCAGATGCACAGAGTGAAGGGGAAGCACTTTGGGTTTTCTGTTTTCAATTTTCACCAAAGTTTTGAGACATAAATGCTTCTTTTATATTTAAAAAAAAAAAAAAAAAAAGGCAAGATAAAGCCCTTCCCTGCAATCCCAGCTGGCAATGAAGGACAACCTGTAAGCACTCGCAGGGTCTTCTTCACTTGACAGGCACTTCCAGGCACTGGGCACTCAGGAGACCACCAAATTCCGAGAATTGTATCTGGAAACAGGGTGCTGCTCAGAGACACTTGACAGTCGATGAGGAAAAAAGTCTGTCCTTTGCTGTAGACTCAACCCTCTGGACAGAAGACCACGCTCCAGATTTGGGGTGAAACTCCCATGACCAGTGAGTGAAGCATAGGGATCTCGGAGAAGGAGGAATTTCACATATGGAATTAGCACTTGAGGTCTCTCTCTTTCCTTGTACAGGGGCCACCAGAACATGAAGTTGAAGCCATTTAATATAAACCTCCCTGTTCACGCCCCTGGAAATCAGATTTCCTGATTTCAGGTGAAAGAACTGCCAAGTCAGCAAGTCCTGGTCTGTATCAAGTTCAAATTCATTCCCCTGGGGACCTGCCCCAACATTCTCTCAAGTCCCCGAAGCCCCCTCCTTTCTTTCCCCAGGCCTGTCCCTATATGGTGGCTGAAGCAATCTTGCTAAACCTGCATCTCATGCCAGGCCCTCCCTATTCCTAACCTTACCAGAGCACCTCCTGCCTCAGAACCCGGCCCATGAGGCATTACCCACTGAGCTCAGCCAGCCCTTGCCCCCACAATAGGCCACATACTCCCCAATTCCATGGCTCGCCCTCATCTCCAGGGGTTCAGCCCAAATGTCACTTCCCCGAAAGGGCACCGACCCCATTCCACTCTCTCAGAGCTATGACCTTGGGACATGGCAAGGGACCTACTGGCTACTTGTATGATTTCCACTAAGGACAGGGCCCCATCTAACTTGTTCTGCAGGGAGTCCCCAGGGCCTGACAGAATGCGGGTGCTCAATAAATTCCAACTGAAGGCGGGGCTTTTCCATCCAAACCCCAGCCTCCGTGGGGCACCTCATGGGGGACCTCCTCAGAAGATCCGATGCTTCTCATGTTCTCCCCAGGGCACTCGGGCGATCCACCCACCCCTGCCTACCCCATTTTGTCACATACTGCATGTGGTCAATACAAACTCCAAGTTTCTCCCTGAAGTTCAGCAAACTTGAGCTCTGCAAAGACCATGATGCTCTACACCTGGCTCTGTGCTCCTTAGCACCCGACTTACTCTCCCAGATAGAGAACAGGACAGCCTGACAGTGTGGTGGGAAACCAAAGAAATTCCAGAGTGAATAGGAGACAGAGCTGCCCTCAGGGAGGTCACCATCCAGTGTCTGCTTAGTGCCTGCTAAATGCCCACTATGCACCTTCTCAGTGCCTGCTGAGTATACCCTTATGCCTGCTGTATACCTGCTGGATGCTTGCTGGCTACATGTGTGTGCCTGCTGCGTATCTACCAAGTACCTGCTATGTACCTGCTGAATACACATGTACCTGCTGGGTATCTGAATGCCTGCCATATGCCCACCCAGTGCCCACTGAGCGCTGCCTGCCGTGTTAGCAGTGCACATGCCTCCAAAATCTCAGCAGCGAGCCCACAGTGAGCATCTGTATGTGGGGCCCCATTTTGGACACACTGCACGGGTGAACCCATTTAAATGTCACAATAGTGCAATGAGGCAGAGACCACTATGACTCCCAATTCACGCAGAGGGAGTGAAGCCCAGAGGATATATCTGGGTTCAAACTCACCCAGGAGGAAGCAAGGAGAAGCCAGCTGCCTGGCCCTGGTGCTGCGGGATCCTCCATGCCTATTAAGAACCCTATGGAAGAGGCCCTAGCCACACTTTGTTTCCATTTGGCAAATAATAAAATACTGACTCTCCAGGTCCTTGGACCACAAGGCATTTGGTGGCTTCCTTGTTTGTGAACCTGGACACCCCACCCAACTGGTGGCATGACAGCCCTGCCCCACCAGAGCAGGGTGCCCACCTCTGCTCAGGTGTCCAGATGGACATGGTGACAGGAAGAAGAAGAGAAGAAGGGGTCAGACACACCTGGGCCAGAAACAAAGAGCTGTGCCATCCTACAAGCTCCAAAGTGAGATGGGACTCTTCCATCCCTTCTTCTTTCTCTACAGGTCCCCCATCATGGCAAGGAGGTCCCACCTTACCTTCCTTCCTCTCACCTCCCAATAAATGCTGTTATTATTCTCCCCTGAAAGCCCCAAATCAGCCTTCCCTCTGTTCTCACTGTGGGCCACCCCAAGCTGCTGGGCCCACCCCTGCACCTGGCTGCTTGCATGCATGGAATGAACACAATACATATCTGGTCTGTAAAACACCAGGGACAAACTCCAAGGTCCTCAACCAATGGCTACGAACTGAAGCTCGGTGTACACCATGGTCCTCCATGGCTGTGTTAAGAACTACACAAGCCCCAGATTGAGACAGGTTTGAACCCAGCACCTCCACACACAGTGAACCATGGGACCTCTCACACCTCAGCTTTTCATCTGGGCAAAAGGGGAAGCAACAGGCTCTTCCTCTTGGTCACTGCAACAGCTCCCCATTGCCCACATGCAGGGCCTGACCTAGGGCCCTCCACCACCCAACTACTTAGGGCTCTTCCCACATAACCTGCTCCTTGAACCATTTCCTCAGTGTACAGGGTTCTAGCAGCCTGTGCCCCACCCTAACCAGCTGGCAAACTCCCTGAGCAGTATGGACAGGAGAACACAAACGGCCACTGGGTTAGTCCAATCTAGGTCCAACCCTAGCTCCCCCTCTAATGCTCTCTGAGCCTTGGTCTCCCTTCTGTAAACCAGGAGAATGCCATCAGCTGCTGGGGTTGTTGTCACATGTCTCATGGAATCAAGAGCCTCCACACACCCTTCTGCACCTGCATAATCCCAGCACATAAAGGGGCGCACTGCTTGTTCTCTGGGGTAGGGCCATCCTGGGCACTGCAGGGTACTGAACTGTACCCCTTGTCACCACTCCATCCCCCCAGTCCTGACAACCAAAAATGTCCCCAGATGTTTACAAGTGCCCCTGGGGACAGAATCAGCAGATAACACCCATTTGCGATGCTCCCCGAGGACTGCACTCAGGCTAGTACCCCCCAAGCCAGACCCCACCCCTGATCTCTGAATGGCATTTCCCAGAGGTCCTGTTTAAAAAGAAATCCTCAGCATCAAAGAAAATCCCAGACACTAAGGCCGTTGCCTCCCCTCACTGAAGCAGCACTGACGGGAGCCCCAGGCCCTGAACCAAGACCAGAAAACCCCCAGTGCAGAGAACAGACGAGAAAGGCCAATGGAGCCTTCCACAATGCCTAGAATGGCCTGTGAGGGTAACCCAATGAACCCAGCCAGAACCAGAAGGCTCACTGCATGAACAAGTTACCAGGCACTGTGCCCTCAGCCAGCTTGGAGGCAGTGACAGCAAACACTCTCTCTGGCTGTATGAACGAACAATGGCCACTGTGCCACCAACTGTGGGCCAGACAGCCTGCTCACCTCCTGACTGAGGCTGACCCTCTCCCTCCACGTGGCACAGCCATGCTGATTCCAGCGTCCAGGTCTCCCAGCAAGGCCTGCATGACAGGGTCCTCAGATCTCCACCCAGAATTCAGGCCCCCCATACCGAACCTAAAGAAGTAGAATCTTGGGGGAGCCCAGGAGTCTGCATCCTTCAGCCACCAGATGGTTCAGAGACCCCTGAAAGTAGGAGAAGCAACTCCCACCATCCTCTGATCTTCCATGTTGCTCTAGGTCAGATCTCAAACTGCAGGCGAGACCTTTTGACCAGGGGTGCAAACTCCTTCTGTAAATGGCTAGATGGTAAATATAAGTATTTTTGCCTCTCCAGGCTACATGGTCTATCACAATGACTCAACTCTGCCATATACCAGACATAAGCAAATGAGCATTGCTATGTTCTAATAAAACTTTATTTACAATAATGGGCCCAAGTGGCCCAAGCAGGCTCTGCGAGCAACAGAAGGTTCTAATTCGTGCTTTTAATTCCTTGTTCTGGACACAATATGTGTGCTCGTCCTGAGCCTGAACACCAGCTTTGCTTCTTCCCAGCTGGGGCCTGTTTCCCCATATGTACAGAGAAGGGGGATCACCTCCTCTCCAAGGGCGAGTGAGCAACAAGAATAGAGGTTTAGTGAAAGCCACATGGTGCCAAGCAGAAACCAAGAGTGCAGAGGGCAAACCTGACCCCTCACCATAGGATTACAACCCCAAACCTTCACCCCATGCTCCCATCACACCCTGCCACACTCCTGGTCAGTTCTTGATGGACTCCAGAGCCCTGTCTCCTGTTGTTGTCCTTCTGGCTTGTTCACCATCACTGTTGGGCCCAGTGTGGAGTGAGGTCCCTAGTTCCTGTAGGTGGTTAAATGAAGGATCCAGTTAGACCTCGAAGGGCAACATGGTACAACCTGTGAGCCAGCCTGAGAAGAACAGATGTGAACACCTGCAGACGACCCCCAGGCCCACCATCTAAAGATTGTTTCCACAAGGTACCTGGACTCTGCAGGCTCTGTTTCAGCCTGAGGAAGGGTATCCCAAGCTTGCCATTATAAATGACCACCAACGAGGTAAAACAACAGGAATTTATTCTCTTACAGCTCTGGAGACCAGATGTCCACCAGTGTGGCAGGGCCACACTCCCTCTAAAGGCTCTAGGGGAGGATCTTTCCTTGTCTCTTCCAGCTTCTGGGGCTCTAGGAATCCTTGGCTCGTGGCTGCATCACCCCATTTCCCGCCATATGAGCTATTCCCTGTGTGTCTGTGTTCTCTTTTCGTAAGGTTGCCAGTTATTGGATTTAAGACCACCATAAATCCAGGATGATCGCATCTTGAGATCATTATCCTAATTACATCTGTAGATATTTCTTTTCCAACTAAGGCCACAGTCACAGGTTCTAGGGATCAGGACATGGGCAAATCTTTGTAGGGGTCAGGGTGTGCAGCTCACAACCAGGAGCGTACTGAGGCTACTGGGGCCTTCTGGGGACAGCTCCTCAACCTCTCAGCAGAGCAGCTCCTGGAGTCCTGTGTGCATGCGTGTGTGGAGGCTACAGATGGTACCAGACATTTGGAACAGCCAGCACAGAGGCAAATGGTGCCAAAGCCAGGACTGGAGCCAGGACTGGGGGCAGCCTCCATGCTCAGCTCACCTAAGCCACCACTGTACTTTCCTCCAGCCTGTGCAAAGCTACCCCTGTCACAGGGTAAAGCCAGAACACCCCACCTCCTTCAATGCAGCCAGAGCTGTAGCCAGGCTGAGCTATGTGTACTGCTCACAGGCTTTTTCTGGTCTGGGGCTGCTCCCTGGGATGCTCAGAGCTTCCCATGTCCTAAGCCCCTGGCAAGAGGGCAACACGACCCACAGGTAATCCAGTTGCACATCCTGGCAGCTCTGATGCTGAAATATCCCCAAAATCCATAGATTCTGCTCAAGCTACACCCTCCACTTCCCAAACTAGACACTACAGTGGCCTCTCATTGTCTCCTGCCTTCCCCTTTGCCAGTGCAACTCACACCCATCTTTGTAGGACAGAAAGTGTCCTCAAATATTTAAATACAGAGTTACCATATGACCCAGCAACTCCACAGCCAGGTATATAGCCAAGGGAAAGGAACACCGACATCCACATGAGCACTTGGACATGAATATGCATGGCAGCATTATTCACAATGGCCAAAAGGTAGAAACAACAACTGTCCATTGACTGATAAAGGATAAACAAAATGTGGTCCACCCACACAGTGGAATATTACTCTGCCACAAAAAAGGACTAAAGCTACATAGGCTACAACGTGGATGAACTTTGAAACATCACACTGGTGAAAGAAGCCAGAACAAAAACCCACATGGTGTATAATTCCATTGATGTGAAATGTTCAGAACAGGGAAATCCATAGAGACAGGAAGCAGATTAATGGTTGCCAGAGGCTGGGGTAGTGAGGAGTGACTGCTAATGGGGACATGGTTTCCTTTTGAGGTAGCAGAAATGTTCTGGAACTAGATAGAGGTAATGGTTGCACAACATGGTAAATGTGCTAAAAAAAACACTGAATTGTATACTTTAAATAGTAGGTTGAATGTATTGGGAATATCTCAATACAACTGTTACAAAAATAAGCAGCAGCTCTGGCTTCTAACCAGCACAAACACCCCTCTCTCAGGTGGAATCCAGGGTCCCCAAAACCACTCTAGCTTCACCTCTCCCACCCTCTCTCCACAAGCCAGCCTCTCTGGCTTCTGACCTGTCCTCAACTTTGCCAAGTCCCCCCCCCCCCCATCTCAGGGCCCTGCATCTGCCTGTCCCACACCTGGGGTACTCTAGCCTGCCACAGGAGGCTCTGTCTTGCTGTCCAAGTGTTAGCCCCCTCAACCTGTCAGGCCACATCACCCTGCTTCTTCTGAGAGCCTGTGCTTCATTCATTTGCAGCAATTCTTTCCTGTTAAAACCATGCCAGCTTCCCAAAAGCATGGCCCTCGTATGCTCTGTATGCTGCATTACTGCACCCAACGTAAGCCCTGGGACGTGCTAGACAATCAGAATTTTGATTATGTGGAATGAACAATCTACCCCAACTTTATAGGTCAGGATTCAAAAAGTTAAAAAACCTGTTCAAAGTCACACAGCAGAGCACCACAGTCCCTCCCTGCATATCATCCTACCTAAGTCTGAGAATGGTAAAGGAATACTCGTACACCCTCAACACAAAAATGGTCTCCCTGACATCACACCCTGTCTCCCCCACCCCCATCCAACCTGGCCCTCATGTTCCTGCTTTTCAGAAAGGTAGCAGAGTCAATTTATTCATCATGCTGAACAGCCTTTCACATGAGAAGGCACTGCAGGCATGTCCATCACCACTGAGAACCATGAGCAGATACACAGACACACAAGTAGCCTGCTCACTCCAGGAATGGGCAAGCTGTCCTGCAGAATACACGGGAGAAGAGCAGCTACCAACAGGACCATGCCCCATCTGTTAGCATGTACAGGCGAAACCCTAGCATGTACTGCAGAGGGAGGCAGTGAGGGAAGGCTGCAGCCACAAAGCGAAGGCAGAAGGGGAGCCTGCATAAAGTGGGTTCACTCACCTGCACCAGGCAGTGCAGATATGCCATTTTGCCACAGGTTGGGAACAAGCTTGTCCCTCCTGATCCCAGATGAGAGAAAAGTCATCAGCCTGCACAGGTGGCATAGCCATGAAGGTAGGGGCAGAGCTTTGACCTCTATCTGCCCAGGTACAGAGGTTGCACCCCTGCCCACTCAGTGTTCCCTCCAAACTGTAGGTTTCTGGGCCTCTGCACTGCTGACATTTAGGGCCAGATCACTCACTCTCAGTGGTTAAGGTCCATCCATGCATAGTGGATTGTGAGCAACATCACTGTCCTCTACCCACCAGATGCCAGTAGCACCTCCACCCCCACCCCGCTCCCCCAATTAAGATAACCAAACATGTCTCCAGTCATTGCCATATGCCCCTTGAGCAGGAGAAGTGCCCCAGAAGAGAATACTGCTCTGTCTCTAAAATCCAGTGTAAGCTCATCTCTGCCCAGAGACCATACCCACCCCACCTCCCTAAATCCTGAAGTAAAGGAAGGCAACAGAGAGAGGGAGGAAGGAGATGGGAAGTGGTTACCAGGGCTGAGGGAACTGCTGTCTCTATATCTTAAAAATATTTTCTTAATTTATCAGTGGATGAATGGATAAACAAAATGTGGTCCATCATACAATGGACTATTATTCAGCCATAAAAAAAGACTAAAGTCTTCTGACTCATGCTTCAACATGGATAGACCCTGAAAACATCATGTTGAGTGAAAGGCGGCAATCACAAAAGGTCACAGTGTATGATCCCATTTACATGAAATGTCCAGAACAGGGAAATCCATAGGAACAGAAAGTATATTGGTGGTTTCTGGGAGCTGTGGGAGGGTGGAATAGGGACTGACTGATCATTGGTACTAGGTTTCTTTTGGGGGAGATGAAAATGTTTCAAAATTAGACAGTAGTTATAGTTGTACAACTCTGTAAATACACTAAAACCACTGAATTGCATTTTAAACAAGTGTACAAATAAGCTGTTAAAGAAACCTCTTCAACAACAATAATCCATACCCAACCCCAAGGCAGAAACAGGACCTCCAATCATGAAGACAGCCATGAACTTCTTCCTGTCATACTACCTACATTTGACACCTATTGTGTGCTAGCACACAGTGCATGCTGGAGACAAGATGATATGGACATTCCTGCCTTCAGAACCCCTGACTCCAGCTGCTCACTTTCATTCATTCATTCATTCATTCGCCAGCCATCTCTTTCTCTACGTCCTGAGCATCCTGAGCAAGAACATGAGCTACTGGAGCAGGGACAGGCAGCACCTGACAGTGAGCACCCAACCAATATGTGCCAAATAAATGAACAGAAATGAAGACACACATTCTAGTCTATCAGGTCACGATCTCACGGAGAAACAGGCAACTAATTAAAAAACAACATGACCTGAAAATTCCACCTGAAAAATTAGACTGAAGTTGAAGTCACAGAGGTAGGTCTGCTTGGGATGGTCAAATCAGTAGCCAAATCCAATAAATAGCAATGTGGGTGTCAAACCCTCTCTAAGGCCCCAAGATGCAGGGTGGGGGTCCCACTGCTCTGCAGAAACACAGAGGACATTACCAACACCTGTACAAAGTGTGCTTGCCACCTGATCCACAAGGAAGGGCTTGCTAGATGCACTTCTCAGAGAAAGACACAAGGCCCTAGGGGCTCAGTACTTTGCCATGATCACATGACCAGAGAGCTGAGGCCGAGGAGAAAAGCCAGGCCACCAACACGAGCCCCAGCCAAGCCCATGCTCCAGGCCACAGCAGCTTTCCAGGTGAGATTAGCAGATAACCAGGCCTGCCTCTGCACGCTGAACCCACCCACTCACCTGAGGAAAGCTGTCCCTCTACCCTGTTCCTAAGGGGCCAAGGGCCATCTGTGGGTGGCTCTCCTTTATCCCAGTGGGAGGAACACCACCTGGTCTCCACTATATAGGCTGCATGAGGAAGAGACACCTGTCTCCACTCCAAGCTCCGGGACCGACCACTCCCTCAGGGCCCCACAGGGGAGGGCATCTGACCTTGCCCTCAGGTTTCCAAAAGGCCCATTCCACCTCGGGTCTGCAAGTGGGGACACATATCCTTCTGCCGACATCCAGAAAATGAGGCACAGGCACCAATGACATAGAGACAAGTGTCCCTTCAGGTAGCGACATGTGGGGTCACTTGTTCCCTCAGGTAGCAATGATGTAGGAACACCTATCATCCATCGCCAGGTACCAGTGATGCTTTCAAGCAATGCCCAGTTCATACACCTCAGTACCATCCTGTCTCGCCTAGGTAGTAGTTACATGGGGCCACCTGTCCACCTCAGGTAGCAATGATGTGAAAACACCTGTCACGGTTAGGTTACAATGTAGTGACTAGCACCTGCTACCTCCAGGCGGTAATGATATAGAGGAACTTACTCCTCCAGGTAACAATGATGTGAGGACACATATCCTTCCCCCACCCTGGTCCGGGTAGCAATGATGCGGGGGCACCTGTCTCCTTCAGGTAGCAATGATGTTGGGACACATGTCCCCCATTAGTTAACAATGATGTGCTAATGAAATGGAGACCCTTGGCCCTCCAGGTGGCAATGATGTGAAGTCACCTGTCCGCCACAGGTACCAAGGATGTGGGGCACCAATTCCGCCCACGATGCCCGGAGAATGGGGACACCTGTCCCCTCGGGTCGGGCCAAGCCCCGCCCCGCCATGCGCCCCGCCCCCGCCGCGCGCCCCCGCCGCGTACACGCGCTGGACACGCGCCTTATCCTCCTCCCTCTTGGCCCTGAGGGGTGGGCGCGACAGCCCCCTCACCCGCGCGGCCCGCGTCAGGCTCAAGTCCTTCATGACCTCCTCGAAGGCCGCCGTCTCCTCTGCCTGCTTCTGGTTGTGCAGCGCGATCTTCTCGCTAAATTTCCGCGGATTGTTCGAAGTCGCCATCTTCTCGCCGCCGCCGCCGCCTCCGCCTCCTCCTCCTCCCTCCTCCTCCACCTCCTCGCCCCCCCTCCCCCGCACCACTTGCCAGTGCCACCACGCAGGCGCCAGACAGGCCCGCGAGCGGCGGGCGGTGCGCAGGCGCAGCGGCGGATGGGAGAGCGACGCAGGCGCACGGGAGAGGCGCGCAGCGCACGGGAGACGGCGCAGCGCACTGGAGACGGCGCATGCGCGCGTCCCGCCAGTGCTGTTGGGCCCCGGGACGTGCATGGAAATTTCGGCGCAGGCGCAGTGGGTCTCCTCCTGGCCCGCTGGACAGCGGCCGCCGGCTGTTGGATAAGGTCCAAGGACTGGCCCAACCCTGGATCCTCCAAGAGGGAGCCTTAAATTTACAGGGATGGGGCCAGCACCCTCCAAGCACAGGGAGCACTCCGAGTCTGAGCTTGGGCTGGGGCCAGTTCAGTTTTGAGATTAGTCCAGGACGTTGCTCATCCCCGCTTTCATTGAACGAGTATTTCTTGAGAATCAATATGCTAGGCAGATGTGGTCCCTGCCCTCACAGCGTGCAAAGTGAGAAGGGGTCAGACATTATCCATGAACATACGACCCAAGAACGTTTCAGACGGAGATAAATGACAGGGTAAATAATTCGGTGATGGGAGGGGGGTGGGAGGGTGCTGGGTGAAAAAGGTAAAAGTAATTAAGTATAAATGGCCAGTTATAAATACAGGGTGATGTAAAGTACATCATAGGGAATATAGTCCGTAATATTGTAATAACTGTATGGTGTCTGAGCGGTACTAGACTTGCCAGGATGAACACTTCATAAGGTATATAAATGTCTAATCACTATGTTGTACACCTGAAATTAGTATGATATTGTATGTCCACTGTAATTGGAAAATAAATTTAAAACTTTAAAACATTTTTAAAAGAATTCAGTGATGGGCTCCCAGGAGAGTGGTGATATCAGGGAGGAAGGTTACCACCACCACCACCACCACCACCATCAGGTAAGGGGGTGCATTTGAGCTGAGGCCTGACTTGTGAGCAGCCCCAGCCCAAAAACCTGAGCATCATCCTTAATACCTTTCTTTACCTATCGCTTCACATTGTACCAGTTCCTATTCTCTGGATCCTCAAGCCCAAAGAACCAGAACTACAGAGCTTTAGCCTCCTCTCTGTGAATTTCTCCAGTCCAAACTTGCTCAAGGATCCTAATTTTTAACATGGGATGCTAAAGGAAAGGTCAAAAATCCCACTCAGGCCCAGCAGTGAATGGGATAGTAGACTCCCAGATGACAAAGGGATGACCCAGGGAAGCAAAAGTGGTTCTGACACCCAGCTGTTCCTCCCTAGGCAGAGGGACCCCAGCCACCAATATCAAAGGTTTATATTCAGGATGCCTTAGGGATTCTGGGGCATGGACAGGGATAAGAAGCCAGAAGAGGCAGCCAGAGGGCTGTGGGGCAGCTGTGATTACACAAAAAATATGCTTTTTACTAGGGCCAGGGATGGCTGAGAGGGAACACCAATGGTTATCATAGGGGGACAACTTTTTCCAAATATACTGTTAGTCCCACTTTCCAACTGTTGAATGAAATTTTCATATTAAATGTATATACATACATAAATTTTAATTTGGAGTGTCCCAGGCACTGCCACTGCTCCATTTTATTCTTGTTCATATGGTTTTGAGAACTTTCATGGACTTAAGCGTTTTTGTCTAATAAGCATCTGCCCCCCTTTTGGGTAGCAACAACCAACTGCCCTACAGGGAACACTCATTCTGACTTTCAGTTCAATAAATGTGTATGGACCCGATCTCAACAACTTTTCCCCCCCCAAATACCTCAAGTTGGAAGGCTTGGACAAGCAGCAGAGCCCATTGCTGTAACCATCACCATTGGTTCAGAGAAGGCATGTGACCCAATTTGCCCAGTGAAATGCAATTCTGCGATTTTTGCTTGAACCATGGGAAAGAGAAGCACCCTCTTTGCTCGGGTGGCTGATTTGAAGGATAATATAAGCCTCCAGTGCCAGAGGTCACTAATAAAAGACAAAGGTAGAGAGAGAGAGAGATACTATCTGAGCTTCTGGATCCAGCCATGCCCAAAGATAGATACCCCTGCCTTTTCAGTTATGTCAGCCAATAGTTTATTCTCATCTTCGCTGAAGTTAATTTGAAGTCCTTTTTCTGTCCTTGGCATTAACTGAGACTGCAGCTTCTGGGACTCAAGTGCAGGACTGGGTATTCTACAGAAGTGGAGAAGTGGAAACAGCGCACAGATGGCAACTGCCATAGCAAGTTAAGCACCAGAGCCAGAACTAGAACTCAGGTCTGAGAGCAGAGCTCAGCTTCCTTCTCTGCACTGGGTTTTGTAAGGTTTAACACAAGTCAAATGCCTGGCTCATAAGTGCTCAAAAAACGCTGTTTACCCTGATCATTTCCATATGCCTGCACTAAGCTAGTTACCAGGCACAGAAAGAGGAGACAATATTTGGAGGGTGGCAGGGTTATCAGGTCACAAGAAGGGGCCATGCCCCCAGGGCAGAGGTGAGGTACCAGTACTCACCCTATTCACCCTCATTCATCCCTCACCGCAGCAGTAACAAGATCCATCCTAAACCCTAATGATGAGTCAGAGGAAGCCATGAGCTTACTCATTGCACAACGGTTGGACCTTGACGGAAGCCTTCCTCCCTCTCCACTGAGGAGGGCAAACATGAGGCATCTGGTGACTCAGGAAGAACTCAGCCCTTATGTTTTCACTTTCTTCACTTATCAAAGAAAGCTGCTGTGACCCAGTATGGTCCGGGTGGGGCTTCTTGGAGCAGCCCATGATCTTTCTAAATCGGGGTGATCTCACAGTGCTCATTACACTTAGGAAAAAATCTACCTTCCTCTTAGTTGCCCACAAGGTTCTTGCCCCCTCCCTGTAGCCACACCAGCTTCCTTACTCTTCTACCTCCAGATCTTTGCACATATTGCAGATTCTTTCCAGACTGCTCTTCCCCAGGAACCTTTCATGGCTGGCACCTTCTCATCTTTCAGGCCCCTCCTCTGAGAGACCTTCCCTGAGGGCCCTATCTGAAGTGTGTCACTGTGTGTGTCCCATGACCAGGAAATATCCCACTCTCTGAAGGCAGCAGTTTCCAGGGTTCTGTCTGCTCCCTTGAGCTGAGACCAAACACTGAAAGTGTGCCCTGGCTGGTATGGCTCAGTGGATTGAGCATTGGCCTGTGAAGCAAAATGTCATGTTGCTGGTTCAATTCTTAGCTGGCACAAGACTGGGTTGCAGGCCAGGCCCCTGGTTGGGGGAGTGTGAGAGGTAACCAATCGACGTACCTCTTGCACATTAATGTTTCTGTCCCTCTTTTTCTTCCTCCCTTCCCAAATCTCTAAAAGTAAAACAAAACCTTAAAAAAAACTGGAAGTGTATTCACCCTTCTCAAACACTACAGGGCTAGAGTTCCCTGTGTTGCAGAAAGGACAGTTACCTACTCTTAAGGCTTATTCTCTATCTCTTGGCCTCATTATACTTGTCTGTTCATTCTGTTTTCCTGGGTCCCCAGAGCTAACACAAGACTAGGCACAGAGAGGTAATTAGGAAGTGTCTATGAAATGAATCATTTTCTGCCTCGGAAACTCCTATTCATCTCTCCTCCAGAAAGCCCATCCTGACCCCTAAGGAGGTCTGTGTTCCTCACTCTAGGCTCACCCAGCCCTGGATCCTTCTCCAGCCAGTCCTGATCCAAAGAAGCAGGGAGTGTCCAGTTGTTGAATGGCTCCACTTTAGTCTTACAGAGTACATCCAAGTGTAAGCTAAGAGGTGAGTCCTTATAAGCCACTTCCAGCTGCCTCCAGGATTTAGTTTTCTCTCATCTGCTCCATAGATCTGCCTGGCTCCATTTCTTCCTTGCCAGTTTCCCCAGCATCATCTCCCACCCTTCCCTTTCTCATGTACTCCACTCCAACCTTGCTGTATCTAGCACAGGGCATTTGCTCAGGCTGTCTGTATAGAATGCCCTTTCCCCTGCATTCAGGCCCTAACATTCCTCAGTATAAAGCCTCTAAATACAAACTAAATAAAAATCTAAACTGCCAAGCTGTTTCTGCCTGGTCCAGCCCC
Organism: Furipterus horrens; assembly: GCF_987537825.1. Classification (NCBI taxonomy): domain Eukaryota; kingdom Metazoa; phylum Chordata; class Mammalia; order Chiroptera; family Furipteridae; genus Furipterus; species Furipterus horrens. The sequence goes on along the minus strand of NW_028327180.1, from coordinate 48,174,647 downwards.
TGCTGATTCTCCAGCTGTGTGAAAGTGACTTCACCTCTCTGAGCCTTGCTGTCCTCCCATGTTAAATGGGAACAGTGGCAATCCTCATGGCAGGTTCTCGGTAAGATTAAATAGATAATGCTAGTAAAGCACTTAGCTTAGTGCCTGCTTCCTTGCCAGTACTCAACAGCTGTTAGGGGAAGCAAACCCTACCTCGGGATGTGAGTTTTCATGCCTTGCTTTTCTGCACTGTCATATATGGAATCTTAGTCAATCTGGGGTACCCACATTGCATGGAGGTGAATTTGGGCCATCGAATGTGAGGAGGCAAAGAATAAAGGCATCCAGGGCCTGTCTTTGACTTCCAAACCAAGCCTTCATCAGACAGTTTTGAAAGCAAAGCCAGAGCCAGGTTTGATTGTGATGCAAAAGGGGAGAACCAGTCAATAGAAGCCAGAAATGCCAAACAGTGCTCACTCCTTGCAACTGAACAGGAAGAGGTTAGATGAAGACGCTGGTATCTGGGCCCTCTACCCTGGGTCGAGTGTGGGATGGAGGGTGAGACAGGGCAGGACTGCCAGGGAGAGTAGCAAGAGGCTGGGGCTGAGGGAGGCAGGGACCCAGGAGGATGGCTATAGAGTAGCGGTTCTCAACCTGTGGGTCACGACTCCTTTGGGGGTCGAACAACCTTTTCACAGGGGTCGCCTAAGACCATCAGAAAACACATATATAATTACATATTGTTTTTGTGATTAATCACTATTCTTTAATTATGTTCAATTTGTAACAATGAAAATACACCCTGCATATCAGATACTTACATTACGACTCATAACAGTAGCAAAATTACAGTTATGAAGTAGCAACGAAAATAATTTTATGGTTGTGGGTCACCACAACATGAGGAGCTGTATTAAAGGGTCACGGCATTAGGAAGGTTGAGAACCACTGCTCTAGAGGATGGAGGGACCAGGGCAGAGCAAGCAGTCCAGTTCCTGCTGTGCAACCACCATGCAGAGGGAACATCCAATGACAACACAATGCTGATCCTTGGCTGAGCTGCAGTGGAACTCCCCATGCAGACCACTATCCAAAAGCCCAGGGCACTTACAGTCCCAACCTATGTGACAAAAGAGAATTCCTGCCCTTCAGGGGGTACTCACTGGCTTTTCTTTCAGTGGCCTCAGCATCTGAGTCCCCATCCAAGTCTGGGGAGTCCCCATCATGGGAAGTCAGCCCCTCACGGACAACAAAAGCCCTAGAGTCAACAGTGTGATGGATCCAACTGTGGGCCTCAGTTCCCCGTCTGTTCCTGCTTCCTACCCTTTACCTCACCGTTGTGCATCCTTTCTTTGTAAGGAGAATTATTTCCCAGCCCTGATTTTGGGCTTGGCCATGTCATTTGCTTTGGCCAACAGAATATGGGCAGAAGTGTCAGCATACAAGTTCTAAATCTGGGCCTCAGAAGGCCTTATGTGACTCCACTTGTCCTCTGGCACCATTGTGGGAGGAGAACATTATGTTGGCTGGCTGCTGGTCCAAGGATGAAGACAGGTAGGGCTGAGCACCCCCTCACCCTGCTACTCCCCAGCCTTGCACCTGGAAGACAGCTGCCCAGCTAAGGGCAGCATAGAATAGACATCCCCAGCTGAGTCACAGATACATGAAAAATACCCATTTATTTTTGTATCCCATTGAGACTTGGGTTGTTTGTTACAAGGTGGCAGCAGCTGACTAGCACACTGATGTACTCACTCCCCCAGGGACTCAGGCAGCTAGGTTGGCACAGGACATGGGGTAGGGCAATAGAATGTTTCCACTCAGGAACAAGTGATGCAAAGAAACAGAACCAGGGCAGGAGCATCCAGTTTCCAGGGGCAGCTATGGCTGAGTGCCAAGGGCAGATGGCATTGCCAGTAGAGACAGCTGGATTCTGTGGTGATAGCAAAAGCATCCTCACCAATCAGTACCCTGACCTGACTTCAGCTGATCACCCCAGCTGCCTTGCCACCTTGATTCTTATTATTTTCTGAGTCTGGTTTTCCTAACTTCCTGACACTTTCGTGAGCAACCAAGCAGCCAGGTCATTTTCTGTTATTTGCAAATAAAAACCTAACATATAAGATTGGGAAATCCCAGCATCTGTTACTTTTATATTATAATTTTGTAAGTGTCTGGGTTGCAAATATCAGAATAGCTGACCCATTAGTATCTTATCTTAAGCAGCACAGACATTGTGATTTCTCATGAAAAGGAATCTGGAGGTCAGAGGTTCCACAGTGGGACTGGTAGCCTCATGATTTCAGGGTTCTGGAAGGTGCCATCTCTGTTCCTCTCTTAATGCTCCTCATGGCCACAAGATGGCTGCAAAAGCTCCTGGCATCCTATGTCTTCATAGGAAGCATTAAGGGATGAAAAGGAGCAATAAGACTTCTCCTCTGACCAGACACTCCCACCCCAGACTTTCCCCTAAAGCTTACTGCCCAGAGCTGGGAAATTCGCCCAGATTGCAAACAACCCCTGCAAAAGGCATTACCAAGAAATACTGAGCCAAATCCTAAATTAACCCCACCAGAGACTGGGCACGCTGCTGCTGGTGCTAAATCAGGGCTCTGTAGGTGAGGAGGGAGAAATGGCTGCTGGACTGACAACAGCAGGGTCAGCCACAAGAATTAAGCTGGAGTCTTGTGGGGGGAGCACAGACTCATGGACCACCTGCCCCTGGGGGTCCGCGGATGGCACTCACAGATGCTAGAGTAGATGAGGCTCTCCTCCCACCTTCCCACCCAGACCCTCTCACTTGTGCAACAAACATTCCTGGCAGTGCCTTCTGGGACACACAGCCAGGTGCCCCTAATAAAACGCGTGCTTGGAGGCTCCACCATGGGAAGCAAAATCTCCAGGGCCCGTGAGAACAGAGGAGCTGTAGCTGCATTCCAGGACACAAAGCCAGGGGCAGATTTCCAAACTGGCCAGGTCTGGGGCAGATTCCCACCTCACACAGCTCTCCCAAGGCCCCTTTGGCCCTTGGTTACTGCGAGGCCCCAGAAGTCACACTTGGCCTCCCTCTCACGAGCCTGCATCCCACTGTCCCCAGAGACAGCGTTTTCCCACAGCCCCGGCCCAGGTGCAGAGGGAGGCTCCGGCAGCCGAGTCCAGGGCCGTGGTGGGGAAGCAGGCCATCTGGAAAGAGACGGGCTTTCCTCAAGCTCAGTCCCCACACACAGTGGATGCTGCCCTGGGTGAAAGGTGAAGGGAAGTGATAAGGTGATGAGCAGCAGACCCCTTCGGGGTGCCACACAGAAAGGGCCAGACTAGGCCAAGGGCGCATGTGCAAACTATTTGTTCAACTGTGGATGAGCAAGCACGTGTGTGCAGGTATGCCTGAGTGTGAGAATGTGTTTGTGTGCGCAAGCCTCTGCGTATGTGTACACATGTTCGGCCTTTCTCTGAAGGACACAAATGTTCACAAAGTAAAGTTTCAAGCCAGTTTCTGCTAAATTAAAAACAGCTTTTTCGTTTTTAAGTTTACAATACAAAAAATAATTTTCCTTTCTTCCGGGGGTGGGGTGAAAAAGGAGGGGTAGGGGCCCCCGAGAACATTCCGTGAACCAGCTCAAATGGTTATGCACAATCGACCAGTTAGATACAGCAGCATCCCCTCCACCCTGCACCGGCACCCCTGCCAGCTCATTGGGGACAAGATGTTCTGAGGCGTGAGCTGATCTGGGGGAACTTGCAGCTGGCAAAGGCTTCTCACTGCCCCCGTGAGGGGCTGTGCCTCCAGCAGAAAAGGGGTCTCTTGGGGGAGCTCAGGTTAGGACGGTGAGAAGGGGCTGAAATGTTCTGGTAAGTACCCAAGGGCCAATGCTTTCCTTTCAAAGCCCCTGGCAATGTGGACTCCTTCCTGGTTCCCAACCAAATTCCTATTTCAGCACTGCCTTCCCACTCAGCCTCACCCCAGGGGCCCCAGGGCTGCTGGACAGGAGCACCAGGCCTATGGTATGTTTTGAGGGTGACCTGGAAGCCTCCGCTCTCAGAAGGTTGTACATGAACAGCAGGCATTCTCTACTAATGTGCAGCCCTGGTTCAGCCCTGGTGAGGCTGCCACGAAAGCAGAGACTGGGGGCAACTCATGGAGCTCTTGGGCTCCTAAGGAAACGTGATAATTTCATGTTTTTTAAAATTAATTAATTAATTTAGAGAGAGGGGAAGGGAGGGAGAAAGAGAGGGAAAGAAATATCAATCGGTTGCTTCTCATATGCGCATTGATCTGACTGGGGACCGAACCTACAACCTAGCCATGAGCCCTGACTGAAGATCAAATTGGCAACCTTTCCCTTTGCGGGATGACACTCAACCAACTAAGCCACACTGGTCAGGGTGATGTCATGCTTTCTTTAGGCCTGCCCTTTCTTTTCGACATTGCAGTCTCTGGTTAGAGGGGCTCCACAGCCACATGACCTTGTACCCCAGAACCGAGCAGGTGGAGACAAAACCTGCTGAGGCTGGGGGTTGGCTGGTGGCAGGGGGCCGGACGATCAGGAACATGGAACAGCCTAGAGAGTTGCTGGAGACCACCGGGTTTGCCATCTGTCTTCCCAGCACTCAGTGGAAGTCCCGGCTCCACTTCCCACTGCCCTCCCTCACACCCCTGAGCTAAAGACTGGCCCCCTCCCAGCTCCTTTGCAAGGATGAGAAAGGGCAAAGTGGGAGAGGGACCCCAAAATGCACAGAGGGCAAGAGGAATCTGTGATCTATCAGGCTCCACAAGCTCAGCACTGGGCCTGTTCCATCTTTTCATCATAACATTTTTATTAAATACAAGGAAAATATTAGGAGATGATGTCTGCTGAAGTATGAGGTTAATTCTTTACACAGCGAGTGGGTCACAGAGACATGACATCAATCGTCTGTTAGAAGCAGAGACACTTCATGTTGCCCCAAGGGTACAAATCCCATTTATAAGACAGCAGTGTTGGCCTCTTAAAAAAAAAGGCAAAACAGAACAACAAGAAAAAATAGATTTAGAGACCTAATCAAAGTTGGCCAGAGATGGTGTGAAGCCCTTGAAAAGAAAGGTTCTCACCTGCCTGACTTCCTGCACTGGTACCCTTGGTCCAGGTAGTGCTTCAACCTGAACATAGGACAGGGTAGAGTACAGGGCTGGAGAGTGGATGAAATAAAAATCCTTGAACAGACCTGTGGAATGCAGACACACTGAAATTCTAAAGCAGTGTCCTCCTTCATCCATTGGCCCAATTCTCCTTAGGACCCTCCACGTGGCACAGTGCCCAGTGGAAGAACTGAACCCATAAGAACCATCTCCAGGAGCTGGCTGTGGATTTTCCTCCTGAAAGTGAACAAGCAAACACCCTGAGGTTCTTGAATCAAGGATAGGAAAGGGGCAATTGCCGAACCCTCCTCCATGGCCTCCCTCCCACTCAGCAGCTTGTGCTTATTGCAGAGAGAGAACTATCCTCTGGTCATCACTCCAGGCTGGGTGCTTCTGAGCCACTCCTGCTCCAACGGGTCCAAATGACAGAGATGTGGGATACAATTATTTTAAAACACACAAGTGCAAGAAACTTGGTAGGGGGAGAGTGGTGTACCATGAATTCGGAATGACACTAATGAGCCCTCATCTGAATGTCTTAGAAGTCCAGGCTGAGGGATAGGAGAGAAGCAGGGCACAACAGTCCTGATTCCCAGTTCCCATCCATGAGTGAGGACCCTGTGCAGACAAGAAAAGTACCTCAGGCTCAAGTTTTCTGACATAACACGTCGGCCTCACTGGCAGGTTCCCTGGCAGGCGCAGAGCCAAGATCTGCTTTGGGAAGGAGGCTTATCAACACAGGGGGCCTATACAGCCAGCCTGGGGCGAGGGTGGGGGGCACAGGGCCACGGAGATGAGGTTCTCTCGATAGGACATGTGCTCACCAAGCCTCTGGCAGGAACAGCATACAGCCAAGTCATGGGGTGGTGGGTCCTGGGAGCTACCTCCTGCTCCCAGCACGGGGCAGCAGGACCGAGGCACAGGCAATGCCTGCAAAGGACTCAGGGAAGTGCAGGTCACGCTCCCACTCATCTGTCTCAGTGTTGTACACCTGCACAATGCCTGTCACATTGTTGAGGCGCCAGTTATAGCCCCCGACGACATAGATTTTCCTGTCCATCAAGCAGCAGCCAGCCTCTGACTGGCCAGCTCTCATGGGGCTCACACTGGTCCACTGATCTGTCTCGGGCACATAGTATTCCACAGCCAGCACATCAAAGCAGCGGTCTACATGGTCCATGCGGCCACCCAGGGCGTAGATGCGGCCACCAGCGCCCACCATAGCATGCAGCACTCGGGGCTCGCTCATGGGCGCCTTGAACTCCCACTGGTCAGCCGCAGGATCGTAGCAGTGCAATGCCTTCTTGTCCTCTACCGAGATGCCATAGCCACCTGAGATGTAGAGGCGGCCCCCAGCAGAGGCACCTGCATGGCCCCAGGTGCGGCGCTTCAGTGAGCAGGCATAGCCCCACTCATTGCGCTGTGGGCAGTATCTTTCAACTGAGGCCAGGCTGCCAGCTCGGTTGCGGCCACCCGTGGCATAGACCATGCCGCACAGCGCGTTCAGCTGGAACTGGATGCGGCTCTCCTGCATGGCCTGCAGACGCAGCCATCGGTTCAGGTGAGGGTCGTAGCGGTAGCAGGTATCCACTGCACCCTCACCACTGCGGTACTGCAGGTGCTGACCCCCAGCCACGTATACAAAGTTGTCCAGCACAGCCACACATGTGTGGCTGCAGCCCACCTCCATTTCTGTAAGCTCACAGAAGTGGCGGGCTCCTGGCTCAGGCAGCTGGTATACTTTGCTGCTAACAGCATGGTCACTGTCGGTATAGGGTGTGCCACCAAAGGCCACCAGTGAGGGCACGTCAGAGCGCACGACCGTGCGTGGGGACTGCATCTCATGCTGCCGAAAGGGCAGCACCTGGTAGTTGAAGGCCTCTAGCAGGTACTGACGGCATAGCACGTCCTCCACCATGAGGTCTAATGTTTGCACACTGTCTACCAGGTCGGATGAGTGCATGAGTGGGAAACGGATATGGCAGAGTACGTGGCTGGCACGTGGCCGCCGGGCAGGATCATGCTGCAGCCAGCGAACAGCAGCACGGAATATGTCAATCTCAGCACAACTCTGTAGCTGGTTGCTCTGCAGGAAGAAGACAAGGCGCTCCAGTGGCAGCTGCAGGAAGTCCTCCTCCGCAGCAATCTGCAAGAAGTGCTGGAAGGTGAAGGCATCCACAGACTCTTTGAGTGAGGTCAGACTGAAGGTGGTGGCCATGTGGCCAATATGCAGGCAGGTCTCCACGCTCATGGCAGCCTTGAGGAACTCCTCGCACAGCTCCACCACTGGCAGCATCTGCAGGAACACAGCCGCACCCAGCACGTCCTGCACACAGTCCAAGTCCAGTGTTACCTCGGCGCTATAGGCAAAGTCAATGATGTGCTGCAGGCCGCGTGCTGACAAGCCCTTCAGCTCAATGATGTCCTGGCTTGCCTCCCTCATGCCACCTGTGAACATGGCCCTGCGGGTCGGAAACACAGGATGTGGGTTCAGGGCACCGAGGGGCATTGTGGCCACTGGGATGGCCTAGTCCCGAGACACAAGCTTGGCCCACCTGGGTAAAGCAGGCCAGGTATGCATTAAAGACACACAAAAAAGAAAATAAAAAAGTTCTAATCCACCCCAAGCCATGCATCTTCTTACCAATAGCACTTCTGTACTCTGCCCCTCTTGTGGGGCACTGTCCAACCCTACCCAGATATGCGCAGCATTGGGACAGGCTGGTTCAGACTGTGGGAGCCACATCTCCCCAATCCCCACTGATGGCAGGGTGGGTGTAGCTCTGGAGAGAGGTCTCCAAGCCCATCTTAGTGCCCAGCCATGAGGACCAGTCCCTCGGTGAGGTCAGGAAATACAACAGGGGAATATCAGGGAAATGCACACCATGGTTCATAGAGTCCAGTACTTCCCCAGCACACTCACCTGAATAGATGGCTCTACCTTTCTTCCCCTGCCTGAATCTCCGCTGCTATCACACAGGAATAGAAAGGGTGTAAGAGTCCCAGGTTGGAGCGCCTATTATGTGACCTCACTGAGGTCATCAATGTGTCCAGAGAAAGGCCCAGGTAGTCAGGGAAGCCCCTGAAAATGGCCACAGGAGTCCCAGCCCACTATGAGACCCCCTAGTGAGTGACCCCAGGTCTGTCAGCTGTGCTGTCCTGCTCTGGAACATAGGACCTGGGTCATAACCCCCCACAGCCTTTTTCAGGGGGCCCTCTGTCAGGAAGAGGGGCAAGAATCCCAGCGCCTGCTAGGATTTTGTGGGAGGTTCTAGAAGATGGTGTATGGGAGGCGCCTTTCATGGCGCAAGCTGGCCTTTCATCCATCAGTGTACATCATGATGGCTGACTAAGGGGAGGGAACTTTCCTTGGCCATTTGCCTAAGATACCCATCACCCAGTCACCCCTAGCATGAGCCAGGCTCAGGCTCCACAGCGTGGACAGCTGAGCTTGGTGCTGCCTTGGGGCCATCAACTAACAACTGCCCAGCACTCCACAAGGCAGTGCCATAGCCCTTCCAGGAGCTGTGCTTTGCAGCCCCAGGGCCCTGCCCCTTCTTGTCCCCGTGAGTCCCATCAGCCTGTCGAAGGCAGAAACAGTCATGGCGACGAGAGGGAGCTTTGCCTTTTAAGGCCTCGCCAGCTGCAGTATCAGCGCAAAGGAACCTTTAAAGGGCATTTCTGGCTGGGGAGGCTCGCCCGTCCCCAAATCCAGAATAAAAATAGAAGCGGCGCCCCAGATGACTTGGCTTCTCTAGCTCCCCAGAAGGGCCTCATTGAGCCCACAGGGCAGACAGTCAGAGGGCACACTGGGCAAGGGAGTGTGCAGCCTGAGGTGCACACTTGGGCTGGGGCTCTGTGAGGTGGTACTAGGGGGTGTCTCAGCCACCACTGGCAAAGCAGGGCCAGAGAACCAACCCCAGAATGGTACTTTTAGGAAAAGGCCTTCACGGCAGACTGACCCATACACCCAGCAAGGCCTTACCTGTCACATGGGGACTGGAACAGAGCCTGGCACACTCTGGTGCCTGTTGGGGAGTCTCTCCTGTCCTTTGGACTGAGTATAGGTATTACGAGGGTAGGGACTTGTGCCAGTGTTCTCCCTGCTGCATTCGAGGCTAGCACAGCACCTGGCACACACAGGTGTCAAATAAAGACTGAGTGGAAACCTGGCCAAGCCCTGCCATCCCTCAGGCCAAAAACTGCTAATTGGGTGTCCATGGGCCACTTCTGTCCCTAGAGGTAGATTAAGGTCGGTTGAGGCCCCAGGCGCAGAAGAAAATACTGGGCCCCTTAAAAAAAAGAGAGAGACAGGGAAAATAAAAATACATGGTTTTGTGGGGCCCTTCAGAAGTCAGGGTCCAGGGCGCACACCTGGTGCGCCCACTGTTAAATCTGCCTCTGTCCCCCAGATATGTTCTTTCCTGTGCAATGTCCCCAAAAAGTTTTAAATAAGTTGCAAAACTGGGGAAAGCAGTAGGTCTACTGGACATTGGGCCAACACCAACCACATTCCCTCATACCCATCCCTCCCTGGCTGGTGCTGCACTTGCCCTCTCAGAAGGGCCTGCACTCTCCAGCCCATACCTGGGGCCTGTGCTAACCTGAAGTAGTCACTGCAGGCAGCCAGGACCACCTTGTGCGCATGGAAGGTCTCTCTGTTGACTGTGAGTACGACGTCCAAGAGCTGTCCCTGTGAGCGAAGTGTGGCCAGGCCCTGCAGAAGGCTGGTGCTATGGCCGGGTGCTGAGAAGGTGCACTTGAGGGCTCCATTTTTATCGGCCATGCTGTGGGAGAGCAGGGTGCGGTGCAAGGTTCAGAGGTCTCAGGGCAGGCTGGTCTCAGCCCAGGGACCCTGGGCAGCTCTCCTAGGCTCTGAAGCTGCCCCAGGAACAGGCAGAATCACCAGAACCAGCCCCAGGGAAGCAGAAACAAAACCTGGATCTTGACCATGTCTACCACCCACCCACTGACTAGCCTTGGCAGTGGATGCCAGTTGCTGACTGTGATAATGGCAGGATTTCACATAGGACCTTAGGAGACCACATGTCCCGTTTCTTTTTTTTTTAAAAGATTTTATTTATTTATTTTTAGAGAGAGGGGAAGGGAAGGAGAAAGAGAGGGTGAGAAACATGTGTGAGAGAAACAGCAATCTGCTGCCTCTTACATACCCCCAATTGGGCAACCTGGCCGCAACCCAGGCATGTGCTCTGACCAGGAATCGAACCTGCAACCTTCCTGTTCGCAGGCCAGTGCTCAGTCTACTGAGCCACTCCAGCCAGGGTGCATGTCTTTTTTTTAAGAATTGAGGTGAGATTCACATACCATAAAAGTTCACCATTTAACATGTACAATTCAGTGGCATTTAGTACATTGGCAATGTTGTGCAATCATCACCTAGATCTAATTCCAGAACATTTCCAGCATCCCAGAAAGAAATCCCATCTCCATTAGAAGTCACTCCTCATTCCCCCCATTCTGCCCATCCCCCTCTCCCATCCCCTGGCAACCATTAATCCACTTTCTGGCTCTATGAATTTGCCTGTCTGGACAGTTCATAGAAATGGAGTGAGACAATAAGTGGCCTTTTGTGCTTTTGTATCTGGCTTTTCTCACTCAGTATCATGTTTTCAAGGTTCATCTACACTGTAGTGTGTATCACTGCCTCACTCCTTTTTATGCATGAGTAATATTTTACTGTGTAAAATGTGAATGCACTATTTCTTTATCCCTTCAACTATCTATGAACATTTAGGTTGCTTTCAACCCTCTCCTTTTAAAAACTCTATTCCATTATTTTTTTTATTCTAGATGTGTCTCCTGAGTGCTGCACTCTCCACATCACCAATGTCCCCTAAGCCCCTGCAAGCCCCCATGGATAAACCCATCCCTCCTCTACAAAGGGTGGGTGGGATTAGGTGCTGGCAAAGGGTCCAAGTGTGAGTATGGAGGAGGCATTCAACCTGCAGCTTCCCAGGAGCACTGGGCTCTAGGGATAGGGATGCCTCTCACTGTGGAGGAGGGACTGCCACCTCCAGGAAGGCCCAGCCTTCAAGGCCCAGCCACTCGACACCTGCCCAGCACACGCTTGTGCCCAGCACCCTGGGGGAGGGCAGTCACATGACCACAAAGTCACACGGCTGTTTTCAGAAGAATTTGGCTTTGGGCTGTGCTCTGTGACTTCCCAGTCAAGGGAAATGTTCATTGGTCCGACCTTCCAAGCACAAGAACAGGCTGAGCAGCTTGTCCATAGCCCCAGAGCTGTAAAAGGATACAGCAGAATCTGGATCCATCCTGGGGAAGCAGCAGGCTGCACGGGATCTTTCTGTCAACTCCTGGCCAATGTGGGGAAAACAGAGCAAATTGTGGGGAAGCCACAAAACCAAGAATATCTCTGTAAGAAGATAGGTTTACCTATGGAGGCAGCTTGCTGGGGGGATGGGACCAGGGAAGCAGACCTTCCTGTACCTCCATATGAGGAATCAGGAGGGAAAGATTTTTAAGATTTTTTTAAAAAGTATATTTTATTTATTTATTTTTAGAGAGAAGGGAAGGAAGGGAGAAAGAGAGGAAGAGAAATATCAATGTACAAGAGATACATTGATTGGTTGCTTCTCGCACACCCCTAACTGGGGACCTGGCCTGCAACCTAGGCATGTGCCTTGACTGGGAATCAAAGTGGCAACCTTTCAGTTCGCAGACCAGCACTCAATCCACCGAGCCACGCCAACTAGAATCTTTTTTTAAAGTTTTAAAAAGGAGTGGTGGAAACAATCCAAATGCCAATCAACAGATGAGTAGATAAACAAAATGTGGTATGTGTACACAACAGAATATTACTCAGCCTTGAGAAGGAATGAAGCTGATTAACACTACAACATTGATGAACGTGAAAAACATGATGCTCCATGAAAGAAGCCAATCACAATAGGCCACATGTTGTACGATTATATTTATATAAAATGTCCAGAACGGGCAAATCCATAGACAGAAACCAGATTAGGAGTTGTCAGGGGATGGGGAGGGGAAATGGGGAGTGACTGCTCATAGGGACAGGGTTCCCTCACGGTGATGAAGTATGTTGGAACTAGATAAAGGTGATGGCTGCACAATATTGTAAATGTGCTAAATGCCACTGAATTGTTCACTTTAAAATGGTGGTTTTATATTATGTGAATTTCACCTCAAAACAACAACAACAACAACAGAATGAAAGGACATCTGAGCCTTCTCAGGTCCTGCCTAAAACCCTCATGACCCCTAGCACCTCAATGTATGAGGAGGCCCTCCATCATCCCCCAAGTCCCTCTTGCTCCTTCATCTCAGAAAACTTGAGTAGAATGAATGCATCAGTGAATAAATGGTTTAGAAGCCCCAATACATCACTTCATCCTCTAGACACAACAGGAGTGAACAATGCCATCACCTCCAGAGTCAGGCCTCAGTAGTTCAAGAAACCCCCAGGACTTTCCCAGCGCATGCCCCCCACACCCCATCCCAGCACTCTGTTCCCTCCCCAGCCTTGGGCTCTCTGGAACTTGCTTCCCCATTCCTGGGACCAATACCTGCCCATAAGTGAGGGCCAGGAATGTGGGCACCACTCTTCCCAAGTAAGCAGGAGGACAAAGAAGACCTCTCAGCCCCACTGCCCACCAGCTCCCAGCCCCTCACTGCCTTTGTCAGCCCCTAGACTCTCTCCCATGGGTGGAAGGACACAACATGAACAAGGAGTGACCTTGCCCTCACCTGGTACACAACCAAGGACCTGGGACCAAAAAGGTCAAACCATCCAGAATCACTTTCACAATGCAGCTGTGGGCACCTCGGGGAGAGGGGGTAGGAACAGGGCAGAAAGATGCAGAGGCCAGAAAGTGGGGTTACTCTGGTTTCTCTTCCCACCCCTGCCAACCCTGCGCTTAGACAGTGATGCCCATGGGGCCTCTGCCTATGGGAAAAAGGGTTTGGCTGCCTCCCGGGTGCTGAGCCTTGCTCCCTGCTTCCACAGAGGGCTTCCTGGCAGCCTTGCCTGGGGCCCTGCCTGCAGCGAAGGCATGCTGAGATGCCTCCCTCCACCTCCACAGACCCTCTGGCCCCTCCGCTCCTCCTGCCTGGGCAGGTGAGCCACCTTCTCTGTGCAGCACAGGGACCTGAGGGTCAGAGCAGCTGGGTGTGACCCCTTGGAGCCTCCCTCTCAGAAGCAGATTTGGACTCAGCAGGTCCAAGCACCAGGAAGTCACCTTCATCACCAGGATCCCCTAAAGCCCAAACCCAGAGCCTAGCTGGCCTTGAGCAGGGCGTCTGGGGGTCAAGCCAGGACCCAAAGGTTGGTAGATGCAGATCAGTGAGACCCGCTCCTCTAGGAAACTGGCCCGGACTGCACCACAGGCCTCACCTCACCAGGCTCTGGCATCTGGTGTCAGAAGCAAAGGGAGGATTCTGATTCCTGACCTGCCATCAGCCAGCTGTGTGACTCAAGACCCTGGTCTCCAGGTCTTTATTTTCTTGGCTGTCAAATGGGGCAGGCAGGAGCACAGATGTCACAGGGCTGTGCTGAGGCTCCTCTGTGCTCATCATCTCCTGGGAAGTGATAGACCACAGACCATCTACTTCCCCTAGGTTCCCTTTGGGCTGAGGAGGTGGCAACGCCCAGTGGGGGCTGTATCCTGCCATTACCTACACAAGCCACCCACGGGCCACTGAACAGGGCTGGGGCTTGGGAACTTGAAGCCTGGAACAACCCACAGAGCGCTGGCACATGGTAGGTGCCCAGTGAACCAGGCTGCCCTTTACATGAACACCCTGCCTCACAGATTCTTTGCATATTGCAATTTTGCTTTCAGGTGATCTCGTTTTTTTCTTACAAGTCCCTTGGAGACTTCAGGGCCAGGTGGGAGGACTTCCTGTTTCCCCGAACCCAGGGGACTGGCATGAATGTTCACATTTTCACAAGATATCTTACCAGGGGCAACTTTACCGTGGAGTTGCTCTGGCCCTAAACATATATTTACTGTGGTCCTCCATATATAAAAAGCCCCAAGAAATCAATACAAAGCTAGCAACCTCACAGAAAAATATACAAATGATGTAGGCTGACAGTCCATAGGAAAGGAAGCACAGCTGGCTAGAGAGACCTAAGAGTAGGCCTCTTCCAAATATGGAAAATATGCTCACCAAGAGGCCAGCTTTACCCCTCAGGTGGGCAGAGTCATCAGGTTATCTGGCAACAGACACTCATGTCTATTCCCAGGGGGAGTGTGAAGTGGGACAATCTCCAGGAAGGCAGTACGACAGACCTAGCAAAATTCTAAGGGCTCACATCCTTGAACCAACAAGGCTACTTCTGGGATTTATCTGAGGTGTACTCACATGTGCAAAAGAGATGAGTGAGGATATTCCCCAAATACCATTCCTTGGGGCTGAAAAAGAGAAACAAACTAAATGCCCTTCAAGGAAATACAAAGAATTATGGTGCCTTCCGACAGGCTGCCCCTTCAGCTGAGCACCGAGGCAGTTAGAATGTTCATAAGTGGGAATTAGGACACTCAGGCTGGAACCCCAACCAAGCCCACTGGGTTGCTTTTCTATAGGGTGTGGGCCAAGATACAAGTGAGTGGCAAGCAACCCCTTTCTATGTACACATCCTCCTTGTGCTGAACAAGACTCCCAGCACTCCACAGGCTATTTCCTTCCTCCAGTCTCATAGGTGGGAAAGCTGTCCCAAAGCCCCTGGACTACCCTTCACACACCTCACAGCCTCTGGGAGCTCAGGGAGAGAGGGAGGAAGCCAGCAGGGGCCAGAGTCCCACCCTAGACAAAGGGTAGCTGGGCAAGATGGGCAGGAGAAGGAGGAGTACTGGGCCTGGGACCAGTGACTAAGGCTTGTCAGACAGGGGTTGGCTGCCTTGGTGGGGCCATGGGCCTCCAGGAAGGCGGCAGTGGCAGCTCTGGGCTGATCCAAGTCTCCAGACAGCCACCCAAGCCATGGTCACCAGCACTGAGTCATCGGAGCCAGTGCGTCAGCAGCTGGTCAGGGTGTCTCTGGAGGCCTCTCACTTCTGCCCCAACTGACTCTGCCTGCATCTGGGTTCCAAGGGGCTGCACTTGTCTCCACAGACCTGGCATGGGCTCAGAACTGTCCTGATCCCCTACCCCCACGCCATGCCCCCTCAGCACTGTCATTGGGAACCTCTGGCCAGGTCATGGGAACACAGCCTCTGTCTCCTTCAGGGTATCCACTGTGTAGGGGTTGATGGCCCATAGGACTAGGCAGATCTGTAAATACCCCCGGACAGACCACCAGTGGCAGGATCCCCACCATCTCCCAAGGGACCCCAGTCACTGAGCCCATTGCTCCCTGCTGGTGCCTCTACATGGGGCTCCTTCCATCCAGTCCTTCATGGGATCACCCCCTGAATATACCGCAGACAGGAGGCCTTCCTCAGGTTCTGCTTTGCAGAAACCCAGACGAAGGCAGGACTGCATAATGGGGAGGGACTGCAGGAAGTGCAGGGCCACAGGGGTGAGACAGCCCCATGGTGGAGGTTAAGACTCCCCTCCTCCTGCCCTCGCCCACTGCTGGCCCTGGTCTTCATGGTCAGTTTCCCAACCCTACAGGAGATCTCCAAAGCCCCAGAACAGTTCTTTTCATTGGAATGTAAAAAAAAAAAGAAAAGAAAGAAAAAGAAAAAAAAAAGGCAAGAACAAGAATTTTATGGAAACATTTCTTTGTGGTTTTGTAAACTCCTTTCCCACCCCCACATGGAGCCCAAAGCTCAGGCCAGAACAGAGTCTGCCGGTATTGCCCCTTTAACATACTGTTCTGACATGCAAATTCCCTCACTTCCCTTCAAAACAGAGAGCACTTCCACTTCCAAAGCCAATTTTGATTTTATTGTCCATGTGGCTCCAAGGAGCACAGCAGCAGAGTACAGCTGGTTGGCTTGTACCCCGGCTGACGCTGTACCAGGGAGTTCAGCCACTCCACCCAAGGTCCCAGGAGCATCAGTGGGGAAGATGCTGTGCTTTAGGGGGTAGAAACCCAGAGAGGGGGACAGAGAGAGCAGGAGAGAGACCCAAAGAGAGAGGAACAGAAATCCAGAGAGAGAGGGACAGAGAACTGGATGGGGATTGGTGGGAAGACAAGAGATCCAGAGAGAAAGGGGAACAGAGGACCAGAGAAAAAGGGGGAAAGAGACTCAGAGGAAAAGGGGGACAGAGATCCAGAGAGGGAAAATCAGGCTCTAGAGCTCTGATGAGCCTCTGGCAGTCTACTGGTCCCCCTCTTCACCCTATTTCACACACCTCCCTGCCCCACCTCTTATCCAGTCACACTGGAAACTTGGTGCCTTCCCCCTTGCACCCCCTCTGACCCTTCACAAAGTAGGCCCACTAACTAAGCACCTACAGCAAGTAGTTCTTCACAGGCAACCTCATGAATCCCCTACCAGCCTAGGAGGATAGTACAAGTGTCCCCTTCAAGACAGGAGACCGAGGCCCAGCATGGCCCCTAAGCCTGCTCACTACATTGTAGCCTGCTGGCTCTGCCAAGGCCACGGCTGGCTCCTGGGTGCACAGCTCCGTGGGTAAGAGGTGCACCAAGGCCAGGGTCTCATACACACCCCAGAGGCAGACAGCCCAGCCACTGTTGCCATGGTTACACTATTTCACAGCTCCAGGTACTATGCTCACAGCCCAAGGAGAGAGTCTCCATGATTTGGCACCTTGCACTGGCTCATGGCCTGCATACTCACGTCAGCGGCCCTCTCTTGGGACCGCTCTACAAGGGTGACTCTGCCCACCCACCCCACCCCCAGGAGGCAGCAAGCCCATTCCTGGGCCATCCCTACAGATAAGGGGCAACCCTTTGGAGATGCCTGCAGTTCTCTGGCAGGGCTGGATCCCTGGGCTTGCGGGGGGAATAGAGGAAAGTTCACGGCTTCTGGGTGGATAAGCTTGGAGCCCAGGACCAGATGAAGGTTCCCACAGCACTGTCCCTGCAGGCCAGGGCACCAATCCACTGACAGAGGCCCAGAGAGAAGCAGACAGAGACCAGGAGAGCGGGAGGGACAGAGAGTCAGAGAGAGGGGGATAGAGAAAGAGACCCAGAGAGGGGACAGAGACCCAGAGAGAGAAAGAAGAAAACCAAGCCAGGGCCCTAGGTCCCATGTCCAAGCCTGCAATCTCTTCACAACATCAGCAGTTAAGTTGTCTATTTCTCCCTCCTGGTTATCATGCTGGTTATTCTCCAACATCCAAGAAATTTAAAACAGGCTGCTCAGCATCATGCCTGTGGGTAGATCTGTGTGTGTCCAGAGAGACAGGTGAGGGCAGAGCCTAATCCATTCCCTACAACTTGACCTTTCTCCTCCAAGAGACAAAGGCTATGGAGACGGCTGCACCCACTGTAAGCCTATCCTAGGAGCACACAGCCCACAGAAATCCTCTCACTGAGCCCTGCGAAGGAGCCCCAGGCCACAACTCCCCACACTCCCCAGTCGTCCTCATGATATCACCATCTGGAGCCATCACCCACATGTATGGCCTTCACTTCTGCCTGTCTGTGCCTGCCAGGAAGTGACAGGGTGACAGAAGAGAGGGGGCATAGGGGAGTGCTCAGTAGGAAGTACTATACAACCTGCTGGTACCTGGGGCTGGCACCTCCTGAGGGCCCCACAAGACAGCTTGGGAGGCTGAGGCCGCAGAGGACAATGGGGAAGGCAAGCAGGTTCTAGAAGCTGCATTACGTTCAAAAGAAACTTCATGAATTCTCTTGGGGACCCTCGAGGTGAGAAAAGCTGCTCCTGTCCTGTCCTGCCCCGTCCTGTGTGTCACCAGCCTCTGCCCTGAGGCCTACCTAAGATCCCTCATGCACAGAGCCTGGCATAGGGTGGCCCCCCTCAGTGCCAGCTACACTGAAGACAGCTCAATCATCATGCCCTTCTGTGACTGTGACAGGGACTAATGGCACCAACCCCTATGCTCCCCCAATATTCACTGAGTCACGGTGGAGTACTCTGCAGACATTGCCTACCCTCCTGTCAACAGTAGGGCATGACATCAGACATCGTCACCCTTCTGCCAAAGCTGCCTGTCATTCTCCACAGCCTCACAATTCATCAGCCACTGTGAGCCCAGTGCCCCTCAAACCAAGCCAAGACCTCCTGTCCAGTCTCTGTGCCCTCACCCCAGCCTCTGACTAATGCCCCTGGGAGCCCAGGACAAGCAGGGATCTAGCCACTACTGATATGGGCAGCACCCACCATTCCCAGACCTGCCCAATTCTGGCCACTTCTCAAGGCTAGGAAGAAAGAAAAGGATGCCCAAACCCAACTTCCCTTGCCAGCAGCAAGCTCTCTACCTCCATCCCTCCCTGTACTGGAGAGTGAGAACCTACTCCTCATGGCGCTATGGGCTGGGTGGTACAGACCTCATTCCCAGCTTATCTCTCAGTGGGCAGAATGGCAAGGGGAACATTACTATTGTCACCATCTTACAGACAAGGCATTGAGACACAAAGGTCAGACACAGAGAGGGCTAAGGCCATACAGCACACAAGAGGCCTGGTTGTAGCCCCTCTCTGTAGCCCCAGGCGGGTGGACCCCATGGTCACTAAGATTGCTGACTGGGGCACTGAGCTGTGAAGTGGACGTGGAACTGGAGAGCGTGAACGGCAGGAAGCGCTTCTTGGTGTGGGCCATGGCAAGGGTGTGGATTAGCCCACTAATCCTCCAGCTGCTGTGTGGGAGTTTGCCCCCCTTTGCTGGGTCACACTGGAAGAGCCCCACCCAGGCCTCTCTGACCCCCAACCTGGCTCTATTTGTTTTCCCAACTCATTGCTTTGCCTGGCACACAACCCATCTGTTCCCAGCCTGTCTCCCCAAGGTTGAAACAGAAGCCTCACCAGGGAAGGGTAGGGTGGATTCTGGTGCCTGGCACCATGCCCAGTATGTGCTCGGAACTTGGTCACACTTGTTGACTGGATGCTACATAGGATGGATGGATGAATGAATGGATGGATATATGGATGGATAAGTGGATAGGTGGGTGGATGGATGGATGGAATGGTAGATAGGTAGGTAAAGAGATGCATAACAGATGGATGTCTGTTAGGTGGCAGCACTGGATAGAGCTTGACTCACATCTCTGCTCACTATACCTCTCTGCTGCACATACCTGCTTGGTTCACCCGCTCTATGCACCCTCTTGGTCCAAGTCCTGGGGCTGGGTATGTTATCTTTTGACTGGGCTCAACCAGGAGGCCCTCAGCAAGATTCTCTCTGGACATCTGGTCTCCACACTTTGCTCATGCTGTGCCTCGTGTTGAAGGGCCAAGTCCTTCTGCCCTCTCACCCTCCTTCCTATACCGCATTCCCAAGACCCCAGCTCTTCCATATTCCTCAAAACCTTCCCCTCCAAGCCTTCTCAAAGCAGGTCACCTCATGGGCTCCCTTGTCCTCACAGCCCAGCTAGATCTCCCCACAGTCTCCCTTGTCCCTCAAAGTCTATCCGGGGCCACGATGCCATGAGCAGCAGGGGTAGACTAGCAAGCAGGTCTCAGGCCAAGGCTTCGCCTGCTCCGTACCCACCCACTAACTCAAAGCTGATCCCAGCAACAGGCCATCCCCCCACATTATCCCTACTGCCCTGGGCTTGGAAATAGAGCCACCTGAATGAGCAAAACCCCTTCACTCTACAAATCAGGCAAGTTATGTGCATGACTACACAGCCTCAGAGCACCATTCAGAAACCCAGTGATGTCCCAGCTCTGCCAAATCCAGTGTCTCAGGGCCCAGCTCAGCTGCCTACCCTTGCAGGGAAAATATTGAGGCCCTGAAAGGACAGTTCTGCCAAATGGTATGGCATGAATTCATGCCCATTGGTGCCAGGCCAGACACAGGCAGAGAGCTGTGCGGATGGCTCAGCCAGGCCCTTCCAACAGCAGTACAAATTTAGGCATCAGAAGGGGCCTGTCATGAATATCTTCATTTAAGGGGGCGCCAACATACCTCCCCTCTTCTGATAGGGACCCCCTGTTTTCTTCAGGGAACCTATTTTCGACTCTCAGCCCCAGTGGTAGTGATCAGGAGACCCCATCCCTGGTCTGAAAAAGGAGACTCATGACTCAGCCTGGACAACCAGAGCCTCTCAGCCACACTGATTGGTCCCAGATGGGGGTGTGACCCATCCAATCCAAACAGAGCCTTCCTTAGGACTTTTGTTAGACCCACCAGAATGGAGATTTGCCTTCCCCCTGATTCTGGGATGGTAGGGAGCAAGATGGGGTCACTTTGCCCAGTCAAGAGGGAAGACAGAGCTGAGAAATGGGAATCACAGATTCTAGGAGAATCACTTGATCTCTGAATCTCAATGGACCTAAAACTAAAACATTCCCTAAACATTTTTTGTTTTAATGTGAACAATGAACTTTTATTTTTTTAATATGCTTTATTAATTATGCTGTTACAATTGTCCCAATTTCTTTTCCCTTTGTTCCCCTCCACCCAATGACCCCCCTCCCTCCAGTTGTTCCTCCACCCCAAGTCCATGCCCATTGATTGTGCATATAGTTCTTCTCAACATCTTCCTGTCTACTCCACTCCCTCCTACTATGCTTCTTAATTCCTGCACCATCTTCCTCTCTTTCCCCCCTTCCCCCTCCCCGCTGACCTCCCCCCATAATGTTCCCCATACCTATAATTCTTTTCCCACTCTCGTTGCCTACTTAGTTTGCCTTTGTTTCGGTTCCCTAGCTTCTGTTGTTGGTTGTTGTGATAAAGTTTTCATTTTAATGTTCATAGTTTTGATCCTCTTTCTCCTAAACAAGTCCCTTTAACATTTCATATAACAGTGATTTGGGTCTGAAGAACTCCTTCAGTTTTACTTTGTCCTGGAAGCACTTTCTCTGCCGTTCTATTCTGAATGAGAGCTTCGCTAGATAGAGTAATCGTGGCTGTAGGTTTTTGCTTTTCATTACTTTGAATATTTCTTGCCAGTCCCTTCTTGCCTGCAGAGTTTCAGCTGATAGTCTTATTGGGACCCCTTTGTACATAATTCTCTTCTTCTCTCTTGCTGCTTTTAAGATTCTCCCTTTATCCTTAATTTCTGACATTTTGATTATAATGTGTCTTGGTGTGGTTCTCCTTGGGTCCAGTTTTTTTGGAATTCTCTGTGCTTCCTGGACCTGTAAGTCTATTTCCTTCCCCAAGTTAGGGAAGTTCTGCTTCATTAGTTTTTCACATACTTTTTCAATTTCTAGCTCTTCTTCTTCTTCACCTTTGGCAACCCTATGATTCAGATGTTGGCCCTCTTATAGCTGTCCCATAGGATCCTGAGCCTCTTCTCATTTTCCTCACTTTTCGTTTCCTCTTTCTGCACTGGTTGACTGTTTGTTCCTTCCCTGTGTTCTGATTTGTTGATTTGATCCCTGGTTTTCTTGCCCTCACCACTAGTTTCGTATGTTTTTGTTCATTTCAGCAGGACTAGCCTTCATTCCTTTCCAGTCTTGTTTAAGATCTGCTGTTAGGTCTATAAGCATTCTTATAGCCAAAGCTCTGAACTGTGCCTCAGAAAGATTTCCTATCTGCTGCTTTGTTAGATTAGATATCTGCTGTCTGGTCAGCTGTGTCACTGGTATCTCTATCATGATCTGTGCCATCCTGACAGTTTTGTGTTTATCTTTGCTTCCTGGGCAGGGCTGTCACACCTGCTATGGTATAGGGGGCGGAGCCCCGTGCACTCATCATAACCAGGCGACCCTTCTCACCACGCTGTGGCATTTTCTGTGGGGGTTGGGGGTCCAAGGTGGATTACTGCCGTTAACTCTCCTCTGAGAGACCAGGAGCCTCCTCCTCTATCCCCACCTCCTCCGGGCCTCACCGTCCAAGGTAATGGGGTCTGCCATCCCCGGAATTGGAATCACAAGCTGACGGGTCTGGTCTGCAGCTGGGGGTAGTCCCCGGGTGCTTCTCGCCTCCCTTTAAATACTGTGTCTGTGCTTACTGCCGTCCTGCCGCTGTGGCAGCTGCTACCACTGCTGCCAGCACAGCTTGACCTCTCTGCCTCAGCTTCGCCCCTCCTACCCATCTGCGCAAGCACCAGTTCTTTATAACTTCATACACTGGACTTCCATTTATTTTCTGGAACTTCTAGTTATTTCTGGTTTTGCAGTAGTTGTATTCCTTCTTAGTTGTGGAGAGAGACGGAGTGTGTCAGTCTAGGCCTCCATCTTGGCTGGAAGTCTCCTGGGTGTGTTTGCCTCTGTGTCTTAGGTAGAGCTGTTGCTCCTGTTATGTTGTAAGGGGCGGAGCCTTAGGGATTTGTCAGTACAGGGTGACCTGTTTCACCACGTTGTGGCGCTGTGTGTGGGGGAGGGGTCTGAGAAGGAACAATGCTGCTTGCCCAGCACTTGCCCCTTTTCCAGGCACTTCTCCCACTTCTGTGTGGGACTGGTGCCCCTCTAGCTGTTGCCCTGCCTGTTGTTCCCAGAGTGGATGGGTCTACGAATGTTCTAGGACTATGGGGGCCCTTTAAACAAGTGGACTCTGCAGTTTCTCCCTCCACCACAACCCTCACTGGTTTGCACAGTCAAAAGCAATGAGGCTTGATTTTCCCCGGTGCTGGGACCGTGAGCTGCTAGGTCCAGTGAGGAGCTGGGAACGCTCCCCAGGTGTCCCTCCTGACTTTTTAAAATGTGTAACTGTGCTTTCCATTGGCCTGCTGCTGCCACCACTGCTGCCACCACCACACTGTGTCCTCTCCACCCTGGCTCCAACCCCTCCTACCTGTCTGGATGAGTATTTTTTCTTTATATCTTTGTTTGTTGGACTTCCACGCAGTTTGATTTTCTGGAACTTCTGGTTGTTTCTAGTTTTGAGGTAGTTGTATTCCTTCTTAGTTGTGGAGGGAGAGGCAGCGTGTCTATCTATGCCTCCATCTTCGCCGAAAGTAGGACTTTTATTTTTTAACTGAAGGCGGTGAGTTGAGTTCCTGGTGCTCATAACCATAGTGGGCCTTCAATGTCAGAAATCTCAGATCCTGGCCTCCTTTCCACCACATTCCAGGTGAGCCTCGGGAAAAACCACTGTGGAATTAACAATTCTCCAGCTGCCACCTCTCTCTGCAGTGACTGCACACAGTCTTCTTACCCTGGGACTAAGGGGTGGGGAGGGAGGAGAGCACAGGGAGGCAAGATAGCCACACTAGGGCCATCTCTGGGTGAGACAGTGGTGGCCATACTCAAAGTGAGCCCTGCCTACCTGCAATGAGACAGCAGGCTCCCCAGTAAAGGTCAGCAAGCTATCCACATCCCCCACTGTGAAAGTTCAGCAACTCTAAATGCTAAAATGCTGGAAGCATGCCTAAGGCTGGAGCTGCAAGGCAGCCCATGCCATTAGCCTCAACAAGGAAAACACTACCCATTGTTTCTGCAAGTGACTCACGTGCAGCATAAACATTTATGTACATACTCCCAACAGTCCTACCTTAGAAGCAGGCAGGCCCCCATTATCTCCTCTTGTGACAGGGAGAGGAGGGTGAGGGAGAAGAGAGAGAGCAAGAGACACCCTCCTGGGACCCTCCCAAACCTCACTAAGACAACTTTAGTCCTGGAAGTTTTCCACATGGAAGCTGCCTGGGGGTCTTCAGTGGGGCTCCCTTACATCCCTGTAACCTTATGGGCACCTCACCACCCCCTGAACCCTGATGTGAGAGAATGTCCCACTCTCAGCTCCAGTTACAGAAGATTCTAGGTGATCATGTCTCTGTTCCTGCTTCCTTTGGCCGACTGCTTCCACCTCTAACACCCCACTGAGAGGAGACCTCTCCGGATATCCAACTCAGCCCACTCCTAGTACAGTCCATCTTTGACCCCTGTAGAATTTCACTGTTACCGTATCAGGAAACATCTTGGGCCTTATTGGGTAACCACCCTTGAGGCCTTTAAAAGCCCCAAGGTCCACCCCTCAAGATTTCCTCCAGGCTAAGCATGTTCAATTTTGGAAGCTGCTTTGCTCACAGGAAAGCTCTGAGATTCCCAAAAGGTCCTTGTTACTTCCTCTGGAATCACAATATTTTCATGTGTGGCAAGGTGGCACCCCAAAACCTGTTCTGCAGAGGAGGAATGCTAGGGAGGATCTGTCCTGTGCATCCTGAGCAGCCCTCTCTGCAGAGACCAGGGACAGGTCAGGGAGGGGAGAAAGAAGGGACTGAAGACCCAGGGTTAACAAGTGTTAAGAGCTCATCTGCACAGCTGTTAGTGGCTACCACAAGAAAAGGAGGAGTCTTCCAGTAGAACCCTGGAGGGTGGCCCCCACTTCTCACTGCAGACAGCTGGACAGGGAGAGCAGCCAGCTGTTTCCGTATTCAACACATAGCATTAAGATCTTACACAAAGCACACCTGCCAACAGGTACTATTCACTGGCTTCTCTCAAATAGGGCTGATTCACTGACAACACGCCTGGGAATTTGTTTCTCTACCCAGATCCTGCCATGAAATAAAGGAAGAAGGAGGAGGGTGACCCTCACCCAGCTGGGCTATGAAGGACTGTTTCAGAAGCCTCTCGGTCAGGCCAGCAACCCTGGCAAACTCCATCACAGACTATGTGTGAAGTATGCAGTGGAAGGAATAAGAACCTCCATGATGAAGTCCTGCCCTTGGGGAGCGCACATTCTTAGGGGCATGGGTCCTTAGCACAGAATGTTCCGTGAACATAGGGCAGAGGGCAGGCAGTGGGCTGTGGTGGGCAGTGGGCCATGGTGGACAGATCGGTCAGGCCCCAAGGAGGCAACACTGGGGTTGTGCAAAGCTCTAGGACAGGACACTCCAGGGGGAGCTATGTTAAAGGCCCAGGAGGGGTGCTGGCTCAAGAGGAGGGCAGGGTGGTGGAAGCTGGGGGACCTGGCACGTGGGCCAAGGGGGTCACATGGAGATGTGGATTTTGTTCTGAGAGTGAGAAAACCCCTAGCAAGTGTCAGATGGGAGAATGATGTGGACTATGCCTGCCTTGGGAGGGTCTCACCAGCCAGAATGAGGACACAGTGACACAGAGCCCAGAAGAGGAGGAAGAGGAGGAGGAGGAGGAGGAGAAAGAAGCGGACCAGGATGTGGCTAACAAAGAGAAGGAAAGAGCAATTACGAGTGCATATGGTGCATACACTCAAAGAGAAGTTCAGAGTCCATGGGTGGAATCAAACTGGGGAGATTGCTTTGAATCGCTATGACTAGTCCAAGCCCTTTTCCTGGGAGGAGGGACATTCCTGGGACCAACAGCTGCTGGCTGGAAGACCTGAGGCCCTTGAGCAAGGAGAAGCATGGGGACTTTTTGGAACAGAGGTGGCCAGCAACCCTTGGAGGTGGGATGTCCACCTCTGCCTCTCCCAGCTCTCTATGGGATGCTGGCAGGCAGTGCAACCTCTCAGGCTAATTGAGGCCTGGTCCTCCCTTGCCCACCCACCTACCCACAAATCCTACCCAGCATGCACTCCTTGATCCATGATGGAAACCCAAGAGCAGGTGACTCCCTGTCCAACTGCCACCACTGGTCAGCACATAGCACAAGTTCAACCCTGAATCTTCCCCAAACCTGTGCCCTCTCCACAGCCCCAACCTTGGTCCATGCCCACTCCCCTCCTGCCAGAGGCATCCTTCCAAAACACAAATCTGACCTAGGTGTCCCCCTCAACCAAATCCTGCACTCCATCTCCCGCCTCATCCCTCCCACCCTTTCCTCTCTGACTCCCAACCCCTGAAAAGGCTGTTTCCTCCACCTCCAGAACCTGCACACACCACTTGCCAGCACCCAGAGAACAGTCTGCCTCACTCGACCCCTACCCCTGAGCTGATGACACTAACCTTCAGGTGACACCAACCTGTAGACTTTGCTCAACCTTGCTCCTGAGGAGGCTCTTAGAACCCTTCTGAGAAGGCAGGAACTTCCATTTGGCCTCAGGATCATTTATGGCACCCATGGGGCAATGACTGTATCAGTTTCACTAACCCCCTGATGGCACATAGGAGCCCCAAGGGCAAGGCCCAACTATCCCCCAACTCCTCCTAGCAAGCCCAGCACGAAACACAGTGGCAGGTACACAGGAAACATGTGACAACCACCAGGGGAAGAGCAAAGTGTCATGAGTTCCATCCACACGATGAATTGTTTCTATCTGGGCCCTTCCTCCACTCCCCTCCCTCCTTCTCCCACTTCCGTCCTTCTCCAGAGCCATCAACTCCAAGTCTGAAACATGCCCTAAGACCAAAGGGAGGGAGTTCAGAGAAAGCCCCACCTTTAAAGGTCTGGGGGAGGGGTATGCAGGCATAAAACCTCCACCCTGGCCTCGCTGAGCTCTCCCCTGCGGATAGGCAATCAAAAATAACTGCTGTTAAGGAAAGTAAATGATACACTGGCTGTGCTCCCTGGAGATGGCACAATGATAGCAGAAGCTAATATAACCTTCCTACTCTAGTTATTATGGCCAACAGCAAGAAGGCATCCCCAGTGGGTCACAGCCACCAGGTGGAAGCGGTCCAGCAATAAGACAATCACAGTGTTCAATTCAAGGAGAAGTGTGTAGTTTCCAGAGCAATTTCACATCTTGAGCTGGAGGGACCCTACTGCAGCCCCACCTGCAGAAGTGAAGAACAGGCGACATGACACCATTTATGAATCAGGAAGCAGCCTCACTAGACACCTTGATCTTGACTTCTAGCCTCCAAACTTCAAGAAATAAATTTCTGTTGTTTATAAGCCACCCAGTCTACAGTATTCTGTTTCAGCAGCCCAAATTGATGAAGACACCACCTTTATCTTTTCTCCATCTCCCACACTGATCTGCCAACGCCCCATGATCCCCTCACAGCCCACACGGGCAGTGACAGAATGTTGACAGCAGGACCATAGGGCAACATGACTACCTCTGCACCAACACATGCATATACAATGCGCGGGGTGCCCTCTAAGCACACCCTCACCTTAGTGCACTTCCTTCAAGCTACGCTGCCAACTTTTCAGATGAGGAATCCAATGCACATTGGTCTGCAGATGTGCTCAAGGTGCAGAATGAGTATGTAGGGTCACCCTGCTCATGGAAGGAGGCGTCACAGACACATGGGTATGATGAAGCCCCTGATGCTACTGATCTCCCAGAGGAGGAATGGCGTTCTCATGTCTGAAGTGTCAAATTCCTGCCTCTCCTTCCCTGCTAAAAAGAGGACGAGGCCAAAGCAATAAGAACCTTCTCAGAAGGCAAGTCATCCCCCAGTCTTTTACACCAGCATTGGGGGACTGGACTCTCCCAGAGCCTCGAAGCTTAGTGGACACAATCTAGGGTGCAGAGAGGGCTTGTTAGGAAATCTTAAACAAGCAAAGGCCACCAAGCTAAGAGCGGACACTTTAGCTAAACTCTGCCAAAACCACTCACACTGTGTCCTGGCCACATTTCCCATGAAAACACCTGTGGGTGACATGTCCCTCACCCAGATACCCCCGCCTCACCCACCAGGAGCAGCATGAGTCAACAAATCTGGGCCCTATCTAGACAACTTTTGGGAAGATGGGCCAAGGAGTGAGGAGGCCAAAGACCCAACGTCTGAAGAGCCTCCATAAAGAGAGCGCTCCTCCAGAACTCGGCCAGCTAGGTAGCTCATAGCAATGGAATTTTAGCTGGGGAGGTTCAACTCCCTGGCAAGTACCTCCTCCCCCTCGGAACACCAAACCTCCTCTCCCTCCAGGAGCCTGGACTTCATGGATGGCCTGAGGTGGAGCTGGGAGGGGACCTGCTAAAGAACAAGTGTCTTGGGTAAATGAATCTGTAGCCAGGCCCCACCCCCCTCCTCAAGCCCTGGCTGAGGTTGCCATCTTCGTCTACCCTGGAGGTTCAGCTCAGTCACTAATGACCATCTCTACTAGGCAATGGGTTTTTTGTTTATCCCTCAAGATAGGAAGGAAAGAGAACAAGCTTTTCTCTTTCATTTTCCCCCCTTGGTTGCAAAAGAGAGAATTGGAACAAACAAGTCATATGATACTGGGGGTGGTTGGGGTGGGGGAGCACAGTCCCTCAAAGACAGTTTCTCAAGTTGTGGACTGCTGGAAAGGCCAAGGAGAAGATAGGAACTGCCCCCACACCAGGCCAAATGGCAAAACCCTTCATAGGACAAAAAAGGCAGATGCAGACACCTCCTAGCAGGCTGGAAAACCAGCCTCCCAGACAACGTCAGCCAACCCCAGTCTGTAGCATTCCCACAAGTCTTCCCAAGAACACCAGGGACCAACCCATCCATAGATGTGACTACCCCCCTGCCAAACTGCAAGCCCTGGGGAGCTTTTCCATACCCTATCCATCCCTTCTTCCCTCCTGGCCATATTTTTTTTAACACTTACTTCCTCTGTGTGGCCTCTGCTCTAGGCATACAAGATATGCTCCCCACCCTCAAGGCATTTCCACTAATAAACACACCAAGTAGTGTTAGGTAATAATAGCATGATCAACAATAAACAACAGCCTTATGATCCAGCAATTCTGCTCCTGGTATAGAGTCCAAACATCTGAACACAGGGTTTCAGGCAAAAACTTGTGCACATGTGTTCATAGCAGCACTATCCAGAATAGCCAAAAGGTCAAACCGGCCCCAATGTCATCAGTTGGTGAATGGATAAACAAAATGTGGTATGTCCACATGATAGAATATTTTGCAACCAGGACTTCCAGCCAAGATGGAGGCATAGGTAGACATGCTGCATCTCCTTCCACAACTAAGAAGAAATACAACTACCTCAAAACTGGAGACAACCAGAAGTTCCAGAAAATCGAGCTGCATGGAAGTCCAACAAACAAAGGTATAAAGAAGAAATACTCATCCAGACAGGTAAAAGAGGCGGAGCCAGGGCAGAGAAGAAGCAGTATGGCAGCAGTGGCTGCAGTAGCTGTGGCAGCGGCAGCTGTGGCAGTGGTGGGCCAGAGGAGAGCGCAGCAACACATTAAAAAAAGTAAGGGGGCACACCTGGGGAGCGCTCCCACCACCAGACCAGACTGCACAGCTCATGGTTCTAGTGCCAGGGAAAATAAAGCCTCATTGCTTCTGACTGTGCAAACAAGTGGGAGTTGGGGCAGTGGAAGAAACTGCTGGTCTCTCAATAGAGTCTGTTTGTTTAGAGGCCCCCACTGTCCTAGAACATCTGCAAACCAACCCACTCTGGGAACCACGGCCAGAGCAACATCTAGAGAGGTGCCGGTCCCATACAGTAAGTAGAAGTGCCTGGAAGAGGTGGGAGTGCTGAGCAAGTGGCATTGTTCCCTCTCAGACCCCTCCCCCACAACAGCACCACAACATGGTGAAACAGGTCACCCCGTACTGCTAAATACCTAAGGCTCCACCCCTTACAGTGTAACAGGTGTGACAGCTCTACCTAAGACACAGGGGCAAACACAGGAGCCTATCAAGGTGAGGAGACAGAGACATATGGCCCAAAAGAAGGAACAGATCAAGGTTGCAGTGGAAGAACTGAGTGACAAGGAGAGAGCCAACCTAACAGATGTAGAGTTCAAAACACTAATGATAAAGATGGTCATAGACTTGACAGATATACTTCAGTACATCAAATGCAGAAGGGAAGAAGTGAAGGCTAAGCTAAGTGAAACGAAGAAAAAGCCACGTGAAACCAAAGGGAAGAGAAGGAAACCGAGGTTCAAATCAATGATTTGGAACATAAGGAAGAAATAAACAGTCAACCAGTACAGAATGAGGAAATAAGAATTGAAAAAAATTTGGAGAGGTTTAGGAACCTCTGGGACAACTTTCAACATGCCAACATCTGAATCATATGGGTGCCAGAAGGAGAAGAGGAAGAGCAAGAAATTGAAAACTTATGTAAAAAATAATGAAGGAAAACTTCCCAAGTTTGGCCAAGGAAATAGACATACAAGTCCAGGAGGCACAGAGAGTCCCAACAAGCTAGACCCAAACACGCCCATACCAAGACACATCATAATTAAAATGCCAAAGGTTAAAGATAAAGAGAATCTTAAAAGTAGTAAGAGAAAAAGAAGAGTTACCTACAAAGGGGTGCCTATCAGACTATCAGCTTATTTCTCAAAAAAAAAGAAAAAACTGTGCAAGCAAGAAGGGACTGGCAAGAAGTATTCAATGTAATGAAAAGCAAGAACCTACAACCAAGACTACTCTATCCAGCAAAGTTATCATTTAGAATGGAAGGGCAGATAAACTGCTTCCCAGACAAGGTAAAGCTAAAGGAGTTCATCATCACCAAGTCATTATTATATGAAATGTTAAAGGGATTTATTTAAGAAAAAGAAGATCAAAACAATAAACATTAAAATGACAACAAACTCACAACTATCCACAACAGAATGTAAAAAATAAAAACAAAAACAAACTAAGCAAACAACCAGAATGGGAACAGAACCATAGGTATGGGGATCATTTCAAGGGTTATCAGCTGGGAGGGTGAAGGGGGAGAAATGGTGCAGGGATTAAGAAGCATAATGCATAGGTACAAAATAGACAGGGGGAAGTTAAGAATACAGGAAAGAGTGAAGTCAAAGAACTTATATGCACAGCCCATGGCTATGAACTAAGGGGGGTAGGATTGCTGGAGGGAAGGGGGGGTACTGGGCAGAGGGGAGCAAAGGGAAAAGCAATTGGGACAACTGTAACAGCATAATCAATAAAATATACTTCAAAAAACAGAATATTATGCAACCATAAAAAGGAATGAAGTACTGTTATACACTACAATGTAGCTGAACCTTGAAAACATTACATAGAGTGAAAGAAGTCAGTCATAAAAGATCCCATATTGTATGATTCTATTTATAAAACAGGTAACTACAGAGACAGAAAGTAGAGGAGTAGTTATTAGGGGCTGGGATAGAAGGGGAATGGAAAGTGACTGCTAATGGGGACAGGATTTCCTCTTAGGGTTATGGAAATGTTCTGAAACTATATAGGGGTGATAGATACACAACAACATTGTGAATGTGCTACATACCACTGAATTGTATATTTTATTCCCTCCTTTTTTTTCAATTGTACATTTACATGAATGAGTTTTGTCATATATATTTTACCAAAAAAAAACAAACAAACCACAAACACACACACACATACACACAAGGTGACCAGAAAATGCAGAAAAAGTGCTCCTGGCGCTAGCTGAACACAGATAATCAGACAGGTGGCACTGAGAGGCCATGCATGACCTTAGAGTATGGAAGGATGAAGAGGAATAAGGCAGGCATGGGCAGGTCATGAAGAAAAGAATAAATGAAGAATGTTACAAAGGACTCTACATTTCAAAAGAACCTTGGGAGGCTATTGTGTGCCACAATCCTCTTCAAAACCTGGTCCTCTTTCTGTATATTCCATCTCACCATATTAGGGCTTCTTGCTCTCCTCCCTGTACTAGCACCACAGAAATGAGACACACATAGCACACACATGCACTCACAGACACCTGCCATCATTTGCTCCAAACAAGTGATATTTCACTGGTATGGATGGAAGGGAATAAATGGGTATCTCAGAGATGGTGGAGGTAGGTGTCTTTTAAGAAAATGCCTCCATTTAGAAAATATTTCTTAGACATGACATTAAAAGCATGATCCATAAAAGAAGAACACTGATAAACTGCATTTCATCGAAATAATAAACATCTGCCCAGTAAAAGATAAATTAAGAAAATGAAAAGACAAGTTGCAGACTGAGAGAAAATATTTGCAAATCATATCTGTGATAAAGAATTTGTACCCAGAATACATAAAGAATTCTTAAAAGTCAATAAGAAAAAGACAACTAAAAAAAAGGGGTAAAAATTTTGAAGACACTTTACCAAAAATATTATTAACTAATGAGGCCATAAAAAAATGTCCACCATCATTAGTTATTAGGGAGATGCAAAATAAAACCAAAATAAGATACCAGCATCACTCAGAATTGCTAAAATTAAAGACTGGCAGCCCTGGTTGGAGAGCTCAGTTGGTTAGTGTCAGCTCAATACACCAAACTTGTGGGTTCGATTCCCAGTCAGGGCACATACAAGAATCAACCAATGAATGCATGAATAACTGGAATAATAAATTGATGTCTCCCTCTGTTTCCCCCCCCCCTTACTTCCTCTCTCTACAAATCAATAAATTAAATTTAAAAAAAAAAAAAAAAAAAAAAAAGGCCCCTGGCTAAGTGGCTCAGTTAGTCAGAGCATTGCCAGTACACCAAAAGGTCACAGGTTTGGCTCCTGGTTAGGGCACATATCTGGGTTATGGGTTCGATCCCTGACCAGGAACCCTACGGGAGGCAACCAATTGATGTTTCTCTCTCTCTCTCTCTCTAAAACTAATAAACATATCCTCAGGTGAGGATAAAAAAAAAAGAATAAAAAATGGAAAACTGGATTGTGTTCATGGGTATATGCTCATACTTTATAAATTCATTTTTATTGAATTTATTGAGGTGACACTGGTTAAAAATTATATTGGTTTCAAGTGTATAATTCTATAATATATAATACATCATCTGTATATTGTATTGTGTGTTTACCACCCCAAGTCAAGTTCCCTTCCACCACCATTTATCCCCCCTTATAAGTTTTTTTTAAACTCAATGAACAGTATGGTATGTAAGTAGTTATACCTTACCCTTGCCCCAGGTTGTCCTACCCCAGGGCCCAAGGCTAACACCTAGGGTTCACTCTCCCCTCTTATCTGTTCCTTACATGCCACCTCAGCCCTGGCTGGTTTAGCTCAGTGGATTGAGCGTCGGCCTGCGAGCTAAGTGTCGCTGGTTCGATCTTCCAGTCAGGGTACATCAGAGAAGGAAAACTCTTGACTCCAAAAAACCTCCGCTGCCTTGCGGCATACCTCTTCAGGGGAAAGGCTAAGGGAGTAAACCCCGACAGTAAATCCGGAGCCGGAGTCCCTAAGGCGGTTTGACGTTGTAGTCAACACCGGCAACTCCTGCGGCGCACCTGAAGCCAAGCTGTATGGACTCCGTCTTTCCCTTGGACCCTTCAGCTGCGAAGAGAGGGGGGGTCTGCTGCATGGGCAACAGCAGACCCTCCATATCACCCTGCCCAGGCTCTGTAGCTTCAGCGTCATCGCAAGATGTCGATTCAACACGGGAGGAGACAGATACGATGTCACTCCCGAGTCAGACTGCACAGCCATTCTCGGCGGTGCAGATAGACTCTTAAGAAGCTACACCATCGTCTCTCGAGACGGACGGCTGCCGACGACGACATGCCACCTCATGCCTGGTCACCAAGCCCTGCCCAGGCTACCCCCTGAATCTCTTCCCAAATCCTCTGAATCTCTCATGATGCCCACTGGAGGCCTCCAAAGCCCAACTCATGCACCTGGGCCATTAGGCCTTTTCAGTCAGCACCAGCCTAGGTCACCACAATGACAAATGACACCACAGCACACGAGTACTAACTTCATCATTCATCACTTTGACTCAAATGACGGTCTCCCTTAAGCTCACCAGCGAGAAAGTGCCTGAATTTCGTCCTGCTCAACCAGGGGTGGTGGGCTGTCCTGGGAAGGAGGGATGAGAAGGTCTGGGCCACCCTGGCCATGTGCAATATAAAGAGGAAGAAGGTTGCTCCCTAAGGCCAGTGTTCTTTCCCTCTGAGAACCCAGAACAATGATGTAAACATCAAGTTTTACGCCAGTTCTCGGGTTCAAGCAACTAGTCTCAGGACCTAGCCAAAGGGAAAGCAGACCTCCCTCTGACCAAAGAAGATGAATTCTGCCTTCTTGGTCTGAGGGCAAGACATTGCTGCAGGTCCTTTGGACTGGGGAAGGGGGAGATTTAAACCCCATGAGGATGGAAAAAAGGCACTGTGTGTGTGTGTGTGTGTGTGTGTGTGTTTTAGATCTTCAGGGCTTTCTCACCATCTTCAGGCTCCCCAAGACCCACTCCAGCCCCTTCTTGCCCATCAGGACTCACTGAGACCCCCAGGGCCCCTCAGCCTGCCCTCTCAGGTTTTCCCAGGCCCCTTAGGCTGTTTCAGGTCCTTAGGTTCACTTGTGCCCCCTACCTCCAGGCATCCAGAGTCCTCACCCATCCCACATCCCTTCAGCATACCCTCAGGACCACCTCTAGAATCCTCAGGGTCCTTTAGCACCCTCCAGGAAGCCTTGGGCCTCAGTCCCAGTAAGCTCCCTTCACTCCCTCCTCAGAGTGCCGAAAACAGCCTCAACAACCTCAAGACTGTCAGGCCCTCTCTTGCCTCCCAGACCCTTTTGCATTCTTATTTCCCAGTCAGGAGCCCTTGGGTTTCCTTCAGACCTCCAAGTCCCCCAACGTCCCCTCAGGCCCCTAGTGCTACAAGTAGACGCCTCGAGGTTCTGGGGCCCCCAGCCCTCCTTCAGCTGCTCTCTCAGCAGCCCCTACCTGCAGTCCCCCAGGAAAGACCCTTGGGCAGGCCCATTACGCTTACCAGCCCCCAAACACCCAGCACCCCCTACAGTCACCGGGGCC